>NC_080839.1:36068046-36668046 GCF_030435755.1 Ochotona princeps | reverse complement strand
CAGAACAAAGCAGAGAACACGAATATAATGATTAGCTCTGAGTAACAGGAACCGTGTTCTTCAGTATTTTCTAGTTATAAGCAACAAATAAGACTTTGCCACCCAAAGTTCCCACAAACAGATCTTAAAAAAAGTTACCTTTAGTGTGTACTCCAAGTCTATAGGATCCAAATGTGAAAATTTTACCACCAACAGTAGCCACAACAGAAGGTGGAAGATTCTAGAATAAACCAAAAAGCATTCATCCACTAATAAAAACTATTTAAATGCTTACTACCATTTATTAAGCAAATGATATATAGCACAGACATCAAACTTAGATAAGATTTGTTAAAGTTGCAAACCGAAGTAACGGTGTTTCAATAGAAATAAGTTGATATCCACAACATCTTAAAGATTTATTTACTTTTTTATTGCAAAATTAGATATACAGAGAGGAGGAGAGACAGAGAGCAAGATTCTCAGTATGATGATTCTCTCCAAGTGACCGCAACGGCCGGTGCTGCACCGATCCTAAGCCAGGAGCCAGGAACTTGTCCAGGTCTCCCACATGGGTGCAGGGTCCCAAGGCTTTGGGTCATCCTTGACTGCTTTTCCAGGCCACAAGCAGGGAGCTGGATGGGAAGTAGAGCTGCCAGGACTAGAACTGGCACCCATATGGGATTCCAGTGTGTTCAAGGAGAGGACTTTAGCCACTAGGCCACCACGCCGGGCTCCGATACTCACTACATCTTAAGAAAAACATTTTGATTCTACTTTACTTATGTAACTTCCCATCTATGCTTTCATGACTCTCAATAGTCACCAAGGAATTCTGTCAATAGCTATGTTCAATTTCTTGCAAGAAAGGACTAATTCTTGACATAATTTTTAAAATGACATTATCTTGTTATGAGAGCTAATCTAAAAAATTCAATTAGTATTTCTTTGTACCTAATTTAAAATAAACCTACTTTTATCTACCTTTGGAATAATCCATTAGATACTTTCTCTCGTTCTGGTACATTTCCATATCATGCCTCAATCAAGAAAAATTCATCCTTGATAAAAGCCAGATGTTTCCTCTGACTTCCCTATATCTCCTCACGACTTTTACTGCCTAAACTAATTTTTCCCAGTTTACTAAGTTGTAGCCTTACATTTGCCACTTCCTTCCTATTAACCTACCAATCTCCTAACTTCTCTTTCTGTTTCATAAAATCCAATGGCTAATCTTAAATTATATAGCTGTTCTGTTCAAAACTTGCCACTACCTTCTTTTCTTATGACTTGGGCTTACTACTGATAATCTCCACAGGTAATGGTCCTATGCATTGTTCTTGCCTTCTTCCTTGATCCTTTCTGAAGAAACTCAATCTCCTTTCATTATATGTCAATGTCTCTTGTTTATCCTCTTTGGACATCTCAAATCTTTTTTTTTAAAGATTTTTTTTTTTTTACTGGAAAGGCAGATTTACAGGAAGGAGGGAAAGATCTTCCATCCACTGATTCACTTTGCAATTGCCCACATGGCTGGAGCTGAGATGATCCAAAGTCAGGAGCCGGAAGCTTCTTCCTAGTCTCCCAATTGAGTGCAGGGTCCCAAGGCTATGGATTGTCCTTCACTGCCTTCCCAGGCCATAAGCAGGGAGCTGAAAGCAAAGTGGAGCAGCCAGATACGAACTGTTTTTGCTTTGAAAAGTATGATCCTTTTATGATTTATGAGAGAATAATAACACTAAAATCACAGGGTTTAATGCTTTTTCCAGTTACTCTATTGAATTAAAATGATTGGATCTGTGGTTCATCACTATGTAGTTTGTCCCAGCTATGTGTACAGTACTCCAACATACACAAACGTGTGACAGAAAACATGAACAATTACTTCATCTATTCAACAGAACATGTTAAAACAGACTTTATTTTCCAATTTGTGACCGGCATGTCACCTGTGACAACCTCAGCTACCAATAACCCTGTTGAAATATTGGCGATTAGCCAGATATACTTTGTTCAGCAAGAAAAAAGCATAAAAATCACAATGACTTCAGTGACTGTAGTCTTGTGAGACTCACAACCTTACTGAATACACTGCTTAAAAAAAAAAATCAATTTTTATATTTATCCTTGGTACAAAAAAGAAAGAAAATTATAAAAGAATTCTCTAACAGAGTTTCATAATTTCTAAAGCATTGCAAATTAAAAGGAAACCGACTTTAAAGGAAAAAGGAAGGGCAATACGTTGCACAGTCAAAGGAGTGTATGTTTAGCACAGTGCTTAGGAAGCTCAGCTTCCCACCAATACAGGCTTCAGGAACCAAGTGGCGATGGTTCTCAAGGAATTGGGTTTCTTCCATTCATGTAGGAAACGTGGACTGCAATTCTAGTTCATGGTTCCAGTATCAGTTGAGACTTAGTAGTTATGATCATCTTGGAAATATACCCATAGATGGAAGCTGTTTCTCTATTTCTCCCCATCTTTTCCCTCGCAAATAAATTAAAAAATAATTTAAAAAATGCTTAAAAGCTATAAGGCTACAAAATTCAGGTTTGTAAACCTCTATTCCTCAAGGATTAAGCAGGGATGCAAATAAGGAAAGCTCATCTGAACAACAGGGGAAAAAAAAAGGTAAATGGCAGTCACCGGAAGGCAGGAGCCCAACACCACTGAAGCTTTTTGCTGTTCACAAGAGCAGGCTCATGGCTGCCAGATTTTATATTTCTGGGGCCCAGTACAATAGCTCCATTGGTTAATCCTCCCCCTATAAGTGCTGGGATCCCATATTAGTGCTGGTTTGTGTTCTGGCTGCTCCATTTCTTACCCAGCTCCTTCGTGCGCCTTGGGAAAGCAGTGGAGGATGACCCAATGTCCTGGGATCCTGCATCCATGTGGGAGACCTGGAAGAAGCTCCTGGCTTAGACTGCCTCAGATCTGGCTGTTGTGGCCGTCTGGGGGAGTGAACCAGCAGACAGAAGATCTGTCTGTCTCTCCTCTCTGTAAATCTGCCTTTTCAATAAAAATTCATAAATCTTAAAAAAAAGAGTCTGAAGTCTGGCTCAAATGAAAAGTAAAACCTTCTCAGATTTAAATTTTGACTTATTTTTGGGGACACTCAGCTATATACTTTTGTCTATTCCTATTCATTCACAAGTACAAAGGTGACATTTTAATGTATTTCATCTTGCATCTTATACCAGTAAAAATAACTAGCATATTATGAAACAATTATATGTAGTTTTGTCTTACCTTACTCTCACTGATATCAGAAATCCATTCTTTTACTAAATTATTCAATTTTCCAAGAACAACTAGCCTATAATAATAAAAAAAGCGTCAGGTTAAAATCACATACACATGATTAAAAACAAACTACATTGAGGAAACAAATAGGCACTAACTTTACACTGGTGCTGAGGTAAAAGCATATTACACATGAATTAAAGTTATCATGCATTTTCTATGTGGCACAGATTCTTCTTGGGCATCCTAGATCCCTTAACTTAAGAGGGTCCAAAAATGTTAACTGTGAGTATTTTGGTCTTTGAGCTATTGTCAAAGTCCAAAAAAGCCTTAATAAACATCACAAAGGTACCTTCAATGAAGTTGCAGAGGCAAAGTGAATTGTCAACTTTCATGGCTTTGCCATGGAATTAAATCAATTTAGAGTGGTAAGAGACTAGCATTCTCTAATATCAACCACTGGGTCTTTAATTATTGGCTAATTTTTGTGGAAAAAAAATTATTTTATAAAATTTTGATATGATTGGGCTCGGCAGCATGGCCTAGTGGCTAAGGTCCTCGCCTTGATCCCATGTGGCCGCTGGTTCTAATCCCGGTGGCTCCACTTCCTCTCTATCTCTCCTCCTCCCAGTATATCTGACTTTGTAATAAAAATAAAATAAATCTTTAAAAAAAAAAATTTTTTGATATGATCAAAACAAACTTTCAACTGATGGCATAAGCAATTCTATGTCTAAAAAAAGAGTTCAGGCATCTCAAAGATAATACATGCAAAACTGAACTGATCTTTCCAAACTTTTGTCTTTCTCAGTCTTTCCCAGATAATGAAACCATCCTTCAAGGTGATGACACTGAAAATTTTGCCATTATTCACTTTCTCACATTAAGGTCATTAAACTCAGACAGAGATGGATGTTTGGCATGATTAAGATGTTGCCAGAGGGGCTGTTGTTGTGGTTCAATCACTGCCTGCAGTGCTAGCATTCCATGAGTGTCAGTTCCACTCTGAGGTTCTTACACTTGATCTTAGCCAAAAGGCTGAGAAGCGATACACTCTGAGGTTCTTGTCCAGTCCAGGCTAATGTACTTGAGAAAGCAGCGGAAGACCACACAAGTACTTAGGCTCCTGCCACCCATGCGAGAGAACCGGATAGAGGTCTTTGCTCTTGGCTGCAGCCTGGCCTTGTGCTAGCCTCTGCAGCCTTGTGGAGAGACAACCAGCAGATCATCAATCATCTCCTCTTTAACTATGCTTTTCAAATAAATAATGAAAATAAATCTAACAAATTTTTAAAAATGCCACTTTGAATGTTTACATCCAATATTTGAGTGCCTGTGTTCAATTTCCAGCTAGGCTTATTCTAGTTTCCTGCTAGTAAGGGCCTTACCCGCTACATAGAAAACTTAGATGGAATTCTGGCTCTGGCATGGCCCAGCCATGGCTGTTAAGGTCATTTGAACATTCAAGCAACATTAAAAAAAAAGAGAGAAAGAAATATTAAACAGGGGCTGGTGTTGTTCCATGGCACATTAAGCCTCTGTCTGTGAGGCTTCCCCCATGAGTGCTGGTTAGAGTTTCATCACTTCACTTCCAATACAGCTCTCTGTTAATTTGCTTGGCAAAGCAATGGAAGACAGCCCAAGCAATTGGGCCCTTCATCCCTATGGGAGATTCAGAAGCAGCTCCTGGTTTTGGATTAATTCAGCTCTGGCCATTGTGGTCATTTTGAGGAGTCAATCGACAAAAGGAAGATATCTCTGGAACCCTGCCGTTCAACTATAAATAAATAAGTAAATATTAAACAAAAACCAAAATCCTCCTAGATAAAATATATCCAGAATTCTACCATTTATTACCTCCACCAATGTCCTTCTGGTTCTAGCCACCATCATTTTCTCACGGTTTTACTTTTTAAAAATGATTTATTTATAAAAATATTGTATTTTATTATAAAAAAATTGTATTTATAAAAATCTGAAAGGCAGATCTACAGAGAAGAGACGCACAGAGAAGGATCTTCCATTTACGGTTTCACTCTTCCACATGGCCACAACAGCCAGAGCTGAACTGATCCGAAGCCAGGAACCAGGAACGTCTTCTAGGTCTTGCACATGGGTGTGGGACCCATGGATTTGAGCCATCTTCTGCTGCTTTCCTATGCCATAAGTGGAGAGCCTGATTGGAAGTGGAGCGGTTGGGACACAAACCAGTACCCATATGGGATGCTGGTGCTGCAGGTGAACACTACACTGGACTCCTTCTTAGGGTTTTAGACTCTGCTTTTGCCTTTGCCCCTCCCTCAGACTAAAATCACTCTCAGTATAGAAGTTACAGTGATTGTATCCAAACATGCAACAGATTAAGTCAATATTCCCATTTTACTTGGAGTTAAAAACCTTTATGATGCCTAACAAGAATCCAAGTGCCCCTTCCCTCCAAGGTTCCTCTCACCTCACTTTTTTCAAGCACAATTTCTCTGCTTTCTGAATACTTCAGACACCAGGACATCTTGTTATGTGACTCTCAAACATACCTGATACACTCCCATTTAGGCCACCAACCTAGAATGTTTACCCATCTAAAATGTAAGCTCTAAGAAGGTCAAGATTTTTCTACCTTTTGTCATTTCTGTACCCCTGGGCAGCAGGAAGATAGTAGGTACTCAGTGCAAATTTGTAGAATTAATGATTAAGTAAGCATGAAATCATATCAAAAACTTAAATTTAAAAAATCTTTTTTTTGTAGTTTTTAATGACATACCTGTGGTTTAGTTCTTCCTCATCTTCAAACACTCCAAATGGTTTCATTGCATCAATTAACTTCTGTGTGTAAATATGATCAATTTCTTTAGGACATGCCAAACTAATTGGAGAAGTAATTCCATAGTGCTTTTGTTGGCGCTGGCTGTCCAGCATGGTATTCCTGTTCAACAACAAAAAGAGCAGAACAAAGCTCTAAGTATCATCATTCTGATAACTGAGTATTTCTTGAATTAATTTAATACCTTAATTCACTTAAGTTAACACAGTCACCTTAAAAGCTGACTTAATACTAACAAGGCAAAAACTTTGTTAAAAAAGAAGAAAATGGGTAGCTTGAATTTATTAAGGGTTATGTGTATTACCTATAGCTTTCAGAGTTAGGAAGCCTTTTCAAGCTAAAAGTAGCATGTGTTGGCATCAGAGCAACTGTACATCACTCAGTTCAAACACAAAGAATCTGAATGGGATCTGTGCTAGGGCCACCTCCACTACTCCCTGCAGACATACACACATAAGTCAAGCATCATCTAGATTCAAGAATCTTTGAAAAGCATCAAAACAATAAAAACAATAGCCACCTCACCCACAAGAATAAAAACATCCCTTTATAATTAAGGTTCTTGTGAAATAATACGGATTTTAAAAAGAAGCTACAACTACATTTGTCCTTGGGAAACCTACTGTAGAACTCTGCTTGAAACAGAGTTTACAGTCCTAACATTCTGACTCATATTGAATAATTATAAATTTTTGACACAAAAAGGTAATCTTACAGAATACAATGCAGGCCACCCTCAAAAGACACTAGCCGGAGGGGGGGAGAATCCCAGATTCTATGTAATTACAACACAATGTAATTAATGAATAAATTTAATAAAAAAAAAAATCACACAGCCAAAAAAAAAAAAAAAAAAAAAAAAGACACTAGCCACCAGTAAATCAGTCTTGAATAATATACACCTCTAATTTGTGATATTTCAGGTTTATGTAGAAAATAATATCAAAATAAATATGAGGAACAAGGATTGATAAGACTTTTTGTTTTGCTATGAAAAGTAAACACACATACACACTAAACCAATTAATTCTTTCATGAAGGGCCACCAATACCAATAGTAAGAACACAACCTCATAATACAAGGCAGGCTCTTAAATTTAAGCAAATTAACACTGTGAAACATTACACATAAAAAATGCAACAGTGATTATTTAGTTGTTTTTGGATTTTAATTGCCGAAAACATTGACTTAGCACTACTAATCTCAGGGAGTAGGGATGATCCTCAGCTAAACATTTTTTTAAAAGATCTATTTATTTATTATTGGAAAGTCAGATATATATAGAGAAGGAAACAGAAGAAGATTTTCTATCCACTGATTCACTCCTCAAGTGGCCGCAACAGCAGCAGCTCAGTTGATCTGAAGCCAGGAGCCAGGAGCTTCTTCCGGGTCTCCCACATCGGTGCAAAGTCCCAAGGCCCTAAGCCATTTACTGCTTTCCTAGGCCACAGGCAGGGAGCTGAATGGGAAGTGAGGCTGCTGAGATCAGAACCGGTGCCCATATGGGATCTCAATGTGTGCAAGGTGAGGACTTTAGTCGCCAGGCTATCGTACTGGGCTCATCGGCTAAAGATTTAATTTAGGTTATGCAGCAGGCTCCTAACAAGATCACAGTAAAAATAAAAACCAGGAAACATCAATACCAGTTGCTTTAATTTCTCATTATTTATTTTGCTTTAGAAGTAACAAAACTTCAATTAGCTATTTCAAATTGTAAAGATTTGACTTCATTTTTTTGACTCTGTACCTCTAGAAGAACCACAGAGGCGTTTTGGTATTGTGTTTGTTCTTATGTATATGATATGCGGATGGGACATTTACATGACCCAACACTCCATTAAGTTCCACAATAATCCTGAGAGGTCAACACTGAATGAAGTGCCATTTTCTAAAGCTCAAACAGGAAGAACCAGAATTAACTCCAAAATCTCTTTCTACTACTCAATTAATCATTCTCCTTTACATAATTACTTAAGCTTAGGCATCAGGATTCTAGATCTCATTTTCTTATCTTTATGCTGGAAAATTAAGATATCTAGGTTTTTGCTGAAGTTCCAAATCTAGGCTTCTAAACTTGTCCCATCCAGGCAAGAAGTAAACAACCAAATTTTACTCTTCTTTTTACCCATCAATTTCACCTACAAAACGTGGTAAAGAAATTCTAGTACCAGAGCCTTGAGATGGCTCAACTGGTTAACTCCACTTCCATGCACTGGGCGTCCTTACGGGATCCGGTTCATGTCCCGGATGCTCCACTTCCCATCCAGCTCTCTGCTTGTGGCCTGGGAAAGTAGTGGAGGATGCCCCTCAAATTTGGATGGGACTCTGCACCCCCATGGGAGACCCAGAAGCTGCTCCTGGTTCCTGATTGGCTTAACTTCAGCTGTTGTAGCCATTTAGGGAGTGAACCAGTAGATGAAAGATCTTATCTTTCCTATGTAAAATCTACCTTTCCAACAAAAATAAATGCCTTAAAAAAAAAAGGAATTCTAGTACAAGTGGCAACATGTGTACTGCTGCATTGTAACATTGCACACTTAGAAATAGCCTAAAACTATCACCGAGAAAAAAGGACTACATTAGGGTGTACTCCTTAATGGAATACAATGAAATAGTCAACATGAATTAATCAGAAATTAAGTGTTAACACGAGAGAAGCTCAAAACATCATATTGCTCTAGAGAATCCAGTGGTAAAATGACAAGTATGACACTCGTTACACAAAGTTTAAAACCAACCAAGACAATGCCAGTTATTATGGGTGCACGCCTATGTAGTCACAGCATAAACACATGCATCAACACTCAAGAGGAGATTCAGCATGACAGATGTCTTTCAGGAGGGAAGTGAATGGGACCGGGGAAGGTGGAGTACTTCAAAGATTTGACCTACACACACATGCCTATATAACGTGATGCTTTTGAGTGAAAGGGTGTTGGCCTCACAAACAAGGTTTGTTCTCTGCATTTCTCTGCATGGCTATTTCTCAACCAACCCAAATTTGAAGCTACCAAACAAAAGCTCATCAAGCATGAAAACTACTTGTGACTTATCCAAGTGTGAGCGGACGCGTCCGGACCGACAAGACACCCCCTCTCCAGCCCGGCCCTCCAGGAGGGGGCTGGGGTGGGGAGAAGGTGATGAGACCCTTGGCTTCTTCAGGAGAAAGTCCGAGGCTGGGAGAGGTCGTTCACTCCGGAGGACCGGGAGACAGCCGGCCCCGCAAGCCGGCAGCGCGGCAGGGGGATGGTGTCTGCGCCAATGCAGACACCGGCAGACAACCCCAGCCCGGGGCGGCCAGCGGGAGCGCCACCGACCATTCCTCCTCAGACACACGCCTCTCGGTCCGCGGCTGTCCTCCGAGGCGCGACAGCCAGGGGCAGACAGGGACTCCTGGAGTGCGGGCAGCGGGCGGCCAGGTGAGCCGCCCCGGCTTCGCGGAGATGCCCTTGCGGCCGCCGGCCGAGAGCAAGGCAAGGGACCCCGGGCCAACAGCGCGCCGGGCTTCGTGTCAGGAAGAGAAGCCGGCTCCGACCCCCTCAGCTCGCCCCCAACTGCCGTCCCCCACCACTTACGCAGACATCTCTTTCATCGCTTCCTGCGTCTCTCTCCAGCGGAGGGGTCTTGGGCTCTGAAGTCTGCTTCTTGCTCTTCCTTCTCCTTCTGTCCGCTTTGCTCCCGTCGCTTCTAATTAGCTCGCTCGTTCACTTTCCCACTTACTACAGCCAAGGCATCCAACCGAGTGGTTGAAAACACCACAAAACCGGCTCTATTTATGACAATACACCGCGGCCGACGCCAATATGGCGCCGCTTCCCAGCCTGCCTCTCGCCCTCACGGCCCCGCCCCTGGGGGCCTGGGCCCGCCCCCGGCCACACCCCCTCGGCCTGCGGGTCCCGGGAGGCTCCGGCAGCCCCGCCCATCGGCCCGGGGGCTCTCACGCCCAGCGCCCGGCCGGGGACAGCGGGCGGTGGCCTTTGTCTGTGGAGAGTACTGGCAAGCCGCTCGAAAGGTAACTGGGAGATATGTTTTCTCGAATGAAACCACGAAAGGCGTTTCCTCACAGCGGGTGCGGTTTTAATCCTTTCCCGCGTCTTGAGTTGTCGCCCGACGCAGTCACTCCAGCGGCTGAGGAGATTGTGTCGGGAGGCGGTCACGCCCAGGCACGTGCGACTTTAACACCGTTATGCGAGAGGAAAAGAGGAAGCTTGTGAATTAGAAGTTAACTGTTGATTTAGCTACTCAGTGTCCCCCCACCCCCAACTCATGACGTATTGTCATTTTACTTTGCGACAGGATTTGTCCAAGACGGAATAGAAATGTTACACTTTTCATTTAGTTGAGACTGTTTCCTGTGAGTGTGAGGATGAAAATGGGGGAAAAAAGTAGTCAGTTGAAAAGTGTAAAAGGGTAGAAGTAGTTTCAGGTATTCGTTAAATCATCCTCATGGAATGTTTCATCCATTCAAATATTTATTGGAAGCCTTATCTGTGTCAGGCACTTTGAATTTCCAGTGAATAGGAGCATTAAACCTGAGGGTTCTTTGACCCTTAGTTCAGAGTTTAACAGGGGAAATACTCAAATATAAGTGTTATTCTTCTGTTGGTGGAGGTCTTTAGGTCACTGGAGGCATGCCCTTGGAAGTGAGTTCTCCCTAGAGGGTCCCGTGTCAAAGCCGAGATGAGCCTGGCTAGCTAGTCACCTGCTCTTGGTCCGTACCCCATCCTCCTGCCTTACTAGATAGCCAAATCAGTGGGGTCCAGTTGGTCTTGAACTGCGAACCTCCAAAAATCTGAGTAAAAATGAATCATTTTCTTTACAGGTTAGCTTCTCTTAAATATTTTAGTTACAGTGACAGAAAATTGACACAAGGACTTATTCTTATCAGAATCACACAAGCCAGAAAGACTGAAGAGCACAGTGTCAGGCACATAAGGGCACAGTAAACTTAACTCTTACTTACTCGGATTACCATAACTCTGTATTTCTTTTTTTTTCCTGTATGTTTATTTTTGAAATATTTATTTCATGTTTTCTCTTAGTTTACCTATATGCTTATATAATGCCTTGTTGGCTATTATCTGCCACAATTTGAAAGGGAGGTGAACTCTGTTTATAATTTAACTAATTCAGTAAAATCTTAAGGTGTTTCAAAGACACCTTTAAGCTTATACCAGATTATCCAAGTTAATGTCCGAGCAATGTTTTTATTTTCTTCTGTAATTTGTATGTCAGCAATGTTTAACTGCCTTTTGTCTGTTTTTCTGGTTTTTGTTAATATACCTGTAATTTACTGTCAGTCCTCAATCTTTGTTTCAGCAAGGACATTTTTACACTTTGTGGCAGTTTACATTATTACACTTGTTAAGCTAAAATTTTCCAAATTGTAAATGTAACTAATGTTCAAAGAACAGACATTGGTCTCTTCTTTCCATCCCTCACTCCAGTTTTATTTCCTAGGGGAACCATTATTAACAGCTGTGTATATATCCCTCCAGAATGTTTTCAATATGTCCCAAAGCACATATAAATATATTGCAGAGGTTTTGTTCTTACTTTTAATTTTGGAAGAATTGGGAACATGCTATGTGCATAATCTCCTGCTCCTTGGCTTAACATTTGTATTTATTATTTTTATTTACAAAGCCAGGAGCCTGGAATTTCTTTCTGTACCTTCCATGTGGGTGTAGGATCCCAAGACTTTGGGCCATCCTCCTTTGCTTTCCCAGGACATAAACAAGGAGCTGGATGGGAAGTGGAGTAACCAGGATACCTACCAGTGCCCAAATGGGATGCTGGTGTCATAGGACAGAGGATTAGCCTATTAAACCACCATGCTGGCCCCCAAATTTGTTTATTTATTTAATAACAGATTTATTTATTTGAAAGGCTGTTACAGAGGTAAGGAGAGAAAGAGATTTTCCATCCCCTGGTTAATTTTCCAACCGTCCTCAATATCCAGGACTGGGCAAGGCTAAAGACAAAAGTCAGCAGCTTCATCCAGGTCTTCCCTGTGGGCTGCAAGAACACAATTACCTGAGCCATCTTTTGCTGTTTTCTCAGGTTATGTTAGCAGAGAGCTGGATTGAAAGTAGAGCGGGGGCCCGGCGGCGTGGCCTAGCGGCTAAAGTCCTCGCCTGGAAAGCCCCGGGATCCCATATGGGCGCCGGTTCTAATCCCGGCAGCTCCACTTCCCATCCAGCTCCCTGCTTGTGGCCTGGGAAAGCAGTTAAGGACAGCCCAATGCTTTGGGACACTGCACCCACGTGGGAAACCCGGAAGAGGTTCCTGGTTCTGGGTTTCGGATCACGCGTACCGGCCCATTGCGGCTCACTTGGGGAGTGAATCATCGGACAGAAGATGTTCCTCTCTGTCTCTCCTCCTCTCTGTATATCTGACTTTGTAATAAAATAAATAAATCTTAAAAAAAAAAAAAAAAAGAAAGTAGAGCGGCCAGGACTTGAACTGATACCTTTATGGATTGCTGGTGTTGCTGGCATTGGTTTAAGCTGCTATGCCATAAAAACAGCTCCTGTTGAAGTCACTTTTTAAAAAAGATTATTTTTATTGGAAAGGCAGATTTACAGAGGAGACACAGAAAGCTGTTCCATCTGCTCCCTGTTGAAGTCTTTTAAACTGATTACAGATATTGTTTCATTTCACTTCTAAATATATATATATATTTAAAGATTTTATTATTATTGGAAAGCCAATATCCTGCATAGTCTCCAATATCATGAAGCACATTTTAAACTAGGATATTCTACCAACATTTTAAAATAATTAATTAATTAATTAATTTTTACATGAAAAAGAGAGAGAATGAAGGAGGACCATTTTCCATCTTCTGGTTCACCTAGGGTATGCATTAGCAGGAAATTAATCAGTGGGAGAGCCAGAGTAAGATCCAGATACTTTGGTGTAGGATGTGGACATTCCAAGCAATATTTTTATTTACTTATTTATTTATTTTAATGCCCAATTAATATTCTTTTTAAAATTTATTTTTATTATTGTCATTTTATGATACAGTTCTATAGGCCCTGGGATTTCCCTTATCCCTTCCCCAATTCCCTCCTTCCTCATACACAGTCATATGTCCATCATTGTGGGCATGGACAATGGCAGAGAGTCCAGCATCCTATTGTCAAGATAAACAGTTTCATTGGGAGTCCGTCCATCTTTGTCTGCAAGTAGAGATGCATACTGCATTGTATCCTCACATCTGGATGTGATAGTCTCCCTTACATAGTTGCTATACATACCCTTAAATGAAAAGCCACAAAACAAAATCAACAACAGGAAGGAACAAAAAGAAATTAACAACATCATGAAGATAATTAGCATGTTGCTAAATGGCTAATGTGTTGCTGAAGAAATGAAAAAGAAAATCAAGAACCATCTTGAAGAAATTGATGCTACTGTATGATCTTTCAATCATTGAAGAATTTAATCAGAAGAAAGTGTTTTGAAGAGATGAAACTAGCCACAAAACATCACAATCCATGAGATATAGTTTCCGCTGATCTTTGTTGGTGAAATGTGTCTCCTGTAAGCAAGAAATAGATGGGTTTTGTTTTTTAAACCGGTCTACTAATCTATGACGTTTGATGGATGAGTTTAAGCAGTTTACATTCAGGGTTAATATGAATGGATTGTGATTTGGTCCGTCATTTTAGCAATGGGTTGTTCATTGATTTAGTCTTCTGTTGTTATTTTATTGGGTTGTTCTTCGCATTTGCCTTTGGTTTTGGTGGGTGCTATTCCTTTTCTCTATCAAGAGAATATCTTTAATTATCATTTGTAGGGCAGGTTTGGAAGAGGCAAATTCTTTTAGCTTTTCTTTACTGTGGAAGAATTTTATTTCATTTTCAAAGACGAAAGAAAGCTTTGCTGGGTACGTTATCCTGGACCGACAATTTTTTTCTTTTAGATTCTGGAATATGTTGCTCCATTCTCTTCTTGCCTATAGAGTTTCCTGTGAGTTTAATTGGCATTCCTTTATATGTCAATTGATTTTTTTCACATGCACATTTAAGGATCTTTTCCTTATTTTCGATTGAAGAGAGCTTGATTATCATGTGTTGTGGTGAAGATTGCTTTTGGTCAATTCTGTTGGGAGTTCTGTGCCCATCCTGGATGTTGTTTCCCAACTCTTTCCAGTTTAGGGAAATTTTCCCTTATTTTTTCATTAAATACATTTGTAAATCCAGTTTCTCTTTCTGCACCTTCTGGGACTCCCATAACTCTTATATTTGGCCTTCTAATAGTGTCTTTCAATTCTTGAATACTTTTTTTGGCCTGATCCAGCTCTACTTCCAGAGTTTTGTTTGTTTCCACCTGGTGACAGGAAATACCTTGTAATTCTGAGATTCTTTCTTCTGCTTGCTCCATTCTATTTTGAAGACTCTCCACTGTACTTTTAATTTGCCCCACTCTCTTCTTCATTTCTGATATATCAACTTTCATTTGATTCATTTCCTTGAGTTCCTTGAATGCCTGCTTTATGTGCTTTTGATTGTTGATAAGAAGTTTTATAACAAGTGTTTCGCATTCTGTATCCCCCATTTTCTCAATGTCTTCCTCAGTGAACTCTGAGGTTGACAGAGGGTTTTGCTCCTTTGCAGGGAAGTCTTCAGTAATATTCATTGTGCCTTTGTCTCTTCTTTTGCTCTTGGTCATTGTCCTTCTGGTTATCAGAATCTTCTCCTTGGGGCAGGCTTCTAAGCTGTGTCACCCACAGATCTATAGTTTGATTTTAGTCATTACAGTTGTACACGGCTCTTTGCAGCCAATTGTGCCATTCCCTCCAGCAAGTTCCAGGTCTGGGTTCTTATGTTAGATTTCCATCATGGTCTCTGTAGCCCCAACTCCTGGCTCACCACTCTCCACCTCCTGTGATACCATGCTGAGGCTGCAGCATTGTCTGTACAACCTTTCTTCCACTTCTGCTTGGAGCAGGTCCCAGGATTAGGGAGACAGCAGGTGTCCTACATAGCTAGGTTGTTGGTGGTGCTGATCTTGCCGGAACCTGTTGGCCATTAGGTCTGAGGGCCACATGTACCTATTTTGACCCATACAGTGCTGTAGTTGGTATTATTTTCCTGTGGGACCAGTGCAATGCACTGAGCTCAGTGAGTTCTTGCCAAGCTCAGCACATGCACAGCTCACTGTGCCCCCTCCAGTCCTAAAAATCTGCCACACTGTAAGAAATGGCACCTCCTGTGATACCACTAGAGTTCTTGACCTGCTGGCCAACAGGTCTGAGGGCTACCTGGACCTGTCTTGGTGGAACCTGTAGGACACCACGTTGTTGCATCTCACTAGTTAGAAATGAGTTTACTCACAGCTCCATGCATACACAGTATTGGCCCCTAGCCTTTTTCTCCTTAAAGTGGAGCCCAGTTCGGCTCTATTGGGACGAACCGGGCTGTGAAATCCACCCTGTTCCCATACTGCCTGTCTGGGGCCTGCTGCTCTGTCTCTGATCCTGATCAAATCAAATAGACTAGCAGGATGAGCAGTTCTTTGTCTGGGTTCACCTCTGGAGCTCCCAGTGAAAGTCCCTTCCCACCTTGTTGGTGGTGGAGTTCGGGCTGCTGGTGCAATTCAAATCACCACTTGCTGAATGCTGCTGGGTATCAGTCTCTGCAATACCACACCGTTGTTTTTGCAGCTTTCCTGTGTCTGTCAGTTTCCGGGTACCCCCCCTGCCCTTGTTCTGTATTCTCCTTTTTCCTGGAATGTGCCCTCTCTGCTTCACCCTGGCTAATATTCCAAGAAGGAGTCAGCTGAACGTGGGAATGTCCCTGACTGGAACACAGACAGGACCTGGCCTCATTATCCTCTCTGGGATGATGGGATCACATAGAACTGAGTCAACTTCTCTTATTAACTCTTATATGTTCCCTCATGGAACCTGTTCCTTATCACAAGTTGAAATTCATCCCACAATAGGTGGCAACCATGAAGGGACTCCATGCTCACTCTGAACAATAAAGATAAAACAGATAATTAAATTACTCTTGCCATCAAGAACTATTCATGTTCTACTTTTAAAATTAATTTACTTGGCTCTTTGTTGTAGAGGCTAGTGCAGCATCTATTGGCACTAGGAGAGGACCTTCCTGTTGAATCATAACCTGCTGAAGGGCATTGCATGGAGAGACAGACAAGCCCACATTTAACCTTGCTCTGTTGATTTTAAACAATTAAGAGCTGAGTTAGATGTCGGAACTTGATTTAGATTCTCAAATTTTGATAGCATATCACATTCACATGAAATAAAGAAGAAATAAGCTAGCAATAACATTTCAGCAATGTGGTGACATGATGTATAATTGTAGGGGAGAAGCAGGGTGGGACTAGGGGATAGAATCACAACTGAAGCCATATCTCTAAATGTGGACAGTGTCGCTAGGGCAAGTGTTCCAATCTTTGGCGTTTCAAAAGTAGTTGGTTAATTTGTATCTTCTTGAGGCCTCAGCCCTCCATGGAGGGTGCCAGAAGAGGGAGAGGCACCAAAATGTTGCAATTCCTAAAAGGCATCTCAAAAAAAAAAAGCATCTCAACCCAGTTTTTCTTTAGCCCTTATGACACAGCATCTTCTATCATTTTATATTAGGCATGTCAGAGGAACCTTCTAGCACCTCCTACTTATAATTCTTTTGTTTCTTTTTAGAGAGCAATTGAATTCCATGCTTTGGCTCGGTTCTGTGCAACCTAGTTCATTCAGCATTTAGCACAAATTTCTCAGTGTTACCAAGATGAAATTTCTATGGCCAATTTTGATGCAGTTGGCCTGTTGCATACCTGATATCTTGCTTCCACGAGTTTAACCAAACACAACTGAAAACATGGAGTGCATGCATATAGACTTTTAAAAATGATTGATTGATTGATTGATTGATTTATATTGCAAAGTCGGATATACAGAGAGGAGGAGAGACAGAGAGGAAGATCTGTCCACTGATTCACTCCTAGGTGGCTGCAATGGCTGGAGCTGAGCCAATCCAAAGCCAGGAGCCCAGAGCCGCTTTCTGGTCTCCCATGTGGGTACAGGGTCCCAATACTTTGGGTTGTGCTATGCTGCTGTCCCAGGGCACAAGCAGGGAGCTGGATGGGAAGCGGGGCTGCTGGGATTAGAACTGGCGCCCATACGGGATCCTGATGTGTGCCAGGCGAGGACTTTAGGTGCTAGGCTACTGCGCTGGGCCCGTGTGCAGTCTTTATTCTTGTTATTTTTCACTAAACAATGCAAACAACAATTACTTAGTATTTGCGTTATATAGTGTAGATATTAGAAGTGATCTAGACATGATGTGAAGTATACTCGAGGATGTATGTAGATTGCATGCAAATATGACATGGTTTTGTAGAAGAGCTTGAGCATTCTAAGATTTTGACATTCTGTGGAGAGGGGAAGCCTGGCACCGATCGCCAAAGGATACCAAGGGATGACTGTATTTCATTTGTGTGTTTTAAAAGAAAAAATTGGGTGCAAAAAGGGGACAAGTCTGGTACTTGTTCTTCTATTTTTGTGTAAAACAATACGTAAAGTTGTGGTCATGCTTTACCTATTCAAGAGCCCGTTGACTAGATGAATTTGACCCTGAGAACAACTCCAATTTCAAGTTTCTGGATTTTCATGGGTTTCTACTTGTGTGGGGAAGCTCCCTGGAGTACTTTCTCCTGTTTTAAATCCCGCAGTCTTCAGTGAAAGTCTTTGTATGTTCAAACAATCAACAGCTTTCCTGGGAGGCGGTGTAACTGCCTCAAGTTAGGGAGCTAAGTATCCCCTTCCAACTATTTGTTCTCTACAGACTCGGAAGGGAAAAACAGCAACAACAAAACCCTTTACACCAATTTAAAAACTTTTCCTTAGAATTCAGGAAATTCAGCGGACTGAGAGGTAGGATTCCTGCTTCCTTCCAAATTGAAGCCAAGATTAATTATGGTATTCACCTGTTCCTGAAACAGGCTGGGTAATGGCTCCTGGCTGTGTGCTCCTAGGAGCAGCACTTACTTTGATCAACTCATTCTCTCTCAGCAGGCCCAAACAGTAGCCACAGGACACAAGTGCTTAGTTTACAATCATGTTAATTTTGCTTTTTGTTTGTCTTTAGCAGTTGGAGATTAATGAGTAAAAAGGGTGTTTAAATTTTCACCCAACTTTCTTCTGGTCACTTGACCGCACTGTCACTAGCAGTCTTATTACTTTGATTTCCTGAATCAATCAGGCAGTTTCTTTATCCAATATTAGTTATGGTGCAGGAAAAGGCAGTCCTACTAGGAATTACTGCTATTGCTATCGATTTCATGAAAGGCTGCTGTGAAAATACTTCAGCACCCTTGTAGGACTTCTCATGGAAGATTTCCTTGCTGGGTGCATTCCTGGCATTTAAAATAAGCCAGACACTGCCAAAACATTTTTCATTTTTTAAAAGATTTATTCATTTTATTACAGCCAGATATACAGAGAGGAGGAGAGACAGAGGAAGATCTTCCGTCCAATGATTCACTCCCCAAGTGAGCCGCAACAGCCGATGCACGCCGATCTGATGCCGGGAACCAGGAAACTCTTCCGGGTCTCCCACGCGGGTGCAGTGTCCCAATGCATTGGGCCGTCCTCAACTGCTTTCCCAGGCCACAAGCAGGGAGCTGGATGGGAAGTGGAGCTGCCGGGATTAGAACAGGCGCCCATATGGGATCCCGGTGCATTCAAGGCGAGGACTTTAGCCGCTAGGCCATTGTGCCGGGCCCAACAGTTTTCATTTTACCCAACATTTGTTAATGCCCGTTTTTCATAGCTAGGGAATCAAAATAATGTATGGCTGTTGGAATAGTGAAAATTAATTCAGGATTTGGAGTAAATTCTTGAGGAGATGAGTTTGTTGCTACTCTGACTCTTAATTTTGATCTGGATTGAAGAAAACAAGTTCTAGGGTTTCTTCAGTGTATATTTCCTGGTTTGTACATTGACAACTCAGCCTGGCTGGTTTCTCTTGAAGATACTTTATATTTCCTTTGTAAATGAGATTTTCTACAAAAAGTACAACCAAACATGCATCGTTCCTGGCAGTAAGGGTACGTTTACTCCAAGGTAGTGATGATCTGTCTGAAGTGCACATTTTTTTGCCTTAACATCGTCTAATATTCTTTACCTCTGTGGATTGGTGCTGTTGACAAATTGGCAGGTGCTTGTTGCCATTGGGCGTCCTTTGAGAATGGCTTCTTCCTTTATCATGACACAAGCACTTTCTGACCCAGTTTGAGAGACAGAAGCCCTTGCTGAGATTTTTGAGGCACTGAAGAAAGAGCTTCACCTCAGCACATTGTTGTGAAGGCACATTCAGATGTTGCCCAGTTGTCCCAAGCATATAGTGTCACTTGACCTCTAGTTTTTGGCCAACTACTTGGGTCATAATCTGCTGTCTCCTAGGATGCACATTAGCAAGAAGCTGGACTGGGGGCAGAATTACTAGAACTCAAACTAGGTCCCTCAATATGAAATGTGAATGTGCTCAGGTGTGACTTAAATCACTGTGTCATAGCCCTCCTTAATCCGTGTTCTTATTTTTAAGATTTTCCTTTAGTATAGCTATTTTGTTCTTTTTCTAGTTTATTGAAATGGGAACATAGAATATGTGAGATCTTTTCTTTTTTCCAATAGAGCATTTAGTTTTTATGTCTCTATTTCAGCACTATAGTTAAATTTCATGTTTTGATATGTTTTATTTTCAGTTTCATTTGGTTGTATATGTTTTTTTTTCACTTAAAACTTCTTATTTTACTTATGCGTAATTTAGAAATGAGTTGCTAATTTCTGAGTGTTGGAGATTTTTGATTTCTAGTTTGATTTAATTATGGTTGAAAAATGTGTTCTACATAATTTCAGTTGCTTTAAATTTCTTGAGATTTGTTTTAAAGCCTGGGATATGATATATTTTTTAAGATTTATTTATTTTTTTATTACAAAGTCAGATACATATACAGAGAGGAGGAGACAGAGAGGAAGATCTTCCATCCGATGATTCACTCCCCAAGTGAGCACAACGGCCGGTGCTGCGCTGATCTAATCCAAAGCCAGAAGTCAGGAACTTCCTCCAGGTCTCCCACACGAGTGCAGGGTCCCAAGGCTTTGGGCTGTCCTCAACTGCCTTCCCAGGCCACAAGCAGGGAGCTGGATGGGAAGTGGAGCTGCCGGGATTAGAACCGGTGCCCATATGGGGTCCTGATGGGTTCAAGGAGAGGACTTTAGCTGCTAGGCCACGCCGCCGGGCCTGATATGATCTATTTTATTGAATATTTTATTTGTGCTTGACAAAAATGCACATTTCTGTTGGTTAATTGTGTTGTGTATCTGCTGATTTTCTATTTATATAGTTCCATTAATTTTTGAGAGTGGAGTGTTGAATTCTTCAACTATATTTGTGTATTTTCCTTCTCTTTTCAGCTATGTTAATGTTTTCTTCTTGTATTTTGTGCCTTAAATGTTTCATGTATATAGTAACTATATAGTAGAGACTATCATATCCAGATGTGAAGATACAAAGCAGTATGCATCTCTACCTCTAAATCAAAGATGAACTCCCAATGAAATTGTTAAGTATATCTTGACAATAGGATGATGGACTCTCTGACATTTTCCATACCTACAATGTCAGGATACACTAAAATAGCACTAAATAGCATACTAACATAGCAGAATGATGGACTTATGTCTTCTTGTGAAGGACTATACTACTGGAATAATATAGGGGAAATCAGTGGGGGCAGGGGAAATCCCAGAGCCTATGGAACGATATCATACAATGAATAAATAATTTAAATATTAAAAAATTATTTTGGTTTTCCTGAATGGCAAATAGAAAAAGTTCTTCTATCTGATGATCTACTCCCAAATTTTCACAAATGTAAGGAGACAGGAATAGGATTCAAGTACTGGAGTCGTCATCTGTACATGAACCTCCCAGGATGAATTAGCTGGAAACTGGATTAGAAGGATGGGTGAAACTTCTTTTTAGACACTTAGATATGAGATGTGGGATTTCAAGTGGTGGCTTAAATTACTGTGCCATCGTGTACCCTGTTTAAAAAAATTTAAGAGGAAGAGAGAGGGAAAGAGTAAGAAAGGGATAGGGGAGAGAGGGAGTGAACCTCTCTCCCTGCCGCTTTCTTCCATCTGCTGGTAGACTCTCCAGATGTCTGCAATAATCGGGGATGGACTGGATCTGAAATTGGGAGTCTGGAATGCAGCTCAGGTCAGCCATGTGGATCACTGTTACCTCTGCCTCCTACGGTTTGCATTAATGGGAAGTTGGAATCAGGAGTTGGAGCTGGGAAATGAATCCAAGTACTCCAATGTGGAACGCAGGTGTCTTAGCTGCTAGGTTGAATGCCTGTTCCCAAGCATGACTTTTAACAAATTAGTGTTTGCACAGTGTACATTTTCCCATTCTTTTACTTTCAACCTACCCATGTCACTGTATTTGAAATGAATTTCTTGGGTCCGGCGGCGTGGCCTAGCGGATAAAGTCCGCACCCTGAACACACCTTGCATGCGCTGGGATCCCATGTGGGCGCCGGTTCTAATCCAGGCACTCCACTTCCTATCCAGCTCCCTGCTTGTGGCCTGAGAAAGCAGTTGAGGAGGGCCCAAAAGCCTTGGGTTCCTGCACCCTTGTGGGAGACCTGGAGGAGGTTCCAGGTTCCTGGCTTCGGATCGGCGCAGCACCGGCCGTTGTGCTCACTTGGGGAGTGAATCATCGGATGGAAGATCTTCCTCTCTGTCTCTCCTCCTCTCTCTATATATCCGCCTTTCCAATAAAAATAATAAATCTTAAAAAAAAAAGAAATGAATTTCTTGTAGATGCCATATCATGGCAGCATGTGTGTGTGTTTGTGTGTTTCAAATTTACCCTACCAATCTCTGTGTCTACTTATATATTTATAAATAATTTACATTTAAGGTAATTATTGACACATTATTTGCTTTTATGAGTTATTTTCTACTTTTTTCTCCAATTTGTCTTTTTCTCTTTTACTTTAATATTTAAAGGGTTTTTTTGGCTCATAGGTGTTTTTTATGTTATTTTGTAGTCTTAGTGGTTACTCTGACTATTCTGATATCAGAATATTTAGTTTCTGAAAATGTGTATTATGAAAAAAATATACTTGGATCTCAGGGATTTTTGGCATCAGTATAAAGTAGACTTTTAATTACCATTTTCCATGAATTCTTTTGAAATACCCTCATGTAGATGCATCACTCACCATAAACTATTATTGATATACTATACTATAGCATAAACTATTGATATACTAATTTTTTTACAATAGCGACTAAGTACTCTGAACACAAATCTTGTACTTTTGCAGTTTTGAAAATTTATGATAATCCCCTTTCACCAAAACAATCCCACAATCTGAAGCTTTGTGTAGATCATAAGGAGGATGCTTTCTAAGTATTTTCAGAAATAGACTCAAGATCATTGCTTTTCCAGATACTTCTCTTGTATTTGAGCATTCTCTACCTGTTTCACATAATTATTGAAAAAAAAAACAAACAGATTTCCTAAAGCTTGAATCCAAAAATGGGTTAAGGGAGGAATGTGGTTGGCTTTTATGATAATCAAATAGTATTTACATTTCCATTTGGGTTTCAGTTGTCAGTGTATTTCCTGGAACAGAATGACAGGAAAATCTCAACAGTAGATATCTTTGTAGGAAGGCATTGCTTGAATTTACAAGGCATATCAGTTTGCTTATTGCTTCATTAGGTTCTAGCAGATAAAGCCCTTATTCTGTAAGCAACTGTTGACCTCATACTAAGCCCTACTACTTAGGTGTTATTTTCTGTGAAGTACATTATTTAAGATTTCTTTTGTTTAGTACCTTTAAAACATGACAATAGCTACTATTCCATATTCTTTTAACATCTTCTTTAAAAAGTAAAAGATAGAGAGCTCCCAAGTCTTCTACATGTTCAGTAGTTTGGTATTAGCTGAAGAATGATGAAAATGGTCTCACCCCCATTTAACCCATAGCCAGTAATCCTATTACATTACTCTGTGCTTTACTTACCTATTGAACACATAACTAATGATGCAAACAAAAGGTTGAGTGCTTTTAACATCTAAATCTTTATTCTGAACCTTCACTGTGATTGTTCCCTGCAGTGGTATTGCATGACACTTATTTTCCATTCTTTTGCTGTTTTATCAGTAATGTTCACTATGCTGTTGGCTTTAGGCAGATTCAGAAATTCAGCTTTTGAGGAAAGCTAAAGAGAGTTGATGGAGTCGTTATTCCACAGAACTGTCAAATTTAAAGATGTCAGATTTTCTTGGAAATATGAAATGCTAGAAAAGGTTTGCTCAAACTCTATGTTATTGAAGGATCTTTGTGCTCAGAATTTATAGCTTGGGAAATTTCAAAAAGTCTCTTCACGTCACCTGTGGAAAATGGTAAATAGTGAAATCAAAATCAAACTATTTGTGATACTTTATTTTCCTCTGTAAAATTCTCCCCTTTTACACTGTTGTTTATATTCTGTTTTGTTTCTTAAATCATTTATGGGACCAGCATTGTAGCCTAGCAGCTAAACTCCTTACCTTGCATGTGCCAGGATCCCATATAGGCTCCGGTTCATGCCCTGGTGACCCCGCTTCCTGTCCAGCTCCCTGCTTGTGGCCTGATGGGGCAGTAGAGGACGGCCCAAAGCCTTGGGACACTGTACCCACATGGGAAACCCGGAAGAAGCTCCAGGCTCCTGGCTTCGGATCAGCTCAGCTCTAGCCATAGCAGCCACTTGGGGAGTGAATCATCGGACGCTTTGAGCCGTCCTTGACTGCTTTCTCAGGGAGCTGGATGGTAAGTGGAACATGAGCTATGAACTGGTGTCACAAAGGATCCTGGTGGTTGTAAGGTGAGGATTTTAGCCGCTAGGTTATCATGCCGGCCCTTAGATAATTAAAATTTCAAAGCAGCTCTTTCAGGTTATTTTAAGCTGTATCTGTAAGTTAATATGCCTAGAACTTCTATACATATTAGAATTACATTAGCAGTTTTTACTCTGTACTATTATTTAAATTTTTATAATCATTTTGGCTAAAAAAAGAGTATAAAGTTATTAAGTTTTCCAGGGGCCAGTGCCATTGCCTATCAGGCTAAGCCTCTGACTGTGGTGCCAACTTTCCATGTGGGCACTAATTCTATTCCTGGTTCCACTTCCCAGTTCAGCTCCCTGCTTATGTGCCTGGCTGGCAAGGCAGTGGAGGAGGGACCAAATCCTTGGGACCCTGTATTCAAGTGGGAGACCTGAAAGAAGCTCCTGGCTGTTGGCCATTGTGGCCATTTGGAGAGTGAACCAGCAGATGCAAGATCTTTGCTCTCTATAACTCTTCCTTTCAAATAAAAATAATAACTTAAAAAAAAGTTTCCCAGCTACTGCATTCTTCCTAAATATTAAGTTTCATCTACTTCTCTTTTTATTCAACAACTTGAAATATATTTTTAAGTTATATTTACTTTTATTGAAAAGGAAGATTTATGGAGAGAAGCAGAGACAGAAAGATCTTCCGTCTGCTGGTTCACTCCCCAAGTGGCGGCAATGGCTGGAGCTGAGCTGATCTGAAGTCAGGAAGCAGGAACCTCTTCTGGGCCTCCTGCATGGACACAAAGTCCCAAGGCTTCGTTACAATCCCTAATGCTTTCCCAGGCCATAAGCAGGGAGCTGGATGGGAAGTGGAGCTGCCGGGACATGAATCGGTGCCCATATGGGATACCAACACTTGTAGGCAGAGGATATACAGTTGAGCTATTGCAGCATGCCCAATACTTTGAAATTCTTAAACTGGTTGTATTTCTAAAATTGCTAGCTTCATAGTCACCATTGATTTTTGCAGCTTTTATCCTAGTATTATTCAACATACATTTAGATTTCTTCCAATAGGTGGAGTTTCCAATTATAAAGCACATCAGAGAAATTAAGACGCAGTTACATTTAGACTGTTTATGCAGTTTAATAAAGAAATATTGTAATGCCAACAGTGAAGCTAGATTATATACCTTCTTTGTATAATCATTCCTGTTAAACTAATTAGATAGGATAGTGATGTATGCATGTTCAGGATCACTGAGCACTCAGAATTTAAGGTATCAGAAATGATGTTTAAGCGGGCATCTGGTAGGAACCTAAAGTCATTTGACAGATTCTAGGTGAATTCTGAAGGTGAATTCAAATGTCAGCTTATACTTAATTTTCATTTGTTCTTTCAATAATGTTTTACTTCAATAATATATTCTTTAAAGAACATGAAGTTTAAAAAAGTTTTTTTAACTCTAAGATAAAGTTTATAGTGCTTTCTGCTAGTATTTCAATGAACATTTTTTGCATACACCCTTGGGGGTGTGTACCTGTCCCTTGAAGACTGCTATACGGTACAATTTTGTTTGTAAGAAAAAGGTCAAATAAAATAAAAGAAACAAAAAAAAAAAAAAAAAAAAAAGGAAAAAGTTCAAACTCCTTCTTGGTGTAAGAGGAGTTTTATAATCTTGTCACTGTTTCTTGACACCTCTTTCTGCTTTAAACCTTACACTCCAATGATATTGGATTGCTTGTGGTCGCCTGTATGTCGTACCGTGTCTTGCCTTTGTACCTTTGCTTAGACTGCACCTTAGCATGCTTCTTCCTTTCTGTCCCTCTAGCTCCATTCATCCTTTATGTCATTTCAGAATCACATTCCAAGAAGTTCCCTGATACTCCTTTGTTTCTCCTTTGAGGTGATGTCAGGCTTCCCCACTCTTGGTCCCCAAATTCCTGCTGTGTAGTTCTATTGTTGCATTTATTAATTTTCAAGGGGCACCCTGAACTGATTTAACTTGGTTTTGCTACTCTGGAGGGTTGGGGCTAAAATAAAAGTTAAGTTGGGTTATAGATAGGTGGGAAAAGTAGAATTTTCTGCACACTTGAGAATTTTGAGACTACAGTTTGAACCCTCTACTCTTGCTGACCTTGGCAGTTGCTGTGGGGAGTCATACTTTTTGAGGAATTAGATTCAGATATGTTCATCCAATGGAGTGTCAGGATATAAATGGCACTGGCAAATGCAGACACCTGAAGAGTGTCTACTTGAGGTCTATGAGGGTGTGTATGTAACCATGTGGTATTGAGCAGCAACCCAAGCTTGTTGTAGCAGCTTCTGTATCCAAGCCTGCGGGCACTATGGAAGGAACTGGTTAGAGGAACCCAGAGCCAGAGAAAGCTGTGTGGATAAGGTCATCTCACAGATGACCTTTGAAGTGTCCCTGCTGGAATATAAGCAACCTGACCTTTTTCTGCCTCCTTCTCGTCCAGCAGTTCCTACCTTTGGCAATAGCCAGCTGGAAAGCAGGGGGCAAAGCAGCCTGGTGAAATAGTACCAGGTCCATTGTATGACAGGAAAGGTGGGGAGGGGTCTGGAGAGCACCTGGGAGCTACTGAGGACAACACAAAACCCTCAGTACCCTTGAAAAGCCCTAAAATCCACCTTCTGTTTTCCATTTAGGCTTGAGCCTTCACATACAAAGCCTTTAAATAAGTGACGTCATAAAGTGGTGGAAAATGTTAAAAATCTTTTCTTTAGTTCGCTTGCTTCTGAGTTGACAGCGCTCTCTCAGCCGCTAATCCAGGGCTGTTTGCTGAAGTGCTAGGGAACTCTCTAATGTAGAATATTAAGAAAATATCAGACATCACAAAGTCAAGTGCCTCAGGGGGTCAGGCAGGTGGATGCAGTTGCAGGCAGCCAGCAGGTGATTTCTGACTCACCCTCCAGATGCTATCCATTTTCATCAGCTTTTAGTTAATAAGTGTGATGAGCAACCACAGTGTGGACTAATCACATATAACAGCAGGGTGTGATTGAGATACAGCAGTCTCTCCCATGCCCTTCAGAAAGACCAATGCCACTGTTAACTGTGAACAGAAGGATGGGAGCATTTGTGGAAGCCTACTGTGTGTAAGCACTGTACTAGTCCTCCACTTGAATCAGCTTCTTTACTCCTCTCCAGCAGGTAGATATGACTGTGATCACTCTTCTACAGGTGTGAAAATGAGGCTCATAAAGGTTAAAGAGGAGCCAGTTGATCTGCACATCTCTTCCGTGGTGCGTTCTGGGCAGAGCTGTTTAACTTGCAAGAGGTAAGAGGATTGCTTATTACCTTTTGAAGCTTCTTTGAATCTAATCTGGTTTAAGAAGTGATTCAAGCAGTCTAGAATATTACAGCTTTGAAATGTGTTACAAATGGTATCATTAAGGAAATAGTAAATTTTAAAGAAAAGAAAGTTACCTCTAACGGGGCTGGACATTTGAGAGGCCATATTTATGGCTGCATTAATTTCTTGGTGCAGGAAATCATAGCAGCCCTGTCTTTATTTGTGTGGACACCCTGTGGGCTCTTAGGAGTTCCGTGTGTATTTTGCATTGCAGGCATATTTCTGTGGACAAACGTTGGTGAGAGGTGGGTTCTGTGGAAAGTTCTTGTTCCTTGGGAACTATCAACTGATCTGCAAAGTAACTGAATACACAGATTTTTCACTTCTTTTTCTTCTGATTTATTTACGTATTTATTTATTTGAAAGAGAGAGAGAGAATGTATATTTCTTCTGGTTACTCCGCAACAGCCAAGGCTGGCCTAGGGATGAGGCAGGAGCCAGAAACTCCATCCACATGACTGGCAGGACTTCAGTACTTGGGTCATCATCTACTCCCAGTGTGTATTAGCAGGAAGCTGTATCAGAAGCAGAGGTGGGACCCCATGTCAGGCATTCTGACATGGGATATGAACATCCCACATGGCTTAACCCTCCAGCACCAACCTCCTACCTTCCCTCTACGGCAACTTTAACTCATTACGCATTACTTACAACTTTTTAATATTGGGTAACCACAAAGTATGTTCTACCTTAACTCTGGGCATTTAATGACATCCAGGATACATTCCAAAGCATTACAACATTATACTCAGTAAGGATGGTGACAAAGGGTATCTTGCCTTGATTTTGATCTTAGGGGAAACTATTTATTCTTCACTATGAAGATTATTGTTAGGTATAGATTTGTAGATAATCTTTATAAACTTGAAGATTGACCTACCTTGTAGCACAATATGTTATGCCATACTTGCAATACTAGCATCCTGAATAGAGTTTTTGCTGCTCTTTTTTTTCTTAATGATAAAATTTCATAGACTCTGGGATTTCCCTTACCCCCTCCCCATATTTCCTTACCCCCACTGATTTCACCTATATTATTACAATAGTATAGCCCTTCATAAGAAGACATAAGTCCATCATTCAGCTATTTAAATGTATCCTGACATTGTGGATATGGACAATAGCAGAGAATGCAATATCCTATTGTCAAGGTATATTGAACAGTTTCGTTGGGAGTCCATTGTATTATATCTTCATATCTGGATATGATAGTCTCTATTATACAGTTACTATACATTCTCTTAAATGAAAAAGCCATAAAACAAAATCAACAACAGAAATAAAATTACAAATTTGCAACTCCATAAAGTTAAATAACATGCTACTGAATGACCAATGTGTCACTGAAGAAATGAAAAAAGAAAATAAAAAACCCTCTTGGAGAAAATGATGCTACTGAATGACTTATACGTCGGTGAAGAATTAAATAAGAGAAAAGAAGCTATTTTGAAGAAATGAAAATAAAAAAATATGGAAATCAAGAGTTGCAGCAAAAACAATATTGGAAGGGCTATTGATCTTATATTTTGCATGAAGGTTGCCTTGTATCAGAGAGAACATGCAATGTTTCTCCTTTTGGAATTGGGTTACTTCACTAAGCATAATGACCTCTAGTTGGGACCATTTGGTTGCAAATGGTAGAATTTCATTATTTTTCATGGTTGAGTAGTATTCCATGTAGTAGATATTTCTTTATCCATTTCTCCTTCGATGGGCATCTGGGTTGTTTCCATGTCTTTGCTATTGCAGATTATGCTGCTGTTAAGTATAGGATTATAAGTCAGTTTCTCATAGGCAGATTTCATACTCCCCAAAGTGGAATAGCTGGGTCATACGGCAGGTAAATTTTCATCTCTGCTTCTTACTGTACCTAAAACAGCAATGGATAATGGCCCAAGAACTCAGGCCCCTGCCACTCACATGGGAGATTTGTGTGGAGTTTGGAGTGCCTGGCTATGCCCTGGCCTAAACCTAATCATTGCAGCACTTGGGGAGTGAACTACAGATAAAAAAATCTCTCTGTTACTCTGCCCTTTCAAATAAATAATCTTTAAAAATAAAGTTGAAGAAATTCCCCTATATTTTTGTTTTATAAATAGTAATAAATGAATGTGGAACTTTGAAAAATGTTTTTCTAAATATGAGTGTGGTGCTCGCTTCGGCAGCACATATACTAAAATTGGAACGATACAGAGAAGATTAGTATGCCCTTGCGCAAGGATGACACGTAAATATGAGTGTGTAGTTTTTCTTCATTAGCTTGTTGGAAGGGTGGATTGCGTTGATTATGTTAAAAATGTTGAAACAACCTTGTAAATCCTACTTGGTCATGGTGGTTTTTTTTGCACATTGTTGAGTTGGATTTATTATATTTTGTATTTTATGATTTATATACATAAATTATATATATAATAAATTATATATAATATTATATATTTTTAAAAGATTTTGTTTGTTTTTAATTGGAAAGGCATATTTACTGAGAGAAGGAGAGACAGAGAGAAAGAAAGATTTTCTGTCTGTTGTTTACTCCTCAAGTGGCCTCAACGGCTGGAGTTGAGCTGATCTGAAGCCAAGAGCCGGGAGTTTCTTCTGGGTCTCCCATGTGGGTGCAGGATCCAAGGCTTTGGGCTGTTCTCAACGACCTTCCCAGGCCACAAGCAGAAAGCTGGATGGGAAGTGGAGCATCCGGGACATGGACCAGCACTCACATGGGATCCTGGTATTTGCAAGGTGAGGGTTTAGTCATTGAGTCAGTGTATCAGTCCAAGATTTGTTAGTATTTTGGTAAGAATTTTTTTATAAGAATTTTTCACATTAAGTTCATAACAGGTATTGATCTGTAGTTTACTTTTCTTACTGTCTTTGGTTTTTGTGTCACACTAACTCTCTGAGATAAATTAGGCAAGTTTTTTCTTTAATTTTGTAGAAGAGGTTTTGCATACTTAGTGTTAACTCTTTAAAGAAATTGCGAGACCTAGAATTTAAAAATTATTAATTCAGTCTAAAAGTAAGGCTATTCAAATTATGCATTTATATTGGTGAATCATCGTGCTTTCTATTTTCTTTTTTAGTTTTTAAAAATTATTTTTAAAATTCTTATTATATAATACAGTTCCATAGGCTCTGGGAATTCCCATCCGCCTCCCCAAGTTCCCTACCTCTCCATTGATTTCCCCTCTAGTATTACAATGGGTGGTCCTTCATGAACAGTTCTAAGTCCATCAGGTAATTTATATTTTTAAGGTAATCGTTTCATCTAAGTTGTCACACCAGGTGTGTGGAGATTTTTTTGTGAAGTTTCCTTATTGTCCTTTTGATGTCTGCAGAATATTGCATGTTTTATTCTTGATATTGGTAATTTGTGTCTTTGTCATTCTTGCTGTAGGTTTTCAAATAACTAAATTCTGTTTATTTGAGTTTCTGTTTCCAATTTCACTTTTTTATTCTTTCTTTCTTTCTGCTTGCCTTGAGTTTATTTTGCTCTTTTTCTAGTTTCCGTAGATAGGTTTTTAGTATGAGATTTTTCTTCTTGTTTAGCATCTGCATTTTATGCTTTTGACCCTACTTTGGAAAGGGCCCTCACATTTCCGTTTTTTCTTGAGACTCATTGTCATGGTCTGATGCCATATGAAAGATATAACATGGTTTGATATTAGTGAGATTTTGGAATTCATGTATTTAATGTTATCACTGATATGGTATTAGGGGAAGTGAGTGATGGGTGATTGGGCCAAGAGGGCAAGGCTCTCATTATTGGGTTAGTGCTCTTGTAAAATGGAGGGATGTTTTGCCCTTTCAAATATCTGAGATGACAAGTAAGAAGATACCATCTATGAACCAGAAAGTGACCCTCATTAGACCCCGTCTTGATGTTGGACTCCAAAACAGCAAAAAAAAAAAAGGTTTCTGTTGTTTATAAATTACGTGCATCCAGCTTAATAGCTCAAGTGGATAATCCTATGCATATAAGCACCAGGATCCCATATAGGCACCGGCTTGTGTCATGGCTGCTCCACTTCCCATACAGGTCCCTGCTTGTGGCCTGGGAAAGCAATGGAGGATGATCCAAAACCTTGGGACCCTGCACCCACATGGGAGACCCAGAAGAAGCTCCTGCTCCTGGCTTTGGATCAGCTCAGCTCCGGCAGTTGTGACCACTTAGAGAAGAAACCAGCAGACAAAAACTTCTCTCTGTATTCCCTTCTCTCTGTAAATCTACCTTTCCAATAAAAATAAGTAAATCTTTGTAAAGGAACTAGTTTATGATATTTTGTTGTAGCAGCCTGAATGAACTGCTGTACTCTTTGGGCCATGGATCATTTTGAAGTGTGTTGTTTAGTTTCCATGCATTTGGAATTCTTCCTACTATCAAAATGTTATTGATGTCTATTGTGAGTGATTCCATTGTGGATAAAAAACACACTAGGTATGGGCCCGGCGTGATAGCGTAGTGGTTAAAGTTCTCTCCTTGCATGCGCTGGGATCCCATATGGGCACCGGTTCTAATCCCAGCGGCCCCGCTTCCCATCCAGCTCCCTGCTTGGGGCCTGGGAAAGCAATTGAGGACGGCCCAAAGCCTTGGGACCCTGCACTCGTGTGGGAGACCTGGAGGAAGTTCCTGACTTCTGGCTTCGGATTGGTACAGCACCTGCCCGTTGTGCTCACTTGGGGAGTGAATCATCGGATGGAAGATCTTCCTCTCTGTCTCTGCTCTCTGTATATCCACCTTTCCAACAAAAATAAATAAATCTAAAAAAAAAAAAAAAAAACCCCCCACACACTAGGCATGGTCTGGCTTTCTGGCCGTATCATCCTATGGTGGGAGGTTAAAGGGTGAGAGAGCAGGAGTGGGCTGAATATCCCCTTTTATAATGATGTTTACCCGATCTATGAATACAAAGTCTTCATTGTCTAGCTTCCTCTTAAATGTCCCCTGCTCCGTGTCCTTGTAGTATTATTTCAGAAGTGGATGTTTGGTGCAACAGTTAAGATGCCACTAGGGATATCTACACCCCGTGTTGGAGTGCCTGGGTTGAAGTCTGAGTTTCACTTTTGATCCAGTTTCCTGTTAATACACACAAGGGTTGGAAGTGATGATGACTTAGGTACTTGGGAAACAGACTGAATTCTGGCATTGGCCTGGCCTTGCACTGGCTATTGTGGCCATTTTGGGAATAAATCAGTGGTTGAAATCATTCCACCTGCCTATCTTTGCAAAGTATTATTATTATTATTAAAAAAAATTTAAAGTTGATTTATTTATTTTTACTGGAAAGGCAGATTTACGGAGAGAAGGAGAGACTGAGAGAAAGATCTTTTGTCTGCTGGTCCACTCCCCAAGTGGTCACAACAGCCAGGCTGAGCTGATCTGAAACTAGGAGCCAGGAGCTGCTTCTGGGTCTCCCATGTGGGTGCAGGGTCTCAAGGCTTTGGTCTATCTTCTATTGCTTTCCCAGGCCACAATCAGGGAACTGGAAGGTAAGTGGAACAGCCAGGATTAGAACTGGTGCCCATATGGGATCCTGATGCTTTCAAGGGGAGGATTAGCTAATTGAGTCATCATGCCGGACCCAATATTATTACTTTTCATAAAACTTGTGCCCTGAGGACATCTTTTTATATTTTACCTGACAAATGGGAAGTTTGCCTAAGATATTGTTACATGTTGAAGTGTGATGATTGTCCAAGAAAGAGCACTTATGTGGTGGCTTGTGTTGAGTGGAATCAACTCATTTTGTTCCCACAAAATACCTCTTTCTTTTCCTTGATTTAACTGTAGAGAACAACTAATAAACAAGCCTTGGGTAGTCATACTTGCATATATAGCAGCCATACTTTTTTTAAAAAAATTATTTATTTATTCTTATTGGAAATGGTGATCTACAGAGAGAAGGAGGGACAAAGAGAAAGACCTGCTATCTGCTGGTTCACTCCCTAAATGGCCACATTGACTGGAGCTGACTTGACCTGCAGCCAGGAGTCAGGAGCTTCTTCCTGGTCTCCCTCACAGGTGCAGGGTCCCAAGGCTTTGGAGCATGCTTCACTGCTTCTCCAGATCATAAACAGGGAGCTGGATGAGAAGTGGAGCAGCCAGGAAACAAACTAGTACCCATGTGGGTTGTTTGCAGGCATAGAGTTAGTATGTTAAGTCATGGTGCTGGCATTGGCCCCATATATTTTTTTTAAAAGATTTATTATTTTTTTATTGCGAAGTCAGATATACAGAGAGGAGGAGAGACAGAGAGGAAGATCTTCTGTCCGATGATTCACTCCCCACGTGAGTGCAACGGCTGATCTGTGCCGATCCAGAGCCACAAGGCAGGAGCTCTTCTGGGTCTCTCCACGAGAGTGCAGGGTCCCAAGGCTTTGGGCTGTCTTCTACTGCCTTCTCAGGCCACAAGCAGGGAGCTGGATGGGAAGTGGAGCTGCCAGGGTTAGAACTGGCGCCCATATGGGATCCTGGTGTGTTCAAGGCGAGGACTTTAGCCACTAGGCCATGGTGCCGGGCCCCATATTTTTTCCTTGAAAGAAGACCTCCGCTTTCAGAAAGACAATTGACAGTGTTTGTTGTCAGATTCATTTAATCTTTAAAGTGAAAAATTTTATGAGACCTTATTTCCATTGCTATAAACTTAATAGGTTGCTAAATTATAGCAATTTTAGATAAAATAGCTGCTGCTATTAACAAATGTGATTTAAAAATATGTTGCATAATAAACTGTGTTAACATTTATTTGTGTAAATAGTGAGTTGTATTTTGCAAAGGACCAGTGAATGATGTTCAATGGTATTAAAGGGCAAAAGATCCTAAGTTACAAAATAGAGGTATGGATGTCAATATAACAGGGTTTGAAACATTCTCTGAGAAGGCTCAAGAGTCCAGATTGCAATTTAGAAAATAGCGCTTGTTGAACCTTGGTGTAGTGTCAGAGAAGAACACTTACAATTATTTGAAAAACAAAAAACAATAAAAATGTTCTTTCCTTTTTAAACTGTATGTCCCTTTGATGATTTCTTTAATCAGAGTCCACTAGGAATACAATTGTAATTAGATAGGTTGAGTTTATTATTCATTGCAGCGAGAGAGAACAAGCATGATAGGGAAATGTTGGGCATCTTGGTGATATAATTTTTGGAGAAGATTGATAGGATTTCGGCTTTGTTAGGTGATTTTGGAAGGAACCTGGGCTGTCAGGAAGCGGAGCTATTTCTGTGATGGATATCTTAATAGTATCTTGTCTAAAGAAATTTATACTAGGTTGAATGGTGTTCCCACAAAAGATGTGTCTGAATCCTAAGCCCCAGGGTATGAATATGGGCTCATTTGGAAAAAGGATCTTTTAAAAAATTTATTTCTGCTTTATCATTAGTAGTATTTAATTTTTAATTTTCTGGGCCTGGTGTGATAGCCTAGTGGCTAAAGTCCTTGCCTTATGAGCACTGGGATCCCATATGGGCGCTGCTTCTAATCCCAGATGCTCCACTTACTTTCCAGCTCCCTACTTGTGGTCTGGGAAAGCAATAGAGAACAGCCCAAAACCTTGGGACCCTGTAGCTACTTGAGAGACCCAAAAGAAGCTCCTGGTTTCAGATTAGCTCAGCTCTGGCAGTTGTGGCCACGTGGGGAGTGGACCAGCAGACGAAAGAGCTTTCTCTCCATCTCTGCTTCTGTGTGTATATCTGACTTTTCAGCTGTCCTTGTAGCAGTTCACATTTGTCTCCTACCAGCACCCAAGTCTTTCACTCACTTCATCACTCCCTGTAGAGGTTATTATCTGCAAACTTATTTGCTAGTATTGATGGCAACTCCCCAGGGGAAGCCTTTGCCTGTCTCCCTCTATTAGTCTGTCACGGCACTGTACCCCTCGTGTCCAAAATGTCCAATAGACGTTCTATAACGACCTGTTTTCAAAAAGAATCTTCTATAATGGGATCATATTCATCCACAAAGTAGCTTTGGATTAGCTGGATTCTCAATGTACTTTTCCCAGCACCCGTTATTCCAGCCACCACTAGTTTATACTTAGTCATTTCCCACCACCAAGAACCTTAGTCTCCTCTGCTTCTACTTTGAATGGATTTAGGACTGCAACTGGGCAAATTGTGGAGACCCCAGAACCACCATGACCTCCCACAGGTCAGCACTTCCAGCCCTACCCGCTACCAAGTTTTAGGAGTTTAAAGGGCTCCTGACACCAATAGCTGTGAGAGCCGTTGATCTAGTTCACTGTTTGTAAATACACTGTATGCTTGTCTAGTTGTTGGAGGCAGGGTTCTACCCATGTCTACTAAAATAAACTTTGCCGAAAGTGTTCCAATATCTATACTTTTCCTAATTTCTGAAGATCTGACTTAATATGTTTGAGAAAAATGCTGAATTTGCCACTTTGGTAGTAAATTTGTCTGTCTCAAGTTTTTTCCATTTTTACTTTGTGTATTGTGAAGACATTTGATTACCCAAGATTGTCTTGCTTACTAGCTGTGTGACCTAGAATGATTTACTTATTTCCTTTGGACCTTCTTTTTATAATTCATATTATAATATAGTGTGACTGTATGATAGTAACACTATTTTATCACTTTGTTAATAAATAATCGCTATTGTTATCCTCACTAGCAGTGTTTAGCATAGGAGCAGAAAAAGATAACAGTTGGATTTATCCAGTTGCGAGTGTGGCCTGGGGAGAAGGACAGTGGATAAGGATATGAACAATGGAGGAGAAATAACAATGGGCATGTAAGGTGGATTGGAAAAGAAGAGCTATGGAGCACAGGATAAGCCGCAGCTCAGTGAAGAGTGAAGGACTGGTGCGGGGAGGACATGCTGAGAAGATGCAGAGACACTGTGAGTGTCCGGGGTTGGTGGGCTAAAGAGGTCAAGGACAGTTGGATGGACAGGCTAACCATATCATTGTTGATCATTTTGGGCCGTATGCTGGCCCACGGACAGATGGGAGCCCAGGAGCTCCCAACCTGGCCTGACCAGTAGATGAACAGATGGCCCCAAGAAGAGTGGGCATCTTAATGATGTCCTGATGGTGCTGGCAGCTGGGTGGATGCCAACCTGCTTGTGACCCTGGAACTTTGGGAGAAGCAGCCCTCTTTCCCAGAGACAACTGCAGAGCAGTCACCAGCTTGTGGTGATAGCTGGTCATGTTGAGTGTGTTCACTGTGAGAGCAGTGGGCCAAGGGACTTTCCATGGGGAGTGGAGGCTGAGGATGAGAGGACTTGGAGGCTGCTGGGACTGGTTGGCTGAAAGCTTTCCACTGGGTTCTGGACTAAGAGGCCTGGGAAAGAAGGAAAACATGGAGTGACCGTTACTGACAGATCAAGAAAGATCTTCATAAATGACAGTACATCCATATGAAAAGCAGTCTGTCCCGAGAGGTGGTGAAAACTCAAAGATATTTGTTTTGTTTTAAAATAAGCTGGGCAGACACGTGTCAGGGGATCTGAGTGGAAGCTTGGGATCCAAGACTTATTCTGAAATTCCTACAGACTTTAGAGGCTAGAATTTGACTATGTCCCCCTCTAGTGGCCATTGTGCAGAATTAACCAGAGGAACAAATATTTCAGAGATGAATTCAAAATCGAAACCGGTAAGACTAGGGTTTGTGACTTTCAGGGAATAGCCTGAATTCTGTTACTGGTAAACTCTTTATGAGATCTAGTGAAACATCTTTGGCATTTACTGTTTGAATCACACTGATGACTTTTCTAGGATTGAGATAGGCACCTCAGGAAGATGCCATTGACCAGAAGACAGCAAGACAAATTAGATGCCCACCCTCATGGTGCTTATATACTAGCATGAGGGACCAGACTATCAACAAGCAGTAAGCGAGAGATTGCCACATAGGAGGTAAGCAAGTTTGTGTAGCATAGCTCATCTCCTTGGATGGGGTTGTTGGGACAGCTGCCTGAATAAGTGGTCTTTAAATAAGAAGAGGCAGAAGAATGTTCTAGGCAGGGGAAATGAGAAGTACAAAGGCTCTGTGATAGGGAGCAGTGTGCCCTACCTTAGGAGCTGACAGAGACTGACACTGAGGGGAAAAAATGAGCAAATGACTTGGGCGTGGGTGTGATTGGAGGAGGTGGTGGAAGCTGTATCCTGTTAGTCCCGGTAGGCCATGAGAAAACTCACAAACCATGGGAATTCCATGAATGACAGCTGTCATCTTATACCAGCAGATTGTATTGAAAATCTTTTGGGGGGGGCCTGATGTGATGGTTTAGTTGGCCAAATCTTCACCTTGCAAGCTCTGGAATCCCATATGGGGACCAGTTTCCCCAGGTGCTCCACTTCCCATCCAGCTCCCTGTTGGTGGTCTGAGAAAGCAGTTGGGGATGGCCCAATGCCTTGGGACCCAGCACCCGTGTGGGAGACCCGGAAGAGGCTCCTTGCTTTGGATCTGTGCAGCTCTGACATTGCGACCACTTGGGGAGTGAATCAACAGATGGAAGACCTTTCTCTTTGACTCTGATTCTCTCCATAGATATGATCTGTCTTTCCAATAAAAATAAATAAATCTTAAAAAAGAAAAGCTTTTTTGAAAGTTCATATGTTCATGTTTTGCTTTTAAACAAGTGGAAGAAATTTTTCAAAACTAATTTCATCATTTGAATTTGAAAAATTCTGCTTTGATCTGGCTTATCAGTTCATAGATTTTGACACTAGATAATTTTCTTCATACTGGCATTTGGTAGAGAAATTAAACAGGATATTGTGTTGGAAACAGAATAAATGGCGGTTCCTCAGGATTCATTATATATAGGATGTGGAGATTTTTGCACAATACCTGGCATGGTAATTAACATTTTCTATTCCTGTATAACTGAGAAATGAGTCACTATATAGAGTAGCATTTCGAAAATGATCAAGAGTTACAGAATTATTAACAATTATGATCTGGGCCTGGCACGGTAGCCTAGTGGCTAAAATCCTCGCCTTGCAAATGCTGGGATCCTTTACGGGCACCAGTGTGTGTCCTGGCGGCCCCGCTTCCCATCCAGCTCCCTGCTTGTGGTCTGGGAAAACAGTAGAGGATGGACCAAAGACTTGCGACCCTGCACGTGTGCAGGAGACCTAGAAGAAGCTCCTGGGTTTGAATCGGCTCAGCTCCAACCTTTGTGGCCACTTGGGGAGTGAAACAGCAGACAGAAGATCTCTCTCTCTCTTCTCTTATCTGCATATTTGACATTCCAATAAAAAAATCTTTAAAAAAAACCAATTATGATCCTTACCACAGGTCTTCTTTTTGGCTCTTTCCACTTACTATATTATTTCCAGAGCCCTGAGTTAAAGAACCCCTTGAGGAACTGTCTATGCAGCGGGCTTACTGAGGAACTGAGCACACTCTATAGAAGGAGCTGCCTTTAATACTTAATGCAGATCACATAATAGATGATATGTGTCGATATATACAGGTCTCAGAGGGCTAGTTCTCTCAGGACATTTCCATATCTTATAGGCAGTGCTGTAAATCTTAGATGTCCCAGTGAATGAAAGCTTTTGACAGTATGATAAAAAATGCAAAGGAAGCAGGACGGATGAGAACCAATACACCAGCTTTGTTTTCTTACACTGCTGCCTAGGGATGATTCTAGAAAGAGAAACCCTATGTTTTAGTTGGGGTTGCCAGAAAACAGAGCCAGTAGGGTCTATCTACCTGTCTATATGTATGTCCATACATCTCCACAGATGTGATATACACATGTATGTATTTGTAAAAATATATTTATTTGGATTGGATTGGATCATTTGACTATGGAAACTGCGAAGTTCCTCACAGGCACATCTAGAGAAAACATTTTCTCAGCTGTCTGAGCGTCCTTTCAAGTTAATGCAGAGAATTGACCATCTCATCAAGAAGTTCCCTCTTCCACTAACTTGAAGTGCTCTGTGGATGCAAAACTATAAATATAAAAGGCAAATCTGACTATTGAAAGAAATAGACGCAAAGGGTACATAAATAAACAAAAATAAGGGATAAAATTTCTCTTTCCATATACAAATAAAAGAAATGAAACTTTAGAAATTTTAAATATTTCAAATATTTTTAAAAAAGATTTTATTTATTTATTTGAAAGGTAGAGTTTCAGAGAGTAAGAAGGAGTGAGAGGAGAGAAAGCTTGCATTTGTTGGTATATTCTCCAAATTAACTACATTGAAATGGGTTGGATCAGGTCAAAGCCAGGAGCTTCTTCCAGGTCTCCCATGTAGGTGTAGGAGCCCAAGGTCTCGGGCCATGCTGCTCTGCTTTTCCAGGATTAGTAACAGGGAGCTAGGTTTAAAGTGAAACAGCCAGGACATGAACCAGAGCAAATATGGGATGCTGGTGCTATAGACAGGGCTTAACCTGGTATGCTAGAGTGATGGCCTCTCAGTCATTTAAAAGAAACAATTAAACAAACAAACAAACAGATAATAGATACTATGATCATGGTGCAACACTTAAAGTGCACAACAGGCATAACTGTCTCACACTTTCCCAGTCTCCCCAGTCTGTGGGTTGGCAACTATACCCAATCTTCTTACTTGCCCTAGACATTCTATATGCATATGTATATATCTACACATATATGTGTGTGTATCCATACACACACAGATTTGTTACAAAGATTTAATTTTATGCAGTTGTGGAAGTTGGCCGAACACTATTGTGAGGCTGTTATCTCTGTGTCTGATGTGGAAACTGAATGCACAGGGCAGGCTGTTGAGAAGGGAATGTGGATATATCAACTGGAGGAAGCAAGCTGAAATCCTGGACATGTACTGAAATCTGTGAGGACAGACTGGAACTTCTGTTAATTCTCACTTCTTTGACTTGCTGGTGTGGATTTCTACAGAGGAAATGGATTTAGTTCTGTTTACAGAGCTAAACAGACATGCATCGGAGCCCAGCATTGAGAAGCTGAAGGAAAATCCAGGGAAAGGCAGGGTGGTTGTAGGCCCCAAGTCACGGAGATGAGCAGACAGATCAGCTTGCTATGCATGAACTAACAAAGTGCCTGCTTCCATCTTTGAAACATAAAAATATGTTTCAAAAGAAACATATTTTCCAACGAAACTGTATCACATAATATAATGTAATCAATGAATAAAAAAAGTTTTAATTAAAAAAATAAATATGCTCCCAGTAGTATTAGAAAAAAAAGAAAAGAAAAAGAAACATAAAAATAAAAATGGTTTCTGTTTCACTTCTGCCTTCTGAATATCATGCAAAAATATTTCTCAGGTTGAGGCCCACCCTAACTGGAAGTGTTTCTAGTTGAAGCCTCTCCTAACTGGAAACGTAGCAGGGAAGGGATGTGGGGAAATGTAGTGTGGGATAGTCATGTTAACATAGTCCAGAGGCACTATATTTATGCACTATTTTGCCCATTTACTTAAGTGCTGTCATATTGTAAGTATTCCTTTGTGCCTTGCCTAGAGGTTCTAACAAAACCATCATACATTTCTTATTGTTTAATAATTGTTTATGTGAAAGGCAGAGTAACAGAGAAAGAGGGAGAGACATAGAGTGAGAGATCTTCCATCTACTGGTTCACTCCACAAATGCATGCAATAGCCAGATCTGTGCTAGACCAAAGCTAGGAGCTAGAAACTCCATCCTGGTCTCCCGCATGACTGGCAGGGACTGAAGCACTTGAGCCATCTTCTGCCACCTCCCCAGGAGCATGAGCAGAAAATTGGATGGAAAGTAGAGCAACCAGGACATGAATCAGGGGTTTTATATGAGATGTTGGCATTGTACCAAATGGTGCATTAACCCACTATCCCACAACACTGGTCCCTGTGTTATTCTTTTTAATGATGACATGATATTCTCCAGTGTTTAAGTTGCTCTGATACTTTTCTATTTCAGACAGTGCTGCCACAGTTTTCTGCATATATCATTTTACATATGTACAAGTGAATAAACATGATAAGTTTCTAGAGGTTCAGTTGCTCAGCCAAAGGGTCCCTCTGCATTTGAAATTATGTTATATTGGGATGGGAGTTTAGTGCAGTGTTTAAGACACTGCTTATCATACCTGCATCCTGTATTGGAGTGCCTGGTCTCAAGACCTGGCTCCACTTCAATTCCAGTTTTTCCTCATGTATACTCTGGGAGACAATAGGCGATGGCCCAAGTACGTGGTTCTTTGTTAAAGATACAGGAGACTCAGATGAAGTCCCAGCTCTTGTGGGTATCTGCAGAGTGAACCAGTGGATAGAATCTCTGTTTGCCTGCCTGTCTCTGTTTTTCAAATAAATTGGGACATTTAAGAAAAAAATATGTATTACCTAATTGCTTTTTATAGAGATTCTATTAATTTACTCTCTCATTATGAAAACTATAGCACATTGCTTGTTTTCCCATACTCTTACAATACAGTACATTATTGAATCTGTTTTTGCAAACTTTATGGGTAAAAACTACTTCAGCATGGCAATGTGATTATAATTTGCATTTTTATTACAATGTTTGGTTTTGAACCCTTGAGAATACTTTTGGAAAGGGAGAGGAGAAGAAACATTTTGCGAATTTCAGTTGGGATTGGATTCATTGTCCTCTTAGTGAGTCATCTTTAAAATACTGACCTGTTCTTCCCAAGGCACATTTGCTGTTAAAGAACTTCTCACTGGTAACAAATGATAATACAGATCACAAATACTGCCCAACTTACTGTGAGACTTCATCAGTTTTGTGCAAGCAAAAGATAACGTTCAAACTTGAGAAGTTGCTAAGCCTGCTTATTCCCTAGCTTACAGCAGAAGCCTAACACACACAGGAGTACATGAAAATGATGTTTTATAGATATCTGACCTAAGGAAATGAACTATATGTCTTTAGAAAAAATCTTGGGTTGTTATTAGTCCAAAAACCGAAGAAAAGATATAGGAACCAAATTACTCTCCTGTCCCGTTTTTGGATAATCATTAATAGCAAAATAGTAAATGTGATTACATTTTAGGGATAGTGTATAGATTAATACTATCTAAACCAACTTTGTGAGTTAGTAACCTAAGTCACTTTGAGAGATGGCTAGATTCTATTGTGTTTTTACTTCTTTCATCCTTAGAAAAACATGAACACTTTGAATGGACAGTAATTTATTCTTCAGAGATGTTGGTATATATGAATGGCATAATATTAATAATATCTGTTATAGCAGATATCTGTATACTGCTTTCGGTATTGTATTGTGTTCTAGTTAACATTATTTGAGTTAGCAGAAATTTTTCAGCATCTCATTTTTTATTCTTATAAAGACTATCTTTTCCTGGAGGAACTCTAGTCTATTTGATGAAAATAAGACTAGCAATTTCCCAGGAATGCTCATTTAAAAATGTTAAGGTGTAGCCAGCCCACATTACTGGTGTGTCTAGTTGGATACTGTTTTTTACCTATGGGAAACCATCCTGTGGTAAGTGTGGGAAGTGATTCATTTTTTGTTCAAGATTTGTTTATTTAACTTGAAAGAATTCCAGAGAAAGAGAGAGAGAAAGAGAGAGAGAAAGATCTTTCCATCTGTTGATTCATTCCCTTAATTCCCCAAATGACTGTAATGTACAGAGCTGGGTTAAGCTGAAGATAGGAGCCAAAAGCTTTTCCCAGGTATCTCACATGGGTATAAGGGCCCAAGGTCTTGGACCATCCTGTAATGGTTTCTCAGGTCATTAGCAGGGAGCTGAATGGGTAAGGGGAGCAGCCAGGACTACAACTGGCAGCCATAGGGAATGATAATGCTTCAGGTGGGGGATTAGCGTGCACACCACTGTGCTGACCCCATGAATGGGGAATGCTGAATTATAGAAGTTATCAAGAATAAGTATAAAAGGCCTTCAAAAAGTTCCTGAAAAACTGAATTAAAAGACAGTGTGCATTTTCATGAAATTTTGAAACTCCTCATATATATGAGTAGAAGGCAAAATGATAGAGGTTAAGAAGTGGCTTGGGATACTGGCACATATCAGAGTGCCTGGGTTTGAGCCTTGGTTGTGTTCTCAATTCCATGTTCTTGCTTATACATCACCTGGAAGGTAGCAAGGGATGCCCATCCATGGTCCCTGCCATCAACATGAGAGACCCAGATTGATTCCAGGTTCCTGGTTTTGGCTTGGCCCTGTCCTGACTATTGCAGGTTGGGAGATCAATCTCTCTCTTTTTCAAATAACATGAAGCAAACAAATAAAAACTTAGCCACGATCATTAAATTCCACAGGGGCACTATGAGAGGGGTCCAGGTAAATGTTGTGTATGTAGTGGATTGTGGCAGCACTGAATGACCAAGAGTGTTGTAAACTATTAATATTAGTAAGTGGTTGCCTGCAAACCAAACTGTGCCTTGTAGAGAAGCATTATTTTTATTGCCTTGGACATTGAATAAGTTGGTTCTTTCTCTGGAAGGGAGACACATATCTTTGAAGGATGTTCACTTGAACAGATAACTTGGAATAAAGAAGAGCCATCGTAAGATGTGCTGAAGCACAGGTGGCACTTGGAGAATTGTTTGTTGACAGAACTAGGGATTGTTTTCATGATCCTTCATTGGATCTTGATTCCTATTTTCTCTTCTTCAGTATGTTTTCTGTATCCAGACATGTTTCCCCAACTAATTATTATCTTCTAATTGCAGATAATTCTCATATATACACACACCATATATACACACACACACAAACCCCATATGGTATATGGCTTTTATATATGATGTATATAATATGGTGTGTATATATATATATATGTATATATATTTTTGTATGGTAGGTAATAGTCATGTATATATATGACTGGAAATAAGTGCTAGATTATGGACAAAAGATATGGAGAGCTATAATAACTCTCTGCTTTTATCTTAGCTTGATAAAAAAAAAAAACAGGACCTTGCACTCTTGGCTTGGCCTCTTAGGGAAGCTTTAGATGCCCCCAAAACTTGTTGGGTTAAGGTGCGTCCAACAACTGAGCTGAAACTCCCTAATACAACAACGAAGGCAGATGTTTTAATGAACTTGGATAATTGTGGGCTTGAACAAAAATGACAGTTTTTGAGACTCAGTGATGTGTTTAAGAACCTCAAAGTTGTTCAGCAAGTTTAAAAAGGCCTTGCAGAAAAAAAGGGAATTATGGTGTCCATAAGAACACACATCACATATGCCAGCGTGGAAAAGGCTGACTTCTGCCTGAGGATGCAGAACAGACTTTCTTGGAGTTCTCGGCAAATCCCCGAGGTAACAGGGCACATTGAACACAGTGAATATTTAAAGAAAGGATCTCTTCGGAGCTTCTGCCAATAAAATATTCTCCAAGTCAAAGAGTATCCTCACCTCTCAGCTTCTTAATAATGAAAGTGCAGGTCAAGATGGCAAACTTTGGGCATCCTCAGTGTTGGGGGAAGACTGGCCGGCACTTGCGTATCTTCTAGGAAAATCTTCTTTTCTCGCTCTTTAAAAAATTAATTTCCCTCCATCCATTTCAGAGAACGATGTTTTAAAAATCTACATGTTACAGTTACTCAGCAGGCCAGATCAGAAAGAAATGGCAATTCTTTCTTACAGAAGTATATTCTTACAGCTGGGCTCAAAATTTGGGAAGAATCTCTTTGTTTCTGTAGTAAGCAGAAAAAAATGATTGGTGATATGATATAGAAGTGTAAGAAGAAGGCATTGAAAAGAAGAAATTAGTCATAATCATGTTGCCTGAATGTTCCTGTTGCTCTTAATTTTTTGTTTGTTGCATATGTTGTTTAAATGGTCGCCGGTTCTAATCCCAACGGCCCCGCTTCCCATCCTGCTTTCTGCTTGTGGCCTGGGAAAGCAGTCAAGGATGGTCCAAGGCCTTGGAACCCTGCACCCGCATGGGAGAACTGGAAAAGCTCCTGACTCCCGGCTTCGGATTGGCACAGTACCAGCCGTCATGGTCACTTGGAGAGTGAATCATTGGATGGAAGATCTTCCTCTCTGTCTCGCCTCTCTGTATATCTGACTTTGCAATAAAATAAATAAATCTTTTTTTAAAGAGTGACTTCTGAGGGACTTCCACTGACAAGGCCACTGTACTTGCAAGTTAAAAAGGTGGCTGAGACTGAATGGTTTTGAGGAGGGAAATTGGAGGACCTTTTGGAGTCAGCCCAGTGCACCTGTCCACATGGGAGACCTGAGCTGGAGTTCACATCTGCTACTGCTGCCCACTGCCCACTATTGCACATGAAAGCTGGGGCTGGGAGGCTTACCTGGCAGGGCTAGACCATAGTATCCACCAGTGAGTGTTGGAACAGGGGAAGCATCGTATTAGGCTGTGCCATGACACTAACCAGCATGCATGAGAGCCAGGTCTGGGACAAATTCTGTGAGGGATTGTGTGTTCTACTGTAGGACCACAATATCTGCTGGTTTGCTCAAGAGCTGTTTTATATATCTCCCATAAGCAGAATCATACAGTATTTGTTCTTTGGCTTACTTCACTTAGCAGAACTTTCCAAAGCCCTTCCTTTTGGAGCATATATTGAATTTCCATTCCTGTTTATAATTAGATAATATTCCATTCTATTAATATTCCAATTTGTTTAACCATGCATTTGCACTTGGAGTGTTTCTACATTTTGGCTACTGGGAATAATGCTGCTATAGTAATGTTTACGTTGATACCCAAATATCTGCTTTCAGTTCTTTTGGTAATAAATGTAGGCATGGAAATGGTGATTAATTTGTATTTTTAAGATGGGAAATTTCCACATGTATATAATATGTGTGTATTTAAGTGTATATGTGTGCATATACATGTATATGTCATTGAGTAGAACTTTGTCACATGATATCTTCTTTATTGCAAGATATTTAGTTGGGATTGAGAACAGTGAGGCTTTCTTTCCTCCATACCTCTCAGTCTCTGTAGCAGAGAAAGACAAAAAAAAATGTATAGTAGAGAAAGATAGTGAGTCAGTCTATCTGCAGGGCCTGCCACGTTATACATCTAGAAGATGACCTTAGAATTGAGGTTCTTTATTCCCACAATTGAGAATGTAGACAACAGTCATTTCTTGGTGGTAACTATAATGTTGTTTGCATTCTGTAAATCCAATTTCATTGCTGTTCTTTTTCCCTGCATCGAATTTTGATTTTTTTCCCCTGTGCATAACTTAAGTGACCTGCTTCTCCCAGTTTCTGTGGGAATTTAGATCTGCTTTTGATAGGTAATTACCCATGGTTTGGTTTTTAGAAAGTAGAAGGGGGGCACTCAACTGTAGAGAGAGATAATTAAATGATAATTAAAAGTGGGTGGCTTAGCAGTAACAACACAAATGGGGAAGGGGCAAAGTGGCATCTTGTAAAGGAAATAATTTCTGTTTGTATAGTCTGAACTAAACATGGCTTGTTCTGTTTAAATATTGCTTTTCAAAGACCATTGCTTCATTACTTCAGTATTTGCTATTTGACTTGCCTAAAGGTATTCATTTATCACCAAAATGAAAGTAGAATCTAGCCATTGCATTTGTAGATGCTAGACATTCAGAAAAAGATTCATTCTTATCTTCAGAATGGGTTTTCATTTATTTGAAAGGCAGAGTGATGTACACAGAGAGATAAAGATTTTTTTATCTGCTGTTACTCCCCAAATGACCATGATGGTTTGGGTTGGGCCAGGATGAAGCCAAGAGCCTAGAACTCCCATCTAGGTGTCCTATGTGGGTGGCAGTGGCCCAGGACCTACGTCTGCTTGTTTTCCTGGGCATATCAGCAGGGAGTTGAATTGGAAGTGGAACAATCACAGCTTGAACTGATATGGGGTGCTGGTGTCATAGGTGGCTGCTTAACCCACCATGCCCTAATGCCAGCCTTCATACAAATTTCAAAATCTCTGTCACTGAGGACAAATTCACCAGGGTGACAGTCTTCCCATGTTGGGGTTTAGGGTTAGGCTAACGGATGGAAAGATTAAAGCATGACTTAGATATTTGAATGGCACATACTTAGCTAAACAAAGAGAAGGAAGATGGTATTGGGGTACAATTTCAAATGTAACAGAGCCTCCAAATGATAGTGTATTGAAGAAGATAGAAGTTTTTTTTTTTTCTCATGAAACTACCCAGTTTAAGTATGTGGCTATGCTCAACAGGATCATTTGGACTTTGACTTCTTCTGTTCTGTTTCTTTATCTTTCTCAAAACCGTATTTATTTATCTATTTGAAAGAGACAAAGAAAACATGCATTCTCTGTTTCACTCCCCAAATGCTTGCAATACCAGGATTGGACCAGGACTAAGCCAGGTGCCTGAAACAAGGTGGCAGAAACCCAGGCTTTTGAACCATCACCTGAGGTGATGTGCCTGGAGCGCTCCCAGGGTACCCATTAACAGGAAGCTGGGATCAGAAGTGAGCTGGGACCAAGCCTCACTCTCCATCTGATATTGAATACAAGCAATAGTTTAACTGTGGCACCAAACTATTCCACTCCCCTGTCCTGTTTCTTTTTCATTCCAAGAAGGATAGATGCAAAAAGAGAGTGCAGGGGGAAGGAGGGTCCCGATGCGACAGCTCATTGACTGATCCTATGCCTGCAAGCGCCAACATCCCATATGGGTATGGATTTGTGTCCCAGCTGCCTCACTTCCCATCCAGCTTCCTGCTTATGACCTGAGAAGGCAGTGGAAAATGGTCCAAATCCTGAGGACCCTGCACCAGTGTGGAGAACCAGCTCATGGCTTTGGGTCAGGTCAGCTCCAGCCATTGTGGCCCCTTGGGGAGTGAGCAAGTGGGTGGAAGATTTTCTCTCTGTCTCTTCTTCTTTCTGTAAATCTGCCTTCTCAATTAAAAAAAAAAGAGTGAAATGCTGGTACTTTCCTTACTTTTAAGCATATGACCAACAATTGTTCTCCATTTTGCCCGGAATTCAGACATATAGTCACACCTAGCTGTGAGAGAGTCAGAGAAATATACGTATTTTTTAAAGATTTATTTTTTATTTTTATCAGAAAATCAGATATACAGAGGAGGAGGAGAGACAGAGAGGAAGATCTTCCGTCTGATGGTTCACTCCCCAAGCAGCCGCAATGGCCGGAGCTGAGTCAATCCGAAGCTAGGAGCCCGGAGCTTCTTCCAGGTCACCCACGTGGGTGCAGGGTCCTAAGGCTTTGGGCCATCCTCAACTGTTTTCCCAGGCCACAAATGGAGCTGGATGGGAAGCAGGGGCTGCCAGGATTAGAACCAGTGCCCATATGGGATCCTGGTGCATGCAAGGTGAGGTTTTTACCTTATAGGCTACCACACCGGGCCCGAGAAATATAGTTTTTTAAAAAAATTCTGGATGGCTGTGTGTGCAACAGAAAATTAAGGGTACTATTATTTAAAAAGAAGAGAATAGATTTCGAGATACAATGAACAGTCTTTGCTACAGTAAAACTGTTGCAGTTGAGAAAACTCAACAATTGCTTAAAGGCAAATTAAAAAAATATGAAGCCAGAGATCTTGGGTTTAGACAGAAGCAGATCCTTCCCATCCTTTTAACACATTAGCAATTCATAATTCCTTATGAGGTTGGGCGATTTTTCACGGCATGGGCAGAGCCAGCTATTGCTTTGCATTATCCCTCTTTCTGAGCAGGGCAGGCTGCCAGTTAATTGGAGTAGTAGACACACACAGAACAAGGCTTTCCCTCTGACTGTCTATACTAATGCATACTTGATTAATTCTCTAATACTGCCAGTTATTTCCTGTGAAACTCAGCCACATTCTTCCCCTGTAAACCTGATCTACAGCCACTCACAATTAGAATCTGATGTGCAAATAAGCATTCAATAGAAAAATTAAGATGCAGCCATAGTGGTGTGGGAGGTACCACAGGAAAAGTTCTCCGTGGATTGACTGGAGAGGAGAAGTTCCCACTGGGCCTCTGACTGGTCCATGAAGAGAGAGAGAGATGGACAAATCAAGAGAGGAGAAGTAAATGGGTTATGGGCCATAGGAAGCATGTTCTCTTCTCTCTAGCGAAAGTGAGATAGCTCTGGAGAACCCCTCTAACTCATACATCAGAGACCAAGGCAAACCTGCATCCAGACTACTACTCTAACAGAAGGGCAAAAAGTGGGGTGATGCTGAGGAGTTCCAGTGAGGACAGTGGGAATGATGTGTCCTAACAGAGGAAATAGAAATGGAAAGCCCAGCATACATGATCTTGGTAATGCATTCCTCAACCCTGCTGGGCTTCCAACCCATCAACTTCACCCCACTTTCCCACTTCTCTGCTGGGCTCCCATCTTGTGCAGTTCAAATGCCATGGTGCAGTCCTAAAATCACAGCCTTACATAATATTTGATTTACTTTTCCCTCCTTCTTTTCACATTTCCCTAGCAAAAATACAACTCTAATTGAACCCAACATTCATGCACTGGTACCTGCACCACAACAGTTGGATGTGGCTAGAGAGAAACTTACATTGGTGTTGAATCTCAAGAGCCTGCAGCCTTGCCCATCTGGCCTATATGTTGTCCCGGTCAGACCCCTCTCCTCTACTCTGTTCCGATGACTGTTTTTTTTTTTTTTTTATCTTTTCTGTGATATCAAACTTATATATCCCATATCTCCTCACTCTTAATTGATTGTTGACCTGCCTCCCTCCCCACTTTTCACTGAAGAAATAAAAGCAATCAGCAGGAAAAAACCATGAAATCTTCAAACATCCCTGTATTGGATAGTCTTATATGCTGTCCTTTCCTGACAGTTGCAATTGATTTCCTATCACAGGCTGGCATCCATTTTCCAGCTGTTTCTGTCCCCCTCTGCCAATCTGAGTGGGCAAGAGGGAGATCAGGCAGGGAGAGGAGGGGTCAGGTGGGAGGAGGGGCTCCTGTGGGCAGCCTGCTCTTTCCTATTAGGATTATCAATTTTCTGTGGTTCAAATAACCCAGCAGGAAGTTTTGAGTCTACCTCGAGGGCTACAGCAGGTAGAGGCTGAGGGGATGAAAGAGTTCTGAGCCAAAGTCAGCTCTCTGACCTCTGGACTGACAGTGGGAGTCTGGAAAAGAATACATCCCTCCTAGCCCACCACACTCCAAATCTCTGAGCTGTTTCTGTGTGGAAATGAGTGGGAAATCGCTGAAGGGTGGCTGTTTAAACTAGTGGTTATGATGCTGTGAAGACACCTACATCTCATATCAGAGTGTCTGGATTCAATGTCCAATGGCAGTCCTAGTTCTTGTTAATGTGGAGCCTTTGCAGCAGTGGTAACGACTCAAGGGTTTGGGTCCCTGACACTCATGTGGGAGACCTGGATTGAGTTCCTAGCTCTTCACTTCAACATGGATTACTCTTGGCTGTTGTGGACAGTTGGGAAAAAAGCTAGCAAATGGGAGCTCATCTATCTTTCTGCCTGTTGAATAAATTTTAAAAATTAAAGAAAAATGTGCACAGGTTAAATCTTATGTTTGTTTTTTAGAGGTTTGTTTATTTATTTGAAAGAGAGAGACAGAGGAAGAGAGGGAGGGAAGGAAAAAGGGAGGAAGGGAGAGGGAGAGAAGAGAGAGAGAGAGAGAGAGAGAATCTTCCTTCTGCTAGTTCATTCTAAAAATGGATATAATGGAGGGGGCTGAGCCTGGTTGAAACCAGGAAATAGGAGCTTCTTCCATGTCTCTCAGCTGAATGACAGGAGCCCAAGAAGTTGGATCATGTTTTGATGCTTTTCCTAGGCCAATAGCAGGGAGCTGGATTGGAAATGGAGCAGCTAGAACTCGTACCAAAACACATGTGAGATGCCAGCGTTGTAGGTGGCAGCTTTACCTCATATGCCATAACACTGACACTGAATAATACATTTTTAAAACAACAGATATACATTACTGATGAGGTATGTTTTAAATTGGATAGACTTGGTAGTAACCAGAAAATTATGAAATCTGATCAATATTTTACTAAGTGGAAAATTCAACTGGAATGTAATTGGAACAACAGTTGAAGAAAACTGCTGTTTATATCTTATGCAGTTCAATCTTCTCAATAATCCAGTTGCAGCTATGTCTCTCATTTCTTGTTATTTGCCTTTATTTATTATAGATTTCTCTATTAGAGAGAGAGAGAGAGGTCTTCATCCAGGACTAAGCTTGGCTGAAGAAGCCAAGAGACTGAATGGAAAATTCAAATTTCCCACATAGGCAGCAGGGACCCAACCACTTCAGCCATCCTCTTCTGCCTCCTAGGGTGTACATTAGCAGGAAGTTGGGCCAGAAGTGGAGGTAAAGCTTGAAGTAGGGACTCCAATATAAGATATTGGAGTGGCATCTGAACCAACTATGCCAGATAATTGGTCTGTCTTTATATTTTTAGATTAAAACTTGTTTTATAAAATTATTATATGTCAGGGGCCCTGCGGCGTGGCCTAGCTGCTAAAGTCCTCGCCTTGAAAGCCCCGGGATCCCATATGGGCGCCGGTTCTAATCCCGGCAGCTCCACTTCCCATCCAGCTCCCTGCTTGTAGCCTGGGAAAGCAGTCGAGGACGGCCCAAAGCTTTGGGACACTGCACCCGCGTGGGAGACCCGGAAGAGGTTCCTGGTTCCCGGCTTCAGATCGGTGCTCACCGGCCCGTTGCGGCTCACTTGGGGAGTGAAACATCGGATGGAAGATCTTCCTCTCTGTCTCTCCTCCTTTCTGTATATCCGGCTTTCCAATAACAATAAAATCTTTAAAAAAATTATTATATGTCAGTAATCATAAGTCATGTAATTATAAAGGTGTAGGTTTTTAAAATAAAAGTTTTTTTTACAAGGCTTGTAATATAAAACATATCTAACTTTTTCCCACTAGGATCAGTTGCTTCCAATTTTTAAACTTTGCTTATCGCTGTTTTTTCTAAATAATGCATGTGTACTTCTACTTCTTGAGCTTTCCGTGTTATTTTTTATTGACTTTGTATTGTAGGAGATGAGGAATTAGCCTTTTTACCCTGTTTTTCTTCCACCATCCTCATGATATCTATTAAAATTTTGTTAAGCCTGTATTCACTATTGTTATGATTAGAGACTATTTACAATTGAGGTTTTGTTGTATTATGATTGTAACTCCTTTATTTTATAATTTGTATCTTTGAAGTTTTTTCCTCATTTCCTTATTTCCTTGGTTTTCTCTGTGTTTATTGAAAATTTATTCCCAAACTCTGTGCCAGAAATTTAAATTAGCTCAAAAACTTTTTTCGCTTATGTTTCTTAGAGACCCCTTTCCTGGAAATTCCCTCACCACTCTCCTATATAGAGTCCTCTGTCTCCTGGGCCTCAACTTTCCTTCTTTCTTGGTTACCCTCTTGTTTTGATGAAGTATATCTCCCAGTCCCTTTCTCAGAAAAAAGGCATAGGTAGTAGACCAGGGCGATGACTCAATGGTGAAATCCTCACCTTGCAAGCCCCAGGATCCAATATGGGTGCTGATTTGTGTCCTGGCTACTCTACTTCCCATCCAGTTCCCTGGTGGTGGCCTGGGAAAGCAAAGAAGGATGGCCCAAAGACTCTGCACCTACATGGGAGACCAGGAAGAAGCTCTTGGATCCTGGCCTTGGATCAGTTTAGTTCTGGCCATTGCAACCATCTGGGGAGTGATCTGACTGATGGAAGAGCTTTCTCTCTGTCTCTCCTTTTCTCTGTAAATCTGATTTACCTTTCCAACAAAAATAAATAATTTTTTTAAACACACAGGTAGTAAATTGAGACTATATACATTATAAATAATCTTTTACTTTCATCCAACCCAAGACTCAGGGTTCATCTTTTCTGAGTCTTTTGTTTGGGTGGTGGAAGGGCAGTCCTTCTTTTTTTGAGATTATTTATTTATTTGAAAGAGTTAGAGATATCTTGTATCTACTGGTTCACTTGGCAGATGACTTCAACGGCCAGCACTGGATCAGGTCAAAGCAAGGAGCCATGATTGCCATCAGGGTCTCTCACAAGGGTTCAGGAGCTCAAACACTTGGCCTGTTTTTTGCTTTTTTCCTTGGATGATTAACATGGAATTGTATCAGAAATGGAGCAACTGGAACACAAACTGGCATCCATATATGGAATGTCTGCGTCACATGATGTCCACTTTGACACAGTGCTGACCCCAGATCTTTCTTATGAAGGTTTTCTACTCATTTCTTTCAGTTTTTTCTAGTAACCCCACTTTCACAAGTATCTCATGCTTTCAACTCCTGAGCCTCCAGAGGTTCTTTGGCATGAATTAGGTAATTTTTATTCCTTCATGCTGTAGGTTCTTTTTTCTCTAGAATGTTAACTCAGTTATCACTCATTGTCTGTTTTGGAATTTTGGAATTTCCAAACTTTTAGTTATAACTTTTGCATTCTTTGTTACCTCTCCTGTTCAATTTTACAAGGTTCAAGTGAATTACAGCTGTGTAGTCTTCAACTTTCAGGGCAGAGGTCTCTGTTCTCAGCCCATCCCAAGCAGACTTTCCTGTTAGGTTGCTGATACTGTTCTTATCAAAGTCAAATGTCTTCCTAATCTCTTGGTAATTTGAAGCTTTATCTAAGTCGAATTCTCTATAGAATTTGATAAAGTTAGTCATTTGATCCTTCCAAAAGCACTATGTCTGCATCCTCAGGTTCAGTCCCCTGCCCTTTTCTCTCCCATTGGTCATGTAAAGTCTCTTGGATATTTAAGCCCACAGCACAGCACAGCACAGCACAGCACATATGCAACATTTTTTAAGTTTTATGTCCTCATTCCAATCTCTGTAATACTCTGAAGCTCTGTATTTTCCTAAGTCTATCTATCTGATTTATTTCTGTTGGGAAGTTCAGTATGTATATCAAATGAGAATAACTGCTGATTTATTTTTAAGGAAAGACTGAGGAAAAGTGATCACTTAGGGGTAGAGAGGGACAGTTTGAAGAGAGGATGTAGGTTTAGCATTTGGCACAGTGGTTTGAACACTATCTGGGATGCCCGCATCCCACATTAGAGTGCCTGGTTTAAGACCCAGCTTTGCTTCAGTTTCCAGCTTCTTGCTAGTGTATACCCAGGGAGTTAGCAGGTGATGGCTCAGTGCATTGGTGCCTGCCACTTATATAGGAGATGTGGATTGAATCCCAGCTCCTGGCTTTATCCTGTTTGTATCCCAGCTGTTTGGGTATTTGGGGAGTGAGAAACAGATTGAAGCCCCCCCTTAGTTTTCTCCCCTTTCTTCTCCTTCCTCTCCCCTCCTTTCAGATACAGTGAAGGAAGAATGTGTGTAGAGTGGGGAGGACATTCTAGTTAGGAGAGATTCCATAAAACAGACTTTTAAAAAATATGTATAATTGGCCCGACATGATGGCTCAGTGGCTAAATCCTTGCCTTGCACATGCCTGGATCTCATTTGGGCATCTTTTAGTGTGCCAGCTGCTCCACTTTCCATCCAGCTCCCTTCTGGTGGGCTGGGAAAGCAGTAGAAGATGGCCCAAAGCCTAGAGACCTTATATCTGGGTGAGAGACCCAGAAGAAGCTCCTGGCTCTGGCTTCAGATCAGCTCAGCTTCATTTGGGTAGTGAACCAGCAAATGGAGGCTCTATCTGTATTTTCTTCTCTATATAAAATCTGATTTGCTTTTCCAATAAAAAAAGTAAAGCTTAAAAAAAAGAAACGTGTATAAGAACAGTCCTTAATGACTCATTAGTCTGTTCTGTGTTCTTTTAAGAAAGGTTTTGAGGCTAGATGCTCTATAAAGAAGAGAGGTTTATTTAGCTTATAGTCAAGAGGTCCAACTGCATAGTGTGGTGTCCTGACAAAGGCCTCTCTGGCTGCATCGCAACATGGCAAGGAGAAGAAAGGGAAGCTGGCCTTGTAAGAATGATCCAGTGTATATGTTGGCCTTGCCTTGAGACAACCCTCTCTCCTAAGCACTGTCTCTGCAAGACTGGCTCAACTGTCTCTAAGGACAGGGCCCCAATGGTCCAGCTGTCTTCCTCTTGGCCCCACCTCCCAATAACTTCACACTGAAAACCAAACATTGAGCTCGTGAACCTTTGTGGGCTGCATGCATGCCATATCCAACCCCTAGCAGTGATATAATCTTTTCGCTGTACAAACGCTCTTCTTAGCTTGTTACTGGAAGTGAGACTAAGTACCTGTTGGCTGTAGTCACTTCTAGTCAGCACTGGAGGACTTAGACCCTGGAGGAGCTCAGTTGGATACAAGCTGTGTGAAAGGGGATTTCTGCCATTCTCCTCTTTGGGTATCATTTTTTTGTATGTGAGAGACAGTTAGAATTGGATTTTGCCTTGAGGAAGGGCTGTCAGAAATCTATGTGCTTGGTCATCCTCCATGACCTCGCCCATAAAGTGATCTAGAAGATTCTGAGAACCCACTCAGCCGTGATGGGCAGTAAGGCTGTTCTGTGCAGACTGTGTACCATGTGCAGAAACCCTGCTGCTTGCTTAGGATGGCCTGCCCTGATTTATTAGCCTGGTATTCATTTTCATTTGGATAACCAATATTGATTGTGTACATACTATCTTCTAGATGTTATTCTAGAAACCATAGTGTTAGGAATTTTTTTTAAAAATTTAAATATTAGGAATTTTAAAAAAAAAGAAGACCAAAACAATGCTCTCTAGAAGTTTATAATCAAGTGGAGGAAACAGCTAAGGAAGCAGACAAATATACAAGAGCATATGATGATCAGATATCAGAGTCATGTGATGGTCAAAATGTTGCCCACCCACCTCTGGGATTTCCTAGGAACCTTTCAGGGAGTCACAACTATTTGAACAGAAATGTTAAAGATGCTACTTGCTTTTAACATTCTTGTTATCTCACACATGTCCAGTGGTGTTTTCCAAAGGCACTGTGATGTGTGATGATGCCATGCCTCTGGTGGATGACGGCTGTGTGTGGTTTTTAATTTCTAAGACAGTAAGTGTTGGTGGATGTCACTGTCTACATGAAAGCCATTTGGAGTCATTAACTATTTCTAATAATGTAAAGACTCCTGAGACCAAATATTTGAAAATTACTATAACCAACAGGGACTGGTGGTGGGAAGTTTGTATGTTATGAGATCTGTGGGAGAAAGATCCCTAGTGCTGTTCACTTGGGAGTGCTGGCATGGATGTTGGAATTCTGGGTAGGGCATGACCATCACTAACAGTGAGACACAAGCCTCAGGCTTGAAAATTCCAAGAATACTATGGATTTATCTGATAATCTACCTTGTAAGAATGGTGAGCTGTTGCCAGGACCCTGACACCCAAAGGAAATGTCGTCTTGTTCTTCAGACTCTAGAGACCGTCCTGAGAGTAGTCTTGCCTCCTATTCCCACTCTCACAAACAAAAGACTCTCACTGAGATCCCGGGAAGTGAGATACTGAGCATCTGTGGCAGCACCAATGAGAAGCAGACTACCCCAAGGCTCAGTGCCCAGCCTGATAGCGTTGAATGGTTGTGAATTGATTTCTTTTGGCAGAATTGGGGGAGGCATCAGGCAAGGAGCCCAACAAGGTGGGTTGCTCCCCAAGTAAGCTTTTGAGGCTCTGTGTGACACAAGGGCATTTGCTAGGTCACTATGCAACGTGTGCCTCTGGTGGAGCTGTCTGTCAACCACATTCATGGGGAAACCATCACCGATGTGAACTGGCAGATGATCCAGGTGTGGACTTAGCAGACCTTGAAAGTGAAGGGCTCAGTATCTATCTATTTATAAAATCTTGTCTCTGCCAACATCTGGGAAAACCAGATGACACCTACTTACTGAAGGTCCTGGCAGCAGCCCACTTAAAGGTTGCAGCTTCTCTTGAGTTGCTTTCTGACCTTGGGGTTTCAAAGTGCAGATATCGGTCTTTGCTTCTGGCCAAAATGCATGATTATTTCAAGGTCTATGCCTCTGAGAATGAATGTGTGTAGCTGTATGTCACCCATTTTGTTGGGTCACTTTCAGGAGGAAGTAGTTAATCAATTCCTAGATGATGACTGATCACTGAGTATACACAGGCAGAAGAAACCTGTCCCCCAGAATCCGCCAGCATACCACTGGATAAAGGCTTAAGTGGGCTTTCTGCCAGTGAATTGCATTTGATAGTTGTGTGGGTGCAGCCCGTGGCAGGAATCCACACAGCTCACAGGAGATCTGTGGGGCCCTGGGGTGTTGCAGTGTCACTCTGTCTGGGTAAGTGACAGCCAGGCTGTGGGATTTGGTGATTATTTTTGGTTTGGTTTGTTTCTAGCTCAGAAGAAAGCCTATATATAACATTGAGGGAAGCATAACTTCCAGATTGTCAAGGTTGGTGCTAACAGTGAATGATATACTAATATATGTTACACAGAGCAAACCACAAGCTTGCAAGAGTGATGCACATGCACTAGATGAAGGGATAAATCTTCTGTTGTGTAATGGGAAAGAAAGCTGGCAATGTAAATGCAGTCTTAATATTTTTTTTTCCAGCACTGCATGTGTAATTAGGCATTCAGTGACTTCCTCATCTAAGGAAATTTGACTTTAATGGGAACTGTGTAGCTAACTATCGAAGGAGTCTTTTGAAAATGCAGGGGTGAGGATAGGAAAGTATTAACTGTAAAGATGTATTATACCCTTGGCTTTCAAACAGAACAAAACAACTCCACTGCTGTCAGTCTGCCAGTGTGTTTGCTATGCAGATAGAGATGAAACTTGTATCCTGAACCCTAAGAAATTAAGCCGGAAACAGAATGCTCAGGTATCTCTTTTTTCCTTCCTTCCATCCTTCCTTCCTTTCTTCCTTCCTTCCTTTCTTTCTCTCTCTTCCTTTTTCCCTTCCTTCCTTTTTCCCTTCCTTCCTTTTTCCTTTCTTCCTTCCTTTCTTCCCTCCTTCCTTCTTCCTCTATTTCTTTTTTAAAGATTTATTTAGGTATCTGAAAACCAGAATTACAAAGCAATAGTGACAACAAGAAGGAGAGGGAGAGAGGGTGAGGACAGAGAGAGAAATCTACCATCCACTAATTCATTCTCCAAATATCCACAGTGGCCAGGGCTGGGCCAGGCCAAAACCCAAAACTGCATCTAGATCTCCCATGTGGGTTTCAGGGGCCCATCTTCTGCTACCTTTCCAGGCACATTAGCAGGGAGCTGGATCTGAAGTAGGGAAGCCGGGACTCCAACCAGTGCCTATATGGAGTGCCAATGTTACAGGTGGGTGGGTCAACCCACTGCACCACTATGCTTGTGTTGGTCAGATACCTTTCATCTCCTAATTTGTATGTTATGTTTTAATCATCTAAGAGTCTCACCTCTCAAAGGGTTCTGCTTCAAGAGTGTCATTTCATTGGTGTCTGGAAAGTGCACAATTTATGATGTAGTCTCAGGATGTCTTGAGAAAATAAGGCATAACTTTGGGCAAATCCAAAGTTCACTATTAAGAAGAGAGAGTTTAAAATGTGGAGTTTAGGAGCTTGTACAATGACTCAAGTGACTAATGCTCCACCTCCAAATGCCGGCATCCCTTATAGGCGCTGGTTTGTCCTGGCTGCTCCACTTTCCATCCAGTTCCCTGCTTATGGTCCAGGAAAATAGTGCATGATGGCCCAAGTCCTTGGGATCCTGCACCCACGTGGGAGACCCAAAGGAGGATTTTGGCTCTCGACTTCAGATATGCTCAGCTCCAGCCATTGTAGCCATTTGGGGAGTGAACCAACAGATAGAAAATCTTTCTCTCTGTCTGTCTCTCCTTCTTTTTGTAGATTTGCCTTTCCAGTATAAATAAATATTTTTTTTAATGTAGATTTCAACCAAGGCTGATCCAAGAGAGTCACTCCCTGTCCACTTACTCCGGGAATCAGTGCTGGATAGGGTTAAGAAATTATAGGCGGAAGCTGGGCTTAAACGTTGAAGACCATGGATAAGTCTCAAAGGCAGCCACTCCCTTGCTGAGTCCCAGCTCCCTGTGTGGGGCTTCTTCTCAGAGCATCCCTCAGCGGGCAAGGCTTTGTTAGTAATGCCCAGCTTTTCTGCAGCAAAGGTGGCCACGATCCCTATGGTTTCACCACATAGAGCATAGCAGTCTTTTAGAGAAAGGAATTCTTTCCAACCCATAGTGCTTTTTTTTTTTTTAAATTGTTTTGGAAAAAATTAGATTAACGGTTTCTCTCCTGACATTTTACAGAAAATATTTAGAACTGTCAAAAGGGGGCATCCTTGCTTTTCCAGACAAAAGAAATAACAAAATGAGTTCCCTCTTTACAGCAGCCATGGTGGAGTGGGAGGTGGCAGGCAGCAGAGCTCTTAGTGACTTTAAATAGAACTGGGTGTGCTGCCAATACTACACCTGGGGTCGGGGAAGGGAGGGTATGGACCCTGCAGGTCTATAACCTGCTACTCAAAGTGAACCTGTAGTACCAGCCTCACCTGGGAACCTGCCACAATCGTGGGCCCAACCCAGACCTGCTGGCTCAGAATCTGCATTAACAAGGTTCCAGGTGGTCCATGAGCAGCTTCAAGTTTGAGAAGTGCAATCTCACGGCTCCACTCCACAAATTTCATAGGGACAAGGCTAGGAGGGCTAGAATCCCCTGGGGTACTTGGTAGCACATTTTCCTGGGCTTACAGCCCTGACCCACTGACCTAGAATTTTGAATTGAGAGGCTGGACAGTCTGTATGTTTTAGCAGATGTCCTGGGGGAGGTTGGTCATGAGTGGGGAGTGAGAAGTACTCTAAGACACCTTTATGTTGTGGAAGGAAATACACAATTATCCAAAGAAATAGCTTTGTCCAAGTCACCTCTTTATTTTGAAGAGATGCAGTATCCCTTTTCCTTGCCGCTCCTGCTCTTAAAAAGGGAATGCTCCAGATAGGGCTCAAGAAGCAAAGGGGATGGATGTGGGAGCTGGTTGTCTCTGTGGAAACTTACATTGCTGTCAGCAGAGGGCAGCAAAGGACGCCCTGCTGTGAGACCTGCTGCCTGTGTGATGAGAGCAAGATGGGGAGTCCGGAGGCAGTGGTCTATTTACTAGTGATGACCTCAGGTCTGGCTGGATTGATGCTGTGTTGGTCAAGTGGATGGGGAATCACAGTAGACTCTGGTCAGGTGAGATCTGAACCAGTGTTGTCCAGTAGAAATGGAATACATATCAGTAAAGTTTTCTAGAAGCTGCATTTTTAAAAAAAGAGATGGGTGAAATTAAATATATATTATTTAACTTGATATATTAAAAATAAGGAATTTAATTTTTTATAAATATAAATAGAATGGATTTTGTGTATTCCATAGGCACAGCTCTGAAACAACCTGTATGTGCATTATTAATGGAGTGGTTTACATTTTTTGTGCTATTCTAAATATATGTGTTTTATACTTGAAGCACATCTTAGTTTGGACTAAGTACATGTCTGGTGCTCAGTGGCCCCCTGTGAGCTAGTGGTGATTACACAGGACAGGAAAAGCTAGGGGAAGGAGAAATGGGACCATAAACAGGGAAGGATTAACATCTGACATAGGGCAGATTATGGGGCCCTCATACAGGAGCAAATATTCACCAAGAGGTGACATTTTAATTTGTTACTGAGCATCTACTGAGTGTCAGAAGCTGGGCAGGAGGCTGGAGATACATAAGTCATCAAACAAAGTTCCTGATGGACTAGTGGCTAGAGAACCTGAGAGGTGGCCTGCACACAGAACTTTATAAATCCACATTATTCCCTCCTGCCCACTTCCTCCAAGCCACACCCGCACCCTTCCTGCCCTGCAGCTTCTTGGTGCAAGCCCTGGGTGGACCCTGAGATGAATTCTTTGTTTTGCTGTTGGGGGGCAGGGAAGGGGGAGCTCTGAATGACAACTAAATCAGACATTTTTTTCCCCTTCTCGTAATCATTTCCAGGTTTACTCAGAAGTTGTTAGAAATACACATTTGTTTTGTCTGGGGAAAGACAGTCTGGCTGAAGTGATTAAGCTGGCTCTAAGACTCCCTGAAAGGAAAAGACAGGCACATCAGCAGCTAAGTGTCACATGGGAATCCCTTCCAGGGCATCCCCTCCACCACTTAACCAAAGGTTAGCCCCACCACATTCAAGGTCTCTGATGCCCTCGGCCATGCTGTTCTAGGTTAATGCTATTTTGGGAGAGCAGTTCTTCATTTCAGCGTGAATTTCCTCATCTTTTGGCACCAATTGAGTGAAATTCTCAGTGCATTTTTTCTTAGATGGATGGAAGCTAAAAGAGAATGGAAAGCCTCCAGCTGTTTGAGGCTCCATCCTCAACGACAATCAAAATTCTCCATCTTTTCTTGTTCTTGGCACTTTCTGATTGAAATAAGATTCCAGCATTTATCTGCACCTGCAATTTTGACAAGAAAGGAAAATTTAAAAGACAAGTGAAAGAATTCTCTGAGGGAAGTCAATGAGTCGACAGTAGTCAGACGCCTGCGAATCTCTTTTTTGCATTCCTCCGTCAATTAGGCTGCAGTCACATGTTGGAGAGCAGAACTTAAGTCTGTGAGTAGAAATGCAAAAATGTGTGCCGATCAGTAGCTGGAACCTTCCTCTGGAGTGAATATTACTTGGATGATCCATTTGGTATTGAAATGGAGAGGATTTTGAGTCAAAGAGGCCACTTTAAATTATAGATTTGAGTTTAGTTGAAGGTCATACTTAATCTTGCATGAATAAAATCTTCAGAGATTTTGGAATACTCTCAGAAAATGCAGACTATCTTGAGCACATAAGCATTTCCTTTAGGGGATCAAAGCAGTTTGATATTATTGCCCTTTGCCTAATTATCAATCTGTTAGCATACGATATACTAGAAAGGACAATATCAATCTGTTGAGCACTTTCATTCCCAACAGCTGTTACCAAGAGCTTTGACAGAAAGTTACCAGAGATCTGGAAAGATTGTAAATGGAAATTGGTAGTAACTGGAATTTCATTTTGGCTCAACAGATGGCAAAAATGACCCACTCAAAGGAGAAGGATTGTTTAGTTAATCCTTGTGGCACAAATATTCCACCAGCTCCAGAAATTTAGAAATCATCTGTGGACTCAGAAGGCTGATTTGACTATCTGAATGCCCATTTAACCTGAGTCAAAAACTTCCAGCCAGGATGAAAAAGGAAATGTAATGAGTTGTAAGTTCATTGTTTAGCGGGAGATGTGTCCTCAGCTCTCAAGAGAGATGGGGACGTTCATAAGAGTCTGCACATGAAGAATGGTAGACTCATGGCTGTACTATGCTTTCCCAAAGCTACTGGTTCATGTTACAAATTAATGGTTAGTATTTGGGGAAGTATAAATGCACTTCAGAGGTTTTTTAACTTGTTCATATGAATTAGCTTCATCATCATCATCATCTTCTTTTTATGAATTAGCTTCTTGCCCAATTCCTCCCCCTAATGCTAATCTAAAGCCTATGTTTTTTCTCCATGGCTTGCTGTGTTAATTGGATCACAGAGATAATCCCATCCCGTAAAAAAGTAATCTCTGCAGGTTTTGGAATCTGCATTTTGCAGGATTATCTCTCAAAGGCACTAGATTTGAAGCACTGGGTTGGTGCAAAAAACCTGCAGTTGGTACTGTAAATATTGCCCGTGAAGATAGGCCCGGGGAAGCTCAGGGTCCCAAGGAATGGCAGATTGGCAGTCTGGACACTAGAGTCCTGACCTCAGGATTGCCACTAATTAGTAGTTCACTTAATGTTGCTACTTCTCTGGGACTCTGCAGCCAGATTTCTGTGCAAAATGAGGAAAGAGGATGAGAACAATATTTCTCAAAATACAATCCAGGGCAAACTGGCATTTTAAAATATGAATGGATATTCCATGAAGATGTCGAAATGGAGTATGTTTGAAGAAATCTACAGACCATCATCCCTTTTTTTTTTTCAGATAAAATTCAACATTTAATCTGTAAGTTTTTAAATATGAGAGATCAGTTTTAAAATAAAATTTCAGAGGTTTTTTTTGAAGTTTCCTTTTTAAATTATAGTTTTGACAATTTTTACATAGTTAATTAAGGTAAAAAGGTACAAGGGCTATAGGAAAGTAGGTAAGACTATTATTTCCATGTTGCTTCCTTCATATATCTGAGGTAAAGGGAATATTGATTGAGAAGCCCCACCCATTCTCCCACCCACCCCACATCATCCCTTCTTGAGTGTCGTGGTGCCCAGTAGTATATACATTACCAGGCTCACAGGAGTCCTGCAGTAAAGAAGTGCAATTATGGTGCCAGGGCCGGTGCCATGTGGTAGTATGTTAAGCTTCTGCCTGCAGTACCAGCATCCTATGTGGGCATTGGTTCAAGTCCTGACTGCTCCACTTCTGACACACCTGCCTGATAATGTGTCTCAGAAAGCTGTGGAAAATGACCCACATTCATGGGCCCCTATACCCATGTGGGAGACTGGAAAAAGTCTCAGGCTCTTGGCTTGTGACCATCTGGGGAGTGAGCCAGTTGATCTCTGTCTCTCCTCTTTTCGTAATTCTACCTTTCAAATAAAACTAAGTAAATCTTAAAGAAAACAAATGTATTTGCATGTATTTGTGTATGCACATACAGAGGGGCTACAAAAAAGGTCATGGAAAATTTATACTATTTTAAAATTTAATTTCTATGAACTTATTGTTATTTAAAAATTTGCTGTTTTTATTGGAAAGTCAGATATATAGAAAGGAGGAGAGACAGAGTTTTTCTCCCATCTGCTGATTTACTCCCCAAGTGGCCACAATGGCTGAAGCTGAGCCGATCTGAAGCCAGGAGCCAGGAGCTTCCTCCGGGTCTCCTACGTGGGTGCAGGGTCCCAAGGTTTTGGGCAGTATTTGACTACTTTCCCAGGCTACAAGCAGGGAGCTGGATGGGAAGTGGGACCACTGAGACACAAACTGGCGCCCATGTGGGATCCTGGCACATGCAAGGCAAGGGCTTTAGCTGCTAGGCTACCACGCCAGGCCCTCAAACAACTTTTTAAAAAATATATTTTATTTATTTATTTATTTTTATAATCATACTTAGTTGATTATGGCACAAAGGGTCAAGGGCTACAGAAAAGTGGGTAAGACCATTGTTTCCACACATCATTTTTTCCCTCTGTTTCTGGGGTCAGGGGAGAAACAGAGAGAAGCCCCACCCAGCCTCCCACCCATCCCAGGTCCCCAATGTGGGTCATGCTCTGAGGGTCCTGCTCAAGTGGTTTTGATAGTTCAATAGTTCTTAACTGTTGTCAATCTCGCCGTTCCAAGCACGATGAAATCTATTCAGAATCCACTGGTTGACATGGTTGGGGTTCTGAGATCAGCAGTTTAGTTGGAGGGATCTCCAAAGAAACTTGGTTTGAGGTGATCCCAGACCTGATTCTTGTGTGTACTTGCCAGTACAGGGTCCAGCACCATCTTTCACCCCAGTCAGCTTATGCACATGCTGGTCATTGCAATTGCTGGGTCATTTCTACTTTCAAGCCTTTCTTCCACGCAAACCTATGAGTGTTCCAGCCTCATCCTGCCCACTTCATACTCAGCCCTCACGCAAACAAGTGGGAGCTGCAGCCTAGCTGGGCAACTCCCCATAACCCCTATAACCCCCACCAAGCCTGCCCCCTCTACCCGGGTTCCCATGCTTGCCAGGGTGTACCACAGACTTGTTCAGTCTGTCCCACATCCCATTTAGCTCTCGTACATGTCAGTGGACATTGAAGCCTAGTTCAACCCAACTAACCCTACTATCCAGCCCACACACATACTGGCTGGTGCCTTTCTGTCTAGCCCTGTCCCTGTCCTGGTTTTCATGCTCTCCAGTGGGAGTGGTAACCCAAGAGGGAGGTGCCCACTATTTCCATACTAGGCCACTCCCACTCCTGGATTATGCACTCTCCAGGTGGTTCTGGAGTTTAACTTGTCAGATTTAGCCCCCCAGTGCCAGCCTCTGCCAGTAGATGCTGTGGAAAAGCCCAACCAACCCTTACCCACTCTAATTTTTGCTTGCACTAGTCGGAACAGTCAGCCCAACCTGGCCTTTCCCTGATCTAGCTTACATGAGGCCCACAGGTGTCGTAGCCCTGCCTGGTCTGGTCTGCCCCCATTCCAACTCATGCTCTCCAGTGGGAGTGGTTGTCCAGCATTCCCCCACCAGCTTTGCCCCCTCCCTCTCTGGTTCTCATGTGTGCTGTTTGGGCGCTGTGGCCACATCTGGTACAGCTTACCTCACCTTGGCATTCCGTAATGTACACTGGTTTGTGTCGTGACCAAACCTGGCCTGACCCACACTCTGTTCTGGTGCTTGGTTTTGTCAGTGGGTGATGTGAACTGGTTTAGCCTGGTCTGCACTCAACCTATGCCAAATGTATGCCAGGGGGTATCTTTCTCTGGCCTGGCCTAGGTTGCTCCTTATCATAGTTCTTGTGCTCACCTGCAGAGGATTTTTCCAAGCTCCTCCAACAGAACCTCTCCCTATACCAGGCAAGGACTTTAGCTGCTAGGCTACCACGCCAGGCCCTCAAACAACTTTTTAAATGCATGAGTTTTCAAACTTATTTTTACAATGGGACTCCTGGTCTTTTTTTCCCCCTAAGGAAATTTTATTGGGATTGATGTTTTGTGCACGAATTAAGATGCTCATATTTTATTTTGGAGTGCCTGGATTTGAGTCCTGGCTTCTCTACGTCTAATTCCAATCTCCTGCTGTTGCACATCTTGGGAGGCAACAAGTGATGGTTCAACTGCTTGAGTCCCTGCCACACACACGAGAGACCAGAGTTCTAGGCTCCTGGATTCAGTTTGGCCCAAATCCAGCTATTGCAGCCATAGCTGAGGAGTAAGCCAGCAGACAAAATTGTTCTCTTTGTCTTTGCCTCTCAAATAAATTAAAATAAGTAAATAATTTTTTAAAAGAAAACTTACTGACTTCTGGACTATAATTGATAAATGTTGAACTAAATCAGCAGTTTTCAAACTCTTTGTTTTCAGGACTCTTAAAATGTATCAAAGACTTCAGAGTTTTTATTTTTTGCAATTTATTTAGACATCAAAGAGGATACATTAATGCATTAACTTAAAATAGCAATAACAAACACATGTAAGTATTTCTCCAAGAGTAACTGTTTTCTTTTTAAAAAGTATTTTATTTGATTAAAAAAAAATTATTTAGTTTTTGAAAGTTACAGAGAGAAAGAGGGAAAGATAAAGGGGAGAGAGAAAACTTCAGTCTGCTGGTTCACACCCTACCTTGCTGCTAAAGCCAGGGCTGGGCAAAACCAAGAGCCTGGAGATTCTTTCTAGTATCCCATTTGGGTGGCAGGGGCCCAAGCACATGAGCCATCTTCTGTTGTTTTTCCCAGATGATTCAATCTGTTGTAATATGCTGTTTTGTTGAAGAAAATCTAGCTTTATAAAACTATGAAATTGCAAAATGAGAATTCTGTTGACCTTTTCATATGATTGTGGATATTCTTTGATACTATATCAAAATTCAACAAGATTATACAAAATGAAATTGTATCAATGACCTTTTACATGTCCTTCTATTAAAATCCATCATTCTGTCTTATCCTTCAAATGAATCTTTTACTCAATTATGACTTTATAACATCATGTTTTTGTCATCTGGAAAATACTGATTCACTGGGTCACACAGATTTTCTCGTTCTTGATAGATTCCATAACACTATTCAGAGTACAGAGCACCAACTATGTGATATCAGAGACATTGTGTTTGTTAGTGTTATGATGATTTCATCCTGAAAGTCTTGGGAAGAGTATTGGGAAGCTGTCAAGCTCACTGTTGCAGATACAACATTTCAAAGTTTTATTTGAAAGCTTGAATTTTATCATTGGCAGGAAATACTGTCATTTATTTTCCTTAAAGCTTAGATCTCTTGGAGAAAATGTCTGCCTCAGACTAAGGTCTGATGGACTGTGTGTCAGTTGTTTCTTCAAATCAAAATTATCTTACATGAGAAATCTGGCTGGGCCCACAGGTGCTCTTGCTCTGGGTCCTCACTGGCATATACGGGAAGTGCTCCAGGCATATTTCTCGTGTTCCACGCAGTATTAACTCAAAGTTGAAATTTGATAGAATTTGCAATTCTTACTGCTTCAGCTAGGATATCATTAAGGGACGTTGGTCTTTTTTTCTCTTAAACTGCTACTGTAGAGTGATGACGGGTACACTGGTAGTTTGATACCACTGCCTTGATTCAAACCAAGGTACTAGTAGTGTTGTCCACTGTTGCTTTCATATGATTGATGGAAGTGATTTCACAGTGAAAAAGACAAGAAATGTCTTGGCATTATTTTGAAATAAACCTTGATCTCCCAGATGCACCCCTAAAAGGGTCTCAGGGACTCCAGGGTTCTGGGGACTGTGCTTTGACAACTAGTGGATTTGATCATCTTGAAGGCCCTACTAACCGTTAAGCATTTGAGAGGAGAAGAAGAGATTTATTACATGTTCACCCAATTCCTCTTCTTGTGTGTTGTCTAAGCCTAGGATTTGGTCTGTGATCCTACAGCAAAATAAAGCCCAGCATTTAAAAGCATGAACCTTTGGAATAAAAATGCTTGATTCTGAAATCTGGATACATCTCTTACTAGCTGTGTGACATTAAGCAAGTTGGTTATCCTCTCAGTGCTTTGTTTTTTCTCATCTCTATGGTGGGTAAAATAAAGATCTTTACTTCGTAGTTTGTGGTGGGGACTTAATTATATACAAAATGATTAGAACAGTGCTGGGATATAATCATCCTCCATGATATTACTTTGTGTGATGATTACTGAACCACAGGAGCCTCTCCCTGGTTGCCTAGGAGTTTAAAGACAAGGATTGGCTACCTTTGCTCTGAGAACTGTTAAGGCCCCACAAGGGCTAATGGTCAGTGGTCTCAGCCAGTCCATGCTTTTGTATTCATGCCAGCCGGGACTTGGAGCTTCTACCAACTTCCTTCTACCTAGAAGAGCCTTAGCAAGAGAGAGGCCATCTTCTGTTAGATAAGAGGGGAGAACGGCTCTTAGGTGGCCTGGCAATCTGTAATTTTAGTTTTCAGACTATGTCTGCCATTCTCTTTGGGTGCAGAAGAGTCCAGAGTTAGTAGTCTTTTGTTCACACTTGGTGGTTCTGTTGGGATCAATTAGGGCTACAAAAGCCATTTTTCTCTTTGGTGGACCCTGATAAAACTGCCTAATTAATCAGTCACCAAGGTCACATGCTATATGGTTATATGAATGTCCAGAATAGGCAAAATATAGAGCTATAAAATAGATTAATGATTGGTTAGAGCTGGAGCAGGGAGTAGGTAGGAGTTTTAGGTGGTGATAGTTGAATGGTACAGGGTTTCCTGTAGAGGTGATGATGAGTTCTAAATTCCATTGTGATGGTTACATATCTCTGAGTATATGAAAAGGATTGAATTGTAAGCTTTAAGTGGGTGACTTGCCTGGTATGTGAATTATATCTCAATAAAGCTGTTAAAGGAAAGGAAAGATTGTGATCCGCAGAAACTTGGTCATGGAGAGGCTCAGAGAAGGGTGGGATGAGACATTTTGAGAAGAATCATCTTCTGTGAACAAATAAGTTTCAAGACCTTCCCTGTGCCCTGCTGTTAATTCACAAAGACAGAGAGAAGGGGTAGAAATTGAGCTAGGGATCTAGAGTTTTCTGGCTTTTAGAAAAGAGAGAATCTAGGTAAAAAGAATAAAGTGACATTCTGATTTGGATTTTAGTCTCCTATGAGTTTAGTTACCAGGAGTTTAACATTTAAAGTCTCACCATCTCTAGATTTGTTGATCATATTACTTTCAAATACTGTAAGGTGGAAGTTCTGATACTCAGCAGAGATCTATTTGTCAAAACCACTCCAAACTGTGAGGTCTCCTAAAAGCTCAATATCTGACTTTCCCATGGCCTTTCTGCACACATCTTTCTAACTACAACTAATGTGGCATCATGATACATATGCTGACATTGATCTTCAGTAGTCTGTGCAAGAATCTGGCCAGTTCCACGGGCCAACCATCTGGTCTTTAAGTGAGACCCTTAATTACTATCGACAGATCTGACATTCTCAGTATGGGTCTGTGGTCATTTATTTGGCTGCTTTGACTTGGGAGGGTGAAAAATGCACTCAGAAATGGAATAATGTTTGACCCTGCTGGGAGGCTCACTGGCCTAGAACTTGTTACTCAGGCAGTTCAGTGCATGTGTCCTCTGCTCTCTGCCCTGCCTTTTCAACTTGTGAGAACATGGAACAACAGACACGGGGAAGCAATGGAGTTGGGAGAAAGGTACACCAACCAGAAAGTGCGTGACTTGTGAATGAGGGAGTTCTCATTTATGCAATGGATACTTGCTGAGTTCTGTGCTAGGTGGTGCCAGGAAGTGGACAAGACAACAAGACAACCACTACTGGGAAGGGTTTGCTGTTCTTAAATATGGGGAAAGTGAGATAGTCCCTAAACTACTGAAAGGGATGGCCAACTGGTTGAATATTTGGACACACAGTCATTGATGCATAATACTGAAGCCAGGGTGTAGGGCTGTGGAGGGTGTGTAGGACACAGACAACGCAAAAATTTGTGTGTTTCCAGCCTGAAGGTGAGCAGCCAGGTCAAGCCTCACTTGTAGAATATGGGAATGAGATTTACACTTTGATTTGGATATGCCTTGTGCATGATGACTGCATCTCTCTACCGCTCTCTCCTTGCTTTCCTTTTCTAACATCCATCTCAACATGCCCTCAAAGTACCCAGTATTTTACAGACCTGGTAGCAGTCACCCAGTTTGTTAGAATGCCGATCGGGTATCCTCCAAAGGAAATAAAGCTTGCCTTTGAAGGGAAGACACAACTAGAGGCAATGACCATAGATCTGTGAAAGACTGAGAGGGAAGTCACAAGCAGAAGATTTTGGGGAGAGAAGGTGGGAGGAAGGGAGAACCGAGGAAGAGGAGGGGTGGGGCAGAGATTTAGCAACAAGGAGAGAGGGGCCTAGCAGAGAGCTCTCTGCCAGCAGAAGGCTGTTAAGTGGTGGATGGGGCCTGCGCAACATTCTCCTATTCCAATTTCACCAAATTCTGTTGTTATTTACACCTTAAAATATTATGAGGTTCAGCAGAAAAAGAGAAATGGTATGAAATACAGCAGAAATTTGACAGTAACAAATATAACTAGGTGGCGAAATGAAGCAAGATGATAAGAATAGATTAGGATATTAAGAAAAACAAGGGATTTCTTTAAAAAAAAGAGGAAACAAAATCTAGACGAGTACTTTAAAGATGAATTGTACTATAGATCTGGTAATTGGAAGTTGGCACAAGAAAACCATGGCTGTTGACAGGGGGCAGATCTGAAGTTAAAACAGTTTGGGGAGGTAGACTTTTAGGGGAAAGACTGTGACATGGTGGTACCAAATTCAAAAGAGGCCTTGGAAAGTGTCTTACTGGTGGTGGGCAGGGGAGGCCTGGAGCTTTAGCTGCAAGAGTTGCGCAGTAGGTCTACCTGTGGTTGTGCCCTTGGGCTCAATGATCTGCCCTGGCTCATCTTGGCCTTTGATGCAGATGCTGTGTTGTGCCCAGCATACACTCTAGAAGGATCTCCCAATGAAGACATCTCCTAATGAAGACCATCCCCTTCCCTAGGGTGCCTTCTTTGCACTTTGTAGGTTGCCACCTGTACTTTCCTTGAACTCTCCCAAGACTCCAACCACACCAAGTGCTTATTCTGTTGCTTTTGCCTGGAATGTTCTCCCATCCCTTCTCTCCATCTCTTCTTCCTACTCATCCTATAACAAGCTCTTATTTCTCCTGTCCTGGATGGATCTAACTGCCCAGCCTGAGTCCTCTCTTGGTACTCTTTCTTTATCATGGGTCTTCCCAGGGGTTGTTGTGTGTATCTATTACTGCCTGGTGCCTGTGCTCATGACCAGCTAGTAATTAAGGAGCACAGGCTCTGGAACTGTGCTAGTTGGATTTAAATTCTGGAATTAAATTCTGGTTATGGGGTGGGTGTTGAAATCCTCCAGTTAGGATTTCTGCATCTCATATCAGAATGCTCAGCTTCAGATCCACTCCCAATCCCAGTTTCCTGAGAAGGTATGCTCTGGGAAGTAGCTGTCATAGCTGGATGTCTGTCACCCATGTGAGAGACCCAGACTGAGTTCCCTGCTCCAAATTTTGACCTGGCTCACACTTAGTTTTTGTGGAATGAACTTGCAGTATTTTCTCTTTCTCTTTTTGTATTTCTCTCATAAATAAATAAAATCTGGTTATTCAACCTGGAGCATAATGTAGCATAATTTCTCTGATACTGCCTCACTTATAAAAGAGGAATAGTAGCATGGATAATGCTTACTCTGTGGTGGTGTTGTGAGGTCAAAGGAGATCAGACCCTTGAAGTGGACACCTTGGTATGTGGACAGTGGTGGCTGTTGCATATTTTGCCCTACCGGTAGAAAGTAGGGATACTGTTGAATTCATTCCTGTGGCCCTTGTACACAGTACCTGGTGTTTAGAAGACACCATTGCATTGAGCCAAAATGCTTACTTAGTATTAAATTTGAATGTGGTCATTTTAAAATGACTAAACGGTGAAAATTATGACATGCTCCCCTCAAATGAAAATAGCTGCTTTCTTGATTGTGAGGGGAAAAAAGCATCCTAAAATGTAAAAATATAAAAATCTAACATAATTGTCAGTAGCTAGGGTAACCATACAATTTATCGTATAAGAATTGAGAGTGAACCAGAGTTCTCTTAAATAGACTGCTCTGAGAAGTGGGAATGAATGGTCATCTCACCTATGAGCATCACTCTCCAGGTATGGCCACAATGAGCCCTTTATTGTATGGTCACCCTGTCTTCTTCCCTCCATGTTTACTCTGTAAATACTCTTCTCTTTTACTGGCTTGCTTTTACTTTACCCTCGGACTTGAAATCCTTTCCTTCCAATAAATATACAACTTTACCATTGTTTTTAGTGATTGCATAGTATATCATTTTGATATACATTTTAGCTAATGAATTGTATTAGATTTATACTGTAATGGTGGGTATTTAGATTGTTCCCAACATTTGAGGATGATAAAATGCTTATAAAGAATCAAAGGATACCTCCAGCAAGAAGAGATCAGCATAATAAATGTTTATGCTCCAAATGCCAAAGCATCTAGCTACGTGAAACAAATATTAATGGGATTAAAGGGAGAAATAGACTCCAATATGATCATAGTGGGGGACCTTAATACCCCATTAACACAAATGGACAGATCAAAAAACCAGAAACTCAGCAAAGAAACAATAGAACTCATTCAAACTCTAGAGCAAATGGACTTAGTTGACATCTATCGAACCTTTCATCCTACTGACAGAGAATACACATTTTTTTCATCAGTACATGGAACTTTCTCCAGAATTGATCATATTATAGGTCATAAAACAAGCCTTAGCAAATTTAAAAAAGTGGAAATCATACCATGCACATTCTCAGACCACCAAGGAGTGAAGCTTGAGACCGAGAATTCGAAACACCAAGGAAGACTTACAAACATATGGAGGCTGAACAATGTATTACTAAATGAGCCATGGGTTAGAGAGGAAATCAAAGGGGAAATTAAAAAATTGCTTGAAACAAATGAAGGCATCAACACAACTTATCAGAACTTGTGGGACACAATAAAGGTGGTGCTGAGAGGAAAGTTCATTTCAATTAATGCTTATCTCAAGAAACAAGAAAAGCACCAAGTAAATCAACTAATCTTACAGTTGAAGGAACTAGAAACACAACAACAAAGCAATCCTAAGACTAGTAGGAAAAAAAGAAATCATCAAAATAAGGGAGGAAATAAACCAAATAGAGACCAAGAGGACTATTCACAAGATTAATCAATCAAAGAGTTGGTTCTTTGAGAAAATCAACAAAATAGACTCCCCATTAGCTCGACTAATTAAAAAAAGGAGGGAGAAAATACACATCAATAGTATTAGAAATGAGAATGGAGATATAACAACAGATACCTTAGTAATACAAAGAATCATCAGGAACTATTATAAGCAACTATATGCAAACAAATCAGAAAACCTAGAGGAAATGGACAGATTTTTGAACATATACAATCCACCAAAATTGAATCAGGAAGCAATTAACAATCTAAATAGCCCAATAACATGCACTGAGATTGAATAAACAATTAAAGCCCTCCCAACCAAGAAAAGCCCGGGACCAGATGGCTTCACTGCTGAATTCTACCAAACGTTCAAGGAGGAACTAACCCCAATCTTACACAAGCTTTTTCAAACAATAGAAAAAGAGGCAATTCTTCCAAACTCGTTCTATGAAGCTAATATCACTTTAACACCAAAGCCAGAGAGAGAAACAACAGAAAAACAGAACTACAGATTGATATCCTTGATGAACATAGATGCAAAGATCTTCAATAAAATACTAGCCAACAGGATCCAACAACACATTAGGCAGATTATTCACCCGGACCAGGTGGGATTCATCCCAGGCATGCAGGGATGGTTCAACATTCGCAAAACAATAAATGTGATACATCACATCAACAAGTTGACTCATAAAAACCATATGATCCTCTCAATAGATGCAGAGAAGGCATTTGATAAAATCCAACACCACTTCATGTTAAAAATCCTAAACAAGATAGGCATAGAAGGAACATTCTACAACATAATCAAAGCAATTTACGATAAACCCAATGCCAGTATCATACTAAATGGGGAAAGACTGGAAGCCTTCCCGCTAAAATCTGGAACTAGACAGGGATGTCCACTCTCACCGCTACTCTTCAATATAGTTTTGGAAGTCCTTGCCAGAGCTATTAGACAAGAAAAAGCAATTACAGGAATACAAATTGGAAATGAGGAATTGAAATCATCGCTATTCACAGATGACATGATTCTCTACATAGGAGAACCAAAAGACTCAGTCAAAAGACTATTGGAACTCATAAGAGACTTTGGCAAAGTAGCAGGATACAAAATTAATGAACACAAATCAATGGCACTAGTGTATACAAATAATTCCACCGCCGAGAAAGAAATTGTAAGTACAGTTCCCTTTAAAATAGAGGAAAGGAATCTTAAATACCTAGGAATTAAGTTAACTAAAGATGTGAAAAACCTCTATGATGAAAAATAAATCATTTAAAAAAGAAATAGAAGAAGACCTTAAAAAATGGAGAACCTTACCATGTTCTTGGATTGGCAGGACCAACATTATCAAAATGGCCATATTACCGAAAGCAATATATAGATTCAACGCAATCCCAATCAAAATCCCAGCAACATTCTTCTCAGAAATAGAAAAGATGATACAGAAGTTCATCTGGAATCACAAAAGACCACGAATAGCTAAAGCTGTCTTGAAAAATAGAAATCAAACTGGAGGAATCACAATTCCAGACCTCAAGACATACTATAGAGCAGTGGTTATCAAAACAGTCTGGTACTGGTACAGAAACAGAGAAGAAGATCAGTGGAACAGAATAGAAACACCAGAAGGGAATTCACACATGTATAGTCAACTAATCTTTGACAAGAAAACTGAAAACAATCCAGGTAAAAAACCTGGTCTATTCAATAAAAGCTGTTGGGACAACTGGATAGCAGCTTGCAGAATAAAGAAGCAGGACCCGCACCTGTCGCACTATACAAAAATCAGCTCTAATTGGCTCAAGGACCTAAACCTACACCCAGAAACCATTAAACTACTAAAGGAAAACATAGGAAGCACACTCCAAGATATAGGAACAGGGAAAGACTTTTTAGAAAAGACGCCTAAAGCAACGGCGATCAAATCCAAAATGAACAAATGGGACTATATCAAACTAAAAAGTTTCTGTACAGCAAAGGAAACAATTAAAAAAGTGAAGAAGCAACCAACAGAATGGGAGAAAATTTTTGCATTCTACACAAGTGACAGGGGACTAATATCTAGGATCTACAAAGAGCTTCAGAAACCCAGGGATAGTGAAAAAACAAACCCTGTAGCAAAATGGGCAAAGGAAATGAACAGACATTTCTCAAAAGAACAGATTCAAATGGCTAACAAACATATGAAAAGATGCTCAGGCTCTCTAGCCATCAGAGAGATACAAATGAAAACCACCTTGAGGTACCACCTAACTCCTGTGAGACTGGCCTACATTCAGAATTCGAAAAACAACACATGCTGGCGTGGATGTGGGGGAGAAAGGTACCCTCCTTCACTGCTGGTGGGAGTGTAGGCTAGTACAATCATTGTGGAAATCCATATGGACAGTGCTTGGAAAATTGCAAATAAACCTGCCATATGACCCAACAATCCCACTCTTAGGAATATACCCAACAGAAGTAAAATCTGCATATGAGAAGGGGATCTGTAATCCTATATTTACAGCAGCACAATCTACAATAGCAATGACATGGAAACAAACCAGATGTGCGTCTAAGGAAGAATGGTTAAAAAAACTGTGGTACATCTACTCAATGGAATATTATTCAGCTGTCAAGAAGAACGATATCATTCTGTTTAAAACCAGGTGGTCTCAACTAGAAACCATTATGCTCAACGAAATGAGTCAATCACAAAAGAATAAATATCATATAGTCTCTCTCATATAAGGAAGCCAACATGGAAAGGGTAACTCCAATAGTCCATTGAGCGTCTGTTGGCTGTTTTGGCTGCGTCTCAGATGTTTTGATGTTTTTATGTCGGTTTGTTTGCTTCCAAATAATTTCTTTTCTCTAGTGGAGTTCATCAAGTGCCCATGGAGTATGCAATGGCAGCATAGTTCCTAAGAGACTTCTGTGTTTCCTTTTAGTTAAGCATGTGCTGCCTACTCAGTGGCACATTACTTAATCAAGGTGCTACAATTTGTTGTTGATGTTGTTGCTGTTGTTATTCATGCTGTGATTGATGTGGCTGTTATGAAATGATGTCAATCCGAAAAGTAGTTAAAAAAATGTTCTAGATATGAGAAAAAAATGTCTTTGGTATTTTGAGATTGCAATAAGCTTGTAAATTGCTTTAAGTACGATGGGTATTTTGATGATATTAATACTTTCAATATATAGGAATTTGATTTTAGCAGATAATTTTGTACTATGAATGTTTACTGTTAGTACCAGGTGTGAAATATGGCTTTTTGTTATTGTTATACTTTTGTTTTCAAAAGATTAATTTTTCTGGCCGAAAGTCTTAATTATTTTAGAGGTAATCTGTGACTACTTTGCCATGTGTGTGTTTTTCCTTTCTTCCTGCATGTTCCATGAGGAAGATATTCTGACTTTGTAGATGAAACATGCTTATGCTTTATTGTACAAGAAGTCTTATGTTTTTAAAGCAAATAAAGGTGTTTTTTTTTTTTTTAAAGAAATGCTTGTTGTCACTTTGTCATTGGAATTTTGCAGGGACAATATTCAGATGGCCAGTTTTCTATAAGACATTTTTCCTTACAACCATGGCTATTTTTTTGCACCTCTGGGGGTTGAGCTGTGATCTTGTGGACTGATTTGCTCTTCTCACCATGGCATATGTCCAGAGAAGTTAGTGTGGTTGTTGGGTCTCACCTTTCCCCAGTCCAAGGTTCTTAATTCAGTCATGCTATTAAAACAACTGAACAGCAATGATAACGAATATTACTTCTCGCTGTCTTTCAATTGGTAACACATAGTTTCTTCAAGAGGTGAAGGATTATGAATGCTGGTGTTTAATTAGGGGCCATTCCTACTAGCTCTTAATTGTATTACTGCTTAAGTGAAATGCTTTGTTCATTCGTCCATACGTTCATGCATTTAAAAACAGTTGATCATATACTTGTGGTAATCATCAAGGAACTTACTGCCATTTAAGTCAGATAGGATAAAACAATGCTGATGTGGATTTCACTAGTTCATTAAAGAACGTTTACTGTTCTCTAGTGTGGTGTCATTCCTTCACATACCACACTTTCATGGAGAATATTGACTGCTGTTTCTGCCAATGACTGAATTGTGTGTGGGAGCCCAGGCACATGCAGCCTCTTTGCAGTCTTCAGGCTGGGAACTACATCAAGGCACTTTCCAGGGAGTGTTGTATAGCTGGACAAGGAAGGAAAGGCTGAACCATGCTGAGACACAATAATCATAGAGGTGTAGGGGTGGAGGATTTCTGGAGAGATGCATGTTTCACAGTTGTGTCAGCAGAACGATGAACGGAGACGTGAGAGCGCTTTGACAGAAGGACGAAGAAAGCTCATAAGGGGAGGCATATGCAAAGTGTTCAAAACACAATGTTACAGATGACCAAGCTAAACAGAAACAAGCTGACTTTAAAACTGATGTGATATTAGGCCAGTGTTGTGGTGAGTAGGATAATTCTCAGCCTACAGAGCTGGCATCCCATATAGGTACTGGTTTGTGTCCCAGCTGTTCCACTTACAATCCAGCTCACTACTTACAGCATGGAAAAACAGTGGAGGAAGGTCAGAGGCCTTGGGCCTCTGTATCCACATGAAAGATCTGGAAGAAACTCCTGGCTTCAGACTTACCCGGCTCTGACTATGGTGATCATTTGGGAAGATCTCTCTTTCTGACTCACTTTCTCTCGCTTTACAATTCTGACTTTCAAGTTTTTAACTTTTTTGCTTAAATAAAACTTTATTATTGGTGTGATGTAATGAAGCCTTGGAGTGTGCTGTGGTTTTGGGGGTGACTTAATTCACATCTAAGAAACCCAACTCCTGAAGTCATATGTTTGTTTGGAGCTGGGGGGCAACCTGTGGGAAGTAACCGGGATTAGAAAAGGTCTGCAGGACTTGGTGTTAGAGGCTGCACATATGGAAAGAAGAGACCTGAGATAGCTTACTCTTTGTGCCCCCATGGGGCACCCTCTGCAGCAAGGAAGCCACCCAGATGCCATCTAGACATCAGTGCCATACTTTTGGAATCCCTCACATCCAGAATTATAAGAAACATATTACTTTTCTGTATAAATTACTTGTACTCTGGCACTTTGTTATAGCAACAGAAAACAGACTAAAACAGTGTACATTTTGCTGCATAACATGTTCCTGTGTACTCAGTAGCCTAAGTAATACCTACTTGAATATTTTCACAATTCCCTACAGGTCAGAGGTTTGGGCATAGCGAACTGTTCAAGGTCTCCCACAAAATTAGAATTAAGTAGTTGGGCTGGCTAGGTTCTTACCTGAATCTCCATTCATTACTGTGTGATGTAAGTTATTGGTAGAATTTATCTCCTGTGATAATAGAACTGAATCTTGTTTTCCTGCTGGCTGATGGTGGCAGTTGCGCCCAGCTTCTAAGGCTGCCCTCAGGTCCTAGATACATGACTTCTCTCCACAGACAAACCTTCTTAAAGTGCCTGACCACTTTCTACCAGGACCACAGGAGTCTGTATTGCTGCTGTTTGTATCTTTTAAGGGATTACCTGATTATATCAGACCCATCTCAGGTTTCTGATCGAAGACCTTAATTACATGTGCAAAATGGTTTACATAGTTATAGAATGAGAGATCCTGTCCTACTCCAGTGCTGCAGGTGCTCATGGGAAGAGTGTAACACAGGACAGGTACACCAGGAGGTGGAAACACGTTAGAATTCTGCCTGTCACAGTGATTTTTTAAAAAAGATTTATTTTATTTTTATTGGAAAGTCAGATATACAGAGAGGAGGAGAGACAAGTCCAAGATTGGGTAGCCCCATTGGCCAGGCAATTGGTGAGTGTAGCAAATATCAATGGCAAAGTATGTGTGGAGCAAGAATCACCAGGTAAGCCTAGAAGCAGAGACAGAGGCTGGGCCCAAGCTCAGGTTTTTGTAACAAACCCTTTTGCCACAAGAACTTATTTCTTAAGATTTATTCATTTTATTACAGCCAGATATACACAGAGGAGGAGAGACAGAGAGGAAGATCTTCCGTCTGATGATTCACTCCCCAAGTGAGCCGCAACGGGCCGGTGAGCGCCGATCTGAAGCCGGGAACCAGGAATCTCTTCCGGGTCTCCCACGTGGGTGCAGTATCCCAATGCATTGGGCTGTCCTCAACTGCTTTCCCAGGCCACAAGCAGGGAGCTGGATGGGAAGTGGAGCTGACAGGACTAGAACCGGCGCCCATATGGGATCCCGGGGCTTTCAAGGCAAGGACTTTAGCTGCTAGGCCATGCCGCCGGGCCCAGTAGGTGCCATTTCTTACAGTGTGGCAGATTTTTAGGACTGGAGGGGACACAGTGAGCTGTGCATGTGCTGAGCTTGGCAAGAACTCACTGAGCTCAGTGCATTGCACTGGTCCCACAGGAAAATAATACCAACTACAGCACTGTATGGGTCAAAATAGGTCCATGTGGCCCTCAGACCTAATGGCCAACAGGTTCCGGCAAGATCAGCACCACCAACAACCTAGCTATGTAGGACACCTGCTGTCTCTCTAATCCTGGGACCTGCTCCAAGCAGAAGTGGAAGAAAGGTTGTACAGACAATGCTGTAGCCTCAGCGGGGCCCCAGAAGAACTTATTTCTGAGGGCACAGCCCCCAGTGACCTAAGAGACCTCCTGCTAGGCCCTGTTTCATTACCGCAATCAAATTGTTTCCTCCCTCTCAGCACCATTAACTTAGGACTTTGGGGTTTAACTTTCTGTGTGAGTTCAGAAGCCAGATGATGTTCAAACCATAGTACCTGTGTTCTAAGTTGAGCACACTGAGGCCTACACCTCTGAAACTTCTGTTCCTGGGGCCCCTGTCTTGTGCTACAGGTTGAATGGGTTACACTCATGTTTGCAAAGCTGAGGGACAGACATCCGTTTGCAAACTACTGAAAGCTGTCAGCATTAGACAGAAGTGTTTCAAGAACCAAAAAATATTGAAACTCGTAAACATTAAAGTCTACATGAACTTAACCATTCAGTGTCTAGAAACAGAAGAGAGTGGAGGGAGGAGATACCTGGTGGGAAGGGATAAAATGTATGAGATTTATGGCAGCCCTAATGCTGGGTAAATGGCTGGGCTTGCTTGTTAGTGGTATGAACCAATGTCTTATGCCTTCTTTGCTGGAGTGTAAGGTTTGTGGACCTTGAAGGTCAACTCTTTTCTCTGTATAGAAGCCTGAGCTGAAAAATTGGAAGGGGCCTAGCTCTATACCTGCCCATGAATGCCCTACTATCTGCCAGAGACTATTCTCAGTGATTTATGAAGCAATGGCATAGAGAGGGCAACTCTTTGAGATTGTTTGAGTAACAAGGATATGAACCAAGCTGGGGTAGGTTCAGAGTCTTCTGTTTAGGAGCAAGGCTTTTTTGGCCTGCTGCCGTGCTGGGCTGCTTTAGACACCAGGAATGGAGCACAAACAAAATCTAGCTGTCTCTTTCAAGGCCCATGATGGGTAAAAATGTCTGGTCCACAGAGGTCAGCAGTAGGTGAGCTTGGGGTTACTGATAGGTAATGATGGGGCTCAGGAAGCATCTCTTTCTCCCTGCTCTGCACACTGCCCGCAGGATGATTGATCGCGAAGTCACTGACATGCCACTTTCCACTTCAGGGCAATCCGTATTGCAGCACCAGATGGCTGTCCTCAGGGTTCACTACAGATGAGCATAAATATAAAACTCACCATTTCTAAAGGGGCTCCAATGATGCCCAGGTGTGTGGTTCCAGAGCAATTCTGCCTCCACTAAATCAGTAGGTCCATCTTCAAAGACACATGTTAATTTATTGCAGGAAGATTTTATGTCTCCGTCAGTCATTAGCAAAATTTTGTACCAGAAATTCTTTCATCTTTAATCTTGGTGGGATTGGCATTACACATAACTCGACTATTAAGAGGAGACTATCTTGCAGACAGGGAGGTCATTAATCGAAAGAGTTTGTGCAGTGTGAAATGCAAATGCTTGGTGACAGGTATGCCAGGATCCCCCAAAGCCTGCTTACTTGATCATAAAGGGATCTGAGGAAAGGTTTGATGATTTTGTTAACACAAATAAGAAACCCTTCAGCAGCTCCAAGCTCTGTGCAGCTCCAGTGCCTTTACCATTTGTTCATAAAAACTTTGCAGCCCCTGGAGGCTCCACCTACCAACAATTTCTTTCCCTCTGTATTTCCAGTGGCACACCTGGGATTTGAGTTTGGCTTCATAGAAGGTGAGGGTAAAGCAAAGCCTCTCTCTCTCTCTCCCTCCCTCTACTCTGCAGCCTTTTGTGACCAGCTCTTTGTTGGATACTCCAACAAATTTGTCATCAGTCATTTCTGGGATACCGTGATGCTGACACATCAGCTACACTTACAGCGAGCCAGGAGGCAGAGGCTCTGATTTCAACCCAGTTTTGCCATAGTAGTCATGTGACCTATTGCCTCAGTTTTCCTAATTGACACTAATGTTTGCTGAACTCTTACCAGGCTCAGCGCTACTACCCTGTAACCTCTGTCAGAGTCCATCAGTGAAGAGTCTTAGAATTAGCTCACTCTAGTCAGTGTACTTTGCCTCCTAATTCTTTTTTTTCAAGATTTATTTATTTTTATTGCAAAGTCAGATATACAGAGAGGAGGAGATACAGAGAGGAAGATCTTCCGTCCGATGATTCACTCCCCAAGTGAGCGCAACGGCCGGTCTGTGCTGATCCAAAACCAGGATGATTCACTCCCTAAGTGACCGCAACGGCCGTTCTGTGCTGATCTGAAGCCAGGAGCCAGGAACCTCCTCCAGGTCTCCTATGTGGGTGCAGGGTCCCAAGGCTTTGGGCCATCCTTGACTGCTTTCCCAGGCCACAAGCAGGGAGCTGGATGGGAAGTGGAGCTGCCGGGATTAGAACCGGTGCCCATATGGGATCCTGGTGCATTCAATGTGAGGACTTTAGCTGCTAGGCCATGCCACCGGGCCCTGCCTCGTGATTCTTATTATCCAGACCAGGCAATGATGCAAGAGAGTAAGAGCTCAAAGGGTAGGGCCTGGTGGTAGAGATTCTAGTTCAAATTCTGAATTCTTAGGGGCTTTATAAACTGTTTCTAATCTAAAATGAACATGGCAACAATAATTAAAACTTCATAAAGAACTTGTGAGAATGAAATAAGCTAGTGTACATGAAAAACTTGACACGATTCTTAGCCTACATGAAATACTAAATATTGGCAATATTATTAATTGTTCGTTATATCTTGGAAAAGCTGTGGATTCAAATTTGTGTTACAAATTTAAGCAGCAACATACCTTTCCACTGCAAAGCAATTAGCTTTCTTTTTTTTTTTTTTTTTTTTTAAGATTTTATGTTTACTACAAAGTCAGATATACAGAGAGAGGAGGAGAGACAGAGAGGAAGATCTTCCTTCCGATGATTCACTCCCCAAGTGAGCCGCAACAGGCCGATGCGCCAATACGATGCCAGGAGCCAGGACCCTCCTCCAGGTCTCCCACGCGGGTGCAGTATCCCAATGCATTGGGCCGTCCTCGACTGCTTTCCCAGGCCACAAGCAGGGAGCTGGATGGGAAGTGGAGCTGCCGGGATTAGAACCGGCGCCCATATGGGATCCCGGTGCATTCAAGGCAAGGACTTTTAGCAGCTAGGCCACACTGCCGGGCCCTAGTTTTCTTTTTTAAAGAAAGATTTCTTTAATTATTGTTTGAAAGGCAGAGTTAGAGAGGAAGACCTTCCATTTACTGTTTGATTCCCCACATAGCTGTAATGGTTAGGCCAGGCCAAAGCTAGAGGCCCAAAATACCATCTGGATTTCCAGTGTAGGTTGCACATGCTTCAACTGCTTTCCATGGTACATTAGCAGGGAAATGGATCAAAAGTGAAGCAGACAGGCTTGAACTAATGCCCCAGTATGGGATACTAACATTGCAAACAGCAGCTTAGCCGTCTGTGCCACAACTTAAGAGTTTATTGAAAGTATTCACTTTACTTAGGAGGATAAAGATGAATACAAAACTCCTTTGGGTTCCTCAGCAGACTTTCCATAGCTGACTCTTCTCTCACCTTCTAACCTCACATGCCTGTATGTGGTTCTCTGGCCTGCCTATCCTAAGATGCTTGGAGCACTATAGATACTATATGTGTGTGTGGCAGTGAGGGATCTGCATCTCCTCCTTCTCCCCTGCTCTTTTCTCCTCTTCCTCTTTGAGTTTCCCCTTTACCTCCCCAGGGAGCCTCTCCGGCTTCTCTCTCCATGTTCTCCTTATCCCCAAATTTCCAGTAAGACTCATCAACCATGATCTTGATTTTCTGCTTTGCAAAAAAAGGAAAAAAAAATCCCTTCTAAACCCTTCAGGAAAACCAGAAATCCAAAATGTTTTATGGAAAAATTAGTATCTTTAATGGGGTTTATTTACCATCCCTGGCCAGAAGGAACCTGAATCCCCAAGAAATCTAAATTAGTGAGTGCCTAACATGGATTGGAGGGGAGAGACAGGGAGGTCAACCAATTGAGGTAGAATTTCCTTGTGGGTTTTTCAATAAAGGCTGAGAACCTGAAACAGAAATCCGAATCAAACCAGGAAAAACAGATTCAAAGCATCCCCAAGAACCTCAGGACTGTTTGGAATCCATTTTGAGTGAAGTGGAAATATTTGGGTGAGTGAGACGGCTGCTCCATTTTAATTGGCTTTTGGTTGATCAGAGACCACATCTACAACCACGAGAGGGTTGTCGGGAAAATCACATATAGAACATTTCACTAACAAATTCCTAATTTCATCTGTGCCAGTTGCAAAACTTGTTGTACTCATTTTGGCTTTCAAATGAAAGAGCAACTGGCGGGTGCCTTTGGGGTCTCAGAAGAAGATTTAGAGAGGTTTGTTAGAGTGTTAGAAAGCAGAGGGAGCAGCTCTTCCCTTCAGCTGTAGGCTCTAGAGAAGCCTATTAGAAAATCTCTACATAGAGCCGGAATCACTTTCCCCTTTGATTCAATCACTTGAGTAATTAGGCTGGTGGAACACCACTTTAGACTGTGCACTATGAATAATTAAAACATGGAAACGTGTGTGGTCACCTGATGGGGTCCCCGGGGAAGCATAATGCAGAGAATGTCTGAGTTTATGCTGAGTTCCTTGCTGATAGCCGGAGTTTTAAAACTGTATCTGTAGTCTTGGCCTAGTCTTCTAAGCCACAGACCTACCTTTCACACTAGCCCCATGCCAGCATTTACTGCCCCCAACAAGATCCACAAAGTTAACTCTGATTGGACCTGCCTCTTCCAGGCAGTTGCAAGACTATCACCTACTGTCAAGTCACCAAGCATGGCAGATGCTATTCTCCCCAAGTGACTATGCATGAGTGTCTTTAGGCTGCTATAACATATCCCCACTAATTTGGTGACTGAAAGCAACAGAAATCTATTCTTGCAACGCTGGTGCCTGAAGTCTGAATCAGCGTGTCTTTAGGGCCATTTTACTTCTGCAGACTTTAGAGGATTCTTTTCCACCTCTCTCAGCTCCTTGTGGCCCCTGGCTTTCTTTGGCTTCTGGAAGTATTGCTCTAAGACAGTGAGATCCTGGGCCAAGGGTCGACATGCATCTGAGGAGAGGGAGTGGAGACCGCTTTACTCACTGCAGGCCACAATAGTCTTTCCTACCCCACTTATCTTTCCACAACCTTGCCACTTGATAATTGTCTGTTGAAGCCTATACATACCCTTTCCCCTTGAACTGGTTGTGCCTTTGTGTTGTCTTTAAGCCACAAAGTATGGTGGATAACATGCTGTATGACTTTCAAGATTAATAGAAGGAACTCTCTGTTTCTTCGAATGCAGCCGCCATGCTGGGAGAAGGCCCAGGCACACAAAAGTGACTACATGGGTAGAAACTGAGGGCTTCCGCCCCTCAATACCAGCTCAGCTCCCAGCAGTGACCAACACCAAGGTTCCAGGGGTGCGGATGAGTCATTTGGAAGAGAATCTCCAGCCTTGGTAGCTGCCCCAACCAAAGCTGTATAGTTGGGCCTTCCCTGTGGGTCCTACCCAAGTAGCATATTTGAAAGCAAAGTATTGATTATTTTTAAGCCTCTCTGGTTTGAGGAGTGGGCTTTAACTCATTACTACACATTGTTGGAATGTGGAGTCCTCCTCAGTCTCCTATTTTCTGTCTCTAACCACTTAGTATTTTTTCTTATACATATGCACCTATGATAGTTTATGATTAGGCACAGTAAGAGATCAACAACAACTAATTAAAATAAAATAATTATAATAAAATACTGTAATAAGGATTGCTTGATTTTGGTCTCTCAAAATAGCTCCTTTTGCTGTACTGTATTTTTAGATTACAGTAACTGAAACAGTGCAAAGCAAAACCACACTTAAGGGGGACTACCGTATAACCTTGTTCATTGGCTTTCTAGTGTATTTTGGTAAAGAAGAAACATTTTAATGAGAAGACATTTAATTTAGTGTTTTGTGAATTATCCTTGGTATAAAAGTTTTAACTATTCAACCAAACTATTTATAAAACTGTATACATTTTAAAGACTGCAAAATTTTTTTTTTCTTTTTCTTTGCTGTTTTGTGATTTTGATGCCGAGTGAAATTTGAAAACCGCTACTGTCAAGAATAGTGCAATACCAATTTGGTCAACCGTTAAAAGATCCAGGCTGGGAGTAGGTACTTTGTTTTATGAAGTTTGAAGTTTGATTGTTGCCTATTAGTCATCATGTCCAAATTAAACCTTTACCAGCATTTCTCAACTTTGGCTGGAGAGCTTTGATTTTGTTTTTTTGATACTTTTAAATTAACAAATAAAAATTTCTTCTGTTTGTTGTATATAATGTGTTGTTTTTAGATGCAGCGTGTATATATTATGGGATGACTAGATGGAGCTAATTAGCGTATGTGTGTGTGTGGTGAAAATCCTTAAAATTGAAAATCTACTTTCAGTGGTTTTCAAGAATACAACACATTGTTACTAATTAAAGTCGCCATGTTGTACAATTGCATATCCTATTTTGATTGTCCCACAGCCCCTGTTTTGTTTGGGGGAAACATATATGTTATCCCCTCAATATTAATTTAACAGGTTTTTGTGGGGAGACACAACTAAGCCCCTAGATCACTGTCAGTTTCGCTTGAAAAATCTCTGCTTTTTTTTATGTGCCAGTCTAGAAAGCTGCATTCTTGCTTTGAATAGACAGGAATCTTTTAAACTTACTCTACAGAAAGACATGAATTCTGAAGAGAATTCTGGGAGGCATTTTCCCATCTCACACTCTTTGATTTGTATTTCCTTTTGAGGATAGTGTTGTGAACCCTGAATTTCATTGGATGTCATTGTATATCTTGGGATTTAATCCTCCAAGGTCCCCCTCTACCACCATCACCACCACCACCATCAATGTCTTCAGGGATCATGAAGATATTCATTACAGTAGGAGAGAGGTAGACTTTTAGAAAAAGCTATGGGTCGGGACCTGTGTGAATCCTCCACCTGCAAGTGCCAGCATGCTGTTTAGGTGCTAGTCCATGTCCCAGCTGCTCCACTTCCCATCCAGCTCCCTTGCATGTGACCTGAGAAAGCAGTCAAGGATGGCCCAAGTTCCTGGGCTCAGATTAGCTCAGCTGTGGCTATTGTGGCCATTTGGGAAGTGAACCAGAAGGTAGAAAATTTCTTTGTGTCTCTTCTTGTCTCTGTAAATCTGTCTTTCAAAAATAATTAATTAATTAAAAAAAATAAATAAGATAGGGCCTCGTGTGGTAACCTAGTGGCTTAATTTTTGCCTTGCACATTCCAGGTTTCCATATGGGCACTGGTTTGTGTCCCAGTTACTCTACTTCCCATCCAGCTCCCTGCTTATGGCCTGGGAAGGATGGTCCAAAGCCTTGGGACCCTGCAGCCCTGTGGGACACCTGGAAGAAACTCCTGGCTTCAGATTCACTAAATTCCAGCTGTTGGAGCCATTGGAGATGAATCAATGGACAAATCTTTCTTTCTGTCTCTCCTTTTCTCTTTCAAGCTACCTTTCCAAAACAAATGCATTTTTTAAAATCTTAAAAAAAAGACCAAAAGGCATAGTTTGAGCTCTAATTAGATAAACCTTCCTAGGTATTAATATTGAAACTGTGACTCTTGAGAATGTTTGTTATAGTAACCTGTCATTTCTTTATGTTTTATTTTTCTTACTCAATATCATGACTGGGGGCAAAGAATATCATGACTAGTACTTGAAATACTGGCACCTATATTATCTTGAGTTAATGCTATTTGCAGCTTTATTTAGGAATCATTCTGCTGTAAAAGAAAGAGACGACTGAGCAGGAATCTTTTGAATGTCTTTGGCATGCAGAGAGGCAATGGGGATCTTTGTTGTGTACGTGTGGGAAAGTGAGGGGGAATGATAAACAGTGTGCTACCTCTCCTTTAAGAGCACGTCCTTTTATTTCTGACACTTAAAAAAGACACTGTCAGAAAGATGTTTTACTGATTTGACTTTCTGTGCAGGAGAACGTGCAACAGTTACCTAGTAAGTGGTTTTATAGGGAGTTTCACCCACACGTTATAATAAACTGAGCCTGAAGATAACATGTCTTTTGTGCTTTTACAGTGCTAGGATGATAACTGTGAAAAATTATCTAGTGGAGGTTAGCAAACTGTACCTGTGGTCTTTTTCTCATGACCTCTGTATGATAAAGTTTACTATCTGGGAGCATGATGCATTGTCAAATAATAGGTTTGCTTGTCTGGCCAACAAGAAGTAATTGAGGAGTGTTATAGTTTTACAATCGTGTTTCAATGACTCTGCTGCTTTTGAGTTGTTAGACCTAAACAAAATGGGTCAATGCTGAAAGAATAAAGTTTTTTTTTTTCTCTCCTCTTTCTCCCCTATCTCCCACCTTCTTCCATTTGAGAATCTTTATGGAGCTTTTTTGAAAGGGAGAGGTAGGATATGGGCCTTCACGAATATAATTTTCTGTCCAGGCTTCCAAGGCTTTCAGTTTGAGGCTGAATGTGGGAGATTTGATCTTAGCTTAATGACAGAACAAATTTGAATTTGACTTACCTGCTGAAATTCATTGTGTTCTTTTTGTCCTAAGAGAAAAAATTGGCTTATAAGCTTGTTTTGATTTAAAGATTCTTTGGACAACAGATCCCTGTCTTTAAGGAACAATTTCCCTTGTGCATTCGCAAGACCTGTTGAGAGCTGTTCAAAGTGAAATGATCTAGGGCAGGTAGCAAATTAAGGAACATTTAATTTTGCTACATTCTATTTCCTTTGGCAAACCTCTTGTCCAACATTTTACCAAGTGTGCTTCATGTAGTTTTGATTCCATGAGATGCTTCTATGTGATGAAGTGAGTTTGGGAAATATTGCTCGTTGCATCTAAACCCTGTGAGTGTCTCAGGGTGAGCATTAGCATATTGAAGACTTGGAGAAATCCAATAGTAGAGAAACACTGAACATGGATGCTTTCCAAATATGACCACAGAACCTCACCCCACCCCCACCAATGTCTCACAGAGCTGATATGCTACATCAGGGGGAATTTTGAAAAACTGAGCCTTTGGTGGTTTATAAAAAGTATAGCCATTATTACTTCCAAAAAGTAATCAGCAAGTTCTTAGCAGCTTATTTCCCAACATACACCCGTATTCTTGTAGAATAATACTTTTTAATAAGATTTATTAAATTTATTTTAAAGGAAGAATGACCACATTGGCCAGGTGGAATTCCACCCAGAATTCTCATGCGGGTGGCAGAGGCTCAAGTACTTGGGCCACCTTCTGCTGCTTTCCCAGGTACATTAGCAAGGAACTGGATTAGAAGTGAAAGAACCAGGACCTGATGGGGCATCCAACATGGGATGCTGGCATTCCAGGTGGCAGCTTAACTTGCTGTGCCACAATGCTGGCAAACAAAAATAATTTTTAAAACTAAGACTATTAAAACATGAGATCTTTCTTGTGCCTAGAGTTAGTTTATTTTTAAGGGGGGCAAAGAGCTTTTAAGGAAAATAATATGAGATAAATAACAAGGATTCATATTTTTGCCTGAGTGTTTCATGCATTTATTTATGTTTGCTGGTGGTAGAATTTTCTAAAAATGGATGGAACTGCTGGGCCTTGGAGAGAATCTGCTGTAAAAACAAAAATGTGGGGATGTGATTGGCCAAATTCACATTAGATCTTTGGCAGTAAAAAGGGAGTGATCGTTCTACTCTGGTATGCTGACTGCTATCCAAATGTGGCACCCCCTACAGAAAGGAAAGCTGTGTGTAACATTCAAGGAGATTTAATGCTGCTTGGAGACTCCCTATCCTCATGAGATACTGACAGAGGGGATGATGGCAATTAGATAGTCCAGCATCAAGTGACATTGAGAAGGTCTCACAAGTGTGGCTCAATAGCTAAGAAGTGGGCAGTGATAGTGGAATGGTTGGTGACAAAGTGAGCGGTGGCAGCTTACGGGCATGTAAGAAGTGTGGGCATATGGTAGTCACCACAACCCCCTCCTGCCAGGGGCCAGGAATCTTGAAACACTTTTTGGGGCTAATGGAAGCAAGCACCACTCTAATAACAAGGTTTGATTATACAAAGAAGGTGAAGTCCATGGAAATTCTCCTCATTACTTGTATAATTCATACTCCTAGTCAGTCCAGTCCAATGCTGTCAAAAAATGAGACAGACTCTATAGGAAGTACAGCTGGCCAATCATATTAGGTTTTGTAGAAGAATTGTATTAGTTGTCTATTGCTGTGTAATTATCTCAAACTTCAGTGACTTAAAACAGTAATAAATTTGCATCTCAGTAAGTCAGGAATGCAGGCCGGTGTAGTATGGTAATTCTGTCTTTTTTTAAATTTTTTTTATTATTTATTATTTTTAATTCATTAATTACATTGTATTATGTGACACAGTTTCATAGGTACTTGGGTTCTCCCCACCCCTCCCCAAACCCTCCCACCATGGTGGATTCCTCCACCTTGTTGCATAACCACAGCTCAAGTTCAGTTGAGATTCCCCCATTGCAAGCGTATACCAAACATAGAGTCCAGCATCTTATTGTCCAGTCAAGGTCAGCGGCTTCTTAGGTATACCCTTTCTGGTCTGAAGACAGAGCCAGCAGAGTATCATCCCAGTCAATTGAAAGCTCCAACATACCATCAGCAAAAATTTACATCATTATGGAATTAATTGACATAGTAATGAGTAACCAATATGGTAAAAGTAAATGCGAGTTCCTAGCCACCTTCTGTGACCACCTCACTTACATTTCAATTTTAGTTTATACACAACATATAACATTCATAACATAGCATGTTATACATAACATCATATCATCTTAAATTAAGGCAAACATGTGGTATTTAACCTTTTGGGATTGGCTCATTTCCCTTAGCATTATGGTTTCCAGTTTGGCCCATTTGGCCACAAAGAAACATATGAAAAAATGCTCAAGTTCCCTGGCAATAAGGGAAATCCAAATTAAAACATCAATGAGGTACCACCTAACGCCAGTAAGACTGGCCCACATGAATAAAAGCACCAACAACACTTGTTGCCGAGGTTGCGGAGAAAAGGGAACCCTACTCCACTGCTGGTGGGGCTGCAGGCTGGTACAGCCTCTATGGAAATCAGTATGGAGAATATCCAAACAACTCAAAATCAACATACTGTATGATCCAGCAATAGCACTCCTAGGAATATATCCAGAACAATTATTTTATGAGAAACCAACATGCACTCCTATGTTCATAGCAGCACAATCAGTAATTGCAAAAACATGGAAGCAGCCAAAATGCCCATTAACAGAGGATTGGATAAGAAAGCTATGGTTCATCTACTCCATGGAATACTACTCAGCTATTAAAAAAAACAAAATGCAGGTAATTCTGTCTTAAAGTCTCTCACAAGGTCATAATGAAGGTGATACCAGAGTGTCAGTCATCTGAAGGCTTGTCCAGAGCTGAAGAATCCACTTCCAAGTGATGTGCTCACATGTCTATGGGCAAAAATCCCCAACTACTTGCAGGCTTTTGGAATGTGGACTCAGTTCCTTACCATGTCGCTAGAGCTGGCCTGAATTTCATTATGACATGGTAGCTGGCTTTCTCCAAAAAGACTGACTTGAGAAAAAAAGAGACTGCAGTAACTTTCATAACCAAACTATGGAAGTCAAAAGCCTGCTTTGTTGTAGTCTTTGCTAAACCTCATCACTAAATCCAGCCCCTACTCCAGGGAGGGGAATTAAATTCTCCCTTTTGAAAAGAAATTGTGGACATATGTTAAAAGTGAAGTTAAAGGATTAACAAGAGTGTCAGGAAGCATATGAAAGAAGGACTTGATTTTGGAGAAAGGTGTGGATGAAATCACCATTCTACTTAGAAGTGAACTCTGTTATGCGTCATGGACAACCTTTTTTTCACGTGTATTTAAATGAAAAGATGGGTTCTAGACAAGATCGCTTATTAAACTGGATGAAATTAAAAATAACTGAAACGTTTGGGAAGAGAGGGGAGGTGATTAGTTCTCAGGATATATTAAATGTCCTCACACGAGAAGGGAGTCAGCTATTGGGAAGGGCTGCTTTGGAAAACATATGCTGTGTCAAACTCTGCTAGCAGATGCAGAGACTGCAGCTAAAGTTAGCTCTCTGAGAACAGGGCTGGATGGGCTGCCATCACAGATGTCTCTGGAAACAGTGCTGAGACAAATATAATTCTTACCACTGGAAAGCAAGGCCCCACGCAAGAGCCGTCTCACCCTGGTGCAGGGGTTAAAGAGAAGTGTGAAGGCAGATTTAGGGCCCCAAATGCTGACTCTTCTGTGATTCTTGAGAATAACAGATGAGTCTGAAGCCACAAGGTGATTCTGGTATTTTGTGTTTCTAAATTTGGGTATGCCTCATAAGGTGATTTCTTGTTTTCCTTGAAGAGGAACTCATGCTATGTAAAATCCAAGGCCTGATTGGAAGGCGTTTGAAACATGTATTTTGAGATTTATAGCCTGAAATGTTAGAGGCAGAGGCGATGAGATAAGTGTTCAAAATGCCTTAAACAGTAAAAGAGAAGTTAGAAAACTACGATAAAGGGGAAAGATTTAAAGGATTCCTTGGGTCGGAAACAATGCTTTTTCCAAACAAGAAGGGGACCCAGTTTCATGGCTGATGACACACACGGGGATACTTAAAAAATTTTCATAGAAAAGTGGCATTCAAAGGTAGTTCATTTGGGTGCAAAAAATTTTTTAAGCCACGTGGAGTTTGTTCATAATATGCCTTTTTCCATGGACTGTTTGAAGAACCCTAGTACTTAGTGTTCATGTGCTGAGAAATCTGATACATCATAGGACAGGATTTCCCAATGTGAATGTCACAGAATTTAGACCCTGGGGACGCCACCCCAGAGAAAAATTCTGGGATGAATAAATTTGGGGAATTACATGGTATGATGTCCTTTTTAAGAGCTGTGGTGACATTAGCATTGTAACAGCTTTTTAAAGCCCAGAAATGAAGAAAGGTGTGTAACTTTCTTTAGTTCCTTTGTTCCCAAGCAGATGACTATGGAGTTTCCTCCCCAAATTTTTATTGATCTTCAGCTTCTATTTCTATCCATTTAGAATGTCAGCATCACAGGGCAGGTCTTTGGTCTAATTTACTGGTAATTATAGTCCCATATATCAGAACAGTGTTGGAATTGGATGCAACAGCATTGTAAATTAATGAAGCTAAAATTCAGGTGCTGTCAATTGCACAGGATCCTTTAAAATTCATGTAGTTAAGTTGCTTTTAGATAGATAGATAGATAGATGAATCTGGGGGGCCGAGAGAGAGCATGCACATCTGTTGGCTGACTCCCCCAGTGTCTGCAACAGCTAGGGTTGTGCTAGGGCTGGAGCCAAGGGCTGAGAATGCAATCCAGATCTGCTACATGGTTGTTAGAGACCTGTTGCTTCCCAGCATGCACTTAGAAGGAAGCAAGAAGCAGGAGCTAGAACTCGGTATCAAACCCAGGCACTTGGATGTGGGGTATGGGCTTCCTAACCAGCATCCTAATTGTTAGACCAAACGCTCCTCCCCTGCCTCCTAATTTTGTATCCATAAGTCTTTCTCTTAAAGAGGATCTTCACAATTAAAGAAACTTCAGGCCCCATCAGATCTGTATTCACCCTTGCCTGGAACACACTAGGTCCTCAAGTAATTACTGAAGAAATGAATGGATTCTGTAAAACTAGTGTTCCTTGGAATACACATTGGGAAATGCCAGCCTAGAGACGGGGAACTCTAGCCAGAAGGTCACAATGGTTACTGTTCATATTAGATTGAGGAGGTATGAAAGAGGAATAAAATCTCATCTGGGAAAGAAAATACTGTGAAACGTTAGAGTTGGAAATAAAGTCCAATTGATTTACGATTGACTATTCGGGCCTAATAGTGTCTGGTGTTCTCACCAGTTAAGATTTATCTGATAAAATGTGAGAGGATTTCATTATGAGGGTTTAGAGGGCAAACAAAAGTCTCAGTGCACTTTTTAATCATCTCATCTGGTCACAAAAGTTGCCTGAGAAGGAAGTTGGGTGCTAGGGAACAGAGACCCTCCACATCTGGAATGGGGGTCCCCTTAGTTGTGACAAGCTGGATTCTGACTGTGAAGGATAATGAACCAAGAGCTCCACAAAGCCCAGCGGCTGTGCGGGTCCAACCCTTCCCACCAGTTCTCCCTCGTCTCAGTTCTAAATGCAAGTTTGACCCTCAAGTAACTAGGTGGGGTTTTAATAGTCCCACCAGCCATCACACATGCAGATGAACATTGTCTTTTAAAGACAGCGCTTTGGGGAGCAGCACATGGGCTCTGCCACAGCTGTTACTAATAAAAATGTTTGTGGCCCTCGTTTGGAATTGCCTTTTGTGTCGATTATGAGGCGCATGAGACAAATCCATTCCCTTGGCCATATGTTGTTTTTGACAAAAAGTGGTCTTACCTAGCTATTCCTGCAAAATGGACTGGTCTATTCAAGCTAGCTGGATTTTGGAATCCTGTTAGACTTCCTACCAAAATTCAAATCCTCCCTCAAAGAACAATTCAAATCCACCCTCACAGAGCAAAAGGTTGCAGTATTGAGAGTGTTCCAACATATATGGGAAAGTGGGCTGAAAGCAACTCTCGAAGAGGAGAGCAAAATTGTTTTGAGCAAGGCCATTGTCTCCACAGAGAACACAGAGGCTTCTAGGAGGGCAGCCTGAAAGAGGGTAGTTCTTGCCTCTGCCTGTCAACTGTGAATGGTGCTTTGGAGGCTCTGATTCTGAGTCCTGGCTGCCCATCATAAGCTCCTGGCAAGGCTGAGAAACTGTGTGCACAGCATCTCCCCAGAGGTTCAGATTCAACTGGGTTGGGGTGGTGGTTGTGGTATGTGTGTGTATGATTTCAGTTGGCAGCTGAAATTAACCTCTATGTTAAACAGTTTTATTAACTTAAGTCACAGTTGTTTCTAATTTTTCTGTTGCGATAACAATCTATTGTGACTACTTGTGCAAGCAACACCACTGAAGGTTAATCAAACACAGATGGGGCAAATATTTTAGAGGGGGTGCTGAATTGCTATTAGCATAATCAGGAGCTGAATGCATGACCACCAAGGGGAAGACCCTGATACTTATCAGTAACCACAAAGAAGTTAGGTTTCAAGGCAAAATATCCTAGAGAGTCAAAGGTGGAGTGCTCAGCTCACTCTTTGCATTAGCTTTCTATCACTATGATGAAATACTGAAGGCAACCTATTTATGAAGTAAAGAGAGACCTCTTTAGGTCACAATTTTGGAGGTTCAAGACTTTGGCTCTCGAGCCCGGCATGGTAGCTAAGTCTTCATCTTGCGTGTACCATATGGGCACTAGTTCATGTCTTGGTTGCTCCACTTTCCTTCCAGCTACCTACTTATGGCTTAGGAAAGCAGTATAGGAGAGCCCAAAGTCTTGAACCCTGCACTCATGTGGGAGTCCCAGAGTAAGCACCTGGCTCCTGGCTTCAGATCGGCTCAGCTCTGGCCATTGCAGCCCGTTGGGGAGTGAACCAGCAGACAGAGGATCTTTCTCTCTGTCTCTCCTTTTTGTAAATCTGACTTTCCAGTAAAAATAAATAAATCTTTAAAAACAAAACAAGCAAAAAGACTTTGGCTCTGGAAGGGAGCCCAAGGGAGGTGACCCCTGGCAATGGAAAGCAGGCCAGAAACCAAACAGGGAAGAGAAGAAACAACAGGAGAAGAATCAGGGAAGCATACTCACAACTTTAAATGGATCATTGTTACATTCACTTGTAAAGTCAAAAATAGAGGGTAGGGCTCTAGCGAGTGAACTCTTCTTGTAAATTAAGTATGGAATCTCACCATGATCTCCAGGAGAAGTGATCTGTCTTGTTCTTTGCTTTACTTGTTACGATATGGTGATGAAGCCTCCACTTTATTCCCATCAGTGATATCCACGAGTGCCATCTCGGGGTGAGCTATCCACATGGAACTATGAGTAACATTTAAGGAGGAGGAGGAAGGGCATCACTCATTGTTACTGGCTTTTAAATAACTTTATTGCCCAACTTCTCTGTGCATTCTCCAGTCTCTAGGGAGCTGTTTTCAGCAGAACTCATGATTTGAACTGTGTCTCCATCATGCTTCAAGAGTGTGGAAATATGTACCGATTGCTGATGAATGCTTTGGAAAGATTAAATGTTTTTGTTCTTATGGAATCTCTGATTTTATCTCAGACACACCACAAGTCACTTTACTCATCATTGTGGTAATAAGTATAGTCACAGAGCACAGGGAGCATGTCTCTGGATCACAAAGGAGGAGCTCCCAGGGCGAACCGCAGAAACCCAAGCTGAATATAATCAAGAGGATATTTTGATTATGGTCATGGTTTTCACAGGTGGAAAAGGAGCTTAATAACCTAACACTGGTTTCCCAGACTCAATCCTTGGTTTTGTCACAATTTATACAATCTTCATCCATTCAAAGTGTGGTAATATTTAGTTAAGAATTACTAGCTGCTGACAATGTGTATGGCAAGTTCTAAGTTCTTAAGGGTTGTTAATTAATTTACCTTTCACAATAACAGTTACAGCTATTATATCCATTTTATGCATGAGGAAACTTGGGAAAAGAGAGCTCATGGAACTTCTCCAAAGGCACACAATAAGTGGCGGAGCCACCTGATTCATGGTTTGTACTTTAAGCCATACATGACAGCCTGTCTCAAAAGATATGTTCTGGGCCTAGCATGGTAGCCTAGTGGTTAAAGTCCTCACCTTGAATGCGCTGGGATCCCATATGGGCACCGGTTCTAATCTTGGCAGATCCACTTCCCATCCAGCTCCCTGCTTGTGGCCTGGGAAAGCAGTCGAGGATGGCCCAAAGCCTTGGGACCCTGCACCCGTGTGCCCAGAGGAGGTACCCTGGCTCCTGGCTTTGGGTTGACTCAGCTCCAGCCATTGCAGTCACTTGAGGAGTGAATCATCGGATGGAAGATCTTCCTCTCTGTCTCTCCTCCTCTCTGTATATCTGACTCTGCAATAAATATAAATAAATCTTAACAAATATATATGTTCCACACTTTATTGTCTGGACCAGGACCATTGCCAGGAAGAGGGATTTTCAGAGTGTCACACCAAATGGGCTAGAGTTTCAGGGCACATCCCAAGCTGGCTGGGGATTACGGAAATGCCAGGAGTGGAAGCAGAAGGCTAACTTGGGACATGAGGCATGAAACATGGAGATAAGGTCGGGAGACCACCGCTTCGCTGATATGCAGATCCTCCCTGGCTCACAGGTTGCATTTGTACTTGGGTGGGCCAACAGGACGTGCCAGAAAGAGGTTGGAAGGTAGGAGAAGAGAAGGAGCCTTTGCTTTGCCAGGGGTGTCAACCCTCTATGACTTTAGCTTTGAGTGGCTTCTGTTGTAGGGACTCCTGCTGTCACTGGTTTTTCACAGTATGATGCCACTCCTGGAAGATTTGAGGATGAGAGATAGGCAAACTATCACCTTTCTTTTTGATTCCTGGGCCCCCACATACCCAGGGGTTCCCTTAAATCCAGCTGCACCTGTTTCAATAATTACTGCATTTAACTCTTTAAACGATTCCTGACAGATGCTGATTTTCTCGCCTGTAATTGCTGTCCTTGTCCCTTCACCTATGGGCCTTCTCACCTCCAGATCTGAGCCCAATCTGCCAAAGCTGCTTACCTGCTCTGGAGACACTGCCACACTCCTGTTCTGGGACTTCTCTCCTCTGCCCTGGCAAATTGTCTGTCCCTCTTCTCCTGTCTCTCTGGTCCAGGATGTCCACTTCACTGGTCTTCTGTTCCACATTGTCCACTCTGCCTGACAGGTGGTGGCTCTATGCTGCATGAGTTTGTTTACAACCTCATTTAATCCTCAGATTATCTGATGAAGTAGTGTTATACTAAGAGATGAAAAACCAAGTTTTTGTTGCTTCTGCGTAACCAGCATAAATCCCTCTTTCCTGCTGATAGCAGCCTGAGAGTCCTGTGAGGAAACACTCCCCTCTGCACTCCCAGGCTTGGAGACTCAGGTGAGGACAGACCCACCCAACTCTGGGCCAAAGACATCATGATTGGTTCCAAAATGTGAAAATCACATTTGTTGGACTAATCAGGCTCAATTCTGAGCCTTTAGTTGGGATACTCAGAATGGGGGCTTTTCTTGTGTGGTTGTTAAACAAGGAGACTGTGAGCCTTGCTGGTTGACCAACTGCCACCTTCTAAGAGAACTCGCCTAGGAATGATGTGGGTTCCAGAGGAAAGTAGAGTCAAAGATGGAGACGTGGATGAATGGATATATGCTTAAAGCTGGTGAATCCATGAAACTTCTGGGTCAGTGGGACAGGTGAAGTCTCTTTACTGTAAATTGAGTTGAGTTTCTTGTCGTTTGCAACCAGAAGAGTCCTGAAAGAGTGATTGACTTAGTGTTCCTATTCTGGCAACTAGCAGAGCTGACTATTGAACCCACATTTGCCCAAAGAGCCCTAAGTAGCTCCTCCAAGGCCCCTAAGGAGACCAATGGCTGTGAAAGCTACTCACATTTAACATTTCTCCCTAATGCTCTTCATTAGGGTCTTGAAGGAGCCAGTATGAAACAGACTGTTTCTTGTCTGGATATGAACTGCTTCTTTTTTTTTTTTAACATTTATTTATTTTTATTAAAAAGTCAGATACATTTAGAGAAGAGGAGAGACAGAGAGGAAAATCTTCAGTCTTCTGATTCACTCCCCAAGTGACTGCAATGGCTGGAGCTGAGCCAATCCAAAGCCAGGAGCCAGGAGCTCTTCCTGGTCTCCCAAGCGGGTACAGGGTCCTGAGGCCTTGGGCCATCCTCGACTGCTTTCCCAGGCCACAAGCAGGGAGCTGGATGGGAAGCAGGGCTGCTGGGATTAGAACCGGTACCCAAATGGGATCCCGGTGCATCCAAGGCGAGAACTTTAGCCACTAGGCCACAGTGCTGGGCCCCCAAGTGTCTTAAGGATGATAAAGCAACAGGATAGAGGATCTTGGTTCCCTGATGATCATTAAGTTGTCATATAATCCTAAACTCTCTACATTTATGTGGGAAAAAAGAGCCTTCTCTTTCATTTACACCACTGTTTGGCTTTGCCGTTATTTTCAGTGGCAGTTTAACCTAATTCTTAATAATCCAGGTCCTTTCTATGAATCAGATCCTACGGCAGGTGGAGGTCTTGAACCACTTTCGAAGCAGATCTGCAGATGCATTCTGAATAGAAGCTGGGTGCTTATGCATATCAGAGAGACTGAGCAGAGGTGATTTTATGTGAATAAAAATGTGTAGAGATATATAGGGGACCTGAGAGGATTTTGTATTTGTGGTTTGTGTTCTTTTTCCTTAATGTTACCAACTTCTGGCCTCATAAAAACTGACTGCTATTTTAAGTTTTGATTTGCAGGGTCATGGTTTAGAGACACCTCAGAACGTCTCAGCGAAGTGGAGAGTCTGGTCTTGTGCCTGATGCATCTTCTTTCTGTCCTACTCCCAGTAACATGTAGAATCTCCCTAAATCTGGTCTCCTCTGGGAAGCTCCCCCACCGCCACTGTCAGAGATCATCTCTTCCTAAATCCTTAAGATCCATGCCAATTTACTTTCCTTTTCTCAGCTGGTTGGCATGGAAGATGTCTTGGTTTTGAAACTGGAAGACCTAGTTTGACCTGTAACCTGCTATAAAACTTTGACCTAGTAAATAATAGCACTCGCTAAGAGTATTGGCTAATGAAAGGATTAAATAAGATAGAATGTGTCTAATTGCTTTATTGATGATGAAGTGTAATAAGATAAAATATATTATGACTGCTAGTATAACAGCCTTAATTTCCAAGGGATGTGGTTTTCTTTCAGTTTTAACATGGTACTAATATGATCCATCTCATACAGAATGAGTTGCTATTATACATTGTCCTTTAATTGTCCTATTTGTCAAAAAAATATTTTTTCAAGTGGATTAGCAGGGCTACAAGGCAAGGACCATATTTTATAACAAGCACCTACGACAGGGTTAAGTAAGAGAAAAGCATTTTAGGATAAAAGTGGGGCATACATAGGGTGAGTGTTAATATTCAACAAAAGGGACATTTTTAGCGAATGTACTGTTGTCTTGGGTGTAGCTCCTTGGCACACCATTGCCTGCACTTGATTGGATCTGGAGAGGCGGACTCACATCAGCCAATCTCATAGCAGACTGATGTATGGCCACCAGATGTAAGCTTGTTACTTAAGAGTGAGTATGATCACCACAATGCTCATACTCCCTGCTTCGTTACTTCCAGGTACTTCTATGTGTGAAAAGCCAGTTTTGTCTTGGGAAAGCTATGTGGTGAGCCTGGAACATTGGCATGAAAAAGTAGACCATTAAGAAGGCTACTCTCTCTGACCCACCATGTGTTGCTTTACTTCACAACCGAATTTACTTCTCCCGGAACAGAAGGTTCACATCCCAGACTTAGTGTCTTCCCGAATTAGGCAAAGTCTACCTCCCAACCCTCATGTTTCTGTGTTAGACTTTCTCTCAGTAGAGTTCCAGTTTAAGTGATTTGGTGTCTGCTTACTAAACTACAGTCACATCCAATTCTGCTTCCTGAGCTTGTACTCTGATTGCATCAGTCACTTCAATTATTGCTTGCCATCCATTTATCTGTCTATATGTCTTCAGTGTATTATTTAGCAGGAAGTTAGAATTTCTAACACTCACCCTGATCTGATGACCTGATTCCCATATGGCTCATTTACTGTCCTTTTGGATCTGGGTGGCGTTCTGAAGACTTGAGGGTGGCTTCTGATTTAGAAGCTGTCATCCCTAGTTGGGGTTTGAGGCTCCCAAACCTTACCAGACAGTCTCTTGGCTTTCTCTCATTGAAGGGTAATCACATAAAAAAATTTTTTTAAAGCTACTTTAATGCTTGTAGGGAAATCTGGAATTTAAGTTCTTGAGGACACCTCACTGTTGTCCCTTCTGGAATCAGGAATTATGGCATCACCTGCGCATTGAATAACTGGATAATGTTTGTGGTGCTGACCACTGGTTTTGCACTGTCCTGCCTTCCGAGTGGGGGCTGACTTGCTGATTTTTGTTGCCACCTGTTTTGAGCCCACCTGAAATGGATCATCTGAAAACACACTGGCTGAACACCAGGTGCTGTGCCACCATCCAAAACAGTTAAAAGGCACTTTCTCTCCTGCTGAGAAATTAACACCTTCTCCTTTGTTCCAACTTTCTGGGATCATTTCCAGTAGGTCCTGGCTGGGAGTTAATTAAATCTGTGTTGACACATACTCAGTTTCAAGTGGCTTTGCTCATACAGGAAACCTGTTGAGATTTTCCCTTTTGGGCCCAAGACCACTGATCCCGCTATTTACCCCAGTTTTCAGAGTAAGTTTTCCACCTGTCAGGAAAGGATGGAACTTAAAGTGGAAAGTTTATGAGATTCTTTACTTAAGAAAATCATGGTCTGTCACTTTCCCATAAAGCTTTCTAAATTTCAAGACCTGTCTTCTTCACGAAGCTTCATATTTTCTGTTCAAACAACTGGATTTTGTGATTACAGGAAGCTCTCCGAGGCAGCACTGTAGAAAATAACAAGGAGGGTCAGAATTCTCAAGCAGCAGCAGCTGTTTCAAGAACACAGTGCTCTAAAACAGAGTCAGAAGATCTAAATGTAGGTCAAGCAATTTTTAATTTCCATTGGATATTGCATATGCACAGCCGGGAGCTTTTTTTTTTTCCTGCCTTTCTTTTTTTCATTAAAAGTTAGAGATTTGGTGGGGGTGGGTGGGTACAGTTGGATGGGAAGAATAACTTGTAATGTTCCAAAACTACAATAGACTAAAGGATGGCTGATGGCAATTAGCTGTATATTTCAAAATTTTAAGTGGTGAGAATTTTGAATGTTTCTAACACAGTGAGCGATAAATGTTTGAGGTGGTAGATGTGCCAATTACCTTGCTCTGGTCATTATACATTGTATAAATGTGTTAAATGTCGCATTGTAACCCCTACATATGTATAAGTATTGTGTCAGTAAAATTTTTGAAAAATTACAAAAAAGAGATTTGGGTAAGTTATAAAAAATGATCAGCAGTAGCATCTAGACCCTGGTAGGTTGACCCCAACAATGCATACCAACCTCATCTGATCCTTTGTGCTTATTTCAGTGACCAGAGAGCACTGTTCACGAGCACCTGGTGACAGCATCCTTCCCCTGTGACTGTGTCATTGGGAAATCCCACTTAACACTGTTGCCACATAATTGGACCTGTCAGAGATGCTTGCCTGGCTAAAGGATAGATGGGGTAGGTTGTATTTGTTTAGTCTACTCTTTTTTTAGTTTAATTTTTTAAATTTAGCCAGCTTTTTAAAAGTTAGAATGTTTGTACAAAAATCACGATTTTTTTTTTTCTGGAAAGCCAAAGTACTGTGGCCACACTGCTTGGTAACAGTGGCTGCAGTTGAGCAATGCTGCCCCTTTTGGATGGGATGCGCCAATCTAGTATGTCAGCTCTCATATGACTGATTTCGTTCCAGCCAGTACAAAAATTCACACTATGCTATCCAGAGATGGCCTCCATAACTAGCCTGTGTGTGAGACAGATGCTTCTTTCTTCTGTGGGAGGGGAAAAGGTGCGAGTTATTCTCAGTCACTTGTGTCCAAGTCCAGAATGAGTGGGGCGGAAAAACTGGCTTCCAGAAGGTGAGTCAAAGGGTAGGGTTTATTTATTGGCTTTGTAGGGAGATGGAGAAGGAAGATAAAGGTCTAGAGTGAGGATTGGAGAGATAGTGGGTAGCTCCTGGGTGGGTCCTGGGAGAGGTGGTACGAGGAGGAAGGTTGACAGCTTTGCCAAGAGGACACTGAGAAACTGCTGAGTTGTCTGATACCCAGAGAGGGTCCTGGCTATGGAATGTTGTGCACAAACAAGGACCTTCTCCCCAGGAGCCTGTGGACTCCCTCCAGGACACCACCCCTGACAGAGGCCCAGCTTTCTTCATCTCTAGGTTTCATATATCAGCACAGTGCCTGGTCTGTGTATTGGGCCTCCATAAACGCCTATGTGAGACTTAGTGATGTGCCTTTGCATGTGTGTGTATGTGTGTATCTATGTGAATGTAGGAAGGGGCCAGTAAGGGGAGCGGACGTGAGCAGAGAAATGGAGAAGAGCAAAGAATGTCTCTGGAGTGTACAGTACTTGCCAAGAACCACAGGGCTTTGTCATCAGATGACAATGGCTCATTTAGAAATTTCTTCTCCCTTCCCCAAGCCAGGAGTAGTGATGGGTAGTGGATTGCATTTTTGCCCCCAAGGCCCAGGCATCCTCAGCGACAGCTCTGAGTAATGAAGGCTGGGGTAAGGACCTCATTTAGTGAATCATTGGATACTCAACAACCTTCCTCTGACATCCATTTTCTTTATGTCTGTCCCACTTTCTAACTTACATATGTTTGGTACATCACGTGACACACATAGGAAACAGAAAGGCAATGTGACACAATAGTAAGACCAAGAAGTCAAATAGATCTGGATCCCAACCTGTCTCTTCCTGTCCCAAAACATGGTGAAGCTAGGCAAGCTGCTTGTCTTTCTGAGTTTTGAGCTATTTGCTGAAAATGGAACTAATCTCTTATTTAGTTCTTAGGGATTATAAAGAGTAAATAGTGCCTGGTATTTGGTAAGTACTCAATAAAGGTTACTGTTATTATTGCAAAGTTCAAAGTTGAACAGATATTCCCATTTGTCACTTTCTTTTAACAATGGTTTTTTGACACAGTGGTCTGCATGGCCAGGAAATAGTTGGTCTCTGTGTTTTCAGATGGAATGCAATACTTGATTCCCCAATCCTGAAATTGCTCTCTGGGTTTCAGGGAGTGGACACACAGTGGCCACTCGCAGGGCCATGACAGAATGGACTTCTGTCTATGTACTGTGACCCTCTTTATTTTGGAGTAAACATCTGGGCTGTGGTCCCTGCTTGTCAAACCAACTCTCTGATCACTTACCCTTGTTAAAAATGCCATCTGCCTTGGTCCTCTCTGTAGAAATCTTCCCTGACTCCTATCAGATGTCCTGGGAGCTTCCTGACCACAGGCTCAAACCTCGCCACATTCCCTGCCCACATCACAGCGGGAGGGGTTTGCTCAAAACCTCACACCAATTTTCCCCTTCTTCTTCTTTGGAAATCCAGACCTTCTCCCAAATGAGGACTGATACTCACTTTGGACCTGAACTAGAGAAAATTCCTTGTAGTCCAACATACAGAATCAAACACTCTGGCTTCTCCCATCTTGTCTCTCTCCCTCCCCTTTCCAGTGGTAGAAAGGCATGATGAAGTGCAGCATTAGCCCTTGTTCCTACAGCCCAGCTCCTCGGATGAGCGTGTCAGGCTGGATACTGTAGCTAAACATAAATGAACGGTTATTAATGATGGTCATAATGTTTGCTAGCAGTTCGCTGGCTGGGATTCTCGGATTTTTTTTCCACTGTGTTTTGAAGGGTTAGGTTATTTAAACTTACCATCAAATAGAATCAAATCAAAGTGAGCTAATTTTTCTTAAACACTAATCATTTTAAGGCTATTGAACTAAATATAGAGGCAGTTCATTAAATCATTAAAACAGCCTGCAATAATGCTCACAAAGTCATTATGGAGCTATTCCCTAGCCAGAGAGGTAGTGTTGCCTTAAGCACAGTTTAATCAAATTAGATGGTGGGCTATGTCATGGGGTTTCTCCTATTGATATTCATTAAAAATACATGATTTATCACTAATCTCTGTGAGGTAGATCCCACTCTTCCAAATGAATTTTGTAAATGTCAAGGGGAAGAAAACAGAATGGTGTATTGTTATAATAATTTAAGAGTGGTGTGATCACATTTACATTTTATATACTATGCAATTTAGGAACAGATAATAGCTTTAACAAGGCTAAACTTTTTTCCTTAGTTAAAGTTAGAACAGTAAGGCTGAACCCTGGGGATTAGCCATTATAGTTTATCTCAGAATGGGCTCCCACATTTGAATGATCTTTCAGGAGAATGGCAGTTTGTTCCATTGTTCAGTTAATGCTTCCCCCAGATTCCTTGGCAAATGGATTTCTACATAAATTCATGCTGTCCTGTTGGGTTAATATACAATTCCTGGTTTGGGACCTGTCATGATCTGGCACCTGATGGAGGTGGTTGCAGGTGGTTTACTGGCCCTTGTATTACTCCAATGGTGCTCACCTTTCACCTTCACCCTCCATCACTTCTTGGGCCTACAGATATGCCCTCCCAACCCTGGATTTGCCCAGCTCTTTCCTGGTAGTGGACTGTAGAGGGCTGATAACAGCTTAAGTATTACCCCACCCAGAGATATTTGCATTTTAACAGGGATCAAAGCTGAAACTAAAGGGATTATGTCCTAATAGTAGAATTTTGAGCATCAGCCAGTAGGTGAAAGAGGATTTGCTGCTGCCACAGGAGCCTCCTCTCTGGCCTTGAAGGGAGAGGAGGGCCATGCTCTGGGGGACAAGGGCAGGCTACAGAAGGATGGACAGAAATGCCGTCAGCCAAACTCTGCTCTTCTTTTTCCACTTCGTGTTTGGTCTTTTCTTTTAAACTGTGAAATGAGCTCTCTCTGTTTCAAGAGCTCCCTTCCAAAATAGGTATCTTTCTGGAGGGTATGCTTTGAAATATTGATACTATGATTTGTCCTCTAAACATTTGTTTTCTCCCCAAACTGGAGACCAGTGTTTGAAACTGAAATTCACAGTTTCGTTTAAAATTCTCCATCTTGCCTTTGCAGTACCCCTGCAGGCAAAAAGACACTTAAAAAAGGTACAGTACCTTTTCGATATGAAAATGTGCCTGTTCTTAGCAAGACACATGAGCTGTCTCTCCACACTCGAGACGCTTATCAAAAGCCTTTCAGGATATGACTTACAGCCAGAATGGTCAGGATGGGCAGACAGAGGGACTCGATTCATACACGATAGGAAGGCTTTTAGCATCTTGCCCATTTAACCTAATCTAAAAACGAAATGAAATCCTATTTTCTTTTACTCCACTGTACTGCAAAAGAATGGCATGCCCATTCTGCCGGGGGAGATCTCTAACTTGACTGTTGGCTCAGTGGGAAGCTTTCAGAACCAATCTCAATGCCTAACTTCAGAGACAATAGGAACTGGCCATTAGCTGTAGAAGCTCCTACCTATGAAGTTGAGGAGATGTCAACAGGACAGGACTAAATTGTTGGCAGGAACTGATTTGTCAAAATAAAAAAGAAACAAACAAACCCACACAGTTCCAGTGAAGCCTCTTGCTCAGTAACTGACTGTCTAATGCAGCTGGGGTATTGTTTCCAAATTAACTTCTTCTTTGATAATTTGATTAAAGGAAACCTTGTCCTGGTGGTTTCTCTTGTGCAAAGCTGCACACACAGCTAAGGTCAGGGCATGTTTATTTTAATGACAAATAATGGCAAGTTTGGTGGCTTCATGGGGAAGTGCTAGATATATGTTTAAAATGATACTGCCTTCTCACCCCTCTTCATTCATCAGGCAAGCACCTTGATTACTTGCCTTACAAGACTGCTCTGTAGAACTTAAGTTCTCCATTGACACTCTGCAAACATTGTTCTTGCATATTTGTGGTTGAAAAAGCCAGGAAGTGGCATGGTGGCTGATGTTAAGCAGCCAGTACTAGATGCACCTTGCTTAACCCTTGTGAGGTAATGATGTGGTACTGGCATCCCATATGGTAACCTATTTGAATCCCAGCTACTCCATTTCTGATCAAAGTCCCTGCTATGCACCTGGGAAAGCAGCAGCAGGATGACCCAAGAGCTTGAGCTGCTCACCCATGTGGAGCCTCTGTTCCTGCCTTTGGCCTGCCACAGCCCCTGACCATTGTGGACATTTGGGGAGTATACCAGTGGATGGAAGCTCTCTCACTCTGTCTCACTGTCTCTCTCTGCAATTCTGACTTTCAAAGAAATAAATAAGTCTTTTAAAGAAAATCTCACTGTAAGGAAAACCTAAATTTTCTGCATACACAGCTTCATTAATCTGCTGTCTTCAAATGGATTTTAACCAGCATCCAAAAGAATAATTAGAGTCCTCTGAATTCTAACTTGATTCCATGGTCATCTGAGAGGCCAGACAATGTGTGAAATGTCTGGGGTGTGCATGTTTGCATAAGAGTGAGAATGTGTGCTTTCTAATAATTACTCACATTTTTACTGCCCTGTCTCAGTGCACCAGAGAAGTGGCTATGATCAGTTATGTCATTGTTAGAAAGAAGTCCTTTTTTATTGACACATTACAGAGTTTTAAAATATATGATAGTGCCATTAACCTTCATGTGGTCACCAACCAGCCCCTCCTCATGATGCTGCTCAAAGTGTGAGCTCCATGGGATGTAATTATTCTTGGATTCCTCTCTGCCTCTTTTTGCCCTGCTCTCCAGCTAAGATTCATACATGAATCTCATCCAAAGCCCTTGTTTCACCCTCACTGTGGGCTTTTGAGCTGCAGTTTCCTGTTCAGTTTGGTGTGTGCCAAGGTCCTGCAGGGAGAAGAGACACACATGTTATTAACAAGAGCGTCTAGCACTGGGCTATGTACAGGTGGCAGTTTAATAAGTACTCTTGGGTGACAGAATTGAGTTGTCAGGCCCTCTGCTTTCCTGGCTATTAATCCTTTTCTGCATGGAACAAAAGAATGAGACAACCAGGACACACACACACACACACACACACATACACACACACACACACACAGCTCTTCAAGCCTGGCTTTCAACTGATGGTGAAGAAAGTATTTCAAAAGCAGTGAAATGAATCAGATAAGCCAGTTGCAGGAATGGATGATCACAGGATCCCAACTCTGGGCATGGTCTCAGAGGATATTTTTTAAATGGACAGACAGTGAGGGATTTCCTTCCCAAAATTCACCTTCTCTTCTTTTTCCTTCCTGGTAATGGCCAACTTTCATGGTTGATGGCACACCCCTCCCCCAGGGCAGCAGCAATCTAGCTGTCTTTTTCCCTAGCTGTCTTATTCCCTAGCTGTAACACAGATTCCAGTACATGGTAGATAGCCAACCCACATTTGTTGCATTAAGGAATTTCATAAGCACTGGCAAAAGGCAGAAGGGAGTAAGAGTACTATCTATTGTTTAACTACCTCTGCAGTCCTACATTTAATAATACAAGGTAGTATTCCTAACTGAAATATGTAATAGAAATTGTGTCTGTATAAAGCATGTTTAATGAAACATTGATTGTCAGATTGGCACATTAACTACTGCTCACACTTCTTTATATGCTCTAATTAAGTTTTGAAATGTTTTCTTCTACTGAACAAGTACAAGTACTACCCCAGAGTCTGGGAAGTGGAGATGGATCATGTTAGCATTTGCTCTTTAGCTCCAGTACTTGCAGATGGAAACTGTGTGGTGAATGTTTCTTGAATGTCATGGCATAAAGGGAGGCATGATGAGTGCTTTCAGATCCAGATTGGATGAGCCAGGCAGGAATTACTCAGGTGAATGCAGTTTACTGGTATGAGGCAAAAATCAAGTTTCTTGCGCCAGGCACAATGGCTCAGTGATTAAATTCTTGCCTTGCATGTGCCAATATCCCATATGGGCACCGGTTTATGTCCTGGTTGCTCTACTTCCCATTCTGCTCCTTGCCTGTGACCTGGGAAAGCAGTAGAAAATGGCCCAAAGCCTTAGGACCCTGCACCCACATGGGAGATGCAGAAGCTCCTGGCTTCTGGTTTCAGATCCTGCCACTATGGCCACTTAGGGAGTGAACCAGTGGATGGAGGATCTCTCTATATTTCCTTCTCTCTGTAAATCTGCCTTTCCAATAAAAATAAACTATCTTTAATAAATCCAAGATTCTTGCCTATGTCTATTAGAAATGAGGACTTGTTGTTGTTGTTGTTGCTTAATTTGGGTTATCTTTATTACCGTTTAAGCTGTTTTGACTTCAGAACGGAATCAATGAATCATAGAAAGGGCCCTGGCGAAAGGCAGCTGTGCTTGTCCTGCTGGACGAGGGGAGGCAGGACATTCCAGCAGCAGCACAAAAAATGTCCCACTTCTGTTACAGGCCTGAGTAACTTTGAGAACATAATCTACAGTGCCACATCTCATGGTTTTTGTTTTCCTTGGAGGCACCGGATATAGTGACAAGAAACTATGAAGTTATAAAATCAAGATGGAAGGAGGGATTAAATCTAGCATAAATTTCAGAAAGAAAGAGAACCCAACTCAGAGAGTTCATCTTCTGGAGACTAAAGAGATAGACAGAAAATAAAGTTGTGCCAACACAGTTAAGGGCAAAGTGGAAGTGGCATTCTGACTCACATCCCATCTTATCATCCACATCTTCAGGCAGATTGAGGCTGGGTTAAGAGCTGCCTGCAAAAAGGCCAATTTTTTTCTTCAAACTAAGGAGATGACAGTGTTGGGATTATCTACAGGCACACAAGTGGAAGGACCGGAGCATCTCCAGGAGAGCATCAGACTGTGACTACCTGAAGTCTCCCTTCTCACAAGAGAAACCAAGGTACAATAACTGGATGCACACTTTTCTAGAAAGTCTTGCAAGTCTTTCGTTATACCTTTCAGAACAAATATAAGAAATTGGAAAACTGATAATGCATTATAGTCTGAGATCTTTGACAAATGGACAGTGCTTCTTGATTGTCACATGTGAAGCAGTGACTTTTCATGGATTTTTTTTTTAAGATTTATTTGATTTTTATTACAAAGTCAGGTATACTGAGAGGAGGAGAGATAGAGAGGAAGTGGAGCTGCCGGGATTAGAACCAGCAGCCATATGGGATCAAGGCGAGGACCTTAGCCACTAGGCCACACTGCCAAGCCCATCATGGATGTTTAAAAAGAATTTTTATAGTAAGTGTGTTTTTCAACATTCATACAATAAAGAATTTTGTCTTTTGAAAGTCAAGACTGTGTATTTTCACTTGGTAAATGCTCCAAGACTGTTGAGGATAAATTTCTCTGTGTCCTTAATTCAAATGGTTGAATACAATTTATCAATGTGATGGAACTCCTTTAAGGCATGAGGAAAAGATCAGTGTTAAACAAACAGATACATTTTTTGTAATCATTGAACATCTTAGTTCATAAATCTTTTTTTTCTCCCTGCCCCTCTACCCTGACTGAGAATAAATGCAATAAGGCTCTGATTGGAACTTTGACACTGAAAACAAATGATTACACTATATCCATTCCATATTAAATTTATTTCTAAAGACTTTACCTTCAAAGGTGGGAACAGAATGTAACATCTGTTGAAATGGACTCTTGTTTGTTCTCCAAGACTGGTCACTGACAATAATTAAAACTCACTCATTTAGAAAAGAACACATATACAAGAGCTTTTTTTTCAATTAATATACCTAAAATACAAATATGATCTTTCTGCCTGGGAAAACAAAAGCAAATGTCAGTGCAAGAAGAGTGTGATCCTGCTTCTGTAAAGCAAACAGTTACAAAATGAGCTATACCAAAGGAGGTGCTGTTAGGGCATGCCCACATGCATGACAGCTGGGCTGGTTACTCATGCCTTCTTTTTTTCTTCTGCCTGCGGTATGAGCTGCTCTTATAAAATAAAGCAATCAGGTTGAATGGGGACAGCACTGTGACACAACAGGTTAAGCTACCATGACCAGTTACAGCAGCATCCCACATCTGAGTGTGGTTCAAGTCTAGGCACCTCTGCCTCCTATCCAGCTTCCTGCTGTGTGTCTGGAGGGCAGCAGATGAGAGCCTATGGGAGACCCTACTGGAGTTCCAGGTGCCTGATGTTGGCCTTGCCCAGTCCCCACTGTTGCAGTCATTTGGGGAGTGAGGCATTGGATGGAGGATCTCTTTCTAGCTCTCTGTCTCTCTGTGTGGCTCTACTATTCAAGTATTCGAAAATAAACATTTTAAAAAGAAAAAAATAAGAACTTAAATAACTGGTAACAGTCCTATCCACTTGTGGACTTGCTGTATTCTTTATGTCCTGAAATTCTCTGGATACAGCAATCAGTCTTTCTGCCTTCTTTTTCAATAATAGCTTCTGTCAAAGCACAAATATTTATTTTTTGTAACATTTTAAAAATACTCCTTTGTTTTTATTTGAAAGGCATAGAGAGAAAGAACAAAGAGAACTCTTCAATCTTTCCATCTGTTGGCTCACTCCAAATGGCCACACTAGCCAGAGCTAGGCTGATCCAAAGCTTGGAGCCAGGAGCTTATTCCAGGTCTCCCATGTGGGTGCAGGGGCCCAAGAACTTGAGCTATTCTCTGCTGTTTTCCCAGGCCGTTAGCAGGGAGCTGGAGTGGAAGCAGAACTGTCAGAACTGCACCAAGTACCCATATGGGATGCTGGTGCTATAGGTGGAGGCTTAGCCTGCTCAGGAGAAAAGAAGAAAGAAGAAGCTGGCTAAAAACATGGAATAGTAGAGTATGCATTCAACCAGAATCTACTTTAGTGGGGTTGACATTTCGAAAAACCAAACAACCAAAAAAACTGGCTCTGTTTCAAAAATTGGCCCAGTTTCTCTTTCATTTCCTTTTTCTCTTTCCTCCTTTTTCTTTGTTTCCTCTAATAAACTTGGGGCTTGTTTATGATGGGGGCCTTCTATTAGCTTGTTCCTATAGCAAGGTAGGTGAGTCTTGTTTGTGGAATAAAGGTTCAGAGATGCTAAGTGATTCACCCAAGGTCACACAATGGATTAACAGCAAGATCAGGGCTAGAATTCAGACTAAGTCAGGAAGCTCACTGACTACAGGAAGCAACCTGTGCTGTCAAAAGGAGTACTGGCATCTGGAGCAGAACAGCTGTTAGTAAACTGACAAGGACATGGACAGTGCAGCTTATGTTACCCAAACAGGATGGTGGTGATGGCAGTGAAGCCAGAAATCAAGTTGATGCATTTCAAGACATGCTGAAGCTCTTTTAATACCATGGCTCTTCATGACAAAACAAACTGTAACCACTATTTTCAACTTCTCACAACTAAGATGCATGTAGTTTTGTAAAAAGTGCAGACATACCTGGTGTTATACTTTTGTGAAGGCCATCTAGTATGAATTTAATTAGAAAAGGCAAAAAAGAAACCCATGTGTGTTAAAATCACAGTGAAACTATTCTGTTAAAAACTCTTAAGAAATAGGGCCCAGCATGGTAGCCTAGTGGCTAAAGTCCTCACCTTGAACATGCCAGGATCCCATATGGGCGATGGTTCTAATCCTGGCAGCTCCACTTCCTATCCAGCTCCCTGCTTGTGGCCTGGGAAAGCAGTTGAGGATGGCCCAAAGCCTCGGGACCCTGCACCTCTGTGGGAGACCGGAAGGAAGTTCCTTGCTCCTGGCTCCAGATCGGTGCAGCACCAGCAGTTGTGCTCACTTGGGGAGTGAATCATCGGACGGAAGATCTTCCTCTCTATCTCTCCTCCTCTCTGTATATCTGACTTTGTAATAAAAATAAATATATCTTAAAAAAAACTCTTAAGAAATAAAGCACCAGGTCTGCAAGCAACAAGAGTATAGACGAGAGATTTCTCTCCACTGACATGCCCACCCCATGAGACAACCGTTCAACCTCCAGACCTGGGATCTGAGAGGGAAAATGATTTTGCAGTGTGAAGGTATTCTGAGTAATTGCCTTCTTTGAAAGAATTTCATTTTTTTTCTTATGACACACAGAGAAGAACCTGTTTTCAGAGAAGATATTGGAGTTAATCGGCCCAGGATAATGGTTACTTTTGACCAAAGACACAGCCCCAGGAGTTGTGGCTTCGTTCCTTTCACATGTTGATCAATTCTGAATCTTCAGGGTGGTGTGGGATATTCTGTTTCTGTAGCTCCCTTTGAGAGAAGCATCCTATAATTTTTACCCATTTCTTGCCGTTGCTGCTGATGGTGATTCATATCTCCACTAGAACCATGCTGGTTGGAATTGACCCTTTGCAAGCATTCCTCCAGGACACGATGAATAAGAAAATAGAGGGGTGGAAAAGGAAGAGAGTAAGCTAGCAAAGGGGGGAGGTAAGAGACAACACTTGTAAGACAGAGTCTAGAGAAAGTGGGTTGTCTCAGTGCTTTGACCCCCACATACCTCTGCACCCACATTCAAGCTGCTTCATTGAAGATATCTTACTTTGAAAGTCTCTACAAACCTACAGAGTTAGGTGGAGAGACATAAAACACTCCAGTCATGCCAATATATTTTTTTAATGTCTACTTTGTGTCTGATGCTATGTAGAAAACATCAATTTCTAGAAATAAAAATTGTAGTTACAGGGAACGTGCCTTTACCTTTGTGGTCAAGATGTCTGCATCACACATCGGAGTATCTGAGCTTGTTTCCTGAGTCCACCTCCTGAGTCCACCTCCTGTGTCCAGCTTCTTGCTGAAGTAGACCCTGAGAGGCAGTGATGACTCAAGTGGTTGAGTCCCTGCCTCTCCTGTGGGAGTCCTGGATTGAGTTATTGGCTCTCAGCTTTAACCTTGTCCAGGTTTTGAGGGCATTTGGTGAGTGGCTGAGTGGGTAAGAGCATGCTCTGTTTCTGTCTCGCAAATAGATAAAAAAGTTTTAAAAGAAAAATTGCAGTTATAGACCAATTTTCCTACTAATTTACTTCTTCTCCAAGTTGAAGCAATTTCTGTATTTGGAAAGAAATTCAGTGTGATGTTTTTGACCTTTCTGTTCTTATCTTTTCTGTTTTGTAGTGATTTTCTAAACTTGACACCTTTTTGGAGAAAACAGTGTCAAAATTTGTATAAAATGTAGCAGTTGTTCCTGAGAATAGCACTGTGCCTTTGTATGATATAGTTTAAGTTTCACTAACATCATAAGTGCCATTTCTGTGAGTGCACAGTTTGTTCATGAATGATACAAGAACACTTGAGGCTCCCCCCATACCCACACACAGATTTTTAATCTACTAACTCATTTCCCCAATGCCTACAGTGGCTGGGTTGGCCCAAGCCAATGCTAGGGGCCATGAACTCAGTCTGGGTCTCCCATGTGGGTGGCAGGGACCCAATTACTTGAGCTACTACTTGCTGTTTCCCAGCATGTGTATTAGCAGGAAGCTGGACTGCAAGTGGAACTCTAATATGAGAAGTAGGTATCCTAACTCATGTGTCACAACTCATCCCTAAATTCCCCCTTTTTGTAAGGATACTTTTTATGTTATATTAGGACTTACTTGGATGATTTTCTAAATATAGCAGGTAACATTTTGAGGTACTGGGAGTTAGTACTCTAGAGAAATTTAGGGGTTGGAGGAGAGACACAATCCAATGTATAACAAGGATTAATTTATATTGCTTCAAATCATGTTGACTTCTGGGTGAAATCTGAGGTGACTGACATATTTACAGATTATCCTGCGATGTTGTGACACCTTGTACAGTTGGGTACCCCATGTTGCTGCCTGGAAGGTCTGGTTCAAGTATCTCTATGAAGAAATTCTCTAGGATCTAATAACATTTTCAACAACTATATAAACTAATAGAATGTAAATGAAATTATGTGTACAAGCATCTAGAAGCCAGTAGCATATAGAAATTTTGTGTACTAGATCACTGTTTCTCATCAAGCATAAGGGAAACAGAATTCATTTCTGTGCTGTATTTGTGCTTCCTTGACACTAACTTTTTTTAAAGGCATTCTCAACAATAAGTAAATAAATAATTCAATTGATAAATGTGCACATATTTAAATACACATTTATTCAAAGATACACAAAGTGTCAATAGGCACATAAAGAGATGCCCAACATCATTGATGATTAGAGAAATGCAAGTCAAAAACCACAATAAGATACTCTTTCACACGTATTATGATGGCTATAGTAATATATTTTCTAAAAAAAAAAGAGAAAGAAAAATCAGATGAGATGTCTGTATCCTATATCAGAGTCCTACCTTCTCTGCTTCCAATCCAGCTCCCTGCTAATGTGTCTGTGAAGGAGCATGTGATGGCTCAAGTACTTGAATTCCTGCCACCCACTTGGTAGACCTAAGTGGAGTTCCTAGCTCCTCGCCTGGCCCTGCCCTGGCTACAGTGGCCATCTTGGGAGTGAATCAACAGTTGAAAGATTTCTCTTTGTTTTGCTCTTTATGTCACTTTGCCTTTCAAATAAATAAATAAATCTCTTTTTTTGAAAAAGAAAATATCTGATATTTATGAGGATATAGAGAAACTGAAAACCTTATTTACTACTGATAGGAATATAAAATGGTGAAAGTCATTATGGAAAAAAATGTAGCTCTTTTAAAACTTAAATACAACTACTGTATGACCCAATTACTCTAGCCTGAGATATGTATTTAGCCAAAACAATTAAAAGTAGGAACTCAAAAAGATGCTATACAGCAATGCTCATAGCAACATTATTCATAATAGCCCAAAAGATCTGTGTCTCCATAAAGAAATAAATGAACAAAATATGGTAAATATACACAATGGAATACTCTTCAATTATAAAAAGGCAGTGGAATTTTGATTACATTACAACACAGAAAGACCATGAAACAGTCATGCTTAGTGAAATGAGCCAAATATAGAAGTGTAAATATTGATTGATTTCACTTATATAATGAGATACCTAGAAGAGGCAAATTCATAGACACAGTAACTCGAATGGAGGCTATCAAGGGTGGGAGTAGGGACAAAAAGGGAAGTTGTTGTTTGGTTGGTGCAGAGTTTATGCTGGAGATGATGAAAAAGTTTTAGTTGTAGATAGTGATGATGGACACATAGCCTGTGAATGTATTTAATAACATTGAGTCAGACACTTGTAAATGTTTAAAATAATAAATATTATGTTGTGTTTATTTTATCACAGTAACAAAATGTGGCAAGTCCATTTAAATAAAGGAAAGCACTGTTTTGGGAGCTCACCAGTTATTGCCATGTTGGTTGGTGAACAGTGTGTTTGAAGTCCTATCTAGACATGGATGCTCTCTTAGATTCAATTTCACTCATTTATTGGTACTCAATATGATAAATGCTTATTAAAGTATCTGCTGTGTGCAAGGCATTAATTTTGCTTATAATTAGTTAACTGAACAACTAGCAGGAGTGGAGAAACTTTTTTTTTTTTTTTGCCCAGGTCCATTTGGATATTTATAACAATTTACTGGTCACAAAAAATTTATCAAACTAAAAATCAGTCTGCTATAGATTTATTAAATTTTGAGCCCTTCCCGCAATTATTTTGGCAGAGCCAAATGGTATAAGATTCATAGGCTAGATATCCCCCACCTCTGGACTAGATGAAGAAGGAAGTAGAACCCTGGAAAGATTCCACTTTGGGGAATTGTATGTTTTGAGAGGGAATTATCTTGAATGGTAGAAAAGATTCCTCTAAGCAGAGGGATCAGGGAGAGCATTCTGGTGTACAGAAAGTGAATAATACAGACAGAGGTGCCAAAACAGGAAAATGCACGGTGTATTTGGGAAACAGTCAGTATGAATGGAGGGAGGATGAGGAGGTGAGGCTCTGCAGTGGGATTGGTGGCCTACTGTGGAAAGCTGAGAACCTTGAGTTGGGGCTGTTGTACATCCTTTGTTAGCTAACTGAAGAGGTGGTGTGATTGACGTTGCAGTGGTACAAAGTTAGTCTGGAGTTCACAGAAGAAGAAACAGGGGAGTCGAGAGAGATTACTCAAGTGGGTGGTGGCAGCAGATAACCATAGCCCAGAACCCGGTAAGGGATGGTCCTCCCAAGGAGGACTGAGGTAAGGAGTTAGGAAAGTCCAGAGAAGGCATTGGAGGAAGAAGGTGGAGAGTTTAATTTTCCACAGATAGATTTCCAGGGGCCTCATATGCTGGAAGCATCACACATTCTTCCTTGTGAGTATTACCAAGTCCTTCAGCATTGCCTGGAAAGCCTGTTTAGTCCCTCTACTGGTTTGCCCTCCCTTTCTCCACAGGAGATATTTCAAATCTTCTTGGCTTTCTTCAGACTTCCTCTTGTTCCATCATCTTCCTTCTCACTCTCAGCCTCCAGCTTTGCCAAGAATCACTGAAATTATCAAGTCGGAATTCCTTTAGCTTTCTACATCCTGACTCCAAATTGGCCTGCTTACTCTTGCTTCCTTCTGGCCCATGCATGCACCTTGCAAGGGATGAATGCTTCTGAAGTTGAAACCTAACCAATGAATTGATGATTTAGGAGGTGGGGCTCTCATGAATGGGATTAGAGCCCTTATAAGAAACCCAGAGAGCTGCTTTGCCCCTCCCACCATGAGATGAGCATAAAGGTGAATCAGAAAATGAGCTGTCATGACAGGGAACCTGCTGATGCGTTGATCATGAACCTCCCAGACCCTGAAACTGTAGGAAACAATTTCTCTTGCTTACAAGTCACCTAGTTTGTGGCAGTGTATTAGAGCAATTTCAAAGGAGCAGAGACTCCTGAACTTCACCTACTTTCTCTGGAGCGTGGGATGCTCTACAGTCCCCCCACTCTCCTGTAACACCAGCTTTGCCTCTCTTCTGCCTTCTCCCTGGAACTATTTTTAAATGCTGGGAGCTCTCTCTTTCACAACAGTTCTCTGCTGGCCGCCTGTCCTTTGCAGACACTACTTCCTATTGCTTCCCCACCCCAGGCAATCTTGTTGAAAGGACAGTTTGTGCTGGCAGAGCACACTCACTGTGAGTGACTCGCACCCTACTTCTTTGCCTCCTGCCCACTCCTCATGCTGTCATCTGGCTTCCTCTTCTGTCCCTCCTCAGAGACTACCAACATCACCAACTTCCTGGGAACTCTCAGAATGAACATCAACTAATTCTGTTCTTATTTGACTACCCTCAAAGTTTTTAAAAAGCAATTCTTTTGAAAATTTATTTTATCATATTGTTAATTTTATTTATTTGAAATGTAGAGAGACAGAGATCTTCTATCCATTGGTTCACTCCACAGATGCCTGCAATAGCCAGGGCTGGGCCAGGATGAGGCTAGGTGCCTGTAATTTTTTTTTTTTTTTTAATTTTTTTCTTTTTATTGTATTGTTGTTGACAATCTTTACATAGTTAATTACAGTTAAAGGAAAAAGAAGGAAAAAAAAAGGTTTAGGGGGATAGGAAAGTGGGTAATGCTATTATGTCCATATTGTTTCCATCACGTATCTGAGGTAAAGGGGGATATTGAGGGAGAAGCCCCACCCGGTTTCCCGCCCACCCTAAGTCCCGGATGTGGGGCATGCTCTGAGATATGTGCTCAAGTGGTGTTAATAGTTCTGCAGTTATGAATCGCTGCCAGTTTCGCTCGATGAGGTCGTCCACCAATTGATATGGTCCATCATAAAGTCTCCGTTTGCCCCATAATTTGCTGCCAACATATAGCTGAGATGAATGATTGTCCTGTTCTGTCTTCTGTCTTTTCTTGGTTAGAGTTCTGAGTCCAACAGTTCGATTGGGGAGATCTCCAAAGATACTTTGAGGTATTCCCAGACTAGATTCTTATATGTTCTAGCAAGCACAGGGCCCGGCACAGTCTATCACCCCGATCAGCTGGTGGTTGCAATTGCTGGGTTGGTTCTGTTTTCAGTCCCGAGTTGCACTGGAACCAATGGGTGTTGCAGTCCAGTCTGGTTCGGCCCTTACATCAACCAGTGGGAGCTGCAGCCTAGTAGGGGCGACCCACAATAACCCCCACCAAGCCCGCCCCCTACCCTGGTTTGCCAGTATGTATAGCAGAAGACCAGTCTGTCCCCCATCCCATTTGGCTCTGGTACTTGTCAATGGGTATTAAAGCTTAGTTCTATCTAACCAACTCAACCATCCAGCCCTCACAGATGTTGTTGAGTGCCTCTCTATCTAGCCATCCCAGCCCCCGTCCTAGTTTTCATGCGCTCCCACGGGAATAGTGACCCAAGAAGGGGGAACCCACTTTTCCCTCCCAGGTCTCTCTGTCCCGGTTCATGCACTCTTTAGGTGGTTCTGTGATTTGACTCGACAGAATTAGTCCCCAGTGCCAGCTTCTGCCAGCTGATGCTGCGGCCCTGATCTAGTCCACATGCAGCACAGGTGTTATAGCCTTGCTTGGTCGGGTCTGTCTCTATCCCAGCCAAAACTCTCCAGTGGGAGTAGCTGACTGGTAAGGGGACCAGCCCCTTAATCCCCCCGCCAGCTCTGCCCCTTCCTTCCTGGATCTCACGTGTGCTAGATGGGTGCTGCATTCACATCCAGTACAGGCAGCCACGCCCTGGCATTCCATAATGTGTACTGGTTGTGTCGCATCCAAACCCTGCACATCCCACACTCTGTTCTGGTGATCGGATTTGCCAGAGGATGACATGAACTGATTCAGCCTGGTCTGCTCCTGACCCATGCCGAATGTATGCCAGTGGGAAACTTTCCATGGCCTATTCTGGGCTGTTTCCTATCATGCTTCTTGCGCTTACCTGCAGGGACTGTGTCCTGCCAGAGGAGTTGCCCAGGCTCCTCCATCAGAACCCCTCCCAATGCCAGATTTTGCGCTTGCCAGGGGGTTCTTGAGCCAACCCTACTCAGTTCACCTCCTGTCCTAGCAGGAACAGTGGTTTTTCCTGGCTGGCTTTCACCCCATTCTGGTTCTTGATGTTGGATGTTTCAGCCCAGCCATGGCTCGTCCATACCCACATACAGCTCACACATGGCTCAGAAGAGGAGTGAGACCCAGCCTAGTCAGTCCCACATCTACCCTGGTTCTCCATAACACCAGATGGTGTTGGGATCTGAACCGGCCTGGTGCATCCAATCCCAGCCCACACTAGTGCCTAGGGTGACTACAACTGTTTCCTAGATAGAACGCAGCCCCCATTCCAGCACATACACTCCTTGGTGGGAGCCTCATCCCAGTTGTGGTGTCCCCTTACCTCCCAGATTGGGCCTGTTCCTAGCCGTAAATCACACACCTGCCCGTGGTTGTTCTGAGGAGCATTAGCTGCAAGCCTCAAGTTCATTTGGGATTCCCTCATTGCCAGCATTCTGTTTCCTCCATTTTGATTGAAGGGATCCCCAAAGAGACTTTGAGGTGTTCAGAGATCAGGTTACTAGCAAGCACAGTGCTTCATGCCCCAAGCACTATGGGTTCAGGAGGGAGCCTCCCAGGCAGCAGGTCAATGAACCAAAAGTCAAAAACTCTCTGGCCGGGCGGCCAGCAGGTGGAGCCTGGCGCCAAATGGCGCACTGGCCGCCCTGGAGCAGCTCCCCACGTGTACGTGGTAGCTACTGTGTGTTCCCAGGCTTGTGGCGAGGCCATCCCAAGGCCCCCCGGCAGGCAGCAAGGTAGCTGCCTGCCGGAAGTTCAAGTCCTTGGGCCCCAGTCCCACCCTTCCTGGCTCCTCCCCCCAGCTCAAGCCACATGGCGAGCAGTAGGGGAGGCCCAGACCCGCTACACAGACCCCCGGGACTCACCCAGAAAAGGGGTAGCCATCGAGGTTCCGGCAAATCTGGGAGCAGCTCCCCACGTGTACGTGGTAGCTACTGTGTGTTTAGGTGCCTGTAATTAAATGCAGGTCTCTTACATGGATAGCAGAGACTTAAGTGTTTGAACCATCACCTGCTTACTCCCAGGGTGTTCATTAGTGGGAAGCTATAATGCAGAGCTGAGTAGAGACTTGAACTCAGGCATCTGGCATAGGATGCGTATGTCCTAAGTAGAAACCTAACAGCTGCATCAAACGCTCACCCATAGGTGGATTTTTTGAGATATAATTCACGAACCATACAATATAACCATCTCAATTGTACAATTAATGCATTCACATTTTAGTATTTTCAGTATTATAATATTATCACCAGTATCAGTTTTTTTTCTAATGACCTATGTATTTTTTTCTTTTGTGGTGGTGATGTTAGAATACTAAATTCATAAAATTTACCATCTGGTTTATTCTATTTTGTGTGGCTAAAATAGAATGGCATAGATTAGGTTATTTATTTATATGTTCTTTTTTTTTAAAGATTTATTTTTTTAAAGACTTATTTTATTTTCATTACAAAGTCAGATATACAGAGAGGAAAGACAGAGAGGAAGATCTTCTGTCCGATGATTCATTCCCCAAGTGAGCCGCAACAGCCGGTTCTGTGTTGATCTGAAGCCAGGAACCAGGAACCTCCTCCGGGTCTCCCACACCGAGTGCAGGGTCCCAAGGCTTTGGGCCATCCTCAACTGCTTTCCCAGGCCACAAGTAGGGAGCTGGATGGGAAGTGGAGCCGCAGGGATTAGAGCCAGCTCCCATATGGGATCCCGGTTCATTCAAGGCGAGGACTTTAGCCGCTGGGCCACGCCGCCGGGCCCTTATATGTTCTTTTAAAAAGATTTATTTATTTACTTTTATTATTATTATCCTGGCCCAGCCAGCCCCCAGTCCAACTCTTGCTGGTGGGTGCTGCAACCTGGCCCTGCTCTGTCTGCTCCCATCCCTGGCTCATGTAAACTAGTAGGTTGTTACACCCTAACGTGGCATAACCTATACTCCTGCCTGGTTTGTGCATTCGCCAGTGGGCTAAGGTTTGCTTGGCCCTGCCTGGTATGTCCCCTTCCAAAACCAACCCACATACTTGCCAACAGATAGGGCTACCTTGCCCAGCTTGCCTGACCCCTAGTTCTGGACCATGTGTTCACTAGTGGGAGCTATGACCCTGTAGGGGAGTTTCCCAGGTTCCCCCACTTGGCCCACTCCCAGACCATAATCTCACACACACCAGCAGGTGCTAGGCCCTTGCCTAGCACAGCCTGCCTCTCCATCTTGGCCTTTGTATGAGCTGGAGGATGTTGTGGGCCAGCCCACCACACTCCTGTTTTATTCTAAAGCACATGCAGGTGCTGCAGCTTGGACCTGTCCAGCCTACTCTTGGCCCCAGTACCTGTGAGTGTTTGTGGTTCCATGTTCACATCTAGTTCAGCCAATTACCATCCCAACTCTTGAGCTAACCAGCAGGCAGCAGGACTTGTATTTCCACAGGGTTGGGTCCACTTACCCCCTATGGAGTCTACCCCCGGACCTGGTTCTTTCACATACTGGTTAGTGTCATGGCCCTACCTGATGTGACCTGTGCCCTGTACTGACACTCAGTCAGGTACTGGGATCCAGCTCTGCTAGACAGGACTGCAACCATAGCTTTCATTTGGGGTGGCATGCGACGGTCAGCGATGCCTGTGCTAACAAGTCCACTTCAGGTCTCCTATGTGGGCTGGTGAATCAGTCTGACCCATACAAATCTTCCAGTCTCTCCCCTTGAAACCACCAGGTCTCAGTCCTCTCACTTACCTGCAAGTACAGTAGCTTTGTCATTGAGTGTCCCTCAGGATTCAATCCTCATCTTACATGTACAGTGGCTTTATCCTTGGATGTTCCTATGCAGTAATTGATACCGCCAAGATCCCAGAGCTCACCACTGGGTGGCCAGCGGGCAGAGCCCAGTGCCACTTGGCATGCTGGTCGCTCACAAGCCTAGGACCCTTCCCCCACCCAGCAGCAATAGATGGAGATCTAGGGTCCCCAGCAAGCAGCCTGGTGAAGCACAAGTCCTCCCAGCCACTGTCACATGGCCAGGAGAGTAAGGTACCCACTTGGCTGCTCAGACTTACTTGGGCTAGATTGATTTATTTTTATTGGAAAATCAGACAAACATAGTGGAGGAGAGAGAGAGAGGAAGATTCTCAGTCCGCTGATTCACTCCCCAAGTGGCCACAATGGCTGGAACTGAGCTGATGCAAAGCCAGGAGCCCAGGATCAAGGTCCCAAGGCGTTAGGCTGTCCTTAACTACTTTCCCAGGCTGCAAGCAGGGAGCTGGATGGGAAGTGGGGCCACTGGGACATGAACCGTGCCCATATGGAATCCTGGTGCATGCAAGGTGAGGACTTTAGCTGCTAGACAACTGCACTGGGCCCTAGACCAGATAATTTATAAGGAATGTTGATTGACTCATGGTTCTGGAGGATGAGAAGTCCAAGATCTGGGGTCCACAAATGGTGAGTGCCTTTCTATGTCATCTCATGGTGGAAACACAAGGAGGGAGGGGAGGAAGAAGAAGAAGAGAGAGAGAGAGCACCAAATTTGTCCTTTGGTAAGGGACCTGCTCTTTCAATAACAGACCCGTTCCTGAAATAATGGTGGAAATCAATTCACAAGGGAAGATCCCCGTGATATCCCCTACACACCTTCCACAAGGCCCCACTTCCCACGCTGCTGTATTGGGGATGAAGTGTCCAACCCACTAACTTTGGAGGACACATTCAAACCATAGTGCCATCTTCGTCACTTTCATGTGGACAGTTTTGTGGCAATAGGGACATTCACATTGTGGTGCCTCCTTCACACTATCTATCTCAGAATTCTTTCCATTTTGCGAAACTGAAAGTTCAGAGCCATGAAACACTAATTCTTCATGTCTCCCTTCCTCCCATCACTTGGCCAATTGTCATTCTACTTTCTGTCTCTATGGATTTTACTGCTCTAGCTATAAACGTAAAATGTAGCTGGAGTCATGTTCTTTTAATGACTAGCTTATTCTACTTAGGATAATGTCTTTACGGTTCCCATTGTCATAGCATGTATGATAATTTCCTTCCTTTTTAAGTCAACTAATATTTCAATGTGAGTGTATACCACATTTTGTTTTTAGTTTATCCAGTGGTGGATACGTGGATGGTTTCCATTTTTTGACTATTTGCACCATGAATATCAGTGTCCAAGTATCCCTTTAGGTGTAACCTATTAGTTATTTCATGTATTTACCTAGAAGTGAAGTTGCTGGATCATATAATCCTATTTTTAATTTTTTGAGGAACTGCTATTGCTGTTTCCCATAGCAGCTGTGCAATTTGACATTCCTACCATCAGTATACATCTGTAACATATTCCATTTTTCCACATTCTTGCCTACATTCCATATTTCCTTTTTTTTAATTTGCCTTTTCAGTGGGTGTGAGGTGGCATTTAATTGTGATTTTGATTTATATTTTCCTAATGATGTTTTCTTGTGCTTATTATACATCTATCTATCTTCTTTGGAGAAATAATTCAAGCCCTTTATCTACTTATTTCTTAAATGAGTTATTTGTTTTATTATTGAGTTATGGGAATTGTCTCTGGAGTTAATTATCACAATTTTAGAGTATTTTTATCACTCTAAAGAGAAAAACACACTCCTTTGCTGTCACTGTTAATCCTCCCTCTCCTCCCCTCAAGTTTTTGATGCTCATGACACCAAGGACTTTTTGTAGTGCTCTCCTGCTTTGGCTTTCCAGGAAACTCTTCAGGTTTCTTCTTATTTTTTCAACTGTGGCTTTACTCCATCTCTTCTGTCATCAGTTGGACTTTGGCATTTTTCCGGATTCCATCTTTGACTTGATTCTCTCTTCATTCTGTCTCTGGATGATCTTGTTTATCTTCCTGATTTCAATGACTCTTAAATTTCTATTTCCATATCTGATTCCTGCACACCACTACCAGTATGTCTCTACTTCCTGCTGGCTCCTAAGTCTTTCATAACCTTGGGTTTGTTACCATCTATCCATCTCCTCTGCCACTCTCTGATTCTTCACCACCATCACTTACTACCTCTTCCCCAGGTTACCCCATAAATTCTGAGCTCTTCTATCTCCAGTCTTGCCTCCTTAAAATACATGTGGCTTCCAGAAGGATTTTCTGTAATATGAATCCAATTATGGCATCTCCCACTTAACCTTTGCTTTCTGGGCCCTTCAATGTGCAACTCTTCTGCAGAATTATTACAAAGCCTGATTCTTTTATTTGAATGCTTCTCTGTACCCCTCTGTACCCGTTTGACTTGCCTCTCCTGTATCTGCCTAGACCTGACTTCCTCCAAAAGGGCTTGCCCTATTTCCTATGGCTGAGGGTAGCCCATGTGAAGTGTTCCCAAGTGTCCTGTTGTTCTGCTCACACCCTAATTACCATTCATTTTTTTTTTATTGGAAAGGCAGATTTACAGAGAAGGAGGGACAGAAAGATGTTCTGTCCACTGGTTCACTGCCTAAGTGGTTGCAATGACTGGAGCTAAGCAATCTGAAGCCAGGAGCTTCTTCTGGGTTTCTCATATGGGTGCAGGGTCCCAAGGACTTGGGTCATCCTCTATTGCTTTCCCAGGCTACAAGCAGGGAACTGCATGGAAAGTGGAGCAGCCAGGACACAAACTGGTGCCCATATGGGATCCTGGCACTGGGTCATGCACCCGGTCCACCATTCATCTTTTTGTATCTTCCATCAGAATGCAAGCTCCCTGTGTGCTTCCCTGGCATGCACTATGTCTTCAATGTGTATATTTTCTGCAAGAATCTGTGGTCTGTTTTCTAGCATAAATTGGAAGTAATGCTCTCGAACTTGGTAGAGACCGAATTGGAGATTCAAATGACAAACTGATAATTAACCACATGCAGGAGACAGTTGAAGTATTGGATAGTCACTATTACTATTCTTTGTCAATTTCAAAGACTTCTCATGTCTCCCTCTCTTTAGAAAGAGTGTTTGTGTTTTAAGCCCAGTCATTTTAGAATATTTCACAGCTGCAGATAGTCCTGTTTCAGATTCAGTTTGCATAGAGCTGCTTGAGGACTTGATTCTAGGCTTCTGTGTATGCTGTCATATCACCTTTGCCTATTGCCCATCTGGCTTGGGCTGGGGTAGGACAACTCCCAAGCTGAATACTGTATGAACGCTGGAAACAATAAAGGCTTTGGCTCCACATTACTTCAGGAACCAGATAGACTTGGGACTTTCGAGTGATTGAGTATGATTTTCATAAAAAAGAATCTCTAACAAGTATAATAAGACTCAAATACTTCCTGGGTCTTTTTAGTACTCATGACTTCTTCAGGCCACATAGCAATCCTCAAAGGTTGACAGCATGATGTACAGATGCAGTTATGAGTGTTGGAAAAGTTTGCATTTGGCTTAAAGTCACTTGGATTATAAAAAGTGGAGTCAGACTTTAAACCCAGGCTGGTCCATTTCAGAGAACAGGTTCACACACCCTGCACTGAATTGCTATGAGGCAGTGCCCTAAAGCCAAGTGTGCTGAGGGAGCCCAGGATCAAGCCCCAGACTGGCAAAAACACAATAAATACCCATGTTCCTAGATCATGACATAAGCCTGCTTTTATCACTGCTTTTCACCTTCCCAAGAATTAGAAGTGTGTGAGGACAGTGCCACATCCCCATTTTAGAGATGAAGGGACTGAGACCTGGGCAGGTTAAGTGACTTGCCCACTGTCTCACAAGGAGGCAGTGGCACAGCTGATGTTAGAACCCAGGCCTCCTGGCTTTTAGCTAAAAAGCTTTTTTCCATTACAACACAACCTCCTGGCCTTTAGCGCTCAGACTGATGGAGCAGCAGCATACGAATTAACTGAGGTTACTATATTATCTCCTCAACTGATGGTTTCCTATTAAAAAAAAAGGAGGAACAGCAAAAGCCCACCAGTGGAACATGTGCAAAATACATTTTCACAAGGTCATTCTTACCCAGAGCTGTTTTAAAAATTACTATTCTCCATTAGGGTTTTTGGTCCATGATACCTTGGCGCATGCAGTTAAATTGCAGTTTTTAATTTAAACAATGTTTCAGAATTGATTTCTGGTTAGCAGACTTGATTTGAGAAGAGTAGAGGTTTAGAAGATGTCTTTAAATAAAAGAACTGAGAAGTTGACCGACCAACAGAGTTTGGGAATTTCAAGATGCTGTTGTGGATGAGAACCCAAGGAGCTAGTGCCTCACCTGTTGGATTTAGTTGTTCTGTGTGACAGCACAACTGGTGCCATGTGTTGGCAGTGCATCTCGCCTAATACCCAAGGGCACGATGGGTTGCATTTAGTTACTCATTACCACAGAGAATATACACAGTAAGCACTTTTATTATAATTTGTGTTGGGTTTGCCCTGAAAAGTATGTCTATAACACAGATGAATGTATTGGATTGTAACTGAAGAGCTATTGACTGGGGTCTTAATACTGTTCAGTATGAGGTGTCAGGTTTTCACCTGGAGTTTTGATGTTAGGCTGTTCTGTGACCTTCAAGGGTGGAAGAGCTTCCCTGGGACTACCTGTGCCCCAACTCTTCTCTCTGGTCTTTTGGGGAGCCAGAGTCTTCACTTCATTCCTAACACTGCTGGGGATTCCCAGATTCTGAGCCTTTCAGGTGTGTTGGAGGGGGAAGCCCAACTCACCTTTCAGCTTTGTTTCCAGGCCAAAGAAAACCAAAAAAGTCTTTCTATTTTGAGAAAAGTGATTTATTGTGGACTCAACGTTTTCTCCCACACTTGTGCAGGTGAGATAATCTTAATGCAGTTTTATCAGCCTTAACTCTTGAATTCTTGGCTGCTAAACTTAAAAAAAAAAAAAACTCCAAGAAGCACAAGCCCCAAATTTCCATACCAAAAAGCCATGGGCTCTTATTGGAAGCCTTTATCTCTTTTGTGGTGGTGCTTGTCTCAGATTCTGTAACAGAATGGTGAGAAAGTCAGCTACATGAGGAGAAAATGCTGTGAAGACAGAAATTTAAAACGAACTCACTGATAACAAAGAAGCAATACACACATGTTCTATTTTATCCTTTCACGTTAGCAAGTAGGCTGAGAAGGAAAAATGTCTAACATGAAACAATCTTTCACATCTTTACACATGAGGACTCAGACTGAATCTGCAGTGGATGGGTTTGGAACTCTCTGTTTTCAGTTTTGCCTAAGCTCTTAAACACCTCTCACAATGGATTAAGATACAAAACAAGGAAAACCCGAAGGTACATCTGAGAAAGTGGAACACAGACTGCAGTTCATCTCCAGCCAGCGGTGCACAGGTGCTGGAAGCTTTTCTGCGAGCTCCAGAGGTCACACAGATATTAAGGGAAGTCTGCAGTTACAATTTCACGTCCGTGCTTATGTGCTCAATGATAAATCACATTTATCTCTCCAAACATTTCAGCCACTTGTTATCATTTTTCAATTATTTTCACTCTGTTCTAGGGGGCTTTCGCTGGGATAATTTGTCTCCTAAATCTCCTGGTTTTTATTTGCCCCCAGTGAGAGGAGCAGGAAGTACACAGCAGGTCTTGGAAAAGAACTTGGCCATTCCCCATGAAACTCTGAGCAACACTTAACCCCTCTCCCCATGAGATTTTTTTTTTAAACTTGATGAGATAGAATGGCCACAAATAGTAAGAATCAAAATATAAGAATAGGAGTTCAAAAACCATGGGACTTTCCTGAAAAAAAAAAGTTTATATGTAGAGAATAATCAATTATGGCCAAAACCCAAAGTATGTTTTTTAAAAATATACAAAAGCTTACTTAAAAGTTTTGTTTTTTCTATAGAGTCATAAGACTTAATTTGTATGTTATAATATTTACATGAAACTCTTTACCCTGATGTGTGAATATCACTATTGACATATTTAGTATGTGGTAGATTAGCTAACTCCTTTGAAAGTGGTAAAGTAAAGGGCCCGGCGTGGCCTAGCGGCTAAAGTCCTCGCCTTGAAAGCCCCGGGATCCCATATGGGCGCCGGTTCTAATCCCGGCAGCTCCACTTCCCATCCAGCTCCCTGCTTGTGGCCTGGGAAAGCAGTTGAGGACGGCCCAATGCATTGGGACCCTGCACCCACGTGGGAGACCTGGAAGAGGTTCCTGGTTCCTGGCTTCAGATCGGCGCACACCAGCCCGTTGCGGCTCACTTGGGGAGTGAATCATCAGATGGAAGATCTTCCTCTCTGTCTCTCCTCCTCTCTGTATATCTGACTTTGTAATAAAAAATAAATAAATCTTAAAAAAAAAAAAAAGAAAGTGGTAAAGTAAAAATAAAACTAGGACCTCTGTGGGTGAAAATTAGAATAAATAAAATGCTTAGGGATCCCATATAGGCACCAGTTCTAATCCCAGCGGCCCCACTTCCCATCCAGCTCCTTGCTTGTGGCCTGGGAAAGCAGTTGAGGACAACCCAAAGCCTTGGGATCCTGCACACACGTGGGAGACCCGGAAGTGGCTCCTCCAGGGTCAGGCACAATGTAAAGTGTTCAACAGTTGTTTATAATCATTATTTTTACTAATATTGTTTCTAAATATATTTCCGTATTTGTTTTTCACACAGTTGACATCAATTATACATACTCTTTTGCTACTTACTTTTTTTCCTAACATATAGCTTTCAGACAGACTTTTTTTGTTGGTAATTATAAATCTGTGTTTTGAAAATGGAAGTGAATATCACTAGTTGGGTTTGTTGTTGTTGTTGTTGTTTTGAGTCAACCAGTCTTGCAGATGATGCCACAAACTTACCAGGTTATTCTCTAGATTTATATTGTCAAAGAAAACAAATAAGCAGCATCCAAACTCTGTGAACCTACTTAGCAGGCAGACCCCCAGCCAGCAGAGCAGTTTGGCCTGCAGGAGTGCTTGAGTGTCTCACATATTAAAGGGCAGGCCCCAGAGCCCTCAGGAAGACCAGTGGTGTCCTTGTACGAAGGAGGTGGAGTGACTTCTTCTTCAGGAGAATGGAACTTTCATTATTGTTTGGGGAATTGAAGACACAGGTAAGACCCTTTCCCCAGATTTAAGCTGTTTCTGAATAGTGAAACCAAATAATCTGGATGCCAGCTCCCCTGCGGCCAGACCTATCTTTGATATTGGTTTTGATCTGAAAGGAGGGAGCATAGGGTGAAGGAGAAGACACTGGCCATATGCCTGATGCTGTTCACCTTCCATCCTGGGTTAAACAGCACTCCTCACAGTTAGCACATGTCTGCCCAGAGCCTGTAAATATTTGGAAATAAGGCTTTTGCAGATCCAGTCAAGTTAAGATGAGGTCGTACCAGATTCGGTTGGACCCTATATGCACTAAGGCTAGTGTTCTTATAATAAAAGGGAAATCTGAACACAGAGCCAGTGATGCACAAGGAGAAGGCCATGAGGCAGTGGAAGCAGAGAGTGGAGTTCCAATGGGTCCAGCTAAGAATTATCAATCATGGCTGGCAACTGCAAGAAGCTTAGAGGGAGAAAATGACCAGGGAATTCCTCTGAGCCCCTAAGAGGGAAACCGCCCTGCAGACATCTTGACCCTGGCCTCCAGAACTATTAAAAAATAAATCTCTGTTAGTGTATGCCTCTAAGTTGATGCTATATGTTATAGCATGTGCAGCATATGTAGTTTGAATTACATATAGGAAGCAGCTACACTGTCTTTTGATACATAAATTTTAGATTGGAAACATACAAGACTTATAGCCTGAGTAGATAAACAAGGAAGGAAGGGAAAGAAAGGATGGGTACCTAATTGACTCAGAAGACATTGGGTGTACTTTCTTTTCTTTTTTTTTTAAGATTTTATTGGAAAGGTCAGATTTTACAGAGAGAAGGAGCTATAGAGAGAAAGATCTTCCATCCTCTGGTTCACTCCCCAAGTGACTGCAATGGCTGTAGCTGAGCCAGTCTGAAGCCAGGAATCAGGAGCTTCTTCTGGGTCTCCCACATGGGTACAGGGTCCCAAGGCTTTGGGTCATCCTGTATTGTTTTCCCAGACCACAATCAGGGAGAAGAATGGGAAATGGAGCCACTGGAACAAAACTGACACTCCTATGGGATCCCAGTGCGTGTAGGGTGAGGTGTCAGTCACCGAGCCATTGCGCCAGGCTCAGATGTTGCTTTCTTAAAGTTTTACCGCTCAGTTAGCCCAGTCAAGAGTCTGACACTAAATCCCTAGCTCTCAGAGCATGAGTTAGAATGAGTGTGTGGTAGGCTTGTATGTAAGCAACACACAATTCAGAGGCCATATGCAAAAGCACAAATTTGCCAGGCTTCCAGATACTACTTCACTCCTCTCTTCTTTGAGCTAGCCAGCTGGGGAGATAGGACTGGAGGCTGTTTCATTTCTTAAGTGAAATGTGCATTGTGTTCCTTCCCACCTGACCTGAGTAGGCCCAGCTCGTTCCCCCACCCTCTGCTCCCAGCCTTTGAATGGGTGCTCTCTGATGCTCTTTGTGCCTGCCTCAGACCTCTGGGAAGCTTTGTAATCTTGCTGACTATGTGATTCCACCATATGTGTCAGTAGTCTTCTGATAGTTTGAACAAATGGGTCCCAGATTCATGCAGTTAAGTCATACTTTCATAATTTAATGGCACCAGAGAGAGCAGGGACATGATCCAATTATCATGGTCAGACTTTTGGGAGGTATTGGACTGGAGTTAGTCACAGTGATATTCTAAAGAGAGACCAAACAGACATGTGAGGAATATGTTTCCTGTCTCTCTCTGCTTCCTGAATCACTGTTCAGTTCTTCCTCTGCATGTGTCCTACCCAGTACCTTTGTTCAATACCACGCCAAGGGACCATCTGATCTTGTCCTATGTGAGTCTCTAAATCCATGAAATGAAGTAAACATTGCTTCAGAAGTAACTTCTCTCAGGTATTTAGTTGTACTAATGAAAAACCTAAAACAATCCTCCTGTAGGCCATTTCACAGTATATGGTAATTGTCTCTTTGTTCATCTTCTTCTTAGGAACTAAGACCACCTTTATTTTCATAAGACTCTTTGGGAATGTTTGTTAGAGCCCTGTTCACTGCTAGAAGCTCAAAAGCTGGCACAGACTGGGGACTTAATGAATATTTGCTTAGTGAATTACTCAGTAAATCACTTGATTTTATATATAGAGCTTTAAAGATTATGCTAAATAAGGGTACAACTAATACACTTATCTAAACACATCATCTATTTAGACACAAATGCATAATCTTCATAACAAGATCTACTATTTGGCAAACACAATGGGTCAGACCCAGTGCTGTTACTTTTGTGCATTATGTGTACTGCAAGGTAGATATTCCTATTTTATAGATAATGAACACGAGGCTCAAAGGAGTTAAGACACTTGTCCTTAGTTCCACAGCCCACAAATCTGCTGCTAAACAGCATGCTCTCCCACTATGCCAGATGCTATACATATGATTTATTGTATTTCTTGGGCATCTGACATGCTCCTCATTGACCAGGCTCTGATGTTGACCTGTCCACATCTGGGACTGCAATAAAGTGCTGCTAAGGGTGGGTTCACAGGAATAAGATAGGCTAAGTAAAGGGTCTCCAGGAACTGCAACAACCACAGTGTCTTCTTCTGCAGCAGAAGTACTGGGAGCTGGCAGGGCAGGCATGTTTCAGGGTCCTCAGCATATCCAAACCCTAGCATCCTTTCCTGCCAGGTGGGAGCAGCCTTTGCATCTGTGAGTTCCTTAAATAGGTGGGCACATGAGCAGCACTGCTTTCCAGCTCAGTAAGTCATTGGATTGAGCCATGTCACGTTATTTTTAAAACCTAGGGCCAGATCTGGTGGACAAGTAGAGTTGAATGTTCTGAAGGTTGACTCTGGCTGACTTCATGCAAAGCCAGTGATTTTTTTTTTTTTTTTTTTTTTTTTTTTGCTGCTGTTCCAAGGACCCTTGTATTCTACATATTCACGCTCTAATCCCAAATTCTCTCTCAATCCTGCTACTGATGCCCAGAAACAGGGTATACATTACATACCACTTTATAAGAATACATTAGGGGCTGGGGCCTGTGATGCCAGAATCCCACATAAGTGCCAATTTGAGTCTTGACGACTGTGCTTCTGATCCAGCTCCCTGTTAATGTTCCTGGAAACAGTGGCAGATACTCTAAGTGCTTGGGTCCCTGCCCATCAATGACCCAGATGAAGTTCTTAGCTCCTAGTAAGTGTATTTGAACCTCAAGCATGATCAAATGATTGCTTTTAGGAGAAACCAAATGTTTTTTCTACTTAAATTCCAAGTATCCTAAAGTGGGTGGTTTAAACAATGAAAGTCTTTTCCCCCACAGTTCTGGAATTTAGCAGTCCAAAACAGATGTAGGCAGAGCTGATTCCTTCTCAGTGAGGAAGAGTTTTGTACCAGCTCGAACTCCATGGCTTGTAAATGCCACCTTCTCTGCACCTCCTTATCATGTGTTGCCTCTCTATGAGTCCATCTCTGTGTCCAAGTCTCTCCTTTTATAAGTACTTCAGTTGCAGTGTGTTAGGACCCTTCCTAGCAACCTCACTATGGTTATGAGGAATGCATATGATGGCACTTGTCATGTGGTTAACACAGGATTCATGGCTAGAAGCATCAATAAACTAATATCCTCATTATTATAAGGTGAGGGGCAGAAGAAAAAGATACACATATGATGATATTGGGCCAAACCAAAGCGTATTGAACTCCTGACTGACAGTTTTCTAAGGGAGTTGGGACCATAGGAAGTCTCGGAGTTTTTCTGGCCCCAGCCCCCTCACTACTATGTTTCCAGAAGATTCCAAGGAATGTTGACTCTTGCTTCCCTAAAGGTTTGACTGTGTGCCCTAGTTTTCACAGACCTGATCTACATTTGGGATTTGGTCTGCTGTTAGCTACCTCAAAGAACTAAAAGAAACGGCACCAAAGTCAACAGATTTTTTTGGGAAAAGAAGAAGGTTTGAGAGAGAGAGAGACAGAGAAAGAGAGCGAGTGTGTGTGTGTGTGTGTGTGTGTGTGTGTGTGTGTGTGTGTGTGAATGCCCCTTCCTTCTCCAGAAAATGGCAGTGTGCCTTGCGATGAAATTAGAAGAGACTTTTCTGCATTCCAGCACCACAAAGCACTCACTGCACATTCCACCCCTCTGTTTCTTTACACTATATATAAACAGACAACACTTTAGATACTAGGAAATGATGTGACCTAGAAAGTGAGATGACAGATAAATGAGGGAAGAATCTCCAGGAACACAATCTTGTCGAGCTGGATCTTGTCAGAGCAGATTTTCTGTGACCATAATAAAGGGCTTTTAACACGAGCTCGGTTGCCTCATTTCCGAAGAGTAGAGGCTACAGAGATTCTTAAAAAGGAAAAATAAATATTGCTCTAATTGGAGCCAGAGGTGAGGCAGGGTGGGACAATGAGTGAGCAAGAACTATTTATGTTGGAAGAAGGGAAACGTTAGAAACGATTTAGCTCAGAAATTCAGGAAGATGAAGGGCTTGGTCAAAGCTGAAGTAGGCCTCTTGTTTGAGAAGAAAGGACAGGGTCCAGGAATGAAGGGGAAATATCAAATTACAGGGCAGCAAATGAAAAGAGAAACCACTGCTTTCCACAGGTTTTGAAGCCTGGAAATTCAGGGTTAAGACAGGGGATGCTGGCTGAATTTTGAAAGCTTTGGTAAATTTATATGCTAATGAAATATGCTCATAATTAGTGGAGATCAGATAATAGTTACCTGAGCAGAAATGTGGGAGTATCTTTCTTAAAAATATTATCATGAACAATAGTGTCCCTAAACAGATTGGAAATTTCTAGAAAGTTGACTCAATGTTATTTCTCTTTTGTCTGTATTGGTGCTTGACACATTGATCATGGCTACCTGTTTTGTTTTCTTTTTTTAAAATATATATAAAATTTTTATTGGAAAGTCAGATTTATTGAGAGAAGGAGACAGAGGGAAAGATCTTCCAGCCACTGGTTCACTCCCCAAGTAGCCGCAATGGCCAAAGTTGAGCTAATCTGAAGCCAGGATCCAGGAGCTAGGAGCCAGGAGCTTCTAGATCTCCCACGTAGGTGCAGGGTCCCAAGGCTTTGGGCCATCCTCTACTGCTTTCCCAGGCCATGAGTAGGGAGGTGAATAGAAAAGTGGGACAGGAGCCTGCACCCATATGGGATCCTGCCTGGCTCACTAGGGTATCATGTCAGGTCCCATGACTACCTTTTTAAAGACATATTCTTTACAGTTTTAATTTCTGTTTGTTATGAACAACCCCTTCTTGAGACTGGCATTTGATTGGGAACCTGTGTTGTGTTGTGCCCAGATTTTGAGATCCCCAGAAATCACCAGGAGTCTGAAGTCGATCCAAGTGCACAAGGATGGTTTATTCAAGTTCAGCACACCCAAGCCTGTGTTCTTGGTTGAGAGCAGGCAGCTGGCTGACCTTTGGCCGGCCGGGACCAACACCCCTTCTCAGGAGTGTGGCCCCGAACAGAACATTCATAGGGTTTTTATAGGGGCAGTCCACAATAGCTTGAAAAGGGGCAATTCACAATAGCCTGCAAGGTGAGGGGAAATACCACATATTCCCTACCTGTCTTGGCTGGACAGCCCATGCCTCCAACAACTAAAGTAAGCACTCACTTAATTACTTGGAGCCACCTGTAAGATAACCAGACTTAGGTGGGCCTTGATTCATTAAAGGTCACATAGACCACTAAAGGTCATATATAGGCCGTTTTGCCTGCAAGCTCACACAGTTTCTTAGTAGCAATGAGCCATGAGTAAATGGTTGGGATTTTGATACTGAGGCTCTTCTCCTGCATCTTGTAACAGAGAGCCTAGGTTTGATTCCTGGCTCCATTCCTGACTCTAGCTTCCTGCCACTGCAGACCCTGGAAGGAAGCAGGTGGGATAGCTCATTGATTACTTGTTGAGGCCCTGCTGCCACCACGTGGGAGACGTTTCTGAATCCTTGGCATTTCATGAACAAATCAACAGAAGGGAGCACGTTTTTATTTATTTATTTTTCCTCTCTTTATCCCTGTCACTTATTCTGTCTCTCTAAACAAACAAATAAACAAATAAATATTGAAACAGAATAAAAATCCCATTTTTCATTTGTGGATACCAAGGCTAACAGACCAAAAATAATGTACTCATTAAAAAGCAGAACTGAAATTTAAATCTATGTCTTCCCTGGTTCTAAACGAGCACAGTGTCTCACTGAGTTTCATTAAACTCAAGAGAACTTAAGACATAAAATTGAAATTAGAAAATATACAACCCGATTCCCTTTCCTTATGTTTTACAATGGAAGAGATCAGGCTCAGAGGTGACAAGGAATTTGTATAAAGTTCCATAGGAAATGACAAAACAGTTGGTCATTGCTATGTAAGTGAATCAATGAATTTGTGGAATTTCTATAGCATTTAGTAGAAAAATGTTTTTGTACTCTTCAAAACTGTAAGTTTCCTGCGGGTATTCTTGCATCACTCATGTTTTAGACATCCTATACCTGTGAAAATAAATAAAAGAAATTTACCTCATTTGCTTTTTGCAAGCTTTAATAATAGTTTAGAAAATAAGTTTATTAATCTTTCTGTCTCTGCTAGTTTGCTCACCAGAACTCAATTTATAGCTAGATTTCTCTTGGAAGTAAAACTAGATAGCTAGTAGAAAAATTGGAACAAAAAATATTTGATAGCAATTTTGAAAATATTTAACAGGTTGAATCTCATTCAACAAACTCTTGGTCGGCACTGACTCTATGCCATTCTAAATGCTGGGGACACAACACTGAACAGAAGGGGATTTATGGGCCCGGAAGCATGGCCTAGTGGCAAAAGTCCTTGCCTTGAACGTGCCCACAATCCCATATGGCTGCCGGTTCTAATCCTGGCAGCTCCACTTCCCATCCAGCTCCCTGCTTGTGGCCTGGGAAAACAGTTGAGGATGGCTCAAAGCCTTGGGACCCTGCACCCACGGGGGGAGACCTGGAGGAAGTTCCTGGCTCCTGGCTTCTGGCTCAGGATCGGCGCAACACCGGCCGTTGTGCTCACTTGGGGAGTGAATCATCAGATGGAAGATCTTCCTCTCTGTATCTCCTCCTCTCTGTATCTCCTCCTCTCTGTATATCTGCCTTTCCAATAAAAATAAATAAATCTTTTTATATATATTTTTATTTTGAATTTTGAATTATGTGGTACAATTTGGTATAGGCTGGGATTCCCCCCAAACTCCCACACCCCCATCAGATTATTCCCATTTTGTTACAATAGTGTAGTCCTTCATAAGTAGTCATAATTCTGTCAGTCTCTTATTTAAGTGTACCCCAACATTGTTGGTACAATGTCAGACAGTCCAGCATCCCATTGTCTACACATGTCCAACAATTTCATTGGGATCCATCTTTCATCTGGAAGCAGGGATGCTTGTTCCATTTACCCCCATATTTGTATATGATAGTACTCCATCACTATACATTTCAATAAATGGGAAGCCATGAAACAAGGTCAACAACTGGTATGAGTTAGAACAGCAGCAGCAACAACAACAACAACAACAACATTAACAACAAATTACAGCACCATGAAAAAATGCGCCACTGAGTAACCAAAACGTGGGTGACAAAAAGGAAACATAAAAGTCTCTTGGGAAAAATCTGTAAAAAAAAATCTTTAAAAAATATTTTTTTTAAAAAAGGGGGATTTATGTCTTCAAAGATCTTTAAGCGCAGTGAAGAGACAAATAAGCAAAGGAGAGAAGTCATCACAGTGTCTGAAAAGTATTCTCATAGAAGCAGAGAATATGCACAAAAAATCTAACTCAGCACAGCTTTCTCGGGAAACCGTCAAAAGAATAAAAACATATAATTACATATTTCTTTTCTTATTCCTTATGAACGTAACTCTCTTGTTTGTGGATTTGGTTAACTTTCAAGTATAGCAGTTTATCTCAAAATGTGGCGACTGAAAACAACAACCATTATCTTACTGCTTCTGCGGGTCAGAAATCTACTAACTGTATCCTTTGGGCCTATCTTCTCATATGGCAGCAAAGGTAGTTACAAGGGCTGTAGTTCACTTTGTTTTTCACTGACGTGGATGTGTTTTTAAGTCTACTCCAGTGCTTGTTGGCAAGCTGTTGACCAGAAGCCGTCTTTGGTTCTTTGCCATGGGGCTTTCCATAGGACAAGTCACAGCATGGTGGCGAACTTTCCTCAGTGAGTGAAGAAAGCATGAGAGAGAAAGCAAGGCAAAGAGCATAGTCTTATGATTTGGTTTTGGAAGTGATGACTCATAAGCTATTTTGTTCATTGGAAGCAAGTTACCCAATCAGTCTCCAGGAGAGATAACACAAAACATCAGTACCAGGAGGTGATGATTGGGGGTCATTTTAGAAAATTGCCACTCTGCTTATCCCACAGACTTATCCTCTCTATGAAGCGTATCCACAGCACTGATTCCCGTTGGCTCACATCGGAAACATGAAAGTAGAGTAGAGCAGAGAGCTGTATTTCTTCTGAGAAACACCTTCCATTAATTTCTTTTGCTTTCTTCCACACATCTAAACTTCTCCTTGCCCCGAATGCTGGGCCTGATCTTAGTAACCCATTCTCCCAGGATCACTCTTGGTTTTCATCTTTACCTCTACATTGGTTCCCCTCAACACTGGTGTCCCCAAGTTCTCTCCATCCCATGCCTCCTTGTGGCTATCCTTGTATTTCTTGTGTCCAGCTAATGACCTTTAAGAGTTTTCTAGATTCCTCTTCTTTCTTCATCTTACCTACAGACAGCATGCAGCCTGACTCCCTGCCTCTGCTCCTTGACATCCTAAACTTGCCCGAAGATCTGCTGGCTTCTCGACACATCCTCATGCATGAGTTCTGGGAGTTCCCCTGGTGGAGTTCCTTACTCAGGCTTCTTGCGGTGACACAGATGGTCTTGCATCAGGGAAGCACCTTTCCCCTGGGCCTATGTGTAACAGACTCTGGTCTCTTCTTTGTCACCTTCCTTTCCTCCCCGCTGCTGCCTCCTTTGCAATTCCCTTTCCTCAGCCTGTGGCTTCGAATGTGGTTTCCCTAGGCCTTAACCTTTCTTACTCTTGGGGCTGAGAGCCTGAGTCCTGGTACCATTTTGGCACTCATTTTCTTAGACATCTTGTGAATTTACTCAAAACTTCTGAGTTCCAGTTTCTGTATCTCTAACACCTTTTCTCAACCTTGGTTCCATTTGCGTTTTGAGTCAGTTAATTCTTTCTTAATTCTTCCAGAACAAAGCCCTGGAAGGTAATTGGTGGCCTTCCTAGTCCCCACTTGCTAAATGCCAGCTGCTCCTCCCAACTGTGACAACCAAAAATGTCTTTAGATTTTTGCCAAATAGTCTCTTGGGGTCAAAATTTCCCAGTTGGGAAAAACTCTAAAATACGCAATCGTCCTAGGCCACCTGTATTCATTTGCCAGGGCTGTCATAACAAAGTACCACAAATGACTTCAACCATGGTCATTGATTGTCTCACTGTTCTGGAGCCTACCAGTCCCATATTCAAGATGTCAGTAAGCCTGGTTCCTTCTGAGGAGTCTGAAGGCAAATCTGTTGGGTACTTCTCTCCTGGTTTCAGGGGATTGTCTGACAAACAGTCTTTGGAGTTCTTTCCTCCACTGACTTATGACTTGTGTTCACAGCGCTGTCCTGTGTATGTGTGTTTGTGTGCAAATCTTCCCTTTGCATAGAGACACCATACTAGATTGAGGCCTACCGTACTTAACTGATTGCATCCACAAGGACATAATTTCCAAACTAGGTTCCTTTCTGAGATGAGACTTGAAATTAATTTTTGGAAGACACCATTTAACCCATCACATCATATTTTATTGTTGCAAGGAATCTGACAATCCTTGTCTCATGCGAAAGAATTTCCATGCAATTTTAGTGTGTAAAGTGAGATTTATTTGAGAAAGGTCTCCTGCCATGGTGACAGGAGGGAGCTCCAAGGAAGGGAAGACCCGAGAAAATGGTGGAAGTGGTATCTTTTTCAAGAACCATCTCAGGGAGGGGACAAACAAATCCAAAGGTGGAGAGGGGAATTCATTCACACTGGGCAGTGATCCTATCTAGTTCCTTGTTCAAAATGAAAAAGGCCATCAGAGGATGTGCCTGGCAACCCCCTCCTCCCATTCTTTATGGTAAAATAAGGAACTAGGAGGAATGTGCCCTTGGAAAAGCAAAATGGAAGAGAAGCAAGACTTTCTATCTTCAAAGAAATTTCACTAGGGACCAAAGACCCTAACTATCTATTAGCCCATTCGACTCCTCACATTTTATCGCTTGCAAGTGCAGACTTTATACTTCTAGAAAAGGAGAGGAGATATTTGTCTTTATGGGTCCCAAAGTCGATTCAGATTCTTTCCCCTGTGTTTATTTATGCATCACAACTGTAGACACATTCCTTTATGCTTTGGATAACTTTCAGAGCAATAATAAGAAAGTGGGAATTCTGGGTCCCAGTGTGATAGCGTAGTGGCTAAAGTCCTCGCCTTGAATGTACCAGGATCCCATATGGGCGCCGGTTCTAATCCTGGCAGCCATGCTTCCCATGGACTTCCCTTGCTTTCCTATGGACACACTTTGTGGAAGTATCAATGTGAATAAATCTGCAGAGTTAGGGATATTATGTTCTTTTGGAAGTACCCAACAATTTCCCTGTCATACAAAGGACACAGCCATGGTTCTGCCAAGCATGTCCATAGAGACTGGTACTAGAATAGAAGGGTGACCAAGTTGGTGGAGGCATCCACGTTTGGCTGTTCATGATCACCCATTACAGTTTTCCTCCTTGCCTGGTTATCTGCTAGCATCGTCCTAGGGGTAAACCCAGGAAACAGTGACAAAACACCTGATAACTCTCAGGGCACAGTGAGTGTGAGACAGGTGGAAAGGAATTGCTGGAGAAGAAAATGCAGCATCCCCAGAGCACCAGGCCTTTGGGAAGTAATCTTTAGTGCGGAGCTCCAGCCGCTCCTGCTCAGGTGTCAAAGGCACGGATCCACAGCTGCATCTTGGGGACCTGGTTCTTTGTGAACTCTGGAGTTCCCAAAATAGAGCAGCCGCTCTTCCTCCCCCACCATCTGCTCAGCTTGCCACCTTTGTTTGGCAGATAGTGTTTTGAAGGACTTTGAGCCCTGAGAAGGAGCTCCCAGCCTTCTCCTGAAGGGTGGAAGACAAAATACTTCTGCTATTACATGCCAGAGGATGCCGCTGAGCCACAGAATAGGTTGTCAGAAATTTTCCCTCTCAGTGAGCACCCGCACCTCAGCTCTCCACTCTCCATTGCCATTTTATAAACCTGAACACAAATAGTGCAGGAGAGTCCAGAACAGGTGTCCCAAGGGGTTGCCCAGATACCAGGTGCTGGCACCATTTGGAGGAGCAGACCTTGTGAGTTTTCAAAGTTCCTGAGAACATCAGGAGGAGGTATTGATGTGGGTCTAGGTGTATTGCTGTTTACTCCAGGCTCTGTCTCACACCAAGACAAACATTCAAAGTGCAGACACATATGAGATACTCAAGGTGAGAACAAACTTTATTCGAAAGAAAGTGAATGTAACTACTCACATGAGCATGGGGTCGCTCTACCTGGAGAAATACCTGTTATGAGTGGGCCAGGGGGTTGCTCAATGGAAGGAAGGGTGGGGCATGAGAGGCAGAGAGGGCTGCTGAGCAGCACCTGCAGCTGTGGTCTGTGTTGGGAGTGCTCCACCCCTATTGTTGATCCCTTTTATAAGATGGGAGGGCAATGTCCCTATAGCTGTGAAGCTACCTGGGAATTACATGGCAGAGCTCGATATTCATGTTTCCATGGTGTTCCACTTTAGGTCTTGGATGAAGCAGGTGCATTCCCAGACTGATAAGCATTACATATGGGGGCTTGTGTTTCCCAGCACAACAGACCTAGCTAGCTGCCTACCTATTTATACTATGTGGACATAAAAGTGGAATACAGAGCAATGAGGCCCAGGGAACACCAGGGGCCAAAATAGCTAGTGCCATGTAGTATTTTACATTTATATTTTGACTGTAATGGGAAGCCAGTGAAGGTTTTAAGGAGGGGAAGTAAGAGTTCTGACTTAAGCTCTTCCTAGGTTCTTTCAGCTGCCCTATGGAGATGGAGAACTGTGAATGGAGCGAAAGGGAATGGTGGGACTCCAGGCAGAAGTTCAGTGCAGTCAGCCAGGTGAGAACCGGCACTGGCCAGAACCAGGCTTAGCGGTAGAGGTGGTAGGAAGCAGTCAGAATGGCAGGATAGTGTGGAGATAGAGCCCACAGCACCGATTAACAAATTTAGTTTTCTGGAGCCTTGCTGTTTACTGAGATGGGAGACCTGTTGGGGACAGATTGAGGAGGGACTGTGAAACCATTCTGTTTGGGTCATACTATCTTTGAGATGACTGTTAGACATCGACATCACTCAGAGTTCAGCCAGAGAAGCAGAATGACACACACACACATGAACTGAAACATTCACCGAACCCAGGATTCAGAAATTCTGAAAGAGGATCCAGGTGAGAAGCAGGAGGCTCAGCTGTAAGAGAAGACCTGGATCCTTTCCTGACACCTTCCATAACCTCCCCCAAATCTGCTCAGTAGCCCATCTGCACTTCCATGCTCACATACTTCCAGTATGTGAGAAGGGAGCTCTGCGAAATGTGGCTCAGTTTAGCCAAGTGGACACATCACCAATCCCCCTCAGTGTACTTGTGGAGCTCTTGAGGTGGGAAATGTGAGTCTAGGACCCCTGGGGAAGAGGTCTAGACTCGAGGTAGCACTTGGCAGGCACAGGACTGCATACGTCATCTAGAGAGAGTGTGGACAGAGTGTGAGAGGAACCAGAGACAGAGCCCTGAGCTATTTTAACTTAGAGTATAAGAGATGAAGGGATCAGCACAGGAGAGCGTGGAGAGGTCAGTGAGGAGTAGGGGCAGACTAGGCTGGCATGTGTCTCAGAGATCTGGGAAAGAGGGGAGGAGCAAGTGACCAAGCACTTCAGATGGCCTCTGAGAGCCAGCAGTGTGAAGACTGGGTCAGAACGGCTCTGGTCATGCACACGCCCTGAGGTTGTCATCCTAAGTTAAGTGCAGCTCTGAGAAAAGGGATGGGGTGACCATACATGGGAGGGATCAGTTCACACTGATCCTAGAATTACGGGGGAGACCTCAGAAACAAGTTGATATTTGAGAAGGGCCATGAAATTCAGGTGGAGTTGGAGTGTCTACGATGAACCATGGGCTCTGCAGGGGCTTGTTCAGCTCTCAGCATTTTCAAGAGCCACTTAAAAGTCACAAATCCCTAACCATTTCCCAACAACCCACACAGAGACCTCTCAGCCTCCTATGCACATCTAAGAATAGCCCACTTGGCTGCCGTTGGCCTGAAATTCAGCCCACTTGGCTGCAGCTGGCCTGAAATTCTCGCATTTTCCGTTAAAACAGTTGGCCACTCTTTTCAGGCCGATCCTCCCTTCTCCAAATGAGAAGAGGTGCCGCCGCTCCCTGGAAGCAGTCTCTGTTATCTGCTGTTGGCAGAGGGACAGATCAGAACCTGGGCAGTCGGTCAGAGAGTTTGGCTAGGGCAGTCAAACACTGGTTTTCTGCCTGGGGGAGGATCCCAATTTCAGGCGCTTAAGAGAAGGCAAAAGAAGCAGTAAAAGACTTTTAAAACAACTTTTCAGTTTATTTAAATTCAGTTTATTTAATTTCCAAATCCCAGAGAGCTTTTCAAACAAAAGGCATCCTTGCTTATCAATGGAAAAAAAAACACCAAGAACCAAGAAGGAAGCATTTCTGCCCAACCCCCAAGACCTATAAGAGGTAGATGAAGGCAGAACCAGCCCCTCTTATGGGAAATAAATCATCTGGGTGTGTTTTGGTGGGTGAATGGAGCACACTTTTAAATTCTGTTTAAAAATATTGATGATTGAAGGATTTACAGAATGGCTGCTTCAGGACTGGTCATCAGACAGATTTAATTCTAGGTCAGACCTATGCTTTTCAATTCTGAGTTGCTAGAGGGGCTTCCTCATGATCATTGCTGCTCAGAACAGGGTCGCATTGTGACTTTCCTGTACCCTTGGTGAAGGCCCATTCGCCTTCAAGAGCCCTTTCCTCCATGAAAAAACAATACAAGTCTATTTCACAAGTGGATTGACATAAAGTGGAACATGTTAACATTATATATTAGTACCGTTTCTCTGATCTAAAACTCATTTCTTTCTTCTGAGTTAGTTTCATAACGTCATCATGACATATGTCCATCAATTCAACATACTGGCTTCAAACAACACCAATTCATATCACGATCCAACAGTTTTGGCAGTCAGTGGTTCAACATCAGTCTGAGCTGGCTGAAGCATGGTGCTGGCAGGTCTTGTTGCTGCTGGAGGCACAGAGCAAGAGCTGCATGTGCACCTCTGGGCATCTAGAGGCTGCCCATATTTTTTGGCTTGTTTCCTTCTTCCATCCTCAGATCTCTTTCTGACTTTCTGAGTTCTGCTCTGTTGAATGCACACCTCCATCTCGCTACCCTTCTGCTTCTTTCTTATGGAGGCCCTTGTGGAATTACTTTGGGTTCATCCTGCTAACCCAGGTCAATCATCTGATTTCAAAACCCTAAATCTCATCCCATCTGCAATATAACTTTGGCTCTACAAAGTCCACAGATTCTGTGGGTTAGAATGTAGACATCATTGGGGAAGGGGTAGTTTGTAGGAAGAGTTAGTCTACTATCCCTAAATGTATTGCAGGGTTTGGGTATTGTTCATGCTGTGACTGACAGGTCAATGCAGACTCAAACCATCAGTCCAAGAAATGTATGTACCAGAATGTGAAACAGTAATTCCTTAATCAAGAAAGTCTAATGATGAGAAAACCATGCTTAGGGACACTGTTCTTTTCATTCTTGGGCAAGCTTCTGAGCCCTGGAAGACCAGGAGCGAACCATTAGTGGATTGGCAGAATTGCAGTAAGTTCTGCCTTAAACGACTACAGGACCCTGTGTGATGTTAATCACTCTCTTTAGATCATTTTGGCCTATTCTCAGGTGCTCCCATGAGCATGCTCCCTCTTCTCCAAAATCAACCATCTTGGTCCTAATTTAGCACGTCCAGGAGCAAGCCTACTCTTTGGCCAGTGCTGGACCCTGGAGTTGGGATCCCAGAATAGTCTTACTAAGCAATAGGGTGGGGACATGAAGGAGTGGGTAAGTTCATTCCAATGAATTAATTCAAATATTGGGTGTCTTGGGGTCTACCACAAACGTTTATCAGTTGCTTCACAAGGCTCTTCAGAGAGGAAACACACCAAAGGTCTGAACAAAATCCTTCCCTGGAGAATGTTGGCTACCAAGGGCAGACTTCTAGTCACCTGGTTAGGGGTTGTCAGTGGTGGTACCAATGCCAGAATCCTTGCAGTTCTTTTGCCTCCTGAGGTCTTTCCATGTATGCCCGGAAAGTGAGGCAGTAGTGGGGACTGGCGAGAGGCGGGAGGCGGCAGGAGGGGCTGCGCAGTGGTGGCAACACGGCCTAATGAACCCAGAGTTTTCTTCTCACTTCACGCATCCCTCTCCATCCGACATGGCAGGTGTGCTGAGGAGGAACGGTGTGTGAATCGATTTGGAGAGGATCAGCGGCACGGCAGCGAGCCGGGGCCAAGCCCCAAGCCATTGATCGCCTGCAAATCAATTTGCACACCGTTCCCTCCTAGGTCACCTGCCATCTCAGACAGGGAAGGGAACAGTGAAGTGAGAAGAAAATTACACCAGAAAGTCTGGGGACCCTCACTCAAGAATGTGGGGGTCAACCTTCAGCTGCCCTTGCGTCTCCAGTGCTAGGAGGGGACAGAGCTTCTCAGTCCAGGACCTTCCCTGTCTGGCTCACCCTGGCCGTGGAGTGGGGGAAGCTGAAGGCTGCAGCAAAACGGGGCCACTCTGAAAATCTATCAGCCTTGAGCTCACCTCTGGGGTTTGGGCTGCCACAGTCATATCCTAAGAGCTATTTCAGAAAACCCAAATTGCCAACAGTAATAATCTTCCCACCACGGGACAGGTTTCCATTTGTGTCTCCCAATGCACTTCACAATTAATTCTCACCAACCTCTGCATCCCACGAGCCAGGAGCCCAAGGGGAGCCCAAGGCAAACCTTTGGAAGTTCATGAATCCCTCATGGAGAATGCAAAGGGCTTTCCCACTGGGAAGCTGGGGCATGGAGGCTACGTCTTGCTCAAGGAGCCAGTGGCAATCATCATATTGGAGAGAAGGGGCGGGGTGTCAGGGGTATTTTCAGGACCAGGGATTATCTGGGTCCTGACATGGTCAATAATCCTTTGTGGAGGTTAAGAGGCAATTGATCACCCAATCAAGGCCAAAGTCCTGAGCAACATGTGGTGGCCAAGAACACTGTCCACCCGAATGCTGTTCTGTGGACATGCTCTGGGCTGATGGGGTGAGCTAGGGCCATTGCCACCCTCGTTCAGTTAGAGATCCCAGCCCGCCAGCACAGGATGCCCTGCCCACACATGCTCAGCACAGAGTCAGAAGCTGAGTGTATATACAGTGAAGGAGCATCTCGAGGGTGTCCACAGCAGTTTCACGGGGGCCCCTCCCCACGTGGACCTCTGAGTGCTCTGTGTAGTTAGTCTTCCATGTCCCTGGGCTTCATATGCGTGGATTCAACCAACTGTAGATGGGAGATATTTGAGAAAATACTTTGTGTCTGTATTGACTGTGAACACTCTCTCCCCCTTGCCATTATTTAACAATTCAGCACCACAACTATTATTTACATAACATTTGCATTGCATTAGGTATGCTAAGTAATCTCGACAGGATTTAAGACATACAGGAGGATGCGTGGGTTATATGCAAAAGAAGCTCATTTTCTGGAAGGGACTTGCCCATCTGTGGAGTTTGGTATCCAAGAGCGTCCTAGAACCACTTCTCCACAGCTACCTTTGGAACTGTGCGTTCCTATCACCTGAGCGGCTTTGTTCACAAAGTGGGTTCCTTTCTGCTGCTGGTTCCTTGTATCTACCCCAGCAGGAGTAGGACCCTGCATAATCAAGGCAGATCTAGGGGAGATCAGGGTGGGGAAGAAACCATGGAAAGAAGAGAATACCCACCGCAAGTTCTAAGGAAAAAATGTAAAAACCTACAATCTGGTGCTTCCCTCCCACCTCTCACCTCCCCCCCCACTGCATCCCATGGCATGTGCAGTTCTTGGCTACATATGTACCTCCTTTTATTGCAAAGGAAATTCCCGGGCAGGTTCTCACTACCCCATCAACCTTCCTGCCCACCCTTTAGTGATTCATCAGCCATCCAGGACAGAGCTGGGGTTAGGGCGGATGCTTTGGGAGTTGTGCCTGGGGCAGGGCAACATAACAGTGGAGGCGGTCATTCAAGAGGCTCCCACTTACCTGATGCCTGTGACAGGCCCTCTGCTCCAGGCAGGCGGACCAACCAGGGTCCCCAAACACTCGCCACACGCACATGCATCAGAGCACATGAGCATGTACACACGCACACTCCCATGGCCATGCCTTCCCGACTCTCCTTTGCTTTCCTTACTGCAGAACTCTGTGGCAGCGTACCTTCAAGATCAGGAGAGACTTTCAGTCCTTGGGGCTCACGCTTTTTCCAGTTCCATGGGGTGTTGCTCTGTGTATCTCAGCATTTTCTGTAACCTGTAACTTGCAGAGTACTTCCAGGGTAAGGATCAAGCACCGTGATTACAGTGCCAGGCACTTGTCCAGGATGCTGGTGGGGTCCCTGCCTGGATGCGCTCTGCTGGCACGCATAACCAGGCTTATCTTATAAGACCCAGCTATGCCAATATGTCACAGAATCTAGGCTCTGGCAGGTGGCTTGAATGTAACCAGTTCTTACTAGCTCAATGTCCTTGTAGGTTAAGTTGGTTGGAATTCTTTGGAGCCATGCTGGAAGACAGGGCAGGGTAGGTAAGAGGGGAGACTGGCTTAGGAGGAGATGGAGCCTCTTCTCGGAAAGCATCTTTTGTATGCCTGGTTTTCAAAATAAAACCAGTGGACAAATGGTTTTCTTGCTTGTCTTCCCTGGGCAAGCGTATTCTGGAACAACAACTGGATTCAGAGCATTTTGGTCACTGAGTGAGGATAAATGTATTTTCCACCCTCACCAGGACTGCAAGAGCCTCGCCGCTTGAACAGGATCATTCAAGCTAGAAAAACCTCTACTCGACCAACATCCTTAGGAAATACAGTCTCATTTCATTTCTGTGACTAGTCAACTCCTGCATGGATTCAGGGTCCCTGGGGGCACAGACCCCACACGTTTATTCACCTGTCCTTGGTCTGAGCAACAGCTACAAATGATGCACACCACAGACACATCTTACTGAAGTTGTCTTTCAGTTACCCTATGCTTTCCTTTTGAGCAGGTAGTACATAGAACAGTACGAAAGTCAACAGGACCAGGAGACAGCCTCCTGCCCTTGTGTCCTAGGCCACCTGGGTTACCCGGGCAGGGACAGGCAGCAGTGTCTTTTGTTACATTCCAGAGATGTTCCGTGCATATGCAAGCAGCTATATGAATAAATAGTTCTTGATCATGGCTATTTGTATCAAATACACACTTGATCAAATGCGGCTATTTGTATTCATTGTCCGTGGATAGATATATCTGCTTCTGTCGAGTTTTTTTGGTGGCGTTGGTCAGCTGTCTTTATTAGAAGTGGCTGCGTCTTGGCATAAAACACACGGCACACATAATAAAAAGCACCCTCCCAGGAAAAGCGGCGGCCGTGGCGATAACACCACGATCCCCGCGAAGATCGGAGCCCAGCTCGCGCTTCGCCGTGCGGGGCCTCGGGGGCCGCAGTGCCGGGCTCCGCCCGCACGATGGCGCCCGCTTCCTGCAGACCCGAGGTGCCGCGGCGCAGACAAAGGCGGGCGCCGGGCCTCCCCAGCGGGGCGGCGGAGGCGGCAGGCGCCCCGGGTGGCCGCGGCCGCCCCGGCGCGCCGAGACAGGCAGCTGCGGAGGGAGCCTTTGTCCTGCGCTGCCCGCCCTCGTGCTGCAAGACAAGGCGAGAGGACGTTGGGTGCAGGAGGCCGCAGCAGCCGGGCTCTCACGCCCCCAAAGCCTGGCCCGTGCGAGCTAGGCTGGAGAACCAGAGGCTGGGCGCGCCAGAGTGGGAAGGGCCCCACGCCTGTCCAGGAAGCTTCCATCCCCTCCTACTCCTTAGTAAAGACTTTGCTCCGGATTCCTGGTCGGTATGGGACTTTCCGTCAGGGCAAGGCTCATGGCCATCCCGGCACTGTGCGGTCCAACAGTCGCGTAGAACTTTCTGCAGTGTTCTGTGTGTTCAGTTGTCCGGGAGGCTAGCCGCGGAGCGTTGAGAGCTGGAAATGTGGCCCAAGAACGGATTTCATTGTATTTCATTGTAATGACCTTGCATGTAAGTAGCCACACAACCCGACAAAAGTGGCTATGATAGGGGAACCCCAAACCTTAAAAAAAGGGCTCCAGTTGATCTGGGCAGTTAAGTGTGTAGTTGTGGCGGTAGCAGTAAAATTTTTATGAAGATTCTCATGTAGCCTGTGCCTATCGCACCTGAAAAGATGGCTGGCGGTGGCAGTGGTGCCATCTGCCTTTAGTGGGGCTCTTTGGGAGAGAGTAGTGGTGCCCAGTGTGTGGGTTGAGATAGCTTGGGAGAGGAGGAGGGGAGATGGGCTCATGTTAGGAGCGGTTATTCCTGCAAATGGGACTGCCCGGGGCTTTGGTCTCTCTTGAGAGAAAGATGGGGGCATGATTATTAGCATCTATTCGGTGGCCAGTACGCACATCCTACTTGTTGAGTTTTTAGAGGGCAAGATAATCAGACTCGAAAACAAGCAACCTGAGGGGGTGTGGAGGAGGGCTGAGCAGGCTGTGCCCCTCCCTTCCCCCAGGCCCGTGGTCAGGGTTAAGCCAAGACAGCATCACCGCGTGTGTGGGAGGGCAGGTGTTGTTGGGATGAAGGCACTTGTGGGTAGGAACCCCAGTGCTTAGCAGCGTGTTTGCATGGGTCAGAACGTTTCAGGTGGCAGGCCGGCTTCTGGTCATCAGAGCAGAAGGAGAGAGGGAAATTGATAAAAATCCCTGTAACCTTGATGGGCAGCAACCCAGTGACTGGAGATTGCCCAGTCACCTGTCTCCTCTGAGACCATAAACCCATCCATCACTTCCATTTATGTTCGTGGGAAATACACAGGGATTCTGTCTGTAGGTTCCTTAGTCCAACGTCAGGAAGTCCCTGCTAAGCCACATCATGATGTGGTTGTCCTCCAGCACCTAGGGCAGATACCCCCTTCCCGCTCTGCTGGGTGCAGTAGGAGGATTGCAAGGAGAGATTGAGAAAGCCTGTATGATCCCTTCAGATTCCGGGGACCCAGAAGTAGACCTGTGAACGCCATCTTGTTTGAGCTAAAGCTGACAGAGGCCACCTTAGGCACGCAATAAATATTTGATGAGTTTTCAGTGAGAAGGGGAAGTGGGCCCTGGTTCCATCTGCACCCCATCTTTTTGGGCTGTCCACCTCTTTTTGTTTTTGCCCCCCTGGAGATGTTCCCGATCACAAATAAAGTGCGAGGGGGAAAATAGTTAAGCACACCTAGAGCTGCGTCCAAACAAAAGAGGAAAGAGACTAAACAAACCCAAGGTTTCCTATTTCTCCCTGAGCCAAGTAATCCGTTTGATTACATCTAATACCTGCCAAAACCCAGATGGTGTGCCCACCCATCTCCCGTGTGATAATGCCACATTGTGAAATCTACCCATTAATATTAATTGTCAGCCAGAGGATCCGTCTGAACTACTAAAGCTTGAGATTGCCTTGAGAAAGCAGGCCCTGCTTTAGCAGGGATTTTCAGATAATTCTCATTCTTTCATTCTGTATCTCACATATGTAGAATGTTAAATAATAGCCTAAGAATGCTTTGCTAATTTCAGCACATGCCTGCCTCTGACAATCCAGTTCTTAAGCCACTGTTCATTTGGGGTCTACACCTGCTGACCAGAATATTACCTTAAACTGCTGTGGGCTCGCCAGCGACATGCAGGCACGCACTGCTCACCAGAGAGAGAGAATTTTAACTCCCTGGGAGCTGTTGGAATTGAATGTGCCCTAGCATGCGGCCACGCTCAACTATTTCCTTTCTCTTTTCCTCCCTCTCAGTAATTGACTTGGTAATCCTTGAAAAGTATTACAAAGTCTCAGTTTTTTTTTTTTTCAATTATTGCATGAGCCTTTCAGAGGCAGCAGAGAAGGCTCCGGAAGAGAACTTGAGGTCCAGGCAGAGAAGGCTTGGGAAGAGACCTTGAGATCCAGGCAGAGATGTGGGGTGCTGGGACATAGTCCCTGTGGGGAGTGAGGCTGCTGGCCCCGCTCGCTCAGCCTGTCTGTGAGGTCAGAGGAATGGTGAGCGTCAGCAAGCCTGCATTGGCCCCGACACCTCACCTGTCCTCCGGGCTGTGAACATCTCAGCCTATGCTCTATTCTGTGTTCCTTGAACTCTTTTTTTTTTTTAAGCCACAAAATTGTAGCATCCGCTTATGCCTGAAATAGATACGAAAATTTAGTAGGTGTGAGATTGAGTTTTTGCTTCCGAGTCTCCGTGATTCTCAGGGGTTAGGCAAAAAAAAAAAAAGACAGAAAGAAAATTGCCTTTTGACAGCGGTTCTAAGAGCCAACACCTTAAAACTTTATGAGTAAATGTGAAATCCAGCCCACACACTGTCTTTGTTTTTGCCAGGAATATACAGCACTGGTGAAATGAATTAATTCAAGAATCCGTGTTCGTTGTTCAAGGAGATGGCTCCTTATCATCTTGAACTTGGTGTCCAGCTGTGGCCAGAGCCACAGCACTGCTGGCTGGCTGACTGGGACAGAAGGACACTGCACACATGAAAATAAAACATTCTATTCTTTTGGGTTCATAAATGAGTATTTACTTCAAAGTCTTGACAGTTCTTTTATTAGCAAATATTAATTTCAACTGAAAAGAAACAGAAGACCTTGCTGGTGCAGCATGTTTAAATAGACGCCGAGATAATTTTAAAAACACCTATTGGTATGTAAAGCAACCTTGCTCATGAAAGGAAGCAACTGCACAAATGGCAGAAGCCAGTTTATAAAGCTAAATATTTTGATCATTTAATTTATTGCCATTATTTTATAAAATTAAAAAAAAAAAGCAATTGAATTGCAATTTTGCTCCCACTCTTGGCCAAACTTTGCAATTCTGTTTTCTGTGTGTAATGCTTTTGGAAGGTGAGGAATGAGCAGATGACTGGCTAGAAAGAAGTGGGTGCTATTAGCCTCATACCCCTCTGGGTCTTAGGGCAGGCCCAGATGAGGGTGCGGAGTGGGTGTGGCTGGAAGGAGCTGTTGAACAGTAGTGCATCTGCACTTCTGTCCTGCCTGCCGATGATTTGCTAACCGTTTCTCTTGGCCTCCATCTCGGCGTGCATGGGGATGTGGGGAGGGCTACTGGCCCCTTGTCCCTCTTCCTCCTCACCACCCCCACCCCGCCTGCTTGCTGGAAGGTTGTCTTAGAATGCCAAAGACACAAGGGCACCCAAGGGCTTTTAAATTGAAGGTGAATCAAATGTGTTCTTTCTGCTTCCAGCACTTCTGTTCAACCACTAAGAAGACCAAAATTAACTTTTAAACACGCCCATTCTTCGCCCAAATGAGAGTGGGAGGCGCACTGAATCATTTTGTAAAGCAAAATCCCTCTGGGAGAGTTTCTGTTTCACATGTGTATGTTTTTCAGTGACCCCCAAATCAGGTTATTGTGCTGTTTGAAAGAATTTGCTTGAAGGATGAGACCCTAACATTCCAAGCTGAGCTCCAAGCACTTTTTTATGACTGGTTGAGAGACCTTTGAAAAATACGCTTAATTATAGCAAGGCAGCATTGTGCAAACATGCTAGGGTGATGTTTACACTACCTCATTCTTATCAGTTAAAAGAAACACAACACAAAATATTAAAGAGCAAACAAGTCAAAATCACTGTGAGAAGAGATGAAAGTGTGCTTAATTGAAAAACAAACTGCACGTGAAAATACTGTAAAAATGGTGAAGTATCATCACACGTAAGGTAATCTTTTCCCATTACTATAATTATCTCTAAGCCTTAAAAAGATAGCAGGGCTGGAGCGTTACCATTCCCTAAAGTGCCGGAGCTCTCTGATGTTTCGTGTATTTCTGTGCTGAAGTCTCAGGACCGTGAGTGGTCTAAAGCCCCATGTCCCTCAGTTTCTCCTGCCCTTTTGGTCTGTGTTGCCTCGGAGGAAGCACCATGAAACCTGCAAACGTTTCCAGTGTTCCTCAGAAGAACTCCAGCTTCTGAAGTCAAAGTAGAATCACAAGGAGCTCCAACTAAACCTCACTCATTTTCAGGGAACAGCATAGCTTGAGATGAGCAGGGCAATTTGAAAAACAGTGTGGGGCTCTATGAGGGTTCTTCAGAAAGTATGTAGGAAATGAAATTAAATATGTTTACTTTGGTGCAAAAAGAAAAATGTGTAATGGGAAGCCATGTATGGATTCCAAAACCTTTCACAAGATAAATGTGTTGTTTGATTCTCTTTTACCGTGAATTTTTGGAAGGACCTCATCTTAGAGTACTAGATATGCTGTTATTCCTGAGGTTGTAGGTGTCATCTATGCACCCTCCCCCACCCTGAGGCAAGACTAACACTTGCCCACACCCACCTGCTGTCCTGAAGCCGGTACCAAAAGTCAATGTCCCAGGAGGCCTTGGGTCTTGAACACATCCCTTGCAATTCCCAGCCAGATTGCAGCAGAATCCAGACACTCCAGGCTGACACTCTAGGGCTCCCTGCTATAGCTCCAAGCTGCTGATACCTTTTTACAGACACAGATGGACAGAGGGCTCTTTGGTGTCTAATCTGTAGTGTCTGAAACCAAGTTTCCTTTGACATAAGTTAATGGGGGAATAAAAACTTTCGAAAATAACCTACTTCCTCTCAAATCCAAAAAACAAACAGACATGAAACAGACGTCTATATCTCATTGTGTAGGACCTTGAACGTTTTAATTGGCTAGCAGAAAGTTATTTAAAATATGGGCAGGGCAAAATAAGTGTGTAATTGGATAGCCTTTTAGCAGCTCCTTTTACTTATCACAAGCAGAACATTTTCTAATTTTCCCTTTGATTGTAAATAAGAATCTAGTTTATTAGGCAGAAACATAGATTATTAATACATAAACCACTTGCTGCCTGTAAAGCACTTTGAGGGTGAAAAGCCCCTACTAAATGGTAAATATTATTATTTTTATTACAAGCTAACGGGAGGAAAGTAAGTTAATGAATGCTTACAGAGCTGGGAAGTAGTCATCAGGCTCAAATTGGCACATACAGCAAACTATTAAACTTGTTTCTTAGATAGAGATGCGTTTACATTTTCAGTTGATACTTTTTAATTTTTGCCAAGGATGAAAAGTGATGGCGCTTATGGATCTGTAATTGAATAAAAATAACTCAAGGGAATAATCAGTTTTTACATTTAACTAGTAGTTGCCTACAAGATAAAACATTTTTGAAGCTACGGCTAGGAAAAACAGAAAAAGACCAAGATGAATTTCTGAGTTAAATCTTCACTGAGGACATGGCTATTTGTAAGTTTTACTTCCCTTGAATAATATCATAACCACACATGAATCTACATTAAAACAATACCCTGAACAGGTTAAAGAGGTGCCTGACATTTCAGCATTGGGCTGAAAGCTTTCTTATGCTGTAATTCTTTGGCACTTGGCCTTGATTTTATGGTATCTGTGATATGAAGATGAATGAAACCTTCATTTGATATTTCAAGTAGGGAATAATACACAAATAATACCAGACCATAATGGAATAATGAAGAATAGATGTAAGTATTTAAGTCTAATTTCTTTCAGATTTAAAAATCAGACCAAAATACTCAACTCTGATGTTAAGGAGAACATACTATATGTTTCGACATATCATGTAAAATGTGTTGGTACTCATGTGAGTTCTACATTTTTTGTTCATTCTTACTGAGAGAATTCATTTAAACCCATACAAATAATTCTACGGAGAAATAATGGTAAACAGTATGATAGAAACTATTCTGTTTATATCTCACATAAATATGTATATTTTCATCAAATCCTAAAATATATGAGAAATTCATGAGTTTACCTGTGACTTGCCTCATTAGGAATGTCAAAACAGCCTTCATGCGCAAGAGAAGTTGGTTCTGATCTAGGATTACAGCTAAGGTGTGTGTGGAGAAGAAAACATTTAAGGACAATTTTCTTGTCTTACACCTGCCCTCCCCCTCTGACACACACATTCCAGGCATTTAGAAATGACACTCTTATGCTCCATGTCCAAGGCTAGAAAACAGTTTCCTGCTTGACAAGACTCGGCCTGCAGTGATTTTAGCAGCCAAGATACAAGATTTTTAAATTAGGGCCTTCAGAATAGAATATTAGCAGATCCATATTAAAACAATGCTGGCAGCCCTTATAATGATACAGGGCAATTTTCTAATTAGCGGAAGGCTATTTGAAATGCAGCATAGTGTCCCATACTGTTATTTTCCATGGATGGAACTAGAAAAATAAAACAAAAACAAGAAAATTTCATAGTTAAAGCTCCAAAAGTTGGTCTCTTCAATGTGTCAAGACAGAATGTAATTCTAAAGAGTTAAGAGTTAGCTCTGATGGGCCCGGCGGCGTGGCCTAGCGGCTAAAGTCCTCGCCTTGAAAGCCCCGGGATCCCATATGGGCGCCGGTTCTAATCCCGGCAGCTCCACTTCCCATCCAGCTCCCTGCTTGTGGCCTGGGAAAGCAGTTGAGGACGGCCCAATGCATTGGGACCCTGCACCCGCGTGGGGGACCCGGAAGAGGAGGTTCCTGGTTCCCGGCTTCGGGTTGGCGCGCACCGGCCCATTGCGGCTCACTTGGGGAGTGAATCATCGGATGGAAGATCTTCCTCTCTGTCTCTCAACCTCTGTGTATATCTGGCTGTAATAAAATGAATAAATCTTTAAAAAAAAAAAAAAAAGAGTTAGCTCTGATGACCCAGAAATGCGATGCTGACCACCAGCTCATCATCCAACCTGTTAAAGCTCACAAATGCAATCCTTCAAAAATTTAATTTTAGATTGATTTTAAAAATATGAGGTGGCATGTACTATCTGCCCATGCCTTTATGCCCATCTTTGGGTTTACTGAGGAACTCTGCATATAGCAGATGTGGAATAGATGGGATATTGTGGTAGAGTCAGAAGGCTTACTTCTCTTCAAGTGTTTATTCTTAGAGTCAGAGAAGAGAGGTTTCCTTCATGAATTTGGATCTTATGTTTTGGCAAATTGGGTGAAGTTGTAAGGCTGAAGGTTGGAGGTAAACACTTTGGAACCTACATAGAGAAGGAAGGCTTAGGTTCTTAAGCATCAAGATTCCAAACAGGGAAGCATTTGAAGAACACATTTGATACGTGAAGATGCAGAAAGCAAGCTACCCCAGGATGTAAATAAGAATCCCTGTCAGACACGTCATCTTCAATGATGGAGGGGAACACAATGAATATTCTATCCCTGGTAAGGTCCAAGCCGTTTGATTTGCACATGGACCACTTGTTCTGCGGATGAGCAAATACAAAAATGGGTTGAATGACAGAACACGACTTGTTTCAAGCTATTCTCTAAACTGCCTTCTGGTTTCATTTTTCTACAGAGCACATGATCTGCCTCCCCTGTTCAAAAGCCTCAAGTGATTTTCCATGGCCTGGAGAATCAGGCAGGGTTGTGAACATGATGTTAGGGACACCAATCCACGCGTCTTCCAGTCTCCTCGCTCTGTGATTTAGCAACATCAGGGAGCCTGAAGCCCCTTCACCCCCAGACCCAGTGCTGGCGCTGGTCCTGTGTCAGGCCAGCACGTCCACTCTCAGTGCTCTGCTCACACGTCCCCATCCTTCCAGCAGCTGAGAGCCTCCTGCTTTGGGGAGCACCCTCAATGTCTTTCCTGCCTGGCACCCAGCGTGACTTGGATTGTAGTCAGATGAATTTGAGTTCCTGCCGTAGACTCGAATCCCTTCCAAGACACAGACCCTTTTGTTGTTAACTTGTCTTCCATCCCCTCCACACTTACTGCGACCTGATCCTCAACTCACCTGCTATTGGATTGACTCTAAATTAGGGGCCTGCCTATTTCATGTTCCACATAGCATTTATCAATCTGTAAGGCAGAGCTAGGTATATCTCCATAGAGCTATCCCTATAGATAGATATACAACCAAAGTAGCTGCCACTTTGCTCAAGGAATTAGAATTGGAGTATGAGAGTGAAAGAAATGAATGTTCAGTGTCACCTGGTGGCATTTAGGGGTTCAGTTCTCCATTGCCCCCTGATCCACTCAGACATGATGAAGTGACTTTTACATTGTTTCAAGGGCCAGTGGCGTCACAATCCTGGTTTTTATCTGAATTGGAACTGGATGTACATGGCACTGGGTTTAAGAGCATGGCATGATATAGCCCACTCTTCCCTCTGCTTTGAACAGCCTAATTAATTAACAGCCTAGGAACTTTTGGCTTTTAAAAAAATTTCATGTGGGCCGGTGCAGTGGCATAGTAAGCTAATCCTTTGCCAGCAGCTCTGATAGCTCATATGGAGCCAGTTCATGTTCTGACTGCTCTGCTTCCAATCCAGCTCCTGACTCATGGCTTGGGAAAGCAGTAGAGGATGGCACAAGTCCTTAGGACGCCCCCATCCTCGAGGTAGACCCGAGAGTAGCTTCTGGCTCCTGGTTTCAGATCTGTTCAGTTCTGTTCATCTGAGAAGTGACTCAGTAGATGGAAGATCTCTTTGTCTCTACTTCTCTATATATAAAATCTGTCTTGCAAATAAAATTTTTTTAAGATTTATTTATTTTTATTGCAAAGTCAGATATATACAGAGAAAGGAGAGACAGAAGGGAAGATCTTCTGTCCATTGATTCACTCCCCACGTGGCCACAATGGCCAGAGCTTCACAGATCCGAAATCAGGAGCCCAGAGCCTCTTCCACGTCTACTATGTGGATGCAGGGTCCCAAGGCTTTGGGCTGTTCTCCTCTGCTTTCTCAGGCCACAAGCAGGGAGCTGGATGGGAAGCAGGGCTGCAGGGAATAGAACTGGCTCCCATATGGGATCCTGGTGAATGCAAGGTGAGAACTTCAGCTGCTAGGCTACCATGCTGGGCCCTCAAACAAAAAAATTTAAAAACCATTTATTTTTATTTATTTGAAAGAAAGATAGATAGAGATAAGTCTTCCATCTACTGGCTCACTTTTTGAATGCCACAACATCCAGGGATAGGCCAGGCCAAAGTTAGGAACTCAGTCTAGGCTTAGCTCCAAATGTCCACAACAGTTGAGGCTCAGTAAGGTCAAATCAAGAAGTGTAGAATCCCATCCATATCTTCCATGTGAATGTCAGGGATCCGAGTACTTGGGTACCTGCTGCCTCCTAGAATGTGCTTTATCAGGAATGCTAGAATTGCAGACGGAGCTAAGGCTCAAATCTAGGTACTCCAATATGTGATCTGGACATTTTAAAAAGACATATATGTATTTTTATTGGAAAGGCAGGCTTACAGAGAAAAAGAGAGATAGAAAGATCTTGCATACACTGGTTCACTCCCCAAATGGCTGCAACAGCTGGAGCTGAGCTGATCTGAAGCCAAGAGTCAGGAGATTCTTTTGAGAATCCCATGTGGATTCAGGGTCCAAAGACTTTGAACTATCCTCTGCCTCTTTCCCAGGTCATAAGCCAGGAGCTGGATGAAAGTGGAGCAGCCGGGACATGAACCAGCATCCAAATGGGATGCCAGCCCTGCAAAGTGAAAAATTAGCTAGTTGAGCCATTGCACCAGTCCCCTCAGTGGTGTCTTAATACTAAAGGCTTGCCTCAAGTTTTGCCTTCTTGATCACAGTGCAAATATTGTTACTAAATGCTCAATAAAGCAAGGTACCATACCACTTCCAGTACAGTAAGGCTTAAAAAAAATGAAGGGAAAGGGGCACACACAAGAAGTTGGTCTGACACCCACCACCCACAGCATTCCATATGGGCGCCAGTGCAAGTCCCAGCTGCTCTATTTCTGATCCTACTGCTTCCTAATGCACCTGCGAAAGTGGTGGAGGATGACCTAAGTCCCTGGGCTCCTTGCTGCCCATGTGGGAGATCTGGAAGAAGCTCCTGGCTTTGACCTGTCCCAGCTGCAGTCATTGTGGCCATTTGGGAAGTGAACCAGTGAATAAATCTCTCCTGTCTCTTTAACTCTGCCCTTTAAATGAGTAATACATTTAAAAAGAAAAGAATCAAAAATGCATCATATTATTCTATGATTAATAGAATTGAATTTCTGTTCTCTTAGAATGATCAAAACCAACTTGGTTTATCTGTCATGTCCAAACCTGGGATATGGTTTAAAGTGAGGTGCAACTGATGCTGTACTGGATCTCTTAACAAGCCTGTGTGCACTGCTAACTGCTGGCTTATCATCTTATGGCTTGAGTGCCATGTATGGTATGTTCTAGATAAATTGTCAGTGTTTCTGGTGGTGGAACAGCACTTGTCACTTGATACGGATACCAAGCCATCAACAATTGCTTGCTCTAGCCATATATGGTGGCTCCATCTACCTACTTTCTTTTCCACAATAAAATAAAATAAAATGGTTAATTATGCTTTTGTTTTTGTATCTTTGAATTTAGTGTGTCTATTTTGCGAGTTCTGTTTTTCCCTCTAAGTCTGGATTCATGGAGAATTTTTTCCTTTTCTTTTCAATCCCCAGAGTATACTCTGAGTATTGTCCTAGGGTTCTGATATAGCTGACATGCAGGGCTAAGTTGGGGTTATTGTGCATGCATGTACAATGTACATACATAAACCCATGGGCTTATTGTCTGAATAGACAGGACTAAACAGATTTTTACAATACACAGGAAAAACACTAGGACCTGAATCTTTTGATAGAACATATGTAAGTAATTAAGAAAAAAATAATTGCACATTTGAGAAGGTGGACTCACCAAGCAGTTGTTGAACTATAAAAATGCATTAAGTATAGTCAGTTTCTTTTTTTAATTATTCAGGAATGTTGTTTATGTTATCATGAAAAAAAAAAAGAGGTGAGAAAATATACCCGGCAATTTTTGGTTTTCCCCTATTTGAGCAGATGGCGATTCGTGGTTCAAAATTTGTAACTCAAATTATTTCACATTTTTATTAATCAGTACAATATGTTTTTAAAACAACAAACTGCACTTAGAAATATCAGTGTAAGTTCCCCAATTTGCCTAGCTCCATCAGAGAGCAGTTTGGGGATGAGAGATTTTGTTAGCAATATTGAGAAGCAGGGCATTCCAGTTCAGTATTTCAGTAGTAATTATTTTTATTCCAGTGTTCAAAGTATCTCATGTGAGGGAGGGGGCAGTTGAAAATAGTACAGAAAATTGCAATGGGGAGCTGTAAAAAGCTGGGAGAAACTGTTTCAAGATGTTGGCTTTTTTTTTTTTTGGTAGAACAAAAAGTGCATTTTGCTAGAGACAAATATTTTTGTGATAAAAAACATTTGATGTGGAGTGTAGATTGGACTTTTAATATAAAAAAGAAATGTTAAGCCATTCTATTTTGGGAAGGTTTGGCGTCTTAGAGTGAAAGCTGTTAGGACTGCATATATTGGAATGTTCTCACAACTGTTCTCCTCCCATGTCCCTCTCCAAACCTGTTAAATTACATGAGTGCAGAAAGAAGGGAGCTTCTTTATTATTATTAATTGACACTCATTTTTTGCTGGCATGTGCTGGCAGGTCTCCTCCAGACAACCCTCAGACGGATGAGGCGAAGCTTCAATCTGTAAGTTTGGGGAGGGTTCTAAAGCTCTGTAATATGGGAGCTAGGAAGTGTAATATTAAAGTGATAAACATCTTATATTCAGTGTAATTCACAGTTTCTTTCATTCTTTTTACTATCTATAGATCTAAATCAAAACAAATTCCATAAAAGAGGGGGTTATTTTCAAGCACATTTTCCTTCAGAGCTCTTGAATATTTTATCGTATCTATTTCTATACATATGCTATACATTTGTAGATCCCTGTTGAACAAAATCCAAGGTGATGATAAAAAAAAATAAAAACAAGACTATGACATTAGAATTCCAAGGGGATATAAAGTTAACCCTTGTAAATGAAATAAACTTTGTTTTGGCAATTAAGGGATATTAAGTCAAAGAACAATATGTCTGAACTATTAAATTGTGTGGGGTTTTTTTTTTGCAGGAGGTTATTAAAAATGTATTTCAAATTACCAGAGTGGCAGGAAAAAAATAATAACTTAAAAAAGCAGTTACATATTCTTTGGCTCTTGAGAAGACATACTGGATTTCATGCAATGTGATTTCCAGGGAGACTGTTTCAGATCATCAAAGATCCAGGGTGGGACATGTCAGACGCTCACCCCACCCCCAGAGGGAGACCTTTGAGCTGTTACTGCTGCAAGCTGTGAATGGTTGAGCGCCTGGCTGTCACCGGGCAGTGGGAGCCCTGGATTTTCTGGGTGTCCTTCCTACCCGACAGAACTCTGGGATGCAGACAAGCTTCTCACAAGGTCATCCAAAAATCAGACCCGCATCAGGGCACTGCCCAGGAGCCAATGGGGCGGGAGGTGTAAGCGGATGCTGCGGGGAGGCAGTCTGCTGTCCTGTGTGACAGCCCTGCAGACCTCAAATGGTTAATCCCCTCAGGCTGTCATATTGCATAAACAGATCCTCCTTTAATAAAATTAATTAGGTTCTGAGCTTTATAAGGTGATGCCCACTGACCCTTTACATGCCTATTGTTCCCAGATCCAAGGGAGAGCAAAAAGAGAGGCTGCCCAGAGAAGAGAAAGAAGTTGAAAGATTGGAAAGACCAAGTAGGAGCCGAGAGAGGGGTGGAAGAAGCTTGGTAACATTTGCTTCTGCACAGAACTTGGGGAAAAAAAAAAAAAAAAAAGAAAAGAAAAGAAAACCCACACACACAGAAAAATCAACAACGCGGCGGTGGTTGGTTTTTGTTAATTTCACTCTTTTGCACGCGCCACGGAATGCAGGCTGCGCGGAGCTCCTGAGAATCATCAGAGTAATTGCAGATCGCGGGGCCGCGCTCTCATTCAGAGGCACAGGGGCAGGGTTAGGTGGAGGGCACCAGAGATCCGCCGGAGAAAAGCGCCGGCGAGCTCCTGCAGATCCCCACCCGACCCTCCCTACTCCTCGGGCTACCCACCCAGCGCCACTCCGGCCATTCCAAGGCACAAGTTGCTTCTGGTATTCTTTTAAGTTTGCTCAAGGAACTCCTTGAGGATGGGCGCTGGGCTGGGGCCGGGGCTGGAGCCAGCGACCTGAGGACCCACTTTTTAAGGGGCTAGAAGTTACCGTCGTGGGGACTACGTGAACGCATCCTTGGCGCTTCTTGTCCTTGGACATATATGAGGCACGACAGCAAATACTACCTGATTTTGTTAGAAAAAAAAATTTTTTTAAAGGGGGAAAAAAAGAAAAAGAAAAAGAAAAATCGTCGTCGACCGGATGTTTTCAATTACGGGGAGCCAGGGAACACCCAAGTTGGGGGGTGGCGACCGGGTCGGGGAATGAAGAGGATGAGGCAAGATTTGGAGAGGGTGTAGATAGAAGGTGGGAAGACATGCAGCAGGGCAAAATGCAAGAAACGAGACTTCTACAGAGGAATAGGAAAATGAAGCAGAACTAGAAAAATGACAAAGTGTTGAGTGCTGATTTATTGCGGAAGCCTCTGGTCATTTCCATATATTGAAATGCGCCCAAGCGGCCAGTCAGTCAATTTCCTTGGAGCTGCCGCCGCCGCTGCCCACGGGCTGCCCACGTGACTCGCCCTCAGTCAGCCCCTTCACCATCCAGCCCATGATAGAAGAAGGGGAAAAAAGGAGAGGGAGTGAGCCTGATTGGGGGGGAGGGTGGCATGTGTGTGTCTTCCTGGGTGACTTGCAGAAAGAGATACTGGTGCGGGATCCCAGGAGAGGAAGAGTGTGCTGTAGGGAGGGGAGAGTTGGGGCTCAGGCTGCATCCCAGCGTCCCACCGTGTCTCTTCTCTCTCTTACACACACACACACACTTCTCTTTCTCTCTTTACGTGATTAAGAAAGGAGACAGAGATGGGAAATCTGATCTGTCCACAGAGCCATAATGGGGATGGGTATGGAGATGTATTCGTCAGATTTTATTTTGATATCTCTGATACTATCCGTTGCTTTGGTAGATTTTTCTTAAAGAAAAGAACACGTGAACACACACACACATCCTAGATAAAAGCCAGTGGGTTGTTAAAAATGAATTTGCAGCATTAGAGCTGTTAGCATCATTCAGCAAGCAGCAAGCTTGATAATTTCCAGGTGTTGGGGAAAGCCGCTGTCCAGGAGCTCTTACAGAGCTTATAAATCCCTGTTGGGAGGGAGAAAAAAAATCTTTGGAGGTGAATGAAATATCAAATCACAAGACTCCTATGCAGATTTATGATTGCATAAGAGGCTTGATCATTTCCATATACCGAGATGTGCTGTCCTCCTGAGTCTGCCCAGCCCTTCCAGGAGAGGCAGCGCTCCGTTCTGCCTTGATCAATGTTGACTATGAAGCAAGAAAGGAGGAGGGGGGGAGTGGAAAGCAGGCTGGCACCAGATGGAGCGGGGTCTCGGGAAAGGTCAAGGTTAGCCCAGGCTGCTATTGAGTCGGTAGCAGCCTCACAGATAGATCTCTGCCTCGAAGGCACCCACTGGGGCTTCTCAAAATCAAATCTAATAGAAAAGGCAGTCACAGAATGAAATCGCTTCATCTGAATGCTAAAATTGTTATTAGGCTACATTAGAGAGATATCAGGCACGTGGCTACCAAAAAGGGAGCATGTCTAGCAGTTTGTGTCTGAAAGAAAAGCTATGAATATGTTGATGACATCAGTAATGGGCAAGTAGAAGAGATGGATATCTTTTCTTCTTTTTTGTCTTAAGACCAGATTAACATATTAAATGAACATTTTATTTTTCCTTCCTTAGCAGGATTATACTTTGAATTGCGCAGCATCCTTTGGGTGAGAGGGGTGGAAAATCATTCACTCCAGAAGTGTAAATAGATGATTCCTTCATGATCTAGAAGTTGGACTCAAGGAATTTTGTCAGGGTTCTTTTTTTTTTTTTTTTTTTTTCAGATTGTGGTTTTGAAAATTGGTTCTTCAGGCATTATGTGTAGGGGTTAACACTGCCTTGGAAATCTGTCTTTCTAGCTTTGGACCACTAGAAAGCTGCCAGAGGCCTTCTTTCTTTTCTTCTCCCACCCCCCTTTTATTTTTTGAGAGACAGAGCTGTTTCTGGGGGAGTATTTCATTTTGCAGGCAAACCTCAGTCTAACAGAGTGCTTGTGACCAGACATACAAAACTTGTTAGAGTAACCACACTAGCATTCTTCCAACAATCTTTCTCCCAGTGATCATAATGAAACCCACATTAGCTGTTTTTAACCTACAGCACCACCGTATCTGAAAGAAGGATTTAGTCTTGTAAAAGAAATGTGGGCTACACTAGATTAAACATGATGACTGCACTCCAAGGGTTAATAAATTTAGAATTAACAGATCATCCCAGCTTGATACAGCTACTATAGATGATTTAATATGCAGTCTAAGTAGGTTGACAGTCAGCTCACAGATGCAGATAAGATCAAACAGTCTCTTGATTCAATAGATTGAATGGTTGTACTGAGAGTCTGGAAGGTGAGTGACAGAACATATATGGCAGGGGTTCTGGTGAGAGGCGCTTCCGTGCCCAACTGCTGTTTTGTGCACTGATTTTCTTTTCTGACAGTTTACCTTTGTGGCAGGAAAACCCAGAGTGGGTGTTTAAGAGCCCCCCTCGTCATATAGAGCAAGAGGTGCTAGCTCAAGTTCTGAGTCAAGAAAAGATAATAGCAAGATCTGTTTCTTTTTTTTTTTTTTTTTTTTTTTTTTAAGATCTGTTTCTACAAATAGGATCCACCAGTTCCCCTCCCTGTTTCCTCCTGTGCTCCCAGGTCAGAGGTCCACAGACAGGGAACAGGATTCCTGGGTGAGGCAGAGAAAGGCAGCCTGGCTGCTGGCACGCTGTAGGTAATTTCCTCAGGCCTCTGCTCTAGCTGTGCAGACCTGCACATGGCAAGGAGGTGCAGCGAGAGCTGGAATTCAAACCCCAGGACATAGCCGCCGTGAACTGTTTACACGAGGAGCCTGCTTGCCTTACTGATGTGAAATAACAGCACAAGCTTGGATCCTGGGGAAGATTGAGAGCAGTGCCTGAAAAAGTGAGCCATGTGAGCAGTCAAGACTTGCTTAGGGGTTGTGCTCCAGAATTTCTAAAAACCCACCTGGCTAAACTTCTTCTTCTTCTTCTTCTTCTTCTTCTTTTTTTTTTTTTTTTGGTAGGTTTAATTCCTTTCTATCTGTTTCTTCTCGAGTATTTGATCAAGAAGACAAAAAATAGTTCTGATAATACTGTATATGATTTGATGTAACTGACAAGTTTATACCAATATTTCTGATTTGATCAAGAGCAAAGGCTCTTCCTAAACTTGTTTGATTCTAGCATGTGAATCTATATTCAGACAATTTTTAAAAAGCATATCATGTCTTCAATGGGCTGACACAGCTCTGAATTATGTCATGTTATTCATGTTTATGTCAGCCCCCCAACCATAATAATAGAATGACTAGCACTCTAGCTATGACAGTTTCCCTACATGCCTAACTTGTTTATCTCATTTGTTTATTTTATTTTGAGTGTAAAAATATCCAATCCACTTGATGAGTTAATGGCCCACAGAATTTTCCTTTAAGAAGTTAAAAAGGGCATTTAAAGCGGAGCAATAGCTCTACACACTGTTAACACACACTTTTCCCTTTCTGTTCCAATCTGATAAGTAGAAGGATATTCTTCTAATTCAGAAGTCATTATCATCAGGTAATCTCTAGGAAATTCATAAAACATTTCTTTCTTTAAACTGCCGTTCCCTATTGTTGGAGGGGTATGTTTTCCAGAAAATTTCTGTGTGCATTAAGTTGCATGTTTAAAGGTTTGGAGCTGAAGTTGAAGCATTCCAGGAGGACTGTGTGTGACGCAGCGTTGTGTCTGGCAGGAGGAACTCTGCACTCGACCATGGCTGCTTCTCGAGTGGGGCAGTGGGCCTTAATTTCTCATATTAACCATGTCTAAGTGCTCCCGAATGTGATTCTTCCTTTCTTGGACAACCTGTGATTGCAGCAGGGGGCACCACCAACATACGAATTACTTGGAGGTAGGCAGCGCTGGCGCTCTGTTTCCTCACTACTTGGAGGCATAACCACTGAAAACAGTTATCTCTTGGAAATTTGCATATTTATGGTGCCTCCTGCAGGTTCCTGTGATTGCTTTACAGTCAGGAAAGGTAACAGAAAAATATATATCCTCCTTTAAAACATGAAAAAAGATCATATAGGAACAGTGACTTTAATGGGAGACTAATCCTTGCAAAGCCCATAGCATGACATTTGTTTCTTGAATTTTGTTTGGTTATGTTGCAGGATTTGATCAGAATAGGTAGGAAGTTACAAGGTTAAGGCTCTGATTTCTTAAAAATAGATAAAGGAAAATAGTTAATGTTTTTAGGTGAGGATGCTGGGGAATCAGTGGCAATGTCCTTATTCATTCAGTGACTGCCTTTAAAGATCAGAAAATTCCTTACAGGCAAGGAAAAGCCGCCCGATCGGTCATTTAAAATCATCTTTCCATTATATATATATATATATATATATGTGTGTGTGTGTATATATATATATATACATATATATATTCCTCACCATAAACAATGAACGAATGTGCAGTGCACCTTTGGATATAAAAGTTAATTAGGTCTCAGAAGAGAATAGTTTCGTTTTTATTGGCTCTGAGTTCCAAGGGTACTATTGCTACACCTTTTCTTTCTGCCCTTTTTGACCCTGTTTGAGGAAACTGTACATGGTCCAGGCATTCAGGCTTGTTTGATTCTGGATGCCAGATTCTTGTTCCTCCACTCTACTAAAGTCAGCATCATAGTTGAAACTACACCCAGGAAAAATGTAATCTTATGTCTACTTCTGGACCAAGATGTAGCAAATGTGCTGTTTTATCAAAGAGGGGGATTTAGTTCAGTGAGAGACTTTATGCACTCATGCAATCCCAGAAGGATGGGAACTGAAGCTTTCATTCTGAGTCGTCTTGATTCTGTGTCTTCACCAGCACCTCATTTCTATTTGATCACAAGACTATTGCACTCAATGTCCTTTTCTTAAAAGGACAATGGACAAGGCCCATAGGATTGGTGTCTGTTCCCATGGGCAGACACCCTCAATGACCCTGGATGGAGTTCCACAGGGCATAACCTTCTCTATGCTACACCCTTTTTGTGGAGATGCCTATCAAAATCAAGAGGATATACATAATTTTGCCTACAATTAGACTATATGTAATAAAGGAACCCTGTAGAAAAACCATACATGCTATCAATAATACATGGTGACATAGAAGCCCAAACTGTGAGCAGAGGATTCTCTGCTAGTTAGTTATCACAGCAGTATATGAACTTGTATCCTACCTTTCAGTGTAACATTAGGTGATATATTTGTTATTCTGGCTGGGGAAAATTCTCATTCAAATAATTGTTGCTTTCATCTTGCATTTCAAAGCAAATCTACCCACAACATTTAGGCATTTGGTCTTATGTTAACATAAATGTGTGCTTCAGGATTAATATTTATTTCCTTGCTGTCTTATCGCCCCTAATAAAATTAGGAACAAATATCAGCTGAAACCAGGGACTCTTTTGTCCCCTTTTAACTCCATTAGTGAAAATCTTGTTTCTCCCAGAATGTTTAAAAATTGGAAATAACAAATCACAATGTTTGAGCATTGTCTATCTATGTATGTTAACTTAAGATATTTCTACAAACCAGAGATCCTCCCTGAGGATAAAATACCAGTAGACACAAGCCTGGACTCTTTGTCAGATTCATTTTAAGAGACTGGACCCCTTAAGTGTGGAAATAAACATTCCATGTTGGAATTTTAAAGACATTGCAAAAGCAGAAAGAGAGGTTGTTCCTTTTGAATTAAAGGCTGCTCCTCAGTTTGATTTACTCATGCTAAAATAAGAAAAAAAATGAGAGAGTTACACGTTCCTATTAAGGAGGGTTGACTTGGAAAGCATGTGCTTTAAAACTAGCATGTTTAAAATTTTTCAAGAACGTTTAAATCAACACATGCCAAAGATATGCAAGCTTTAGCAAAATCTCTTCATGTGCCCAATGTCAAATAAGTAATGTAGATGATTTCCTTTTCCATTTACAGTCAGAAACTGAGTTTATTTTTTAAAATCCCCTAATTTCACATTTTCTCCTACAAATAAGCTCTGAGTTCAAAACTCAAACTGAAGAACATACACAGACATGTCCCTTATTGCTTGAGGCAGCATGCAGAAACCAGTGTTTGGAGATGGAGTGGCAGGGGTAGGTTGCCAATAGAAGGCTCTGCAAGCTTTGCCCAAAGGAGAGCCAGCTAAAAGAGGCCTTGGTATTTAAAGAAGGTTAGTGTCTGGGGAATCAGGCTCCAGTATTAATATCTCACCATTATTCTGTGGTACAGTGCACTTGGAATTTGACTGAAAATGTTATTGCACTTCAGAATCTGAGGACTTAAAACAATAAAAATATATTTTTTTAAAATCAATGATAGATAGGATTTGGAAGTCTCCGGATGCCTGTAAGGTTTACTTTGTGAGCCTTTCCAGGTATCAAACATTTTCTTCAGGTCCTACTCTGTGCTGAGGGGGGAAAGGCTATGCCCTATCGGCACCACCATCCCAGGATGTAAGCAATGTGGCAGGTTTCATGACGTACATTACTAAGTGAAATTTACACAGAAAGGCAAGCAATTGCTTCCACCTGATTAAAATGGACATGCATTGATGTCAGTTAGATAGCAGCGCAGGTGACCCATACTTCTTAACTACTGATAAGGTGCAATCATTTTCCATTATGTGAGTATTTAATGCATTAGTGAGAAGACACAAATATCTGTCTCTTTTATCAACAGTAGCAACCGAGAATATGTGCTTATAGAATTGATTCCTTTGCTCTACAAATGTACTAAATGCCTACTATGTGTTAGGGAAGTGAGACAAGTGTCGTCTTAAGCATGCTATATTTGCAAACACATGCTAGAGTTAGTCTATAAGCAAGCCTACACATCAAATGGTAGCACAAAAAGCTCATTTCTGAGAAGAAACTGTGAAGCTATTTGGTAACATTATAAAAACTGATAAGACAATAGAGATGCATTGTTAGACCACATTAGTTACCATTTTCACTCATTTTGGGGAAACTAAATTCATTCTTCAGAAAAAAAAAGTGGTGTCAGAAATGACCAGAGCTATGCTGCCTCACCTAGATCTTTGTCACAGGCTTAGAACTGTTCAAATCAGCCATGGGAAGCCCAGGCTCTTCGAAGTGAGGGTAATAGTGCGCATTAGTGTGGCTTTTGGCATATGTTACTCTGAACTTTATGTGACATGCTTGTGCTGTGTATATGTGTCTGGGTGCCTTAAGCATACATATATATGTATACATACACATATATATCTCCAGAAGTGGGGGACCATGTCTCATTAGTTCAGTGTGGCGCACCATAAAGAAAGAATAATGCTTCTTGGCCTTTTGGCTAAGATCAAGTGTAGAAAGAAAGAATAATTTCTAGGACTGGAGTCTTCATTTTATAGGAACCTAGAGGGTTAGATAACTGACCTCTTACAAGGAGTTGTTTTTAAAAGAGAAAGAGAAAAAATATGGGCAACATATATGAAAAGAAATAGAAGACTATAGAAATGTGTTTATACAAATGCTGCTAAGGATGAGAAAAGGGTAGGCATTTTCTTCCATTGCTGACTCTGGGAGGCAGGGGAGGGAGGACACATAACTGATGATTGTTGGGGGAGAGGAAAACCAAGATGTTTCAGTTTCTAGAACAGGGTCCAGAATGGCCCCAGCTGTGAAGTGTGCTCTGGGTATGATTAGTTTGCATCTGGTTGGCTGTGGGGCCAGGCATGGGTGAGATTTAGGAGATACTGGCAAAGTAGGAACTTGAGCTGGGTGATACATTTGGTGATTGCTTCTCTTTTGTCACCCAGCGAATTCCCAAGAACAGCTGAAGCTTTTGTGAAGTTATAATTGTAAAAGCCTTATGATACTTGGTGGTCTGATTTGGTGGTCTAATCCTGGTGAGAAAGAACAGAGAATAGGAACTGTGTTCCTGGATGTGAAAAGGTTTCTGAACGCATACAGTTGCTGCAGAGTCAAAGGTGTCTCTAGGTCCTGCCGGCAACCCTGAGTCAAGGCCATACGTTGAGGTAGGGGTTGGTGTGAGAGATGCACTACAAGGAGCTGCCTGCTTTGGAAAACTTCTCATTAGCTCCGTTTCCACCTGATCTTCAGGGAATGGCTTTTCCAAAGCAGTGAAAGTGGAAGAGCAAGCGGTTGGGTTTCTTACCTCATCCCACCTTTTATCCTATTTCTACTGCCCTCTGGTGGGCATGTTAATTAGGGAAATCACCACCACTCTTTAACCACTGTCATCACTGCCATTACAACCACCACCATCCTTGTTTTCCTCAGGCAAAGAATCGGCATCAGCCACATCATCACTAATAAACATTAACTACATGTTATGGTGGTGATAGGCCAGGTTAATTGCACATATTTCAAAACTCTGGTCCAGGGGGTGGTTACTTGGCTTAGCAGTCAAGACACAGCTCGGAACACCCCCCCATCCCACTAGCAGAAGGCCTGGGTTTGAGTCCCAGCTTTGCTCCTCATTCCAGCTTCCTGCTGATGTGCACCCTAGGAGGCAGTATTTGAGGGTTCACGTGCTTGGGTCCCTGCCAGCCCAGTGGGAGACCTGGACTGAGTGCCAGGCTGTGATTTTGGCCTGATCCAGTCCTGGCTGTTGTTGTAGGAGTGAGCCAGTGTAAGCTTCCTGCCTTTCAAGTAAGTTAATTAACTAATTAATAAAAATTATTAAAGAAAAACTCTGGTCCATTAGATAATCCAAGGTAGATTCTCCATCCATCTGTCAACAATCTATGACATTGGTACACAAGCACTGGGTCCTGTGGTGTGAATTGTACCGTACTAGCTGAGCTTTCTCAACATTCTAAGCAATGTCAGCAAAGTACAGCTTTTATCAACTAAGCTGTTAACACCAATTCTTTTATTTCAGTTTGACAGACAAGATGAGGAAGACGTGAGGTGCTTTATTTCACTTCTTTTATGAATGCATACTTTTCCATTAGAATGTAACACACGTTGTCTACTTTTGTGTTTGTATGAGGCTGCAACATTTGCTGGCATACAGTCTTTATTTTTAGATTGCTTCTTCCTGTGTGTGTCTATGTTCATGTATATATATATGTGTGTGTGTGTATATATATATATACACACCCCCCACATACATAGTCCAAGATAATAGAACAATAAAAACTTATAATAATAGTAAGGAGTACTTGTCCAAATAAAGGACTAACTGCCTATAAAATTTCCTTTTAGACAGTGAAGTCATAGCTAAGAAGTTGGCAATACAACCATCTGAAACCACTAAAAATCATTTCTGCAGTGTTCTCTAGGAGAGAGAGGGAGAGCTCCCCAAAGCTTCCTCAGCGAAGTTATTCTGCCTTTTATAAAACAACCTCACATCTGGACTGATAACTAGAATTCCACCCAGTGCCATTTAAATAGCCCAAGTTATAAACCTCTTAAACTTGGGGTTTATAATAGAAACACTGACAGACCCTTAACTATAGTGCCTCTATAGTAATGAAAGCACAACTATTTCATTATAGCAGTGTCTGGCAAGGCTGCTATAATTAAGAGTCTGTCAGTGTTTCCATTATAAACCCAAATTTTAAGAGGTTTTTAAACTCACATTGTTTTAAATCACATTGGGCTGAAACTGGCTGTACAAAGTGTCAGACCAGATGTGTGCGTGCGTGCGTGTATGTGTTTGTGTGTGTGTGTGAGAGAGAGAGAGAATGTTGCTTTCCCTTTCATTTACAAAAAAAAAAGCAGCAAATAGGTGATGGTTGTTTTTAAGATTAGGAAAAACAAATATTGAAAAAAAATTCTCTTCCTAAAAATGCAAGATTCATGATGATAGGCAGGCACAGTAGGTGTGGAGCACAGAGAATATAGTTTGAAATATTTTTTATGTTTGGTTGTGTTGATTGCATTTTTCTGCTGAGAAGCTCTCATTTGGGAAAGCAGATTTATACATATGCAAAAAGCTGTGTTGAAAAATGAATCATTTGATACTGGGTTCTTGATATTAGCTTATTTGGAAGCTATATAATGATGCAAACTGCTAGGGACACGGACAGATATTACTTTGTGTTAATGGCTCGACTGCTCTGATTTTTGGGGTCACCCTTTTTGAGCGTACCATCCTTGATGGGAACCAGTTCTAAGTTTGAGTGCACTGTTCCATCAGGTTTCCAGATCCAAGTGTCACTGCTTTCTGTGGCCAGTGGACAGCATCTGGATGGTTATATTGGCTTCATGTGTATGTGCATAGGGATTACAGAGTCAAGGACCATTTCTGGAACACCTACTGTGCACTTGGCAATACACTGGGAAGTCTCCAGCGTAGGATACTCACTGGCCAGGGAACTCTGCCCAGCACCTTCGTGTCTTTGATGTCAATGTTAGGTAGCTAAATTAAGTATTCCACCCAGACTCCAGTCTCTTCAAAGGGGCCCCTTACTTAAGTAGTGAGGCTACAGTTTTTGCCTACCATGCATTATAAACCGCACACAGCAGCCAGGTCTAGAGGCAGGCACAGACTTGCTTAGAGCAAATTCAGCCCCTCCCCCTTTACTCTTCTCCCCCCTCCCTTCTTTCTTTCTTCCATCCATCCAGTATTCCACCTTCCTTTCCTTCTCTGCCTCCCATCCTCTTTCCCCCCTTCTTTCATTGCCCCCTCCTCTTTCCTTGCCCCTTGTTTCCTTCTTTCTCCTTCCTGCCGTCTCTTTTGAGTAGGTTCTTCCAGGTACATGCAACAGCCACCAAAGGTCCAAGAGCCTCTAATGCATCACCCAGGAGCTGCCTTGGGGGAAGCTTGTGTCTTGCCCCAAGGTGTAGTCCCTGCCCTCCAGGGGCCTCCCCAGATGCCAGGCTTTGGGTCAGCCTTGAGACTAGAGGAGGAATCAGCCTGCCCATTTCTTCAAGTACAGCTGCCCCCTTCTGAGTTCATTTTCCATTGTCTTAACACCCCAGCCCCGCCCCCAAACTCCAGATGCATAATCTATGCCATGTAGAGACTCCAGACTTGAGTTTTATTTTTATGAAGTTCATTCTCTTAGGTTTAACTTCATGATTGCCAATTGAGAAAAAATTAAATAAGAAAAAAAAAGAAAAAGAAAAAAAGATTGAAAAGGTGGGGCTGATGAAAAATTTTTAATCATTCATTCATTCATTCATTCATCTGTCACAGTATTTGCCCCTTACGGTAGAGAGTGAATATTTTATTTTGGTGTCCTATAGTTTCCATCCGGACAAATCTTTTAACCCTTTCTTCCCCAGCTGCACCCCAGGGAGCCCAGGCTCCAGGGCTGGGACTCCAGCAAGTCTCCCTTTTGGAGCTGTTTGTTGACCACGTTCACGTTCAGAACCCTGGAGCTAAAAGCACTTTACACCATAAAATAAAAGCACTGCCTTTTTTTCTAAAAGGTTACGTCTGGAGGCCACACGGCTCATACTTCATACCGAAAACTACTGAAAGGACTATGAAATCCTCTATGATTTACACTCTCTCCCTGCATTAGGGTATAGATCTCTTCGACTCTAAAAATACGGTGGGTTTCTAACCGACGTGAATATAGGTGCATTATTTTAGAAAGTCTGTTGGAAAACTTGTCAACACATTATAAAGCATAAACCAGGACTTGGCTATTAAGTACGGAGATCAGAGGCACATTATTTACAGCAGGAAGTCCTGGGGAGGCTCCTCCGCGGGCAAGATAAAAGAGGGAGGCGGGCCGGGGAAGGCTCGCGCCGGCCTGCGGTGACTCACGCCGTGGTAGCCCAAGGTTCGCGAAGGAGCCACGGCGTGTGCTGGCCCTTCCGGTGGAAGCAGCCAAGGGTCCACAGCCCCAGACAAAGTTAACTCAACGGCCACGGAATCATCTCAACGTTGTCCTAATTGATGACTTTCTAAAAGCCACTTCTACAAAAGTAAATATACTCAGGGTGCAGCCAAGTGTGTGCCTCTCACGTGACCTTTCACCCCCTACCCCAACCACCTCCATCGTTAATATTTACGTAATATTTTCAAATCTCCTCAAACAACACTTCAAAAATATTTTTTTTCTCCACTCACACAAGCAAGTCCTCCCCTCCCCCACTACTTTGGGGTTCTTCCTCGAGCATCCAGCGGCGACGAGGGGAGGGGACGCCTCCCGCGGGGCAGGGCCGGAGAGGACGGCTGGCGAGGGTGGGTGGGGGGTCAGATGCCCTCGCCGCCCCGGTTCCGGATCTGGGTGAGATCTGGCTGGGGGAGGGGCGGGAGCGGAGGGCAGTCCTCATTTCACCCTGGACATTTTATGAGGGTGAAATTAAATATATGTTAATGCTGTTTCCCTCTGCATGGGCACCCAGGGAAAGCAGCTGCAGAACTGGCTTTTTAATGTTTGTTTTTTAAGATGTGGTTTCGGAAGGAACCCCCTGGAATCTGAAACAAGTGCAATAACATAGCAGACCTACTTGTAACTAAAGTGCTTAATTTCCTATGATTTTTTTTAAAGAAAATCAATACAATGTTGCCAGTTATTTATTGGAAATAACCACAGATAGCGGCCCTGATAGGGTGCCGGTTTTAGAGAGCACACAATTGTGTAATGAATTGTAATTCAGAAGACTGTTAAATGTGAACCACAGAACCTTTCAGAGGCAATAAAGTCATTACCTTTTACACTACAGCCAACCCTGAAAAGCTTTAGACACGCCATTATGGATAAATCATAGGCACATCGTATATATTTCCACAACCCAAGTTGTCCCACTTAGATTTCTTCACTATGTGTAGGACCGTCTGGGGGTGGATGGGAACTCGGTTGAAATTCTCAGAGCTCGGTTCGGAATGCCTGTATTTTAGTATTTATTTTCAAAGGCCTCCTCCAGGTTGCCTTGTCTGTTTCCCTCTCCTCACCTTCCCTCCGAGCGTCCCCCTGGCCCCGCCGCCCCGCCCCTCCCTCGCTATGACATTCATTCACGTGGAGGCTCCCAGGTTGTTGGAACCTGACAAAAACCAGACCGTGTTGGGGGAGCGCTGACCTGCTCCGAGGAACTCAATGAAAAGGGTAAATGGTGTCACACGCACGCCGCAGCGCTCGGCTGCGGGGGCATCTGGCTCTCTCCGACAGAATTTGAGCTTCTCAGCCTTCTTCCACCAGGGCGGGGTCGGGGGGAACCCACAACACAACCACCACCACGAATGCATTTCTACGAATCTAGTCCAAGCACACACCTCTCCCGACGGTGAACCTTCAGAGCCCTGTCTGAGAGGGGCCCGAAGCCGTGCCGAGCAAGCTAGGCTGCCAGTCTTTTTCGAAAGGGTCTGAAACTTTGCAGAGACGACCCAGGGATAAAATAACCACTACCCGGCGAGGCTGGGCGCTCCGAGAGCGCGCGCACGGCTAAGAACCTCGGTTAAAACAATGAAGCGCGCCCCCCTCCTCCAGGTCCCCCCCACTTCGGCTGGCTGAAGGGCGGGCAAATATGCGGACACAGCACCCCTCAGCCTGAGGAGAGGCCGTGAGCGCGGCTCGGGCTGGCTGACCCACACTCACGCACGTCCACCTGCAGCGCGGCGACTGGCGGTCGGGCCGGCCAGGCCGGCGCCCTGAGCACGGCACGCAGCCCCGAGTCCACGTCCGCCCCCCGCACCCGGCCCTTCCCGATTGGGATGGCAGCGTGTTCTCCCTGGCGGCGGCGGCGGCAGGGTGGCGCAGGCAGGCAGAGAGGCTGGGAGGCGGGAGCCGCCGGGGGACTTTGCAGGCACGTTTCTGAATAAACTTTCCAATCGCAGGGGGTGCTGTTGCTGTACATTTTACGTAAAACTGAAAGTATCCCACGCCAGAGTGAAGCCCGCTTTTTGACAGCGGCAGCGCGCGTGTGTGCATGTGTGCATTAAAGAGACAGGGGTTTATTTCCAACAGGTCTTCCCCTAATTTCCACAGACTGCTGGACAGACCCGGCTGAGGGCTCCAGGCCGTGCGCCCCGGCCGCGGGCGCTGACCCGGGGCAGTCAGCACACCGCCGTGGCCTCTGCGCAGTTTCTGCGAGCCGGCCGCGCGCTTTCCTTTTCGCCTTATTCCTCCTTCCCCGGGTCAACAGCACGGGATCAGTTAGGCTTTGCCCGTAGGCAACCTTGTCTTTCCGTCCTCCAGTGCATTTGCGGTTGCTCTGGGAGAGGGGGAGTGTTCCCTCCCCCACGGGACCCGGCTCTGGGACCTCCCGTGGTGCCGAGATCACGGTCCCAGGAACTCGACTCCCGGGACTGCACGCGCTTTTGTCCTTTGGCTCTCGGCCGCTCGAAGAGGTGGACCTCTCGGCGCGTCCTTCGCCCATGCCTCCGGCGCTTCCCTCCCGGAGCTGGATCGAGCCCTGATTCCGGCTCCCCATTCTTTATTACTCGCTCCTCGCTCTTCTCCCAAGCGACCCGGGGGAACCGGTGCTTCCAGTTACATTCAGATCCAGCCGCTTGTTGGGGCGCGCAATCCCTGGTCCCAGGCTCTGCTTTGGGGGCGCCCCCTCGGCCCTAGACCTGCGCCGACTTCCTCGCCCCAGAGACCTCTTCTCCATCCCCATCCCCCGCTCCCTCTAGGTTGCTGGGGCCTTAGGGGGCCCTGGTGCTGCCCTTCCGAACCCTCAGCCCCCTCAACTTGGGCTGGAATCTGCTTCGCTGCGCGCTCCCTCCCGTCTTCCCCTCGCCCCGCTGCGGAGCTCTAACTTGGAAGCTCAGCTCTCAACTTCGGGTTATTTTTCTTTGCTATCCTCTCCTCCGGCAAAGTTTCCCGAGCGCAGCCGTGGGCTCGGGGCTTTCGTTTGAGCCCCGGGTGTCCGCACCCGGGGCGCGAGCGCGGCGGCGGCGGGGAGGGGAAGTGGGTGTGCGCACGGAGGAGGGTGTCCGAGAGCAACTCTACCTGGCTTCCCTCCGCCCGAGCTTCCCCGGCTCTGGGCTGCAGCCTCCCGGTGCACTCTGTTCTGTTTTTTTTCTTTTAACATAATCTTTCTTTTGGGCGTCTGCATATGGGGGGGCGAGCAGGGCACACGTCTTGCTCCCCCCCACTCTTTCCTCCCACCCCCGCCGCCCCTTTCTTCTCTCCCGGCCACGCCACCGCCGCGGCGCTCGCTGCGGCCACTGGTGAGCCAGCGGCCCCAGAGCCCCCTCCCCTCCGCCCGCCCCTCCCCCAGGGGCCGCGTCTGGCGTCTGCGGAGCCCCCCGCCCCGCACCTCCCCCGCCCCGCACTGGCCATTGGCTTGTCCTGGTCTCTTTTTCATGTCCAGCCCCTGATGTGTGTCCATTGGTGTGAGCTTCCCCTTCCCTCCTCCCCTTCTCTCCTGCTCGCCCTGCCCATGTTTTGTGTGTCTCTGTCCATCCAGACTCCTGACGTTCAAGTTCGCAGGGACGTCACGTCCGCACTTGAACTTGCAGCTCAGGGGGGCTTTTGCCATTTTTTTCATCTCTCTCTCTCTCTCCCTCTATCTCTGTTCTCTCTCTCTCCTTTTTTTTTTTTTTTGCTTAAAAAAAAAAGCCATGACGGCTCTCCCACAATTCATCTTCCCTGCGCCATCTTTGTATTATTTCTAATTTATTTTGGATGTCAAAAGGCACTGATGAAGATATTTTCTCTGGAGTCTCCTTCTTTCTAACCCGGCTCTCCCGATGTGAACCGAGCCGTCGTCCGCCCGCCGCCGCCGCCGCCCGCCCCGCAGCCCACCATGTCTCGCCGCAAGCAAGGCAAACCCCAGCACTTAAGCAAACGGGAATTCTCGCGTAAGTAACCCAATAATAGTAATAATAATTATTAATAATCACGAGAGTGCGCAGGACGAGAAGCGAGAGCGAGGGGGAGAGAGGGGTGTGTGCATGCATTAAATTTTTTTTCCGCGAGAAAAACCTACGAGAGTCGAGGCAAAAAGAGATGAAAGGGGGGAAAAACACCCATATCCCATCTCGAAACGTAGCTGTGTGTGCACTTTTGAGATCGCACGCACCTTTTACAATTTATTTAATTTTACAAAAAATGTGACTCCTCCTCCTTTCCGCCGCTTTCTTTTCGAAAAGGAATGCAATGATCTCCCCCCCCCCCAGTTTTTGCAAAATAACGAACAAAGCTAAGGATGCGAATAACTCAGTTGCAAACCTGGGGGTGGAAGCTGAAAGGAAAAGGTGGTGGGGGGGGGGGGTTGCTGCTACTCGCCGCAGGAAAATGGAGGGGTCTGAGCGAGTTCAAGTCTGAAAAACAATTCCAGGGGAGAACGGAGGTGCGACTGGCTCTTGGCACAGCAACGCGCTCACGGTCAAGTGTTCCGGGAGAGCAAAGTAGTCATCCCCACAATAGTGAGAAAGTGGGACTGTGGAAGGTGCGGGGCGGTGTGTGTGTGTGTGTGCGCGCGCGCGCGCGCTCCGAAGCTCCCAAGTCTGCCGAGTCTGGAGAGGGGCTGCGGCTGCTGGGAGAGCGGGGTGACCGGGAAGCACGGGTGACGCGGCCGGCGCTGCCGCCTTTTGTTCCGGCCCGAGGTGGGTGTTTGTCCCGCTGCCTTTTGTGCCGGCTCCTCGCGCTTGCCCTCCTGCGCCGCCGCCACCTCTGGCGAAGGGCTGGAGCGAGGGCCAGGGGAGGAGGCGGCGGCCAGGGGCACGCGGGAGCCGGAGGGAGCTAGCCCGAGGCCACTGCAGCCCGGGTGGCCGGCTGCCCGTCCCTCCCGGCCGAACCCCAGAGGCGGCGAGGGGACGTGCAAAATCAACAAACAAAATAAATTCAAAATTAAATTAAAAAAATAAAGCAAGAGAAGGTACAATTTCTTGCCCCAAAAGAGACGCCAAACGCTCCACCAGCCCTTTTCCACAACGCTTTCTTCTTGGATTGCCCCCTCCCCCATAAAAATCTTGCAATCTTAATCGAGAGAAAAAAAAAATCACCCCCTTTCCCAAACCCTCTTGAGTTGCAAACTTAGAGCTCCAGCGGCACAGAGAGGGAGCGAGGAACTCCCTCCTCTTACTATTTTTTGGAAGATTTTCAAAAAAAGTGGAAGTGGATTTTGATTGGGAAAAATCTCGTGTCTGAATGTTTACAAGCACCGCGTGTGCGGGAGCTTCCTGCCAACAAACAGACAGAGGACCGAGCGCCGCGCGGCAGCCCCGGGAGCAGGCGGCGGCCGGGCCTCGCCTGACCTCCTCCCAAACCACGACCGCGATGGCCCACCCGGCGCCCGCCGCCCACCCGCGGGGCAGCGCGGCAGGCCACGCCGCGCCTCCGCGCCAGCCCGGGCTGCGCGGGCTCCGTCTGCCCCAGCACAATGCTGAGCTCCACCCCGACCTCAGACTGCTAGATCTGCCGGGTGAAACTAGGCTTTGGGAAGCATTTTTATTATTTTTGTAAAGCAGCTGTAAAAGCGCGTTCTGCGCGCCCCCTCCCCTCGGCTCAGGGTGCTCTTGCAGACTGCTCTTGTCCACGACTCCGGAGAGACAGGAGGTCACCACGTGCTTTCTTAGCCCCCTCCACCCCTTCTTCCGGGCCACAGACCCCAGCGCTCGGCCGCGGCCAGGTGAGGGGGGAGGGGCAGAGAAGTGTGCTAGAATATGCATGGAGGGTGGGGGTTTCTGTTGGCTCCTGAGAGCCCACGCACCCCGCACTCCAGGATTCTTGCTCTTTATCCCAGGCCTGGGTCGGTCAGAGGTCCTTGCGAGTCTATATAAGGGGTGGTGGTGGTTGTCCGGCCGAGCGTGCCTGGCCAGGAGAGCAGTGGGGCACTTGGGGAAAAGTTTGTCATCGAGGGAAAAAGGCGTGAGAGGGCCCGCATCATTCCGCCCTCCCCCTGAAACCCCCTTTCGGGACTCTGATTTTAGTTTTTGATGACATTTTAAAGGACCACCTAGACTCAATTCTGTATTTTTTTTTAAGGGGGAGGTTGGGCATAGCGAGTCGAATTTTTCCCTGGGCCCTGGAACTTATCACACACTTCCGAAGCTCCCCCGCCCGGGCAACATTGCGGGGCCCTCCCTCTCCCCACCCCCGCGCATCCCTCCCTCGCCTCTCTTCCCCCGCCCCCCTCCCGGCCGCGCCGGATGCGGAGCAGACGCGGCGTGCGGCGGTGTGAAGTTACAACCCGGCCAGGTACCCGCGGGAAGGAAGGGCAGCGTTCGCAGGACTCGGGAAAGCTGGGCCCTTCTTCCCAAGGATGCCGTGGGGGGCTCTGAGGACCGACGGGCTTGCAGTCCAGTCTGCTCGCTTACACCCTCCCTCCCCCTCATCTCGGGACATTCCAGGCTGGGAGGCTTAGCTGTCCCCTTCCCCCTTCCTCTGCCCCACAGCCTGGTATATGGGCACTGGTTACGGACACGGGAGGGCAGGGGTCATTCTTTTCCTCGTTTTCTGGATGCGCACAGGGGGCGGGAACTATCTTGTGCCTAGGGACCCTTTTCCCCCCAACCCCCCACCCCCGCTATCGCTACGTGGGCTGAATGAGGCATTCGGTCGCTAGGAGGCAGAACAAGATCAAGAAAGCTCAGAGAACTTGAACCTGTACCAGAACCTCCCCCCGCCCCCCGCTCGGCTTTTCTTGGCCTGGGAGGGACCAGCTTTGCGAGGGTGGGTGTGTGTGTGTGTGGGGGGGGGGGAACGAACGGTTAGGCAGACTTCCTCCCTGTACACCCCCACCCATCACCCCTTATGTCTTTGTTCTTCATTTTGACTTTTATTTAAAATGCTGTTGGCCAGGGCCACGGAAAAGCGCCCAGGCGCGCGGCCGATACCCCCGCGCGCGAGCTAGGAAGAGCCTTGCGCGCTAGGAGCAGAGCGGAGTGGGGTGCAGTTTAAGCTTTCTTTCGGGACAGGCATTGGGGGGGGGGGGAATGGGAGGGAAGGGGGAGTGCGCGCTCTTGAGCGTCGGGGGGCTTGGCCGAAAGAAAGGCTGTGGCAAGTTTGTACTTGGTCTCCAGGTTTACTTCCTCCACGAGCTCACCCCCCGCGCAAAGCACAGACTTCGGCGGCGGCGGAGGGCTCTCCCGGCGGCTCTGGCCAGCCCGGTCACCCCTCCCCTCCCTGCCTCCCGCCGCTCTGCCTCGGAGTCCGAAATCACAATAGTAATAGTTATCATCATAATGATGCGGGCTAGCAGCGTCATTAATAATGAATAACCGCAGCCGCGGCGCGCACGCCGGTGCCCGGGATTGCGGGGTAAACTCATGTGCACAGATTCCCTAAAGTATTAAAGAAGGGTGAGCGCGTGGACACACAGCATGCATTTCAGGACCCGCGCCTGGGGCGTGTGCGGTGGTACCGAGACTGCACCCGGTTAACCAGCCGAATTTGACCAAACCCCACTTCCTTTTTCACTAGCCGGCGGACCTGGTGAGCCGGCCTCCCGCGCGGCCCGGCTGGATGGGCGCGGAGGCCCCCGGCTACCCGTGCCTCCAGGCTCCGGAACCCAAGGCCGCGCGGCCGCCGCTGCACGTGCTCGCAGCCAGCGCGGCCCGGGCGAGCCTACAGCCTGCGTGCGGCTGGCTTTGTGTCGGCGTACCGCCGCCCAACTTCACTTTCCTCACGGCCCACCCCTGCGGGGCTCTCGGCCCTACCACCCCCCCACCCCCAGCTCTGCCCCCCCGGCTCTGTAGCCCCCGGCTTCGCTTTTGTCTTTTTGCTTTTGCTTTCTCCCCCCACCCCCACCGGTCTGCCTTTCGGACCGCGGTTTTGCTCCTTTTCCGGGTTAAGACTATCCCGGGGAAGGACTTGGGAAGCAAACTTGGAGACCCATCTCTCGGGCTCTTCCCCTCCCCCACCCCTGCAACCCTTGTTTCCAACGCTCCTTCCCGACGTGTCTTCTAGGGCTTAAAGGAAAAAAAAAAGCTTTGGCAACTACCGAGTGAGGACAGGGGACTCTGCCTGCCTCTGGAACGTGGAGATCCTTCAGGCTGTCTTGCTGTTGGAACGCAGAAGCATTCTGTTTCTCTTTCTCCCCTGGTAGAGAGAATTCGCGGATAATTATTCTGATGATTTGTCCACTCCCTTCCACTTCAATGGAGCACTTCCCGCTTTGTAGCCGGAGTTCAGGCCGAAGCTCAAAAATGATGGTGTGCATGGGGGGCACAAGGAGGCTGGAGTTGAATTGAGGGGAGGGGGAAAATGGCTAAGGCAAGGAATGTTTTTAGGGAAGAGGAATTTGCATTAGAATACGGAGAAGTGATCAGATGCCCAGAAAGGCAGTGCTGATTGCCTCCGAGAAGAGATGTCAACGCACCTCGGTAGACTGCACTAGAATTGTGTTTTCGTATTTCCTTTGTGTCCCACATCGTCTGCTTTTTAATAGTGTAGCAGCAATAAGAGGAATATGTCCTGGTCTTTTCTCGGAACACCACCAGGCGAATGTTTTGCAAGAAGCTCGATGTTAAACGTATTTCATACATTAGGATATAATTCTTGTTAATTAGCAATAATTTACGTTAAGAGCACAGAAAATGTTGAGGTTACAGGTTTTATATCTGTACATTTGATCATCTTGTTATTTTCAAGAACTTTGCCTCCTATAAAATTAATTAGGTGAAATGTGGAGGTGTACTCAGCAGCCTCTGAATTACCACTTCATTTCCTGGTTTTGATTGTAAATCACTTCAGTCACTACCTTTGGAAGACTTGAAGCCAAGTCTGTTTTGCACAGAATTTACTTAAACTATTTGAAACCTAGGAAAGTATTTCCTTTTGCTCCTAAATAATATTCCCACTTTCAGAAATGTGTCGGGCTTTGGGAATAGATGGAGAAAGAGAGAGAGGGAATCTTACCGATGGAATTTATTTTGAAAAATGGTTTCGAAAACATTCTGCTGTGCTATTCACTTTAATAAAATATCTTTTTTTTTTCTTTCTTGGAGAACCCCACATTTTTCCTATGCATACTTAAAACCCTGAATTGGAATAGCACAGATCATGGAGAATGACTTCCCTGTTCAATTTCTCACTTGGTCAAAATGAAAGCAAATGTAGGAGAAACAAATGACATGTGGGTGCAATGCAGAAGCACTTCCGTTTGTCTCCTGTCTTATTTGAATGTATGCATGTGTATTCTGTATCTTTTGGTCAGAATGTTAGGCAAAGAAATGTAAGTGCTTACCTTGCTGTCTTTATTAGTAGGGATGTAACCTTCATATTCCTTTGGTGACCTTATGTTAAATTAGGAGGAGTACCAGAGGCTAGAAATGATGACATGTCCTATTTGAGCCCAGGTGCAGCTAGGCAGGGCTCTCTCAATATTATTTCACCCAGCACATCTGGGAGTTACTCCAGATCTTCCCCCTCAATATGCAGCCTGAGTAGGGTTGAAATAAATTTAACCTGAGTTCACTAGATTTTTGCACTTTATCAAAATCTGTTCCAATATTCTACACTCAAATTAAAATCTATTTTTTGATTCTCTGTGGCTTTAAGTTCATTAAATGTGAAATTGGCAGCTTGCTAAAGAAGGTCAGACTGATTAACTGTTTAAGACTTGTACATTTTCTGCTTCAGTTTTATTACCTGGCAACATCCTGAAGGTGTTTTGTATTTTGTAAAAAAAAATTTTTTTTTGATAGAGTAAGCATGGTTTCTAAGCAGAGCCTTTTCGAGTGTCTTTTCCCTCTGGGAAGGTTAAAAAATGATAGAAGCTGTCCAAATAGATGCTGAAATATTTTGGTGCAAAGTTGAAAAAAAAGCCGGCAGGGAAGGCAGACATGTCTACCTTGTTATACCATCCGCTGTGTGACTGTGTGCAGAAATAGTCCCACAGTGAAGCGTGATGGAGCTCATTCAGAAAATTAGTCAACTTGGACAACATTAGATGAAATATCTCAAATCTGAAGAAAGGGCTTCTCAGCCTGCTTCTGAAAGGTGCCGTTGACCTGACCATTTAGATTTTTATGTCCTGGATGCCACAAAGTGCAAACATGTTTAAGATATTTTAGGTATCCCTTTCTTCAGAATGAAAGAAATTACTGACTGGCTTATTTTCCTAAGTATTCAAAAGTATCTTCTTTAACTAATGTGTCTGAGAGGAACTGCTAGCAAATTTGGTATTTCTTTAATTTTTTGTCACTGCTAATTCTGAGGTCAAAGTTTTTTAGGCATGTGAATTATGTTGCACTGTGATTATTATTTAGATCCGTTTCATAGGTGAACGTTGTGGTTTCCTTGTCACAGTTAGGTAAATGGGGCACATTTTCTGTGTCATGTAGGAGCTTTCTAATTTATGAAGCTGTGTGTGGACACTTAGAGGTATCTACAGTCATACACAAAGGCTGTGTGTTTATTGCTTTCTCCTTTTATTATTTGGCATAATAAACAACTTAGTGTGTAGGAAAAAAAAGAAACAATTTGGGTTTTAGTTTGTATCTTTATTTTTTAAATCAATTTCTCTTTTGTAGTTCTTACTTAAGCTTTCATATTGTCCCCAGCCTTAACTCTATGTCATATTATTTCGAAACCTACAAACCAGATTCACTTCTAGTGTCTGGGTGTGTTTCTATGGAGTTAGGCAGATCAGTTTTGTAGAAATATTTGACATTTGGCCTGGCTGATCCCTGTGCCTTTTGGTGGATAACCTGCACGGCCTGACGCACGCTGCGCACTCAGGTTTTCTGGGTGTTACATGGAGAAGCCTAGAACTGCTTTCTGCAATATGGTGGGATGGGGTGGGACTGAAAGTGTGTCTGCCCCTTTTCTCTCCACACTGGCATTCTAATCGTGGTGCTTTTGTTTCTTCTATCACAGCCGAACCTCTTGAAGCCATTCTTACAGATGATGAACCAGACCACGGCCCGCTGGGAGCTCCAGAAGGGGACCATGACCTCCTCACCTGTGGGCAGTGCCAGATGAACTTCCCATTGGGGGACATTCTTATTTTTATCGAGCACAAACGGAAACAATGCAATGGCAGCCTCTGCTTAGAAAAAGCTGTGGATAAGCCACCTTCCCCTTCACCCATCGAGATGAAAAAAGCGTCCAATCCCGTGGAGGTTGGCATCCAGGTCACGCCAGAGGATGACGATTGTTTATCAACGTCATCTAGAGGAATTTGCCCCAAACAGGAACACATAGCAGGTAAATGAGAAGCAAGGAGGAAAGCTGTTTGCATGTTTTAATTTTCAGAGGGACTAGAGCCAAGCAGTGTAAGGAGTGGTGAAGTGCTTTCTGTATATTTCCATGGGGCTGTCATGGTAAAGTAATCATGCCTATTGCTTATACCCAGAAGGTAAAAGAATAAATATTTCCCGTCTTACCAAGTCAGCTGCAGCAGAGTAGGAGCACACACCTGACACCCTCTCTCTAGGTCTCATGATTCTGCATTTAATTTCCCTCTCCACCTGCTCATTTGAAAACGTTGAACCTGATTACCCCTGGCCCAGTCTGCAGGGTCCAGTTCCAGCCTTGGTGACGTGTAGGAGGTAGAGCTGCCATCTGGGTCAGTCAGTGTACCTGCTGCACCCAGAATCTCTGGCCAGGCCTCCCCAGGGGCGCAGTTCGTTCTGCATGTCTCCCTGGAGTGGGCTGGGCTGGCAGGGTGGTCTGGAGGAGGTGGAAGGAGTTAACTGAGCTTCAGGGCTAGCCTTAGATCCATATTGGCTGTCAGCCCGGATGGGGCTGTAATTAAACACAGCCCCGTGGTGGGATGACACCGTGACCTTGACTTTAAGATGCCATTTTCGACTGGCCAGGCCAGAGTAGAGAGGGCAGTTGCTGAAGCGCACAGACATGCTTACTCGAAAAGTTTAAGGGCATGTTGGAAATTTCAAAAGGTTGGTTTGACAGGAACGGCTGCTCCCTGCAGTCTGCCTTCTCAGCTCAATGATAAATGCTTCTCTGGGCTCTCTCTTGTCTCTGATGTGGTTTTGACAGATGTATCTTGATTTTGTTTGTGGTTTACACAACCACATGTCACCCTTACAAATGTCCAGTCCAGGTTCCTCTGTTCCTGCTCTAACACTAGGTACAAATCTTTCCTGGAAAGATGCGAACACATCTTCCTCGGGGCAGTGCATCTTCACAGGGAGGAAGCCAAAGTGTGTGGGTTCCCTGGGAGGTCAAGGGAATAGGAATTAAAGGCCAAGAAAGGGACCTGCCTTCTCCACTCAGACCGAGAAGCAGCAGCACCTGATGGTCATCCTTCGAGTGGCTTTGATGGAGCAGGCCCCACAGTGAGGGTGGGTCCTGTGGGGGCTGAACTGCTGTGCCTGGTCCCTTTCTCCTGTGTCTCCCTGACCACCACCACCACCCCCACCGCCCACACACACACCACCAAAGGCAAGTTTGTGGAAGTTTGGGGAAGGTGCTGCTCAGAATCAATGGATTCTTTCGAACTCATCTCTCCAACTGCGTTGGACCAAAAAAGTTGAATTGTAATAGGTCAGTTGTCCGGAGGGGATTAAATGTCATGTTATTTCTCCTCATCTCCTCTGAATTTGGTCATTAAAATCAAATGTGGCATTTTCTTCCTTTTTTTTTTCTTTTTAAATAAGACGTATTCTGTAATACCACTCAGATACTTTCCCTTTAAAGAAATGAGAGATCTGCCACCAAGAAAGTTGCATTTAGACCGTGTTTCCTTGAGCTCTCTGCTAGGCTTAGGTGGCCTGTTGGTAAAGATTTTTATCTTTCCCAGCCCCCCACTAGGACATGGCAATGACCATTTCCATGTGCTGTCTTGTGGCTGGAAGGAAAATGAACAGAAGTGTAAGGCATGATTAATGAAGCAAGAGCAGGCGGAAGGGGATTTGTCGTCTTGCTAAATCACCAAATATGGAGTAACGCTTGCGTGATGTAACATCGTATTTACATATCGGGCTGCTCGTTTAAAAGACAAAACACAGTGTCTGTCAAGCAAGAATTAAAACCACACTTCTTACTGAGGTCCCAGATAGGTTATTCAGTCTCAGACTAACCAGCTCGGAAATTTTGCGCCTCTGTACTTAGAGGAGAGATCTAAAAGCATGGGGGAGGGGGGGGCGTTCCTCAGACATACAGTGGTGCAGGCTTTGTACTGTTACAGCTGCGAATCTACGTAGTGGAAGAAATATACCTTAGCTCCCTCATTGTCATTAGAGTCCTATTATTTTTTTTTTTTAAGGGAGTCCAAGAGCAGAGCCTGGGGATGCAAAAACAAAAGCAAAAGCAAAGCAAAGCAAACAACAAATTCCAAATATGTTTTATGGGAAAATGCTAAATTATTTCACTGAGATGTAAAGCCATCTAAGGTGTGTAAGCTACTCTGTGGGTGCATAAGGGCCACGACCCAGGTGAGGCAGACCTTTCATGCATGAAGAATTACAAAGTCTTGATTCCTTTCATTGTGTTGAATCACTTGTTCCCACCCTGGAATTGGCTGAACATAAATAGCATGGTCACATCTCAAAGCAAGATGTCAGTACCTGGATTCACAATTTCCCATAATTCATAGTAATGAATTAAGAGTTTCCTATGGTGAAATTAACATGCTACTACTGCACAGGAATGATGAGATGAAGTTCTGGAAGACGGGCAGGCAGTGGTAGTCCCAGCTCCTGCGCCAAAGCTCACATCTCCACCATTCCAAGTCTGCTTTCCCTTTTTTTTTTTATGATGAGGAAGGAAACAATAACAGCCGTCATTCAGTAGATATTTGAATTGTTACGAAAAAGAAAGGGGAAGCAACTGCTGTATATCAGGAAAGAGCTGTATTGATGAGTCTCGAGCAGAATATGTTTGGCAACCACATAAAAGGTAGCCATTTAAGCGTGCTGGGTTGGAAAGGCTTTATTAAAGTGATGTAAGTTGGATTCGAGTTCACTGTGTGCTCCGTGCCATTTTACAGGCAGGGAGCAGGAATAAAACAGTGACAAATCTGCCTAAGATAAACAGAGCTTAGAATCTGGGGCTTTCCAATAGGAGATAGAGTTCTTTACATGAGCAGTAAAAATGGCATGTGTTAGACTACGCAAAATACTACCCTTTCTCCTCCCCTCCCTCCCCTGCCAAAGCTGAGTAATTGTTAAAGAGGATGGTTTTTACCTGGAAAAAGGGTGGATATGTTTTCCTGTGCTTCATACATGTGCGTGTGCTAATTAGACACAGAAGACATTGATCGGGTTGCTTTTTCCATTTTATTCAAATAGTCCAAATACTGTGTGATTGTGATCTATCGAGAGCCCTGAAAAAGTATTAATTTGACTGGAAATTAGCAGCTTGTTTTGTCTGAGCTCAGTGTATCAAGATGTGTGTCAAATATCCACTATCAGATATGAGCAGCTTTTGACTGGAAGTCAGAGCTTTCAATAGGGGTTTTATCTTGTTTTCTAGTCTCATTCTGACGGGGTGTGCATGGGGTAATATTCATAGAAGACTACTGAACATGAAAACTGCTGTTGCTTTATAGAAAAAGGGAAAAGTATTATCCCATAGTATCAGATTTGAGGTCTGGGCTTCCTGCATGCAGGACTCGTTAGATTGGGGTTACACGATCATAAATAATCATGTTAAGAGAATGGGGAAGGTGGGGAGGCTACCTTGTGACAAATCCTATAGCCAGGACTGCTGCTGTGGATATGTAACTTTTTTCTCCTCAAAATAATGAATATAGATGTTTATATCCAGGTATTTAAATGTATTTGTCCAGACAACACAGTGGCTATCCAGATAATGACATGTAAGACAGATTCCCTAATGAGGGGGGAAATGGTGACTCGGAGTGAGAAGACATTAGCATGTTACAAGTAAATCAAGTCTAACATACTTCATGCTCTTCGTGACTGAGAAAGTCAACTCGCCTCTTGTTTTGCTACCCATTTTCATCCTTCCCCAGCTCTGGCCAAATGGGGGGGGATGTATTTATGTACTCTGTGGTGTAATTGTCCATGCGACTATAAATTACTGTGTCCTGTTATGGCCACCTATTTTTCATTTCTCTTTATTTGCGCGATTTTGAATAAAAACCACTGACCTCTGAAGTGAATGATCAGCATGGCAGGTAAAACAAAAACAAAACGAACACCTATTACCACCAAGAAAAACAATGTCCTAGTGAACATAATATTACCTCCAGAATCCTAAAAGTAGAGTTCTTGTTTCCCTAATAAATATCTAGGATTTTGCTAGGGAGTTTTGTGTTTGCTAGGCTACTACCCAAAGCCTCATGTTCATGAAACTGGGAGTCCCATATACAAGCTGTATTTGTAAATAAGACAGAGAAAGGTTGTGAACTGGCAGCTTGGATGTTTTGTCAAAGTACAATGTCACAGAAACTCTTTCTAAGACAAATTGTAAATAGAACTGTCACAGTGATTGCATGATTGAGCCGCAGAAGTGTCCTACAATTGTTGGCATTGTCAGAGGACTTTTGAAAGCTTAATTAAACACAGTGGCCCGCATGGCTGCTAAATTTACTTCAGAAAGCCAAAAAGAAAAGAAAAAAAAAAAAGGAAAGAAAATCTAAAATGCAGAAGATCCCAAGGATCCCAAAGTTCTTCATACGTTATCCTGTAGGTGACACAGAAAGCAGGCATTGTGCTGTCTTTTATAAATAACAGTTGCGAGAATAGGTCCACGTGATATGAAGACCATCCTGTGTGTGATGTGGAGATTGTGTTAGTTTTTCTGTCTCCTGCTGTTACAGACAGTTAATGTAAAAACGGCCTTTTATTGGAAACACAAATATGTATTCACTTCAAGAACAGGAGCCAAGGGGGACAAAGTTTCCCTCCCATTCTCTCTGTTTATTCTGTGAAGACTTAAAAAAAAAAAAAGTGCTGTAATTTCTGAAATCGCCCATCCCTGGTTGTGTCGGAAGTTGTGCCTTTGGGAAGGCTCTGTGTGTTTTGTACACCCTTCTCCTGGCGAAGGTGCCGTTTCATTGTGAAGCTGCCCACGGGCTGGAGAGCATGACTGGGCGGAGGAGCAGGCAGGCGGGGTCAGGACTGGCAGTCCGTAGCTCAGGGACGGAGCGAGGTGGATGCATATTAATAGCACATTCTGGAGTCCTGGAAAATCATTAATTTCACACGGCAGCCTCTGTCGTTGGACTAATCTGGGAGGGCTGGATTGGGAAACAGGTTTCAGATTTTCAGAATCTCTTAATTGAAAGTGTTTAATACAGGGGACTAGGTGAATGATGCCTTCAGCAGTACTATTCAGTGAGGAAGGAACAAAGTTTGGCTTTCCTTTAGGGGGAAAATATTAAGTGTAACAAAGTAGTAAGCATAGCTAGGGAGATGCAGCTGAGAGAGCTTGTGTCACTTGTGTTAATTCAATCTACTCTGGTTGGTCGGTTCACACCCTTTATTGCACAAAAAAATCATTTGACAAAATTTACCCCAAGCCAGTGTCTGTTTTCCCCATATAGTGGTACCAGCTTGTGCAATGGAAAGCACTTAGCATCAAGCTGGACCCAGCTTGGCATCTTGCCACATTTTTTTTTAGCATGAGATTTAATCACCAAGAATCTTTAATACCTGTCTATTGGTTCAGATTTCATTTGGGTCATAGCTATGTCAGTAGTGTTGTTACTTCAAGAATTAGGAAAGAAAAAAAATATTTTTTAATGTAGAGTCCACTTTTGGCATTATTTCAAACTACGCAGGTTTGTATTTTAGGTGTCAGTTTGGAGGACCTTAAGAAAGTTCACTTCATGTGTTGAGTCTGTATCTAAAGGATAATGACTGATACTGATATTTGTAATACAAACAGAAAATGGACGACCATATCCATCCCACTTCTGTGCTTTCCCACAGGCAGGTAAGCACGCACCTGCTAAAGGAGACAGCACTGGCCAGTGTCAGTACATTTACCTCTGTCATTTGCCATGTAGTTTTTACAACAATGACCTAATCAATTTGAGCAGGCACCATATTATTGCTACTGAAATCATTTTCTGTCACAAACTTAATTTCCAGGAAATGTAATCTGACGAATAAGAATTCTTTCGCTCTCCACATGTGTTCCTAGACACCGAAGACTGATTTAAAATAATAATAACAATAATCATTTTTTAAAAATGCCAGCATTATTAAAGCCGGTATGCCTGATGCCAAACTCAATTGGAAGCCAGTAAACACGGGGGCTGTATTTCTAATCAGCTCTAGAATGTAACGTATTCCATTATTGGGTTTGCTGGAATTTGTCTCCCTGCGTTTTACTGGCCAGCTGTACTCCCTATGCATTTTTAAAACATTTCAGCAAAGGCTTTTGCTGTTCTTAGCAGGGTGAGTAACTTGGGGTCTATTTCTGAGCTCATTCGTCATTCTGCGATGGCATTGAGTTAGGTTGGCAAGGGAAGGATTTGAGGCATGGGGGGTGGTGAGGTCACTTGTGATCCCAGCAGGGAATAGGTGAGCTTCATTTGCCTTTACAATAGGCGCACAGTAACTGCACCTTGGAGGAGCTCTGAGGTGCCGCTCAGATGGGCGCATGTAAATGCCCTGTCAGATGCAGAGCCGAATAGTAATGCCTCTTCCAGCACCGCACAGTAATAAAGCTGTACACAGCAAGCTTAATATGCAGCTAGTCCGGGGAATTGTATAAACTTCCAGAGCCCAGTGTGAAAGACAGCAGTGGAGAGGCGCTCCCTCTTCCATGGTTCCCATCCCCGTTCTCCTTTGATCAGTAGCAGAAGGAAAACATCTTTCCTTCTCTTGGAGTTGTCTTCCCAACTCTGCCACCTCTGAATCCATCCACTGGCAAGACTTTTTTTTTTTTTTTGCATGTGCTGGTATGAAGAAATGTGCCATAATTTGTTTCATATGGTTAATTACAGGCGTTTGAATATTTAAAATTTTAAATAGCCACAGTTCCAGCTTTTCCTGTTAAAAGTATGTGATTTGAACAAAGGGATTACAGTGTAAATATTTGTGGTGATTTGCAGCACTTCTCTTTCCCCATTAAACACACACACACACACACACACACACACACACTTGGTTTAAATCCAGTGCTGACTTGAAGGGCTTGTGTACCTTCATTTGTACATATATATATATTTTTAACCAACTCTCCTCTGGAACTCCATTAAAATATTTTACCATTATATTTTTGAGTACACTGTTGCTGGGGGTTTTAAAGAGGATTTTTATAATGTGTTCATTTAACAGAATCAACAGCTGTCAGATCCAGTTGTGGTAAATCCACCCCCCAAAAACACAAAGAAAAAAAAAACACGTTTCCTGAAGCAAAACACTTGGAAAAGCGAGCTGCCAAGAGCTGGTGAATGAGAAGTTTGCAGACAGGCAGGCAAAGTGTCTCATGTCTTGGTTCACCCCAGAGACTGATCTGAGGATCTGATGTAATACCGCTGCTGCAAGGGCCACCTGAGCGTCCTGGGCCGCAGCCTGCTGCTTTTTCCCTCTCCTTTTTTTCTCTTTGATCTCTGGAGATAAACTACCAGGTCCTGAGAGTGCTAAAGGACAAATTATAAACACCTCCAGGTGAGCTGATCTGGTTTAAACTTCCTGTAAAAGAGGCAAGGAGGTGCGTGGCACACCTTTCCTGGCTGGGCTTGGTGGCGAGTCGGTCTCCGCCAGGGAATTCCCAGTGGGGACCTGGAACAGGTCTGTTGATGAAGGGGATACCTAGGGACCTTTGGTCACTCACAATGAGTTTTTGTTTGTATCCTCACTGTTGTTAGCGCTGTCGCTGAACAATTACACCTACAATTTGATCTTCGTTTTAGATAGTGGTGAATCCACTGATTAAAAACTCCCATGAAAATAAAGAATGGAATTATTGTGGGAGCTGCAAAGGTGATTTCAGGAAGAACACAGGTGTTGTTGTGTCCTACCCCCGCCCCCCACCTCTGCCTGTTCTGTTTGCTTTTTTGAACTTTCTGAAAAAACAAGGAGGCCTTCTGCCAAGCATCAGGGCATTTATGTTTCTGTCCATCAGTTGATCAGGTTCCTATAGGTACTGGTGCATTGAGAAAGTTGCAAAAACAAAATGAAATAAAACAACAACAAAAACCATCACATCTGTTAATTTTCAAGGAAATAAGACATAAAGTGTGTGTTCTTACCTTAGCTGGAGCTCAAGGCTCTTTGTGCCAAATCTGATCTTTTATATTTTTAAATATGGAGTTTTTCTTTGGGTAAAAAAAAACAAAACAAAAAACCCCTCATACAAGCAACTGCCCCACCACCACCACCACCATTATTCCAACCTCCAAAACAGTAACAAAAAATATTCTTTCACCAGCTCCAACTATATGAGGGGCTCATGATTCATTTACGCTTAGGGGGGACACCTACAATGTGTAGCCATCTCCTGCCCATCTTAACTGCCCCCCTCCAAATCCTCTGACTTTGCAGCTACAACAGTGCATTAACCCACGTTAAATTTTAAAGCCCTTGATGTTCCATCCTACCCTAAGATTTTTTTAAACGATTCCTCTACATTTAAAAGTGAACATTGGCTGCTGAAGAACGATTTCAAGGCTGAAAAAAAATTTTAATAATACATCGTAACCTTCTCATGTTATGTTTTTGTTATGTTAAGGGGGAAAAATCAATAAGGAAAAATTTAATTCTGATAAAGATACTCTTGGATCTTTGAAAACAACTGCTGTCCTTTTAACTAAAACATTTGAGCAGCTTCAAAGCCCATGTATTTCTTCTGATCTTGGAGCTGTGTGACTGGTAGCAAGCAAGAAAAAAATTTTTATTCTACATACAAGTGGATTGCTTAACAAGTCAGCACAGACACGTACTTGTTTGTACAATAGAGATAAAAATTCCTGTATAAAAATAATTCAGCTGTTGACAGCAGGCATTGTTGTTGGACCTGTCTTTTGTGCTAGTCCCAGCTCCTGGCCCTCCTCCCCTCCTATCTGCTTGGGACAGCCTGCTATTGCAGACTCCTGACCAGAAGTTAATTGCTAGATATTAAATATATAGGTACTGTGTTTCAGGAGGAGCCTTCCAGTATGTATTGCACTGTCTTCTCTGGTGTGACTGCCGTGGTTGTGCCAGCAGGGAGGTGCTAGGCAAAGGCTCTAATGGGAAAAATGACTGGGACGCCGTTAGGGGGATATTTAACCTTCAGGTCCCATTTGCTCTGCAGTGTAGCCTCACTTTGTAAACTTTTGTTTTTAATCTAATTCTGATTTACTCTGTCACATCCCATCTCAGCCATCACGTGGAGTAACATTAGTGTCACATGGAATTGGTCCAGACTGTGGACCTGTGGCTCCTGCAGGTGATGGGGGATGCAAGTTTCATGCAGCTCTGCATCCTGTCCTTCCTAAGAAAGATGAGAAGATGGCCCATTGCTGGGTGGGACCCACGGGTCAGAGAGTGAGGCAACAGAAGGAGCACCTGAGGTTTCCTCCTTCCCACTTCCACTCACAATGCAGGTGAGATTAGCTGCGGGTGTGAGAGGCGGAGGAACCAAAGGGTGGCAGAGAGAAATCATTGGTTTTCTTTTCAGTTGAATCCCTCTAGCAGGGGGCCTTGTGGGCCCAGCAGTGCCGCAGGGAGCACTGGCATGTGGCCCTCCAAGCTGTTATCTCAGATTCTCAGTCTGACTTGTTCTCCAGCTGGGATACAACTTCCATAGACTTTTCACTTGAGTTCTGGGGTGTATGGGAAGCTGGGGATGAGCATTTCTGTCTTTGGAATTGTTCACACACTAAGCTAGTACGATGTGAGTTTACCTGCCCAGGAAGGCTGCTGCTTCAGACTGGTTACTGGGAAGTGGGAAAGCCCAAATTCCTAGGTTAGTCCTATAACCCAGGATGGGATTATAGGGAGTGGGGGAAGGGGACGGGCAGGCCTCACGGCTATCTCCAGGTCAGCAGGTGTCTGCAGGATCCCTTCAAAAAGACAGCCAAGGTCAGGGTGCTCCCTCCTCTGCTTCCTGCTTGTCCCCTGTCTTCCCCTTTTTCCTTTGGAAGCAGCAGTGTCTAAGAGGAAAGCCACTCTGAGCCGATGAAAAAGCTGTTTCTATACCATAGTGGATGTTTATATGGAGAGGCAACTTCAGGGGAAAAAGAGTTTTTTTGAGGGGGGATGGAGGGGTGTTAATCTGTTCTGTGGGAGGACTGTGCAGTGCTGGCTCTGAGCAACTCTGAGCTGTTTTTGAGAAATTACTATGTTTAGAGATAGGTTTGGCTCTTAAGGGCTTAGTTTTATGAACAAAGTCCATAACGATGTTTGCAGCCTCTGTTTGTCTCCTTAGCCCCTTTGGCTTGACTAGAAGCTCCAGTTTAGTTTAAGCTCAGTCTGGAAGATATAACAATTTTGCATTAAAAAAATGAGGAAATCATAGGAAGAAAAACCCTTTGCTTTTTGGATGAATCTTACTGATAATTTGCTAAAGCTCATTTGAATTTTAAGCACTTCTTTAATCTTCAAAGGCTAAATTGCTTTATGAATATGCATGGTGTGGGCAGACTTCAGTTCATTACCTAGTTGTAAATTCTAATGACCATTAGGTCCTTCCAGTAATTGCGAATTGTTTTGCATTTTTGATTGGCCTATTAACATGTACATTCGGTGCACATCAGGCCGGCCTGTCAGCCTGCTGAAGGAGAAAAAAAAGGTGAAAATTGTTTATAGCACCAAGATTCTTAGATTTTCAATCTTGCAAAATTGATGATGTAAAAAAATTAAAGCAGTGTTTTTTCTTCTCAAGATTGAAAGTTCACCAAGAGATTTGACATATTTAATTTACATGATGACTTTGCACTCCTTCATTAATGCAATTTGCATATGAAGCTGTTGTTAATCACTTTTGATCATGTTTTGTGTATTAGCTGCCTCAGTGGCTCTCCTCCTCAGATGCCCCAGTAGAAAGGAGCAAAATGATGCATCTTCTTGCCAAGTTTCCTTTAGTGAATTGAGGAATTAGAAGTCTAACCTTGAGTAATTACATATGTTTTATCCGTTTCCTTTGAACGTTAAGTACAGTTGGTGGATGTGTTGGCTGGAAACCTTTCTCATTTGGGGAGAAGACTGTAAAATTGAAGTGTGTGATGGAGGCAGACCCAGAGATGGACAGAGGTCCGAGGCGCCTGTCTCTTGTGTTCCCCCACCAACACCGTTGGGCACTTCCATTGTTCACAGACTGATAGCAGGGAGGCTGGGATAGTCCAGCGTATTAAGACATCAGGCTCCCCCTCTGGAAGAGAGCAGACTAGAGAATTAACAAATCTTTCCAACCATGGCTTGGGCTGCTTCTCTCACTGACTGTAGGGTTAGCACTCGCATGCCATGGGTCTTGGTCTGGCTGTCTTGTTTTGTCATTGAGGCCAAGCAAGTTTGTTCAGCCCAGCTCTGAGCTCCTGGATGTCCTCCTCTGGGTGCTAAAGCAAACCTCTCGGCTCCTGGGGGCCTCCCTCCAGGTACACAAGAGCCCTGCTTGTGAAAACAAGGTGCTAACTCAGGGTTTCCGAGGTTTGAGAGCCTGTGATTTTGGTGTTTGCCTGGGCTCTTGAAGAGCTGTGTGCTGTTTTATTGATGCTCCTCTTCGGTTTATGAGTTTATCACTGGTTAACAAGCAGAATCAGAACACTGAAACTGATATTCTGATGAAAAGGAATGTTTAATGAAAGAAAATAAATTGTGACGGAAAGTGAACAGTGTGTAAGAAACAGAACTATAATTTTAACCTCCAAGGGACCTAGCACTGCCCTACCGTGACTTCTATCCATACCATGCTAAAAGCATGCTTCAGTTCAAAGTTGTTAATATTCAGCTGGGAAACAGTATCCAGAACACAAATAAATTATTAAGTGCATGAACTTTTTAGGCAGTAAGATGAACTGATGGGGTCCATCTGTGAGATCCAGGGGCTTTTTATTTGTGTGTGTCGAGCGATTCTGCCCTCTCCGACTTCACAGCCTTTGGTCTCTGGCCAACTGCATGCATAATTGATTCCACACGCACTATCATTTTCTTGATGTAATTGCTTTACTAAGATATGATGAAATCTAATGGATAATTTGCTATTTGAAAATGGGAAAAAATATCTTCATACTTTATATTGGGGGGTGGGTGGGGAGTGGGGAAGGGGGCATTCCGATGGCCTGGGTCTTTGAGAACAAAACAGGCAGGGCTGTCCTGGGCAGTGCTGCCTCAGCTGTGTGGACTCTGACTCGGAAGGCCTTTGTGACATCTGGAGACCAGTGTATAAATCTCTCTCCGTCTCTCTCTGTATCTCACTCCCACCACCATATTCCTTCTCTCTGTCTCTCCCTAAAACTTGACAAGGAAGGGATCCCAACAAGGTAAAAAATAAACAATTTCATCATCGCAAGCCTTATTATTCAGTCTATCCAGGAGTTTTGCCATGTCGGTTTATTTAACTTCCAGGAATGTAAACACTGACACGGCCCTTAGAAGCAGCAAGAAAGATTACAGTATTAGAGTTAAAAACGTGAGCATGGAGTAGCTGTGCTTCATCCTCCAACATAATAACACTTTACAGCGAAACATAATGGTGAGTCAAAACCCACTAGCAACTTGTGCTTAGATGAAGTGCAAATTTCGTACTAATAGATTGGCATCATCTAGCATGTGCAGGGTGGATTATTAAATAATGGAGAAACTGTATAAATGTCAAGTTCACAAATAATTCTGTGGGAAGTAAATGAAAAGTATTAGAATTTCTTAAATCACCATCAAATTTTGTTGGTGGGACAGTCTCATTAGCTCCTTCAAAAATCATGTGTGGCTTTGCATAAGTCTCTTGGAAATGTAGTTTGAGGGAATTTACGCTTGTTGAAACATTGTTTTAATCCAAACCAGTTCGTGCTTCCAGTATACCTTAGAAAAAAAAAAATAAATAATGGTAGTGGTTTTCAAAGTCCTTCCAGGGAGCGCATGGGTGGGAAGTGAAGAAAGCGAATCTCACTGTGGCACAGTTTCTCAAGGAAAGTCATAATAATGAACACCACATGATCTGAAATTTGATCAGCAAACATATACTTATGCCAAGGAATTTTCTTTTCTTTTCTTTTCTTTCTTTCTTTTTTCTTTTTTTTTTTTTTTTTTGCCATTCACATACCAGGGTTCTGAAATGGGTAAAGCAGGCCCAATAAACCTTGGAAGGGGAGCCCCATCCTCACATAGAAAATGGTACAGAGCTGCCTTTCTGGAGAAATCCTAGCCACTACCACCACCACCACCAGTGGTGGCACTGACCAAAAAATCTCCCTAACGAAACTGGAAATGACTGAAAAATTTTAAAATGGGGCTTTAAAAAGGGGGATGAAGGGGAGGAACTCGCCTTCTGAAGCTCAAAACTTGCAACTATTCATAGACCACCAGTGAGAGACTGCCTTTGTGCCTTGAAATGCAAAATGAGGGAAATAATTAGCAGAGGAACAAAATTCTCAAAATTTGAAGAACTTGTGTGATTGCTGGGGGTACAATGAAAAGAAAATGCAAATTTCTTCCTGATCTTAATTAGATTCGATTGTGCGGTGGGTGTGTTAGATGGGGGGCGGGGCGGGGCTGGGAGTGCCGGGGTGAGGCGACGGAGCAGAGAGGGTGCAAACAGGTTACCCGGGGGCCGGCCGGCTGGCGGGAACAAAGGCGCTTTCCAGCGCAGGGGCACTGGGCAACGTCTTAACCCCGCTGCTGAGGGTGCCCCAGTGCTCAGACCTTTGAGCTGCCTGGGCTCGCTTCCCATTGGGTCTGGGGGATTTCATTTGTCCTGCCAGGGGCGGGACGGAGACTGGCCTGGAACGCGGAGGCAGCTGCGGGCCAACTTTTCCCGGACACGGAGGAAAGGGGGCGGGGTGGGGGCTGTAGAACCCAGGCTTTCTAGTGGCGGCGTCCGGGCCCGGAGCCCCTCCCACGGGGCAGAGCCAAGCTCCCTCTCCAAGAGTTGAACGGTGGTGTGTAGTTAGGTCGTGCCAAAGCGTGTGCAGCAAGTCCCCCCCCACCCTTTGCGTGAAATAATAAAAGCCCCGGCCAAGGCTTATGAATCTATTTTTGCTTCATTAATATTATTTATTATGTATTTTATTAATATTTTTAGGAGGGACCGTGCTCTCATTTGACCATTTGTAGTTATAATTAATACATTCTGTACCGGCTGTAAAAAGTGTACTTGCATTTAATTGCAAGTCAGGATAAATTAATGGATATGATTTAAAACAAAACTCACTTAAAATATTCTTGCAGAGAGCAAAGGAGGGGGCAGCCCCTGCATTTCATTTGCTTTGTGGGTGAGAGTCCGTGGGGGGGGGAGGGGTCCAGAGGATCCAGGACCCAGGATTCAGGTTGTGGGTTTGCAGGACCAAGGGGAGCAAAGGCGGGGTGTGGGGGTGGGAGGGAAGGGGGAACCTGCATGAGAGGAGGGGCAGCCAGGAGGGCACTGCTGCTTTTCTTTAATTTCTGAGGTTGCCAGGAGGGGCTTAAGCGAAGTGGTCAAGTCCATCTGCTCCGGAGAAGGTGGTAAAGAAAAGAGGTTAGTGGCAAGAGCGAAGGAGCACAAAGGGAAAATTGTACGTGGAGAGCGCTGCTCTCCCTGGCCGTGGTGTAGCCAGACTGGTTTAGCAGACAGAATGATAGATTGTTTTGTCAAGGGTCCCAGGGTGCGCCCTGAACTTGAAGCACTTTGTTTATCTTGAATAGAAAGGGAAAAGCCCAGACATAATCGATGTCTAGTTTTTTAGGAGCTCGAAAGAGGTAGGAGAACAGAGAAGACTTGGGGAGGGGCTGGGGGGATGTGGGGGAGGTGCAGGCCCTGGTTGAGGCTGTCCATTAACAGATGAACTTGGCCCAGGGCCAGCCTTTAGATGAGAGCATGTCAGGCCCCAGAGCAGCCAAGCCTTTCACTGTGTGTTTTGTTTTGTTTTGTCGCGCCCCCCATCTTTCTTCCAACTTACTTTCTCTTTCTTTCTTTCTTCCTTTCTTCATTTCTTCCTTTCTCTCTCTTTCTCTCTCTCTCTTTTTAAAATTACCTGCTGATTGTACAGCAAACACTCTCAGGCCTTTTGGTTAAAGGCAAAATTAATAAACAGACACATAGCTCCATCTTCCCCTCTGACCCAGTTGAGGCCAGTTTGTTGGCTACAGAATGTGGGTTCTATCATCTCTCCTGGCTGGCCACTGCGGAGAGGACCCACCAGTGTGGACAGATGAGGACAATGTTCCAGAGGCCAGCCTCATTGGTGCAACTTGGGTACCTGCTGTACAGGGAGGTAGGACATCTGGGGAAACTTTCTTTTTTCTTTGTGACTGAAGTTTGACTTGTTAGCAAAGACCTGTGAATTAATGTGTTGGTAGCTGAGAAAGTTAGCATGCAGGGAAGGCTGGGATGGGCAGGAGGTGCCTCTAGTTTTGGGGGAAAGGTAGCATCTCCCCTGCAGGGCTGGCGGCAAGCCCTTGTGTTTGGGCTTATTTCGTTTCATCTTCTTTGCTCTGTATGTGTGCGCTTTTCGTGTGTTCAGTTTATTGTGGCGTTCTGCATTCATATCTGAGTGTTGGCAAGGGGAGTCATCAGCCCAGTAACTTCCTGACATTTTTAGTTCCTTTAATGTGCAGTCTCTGCCCTTCTGCCATAAGTGGCCAGGTAATTGAATTTCCCTGTTACTTCCTGGCAGGAGACATGTACTGGTTCCCACCAGAGGGGCAGCCAGGGCTAAGGCCAGGTGCATAGCATTGTCCCTGGGGGACACAGGGATTTCCAAGTGGCTTAGGGACCTGTCTACAATGCGATTCACACACCAACACGTTCTTTCCCCCACCACAGACTTACAAGGGTGCCACTGAGAATGTCCCTACTGAGCAGGATACAACCCTGCTCTACTTCTCCAAGCTAAAGCCTCCTAAGGGAGGTGGGGTTTTCCTCCTCAATATCTGGGAAATTGGGGGTTCCCTGGCTTACCCACAAGTAAATAATACAACTCTGTCAAGTGTTCATTTAAAATGTTATTATTTATGTATTAATTTTAATTTTATTTGAAAGGCAGAGAGAGAGAGACTCCCATTCATTGGCTCACTTGCCAGATGCTCACAACTGGGACCCGGCAAGCCAAAGCCAGAAGCCCAGAACTCAATCCAGGTCTCCCACGTTAGGCGTGGAGACTCAAGCATTTGAGCCATCATCCGCTGCTTCCCAGGATGAGCATCAGCAGGAAGCTGCAATCAGAAACTGAGCCAGGATTGGAACCGGGTATTCCTCTACTAGGGGATAAGAATGTGTCCCAAGTGGCAACTTTGAACCGCTGTGTCAAAAGCTCCCCTCATCAGCCAGGCACCTCAGTGCAATCTTTTCCTTCACTTGGGTGTTGATAATGAGCTGCTAAGAAAGGGGAGAGGGACTAGGGGAGTGAAATTGCGCTTGGAAATGAGTTTTAACTCCTACCTTTCCCTCCTCAGCCTCTGACCCCATGAACTATGATGGCTTTGGCTGAGAATGAGGAGGTATTGCTATTTCTAGTTGTGCAGCACTGGATGGAAGTCTCTCTCTGTGCTGTAGTTTCCTAATTTGTAAAATGGGAAGAGTCCTAAGGGCCCTCCCCTTCCACCTTGTAGGGCTTGGTGAGCCTCGGTTCAGAGTGCTTGGGTGTGCTTGTGTGCTGGCCACAAGATAAGCATGTAACCAAAGCCAGTCATTTTTAGGAATATGTGATGATTCCAGGCACAGAACTTCTTTCTGTTGGAGGAGCCGAGGTCTCCACATGGTACCCCTCTGTGTGGGGTGAGTAGGGTGGGATGAGAAGAGAGTTCCATCTCTCTAGGTCTCAGAGTAGGCTCCCTCCTGCCAGGAGCCCAGGAGGCAGGGTAAGTGGGTGGAGGGAGCTGGAACCATGAAGATCTGGAGAGGTGGGGAGATGGGGCCCTGCAGTGGCTTTGTCCCTCTTGCAATCCCTCTTAATATTGCCTTCTTCTTGTGGATGCCCCCTGCCTCAGGAGTGTGTGCCTGGGTGTATGACTTGGCTTCGTGGTTGCCCCTTTGGCACTAACTGGGCAATCATTTAATTTTAATCATGCAAATCATCTGTGAAGTAGAGACAGCTCAAGGTCCCCTACCTTCCAGGATGGAGGTGAGGGGCCAATTAGGTGGCCAGTAAGTTACTTGCTACGCAGCAGCTCCTAGAGAGTTGCTGTCATCATTCCTGTGAGTCAGGGATGACCTTCCTTCATTCTGTTTTACCCCAGTACTCTTGTGCCAGCAGATACTGAGGTTGAGTTAGGGCTGAATAACTGGCCGGAGTGTCCACAGTTGTTAAGGGTTTAGTTCTTGGACTGCCAGCATCAATCCTTACTCCCTCTTTGAGAGATTGGCTGGTTTCTGTGTTGAGGCTGGGCACCAAGTGGGCAGGAAGCTCTGATGCTGGACAGCAGTCCCCTTCGTGGGCTTTGCGGTCAAGTTTTTTAGTCTTCTGGGAAAGAGAAGAATGTTCCCATCCGGCTCCTGGGCGGTTGTTCTGGGCATATTGGAGGAGGCTGGGAGCTGTTGGAACGGTTACAGTGTAAGGAATCCTGCTTTGCAAGTAGTCACTTCCCCATCTGTTCACAAGGAGCTAGAGACTGGGCATGGGTCTCACGAAGAAGAGGGAGGAGGTGTGACTTGGAGAGAGAGCAGTGGGCTGAGCAGGAGACCCTGTGAGGGCTTTGAAGGGCTGGGCAAGGCTGGCTTCACTTAGCCCTGTGTGCTGTCTCTTGGGCATGCGCTTCTCCGGCCACACCTTTAAAGGGTGAGGTTGAGTCACCATTGGTACTGTGAGGGAGAGACTGCCAATGTGTGTGTGTGTGTGTGTGTGTGTGTGTGTGTGTGTGCGCGCGCGCGTGCGCACACGCTGGGGACAAAGGGTGCCGGGGGCCATCATCTGTTTCCAGGAGGTTTTCAGTTTTGGCCCAGCAAGCCCTGTGGTGAGGAACATCGAGAAGGTACTCAAAGAGACTCAGGGAAGTTTAGCTTCAACAGCTCCAGCAGAATCCACACGTGGCTTTCCTCAGGGCAAGTTCTCAGCCTCCTGGTGGCTGCCCACTCCCCTCCCCGCAGGCTATTGTGACTCTGGTAATATTTGCTGCAGCAGGACCTGAGGGATTATTCATTGGCCCCCAAACCCTTGCTTTCCCTCCCATTCCTCATCCTTTCCAATTGCCAACCCCACCCACCACAGTCCTCTAAGTCTATATAGCTTCAGGAATTAGGAAGCCACCTATTGTGTGCAGAGGCTCCCTGCCAGGGAGTGGGAGACTTGGCCTCAGCACTGGCCAGTGTCAGGAGGGGCTGTATGCCCTGCTGAGTCTTCCTGCTCCAACCCGGCCAGGCTGCTGGGGCTGGGGGTGGGGCACACCAAGAAACTGGCTGTGGTGTGGAGCCAGCCAGCCATATTCCAAGTTGGGCATGGGCCTGGAGGTGGCTGCTGGGAAGACAGGCAAAGAGCTCCAGACCTTCAGTTTCTGTTCTTCCTCTGTCCCCGATGGGAGTGTGCATCCCCCATGGATTTCCCATGAGTCCAAGTTACCTTTGCTCTCAGGACCCCTCCTCTCTGCACCCATAGTTCGAGAGTACTGTGGCATTCCCTGCTCTCCCCAGAAGAGAGCTCACTGTGAGTTCATTTGCTGGGACTCCCAGGCTGGGAAGCTGACCTGATGAAAGGGACACCTTTGCCGTTGCTTTTAGAACCCTATGTGTCTGTTCCACAACTCTTTTCCCCCACACCCTATTTTTCTTCTGTTTCCTTGAAATCAGGCCAAATCACTGATGGTGGCCTATTGTTTGTTTTTCTTTTTTTGGTCCAGCCTTTGTTAAGGTAAACAGGAATGTTACGTCCCAGGAGGCAGGCCAGTGACCCTCCAGGCCAAGTGCCTGGATGTGGCAAAGCTACAATAAATATCGAGTGGTGAGAGCAATGGGCATTTAACAAAGCTGGGACGAGGAAGCCTCAGAGGGCCAGCAGACTGGTTAAGAGGCTGTTGGATGAGCTGGGTAGTATTTCTACTTCAACCTGATTGAAATGTCGACTAAAAATCAATGCTGTTGACTAGTGATAATTTACAGCGTTCCTGGTGCTAAGTAGATCTCCGCTTAAGAATGCCTTGGCTGGGCAGAGATTAGTATAGGGAGCGGTGTGTGTCACAATGAGTCAGACGCATTATGGGTCAGCCCTTTATTTGTTTCATCATGACTTTTACACAGTTGTCATGTAATTTATGGCTGCTTTCACGTTGTCAAACATTTTCCTTGCGTCGTCTTTAACACACTCCTGACACAGACATGCTGCATTGGAGAGCTCAGTATTGTTTCCTAATCCAAGAGGAGGCCTGTAAACCATCAAATTACACTATCTCTGGGATAATCTCAATGCGCTGCAGATGAAAATCAGAGCTCATTTGTCCCTGATGCAAATTATTAAGTTCTAATTATAAATATCCATTTAATTACTCCATACATTTTTATGTTGCGGACCCTTTTGAGCACGGCTGTCTAGATGGGGTGGGGTGGGGGGATGCCTGGGAGATAGTCTGTGGTAATTAATGTATACATCCCCAATGGTAAAGGGTAAACATATGCTGCTTTGTTTGTCTTATTGACTGATTGATTAGATGTACAGAGACTTTGGCGTCGGCACAGTCCGAAGTTTAAATCTTTTTTGAAAACTGTCTAAAAATCTTTTCTGGGGAGAAGAAAGAGCTCAAATGTAGCCAAACTAGTAGCTTTTTCTGCAAGACGTCACCATCCTGAACTGCAGGGTTCTGTATTCGATCAAACCACCACTGAATTTGGTAGATTTAGATTTGACAGAAGCTAAGGGGGGGGAAGGAGTTATACATGTTTATTACCTCGAATGTGAAATTGTTCTTGTAGAGAATACGCAACAGTGGGGTTTTTATTTTGGTTGTTGCTGTATTGTGTTTTTCAAGTATTTTCTTCTTCCTAGCCCTGCTGTCAGTGTCTACCAGAATGTGTGTCTGTGATGTGAAGATGCTCTGGGAACCTGATGGTCAGCTCTGGTTGACTGTCAAGCAGTCATATGAAAGGCAGTAAGAGTCTTGCAACTAGATATTGCCTTTCCGTGAAAGAAGTATAAAGCAGAAGTGCCAGGATTGGTTGGGAGGGATTGAGGCCTTTTGCGTATTACAGAACTTTCTAGAACCTAACTTTGACTTTTAATGACAGTGAAAGGACACTGGTCTGGAAACCAAGGTGCCTGGGTTCTGACCGTGGATTTCTTTCACCCACTGGCATTTTGTTTTCCTTATCTGTGACCTAGGACACACAAGTGTGCAACAGTGGGTGGGTCTCTCAGCTCACATCCTTTACTACCGTCCTGTCAACACCTGTGGCCCCTACTCTTTCAGGACCCTCCAGCCAAATGGGGCTCCCCCTGCAAAGAAAGCAGGGTAATTTTTATAATTATCACTGTTGTTTGCTTCGAAGATTGAAAGTGTGGTGGAGGTTAATTCTTGGGCTCATGATCCCTGAGCAGAAAGCTTAACTAAGTCTTTTAAATTGCTGGAAGCCAAGTTGAAGCCCAGTGTAGTGGAATGGTGATAATTCACAGAAGTTTCCAGGCTCGCAAGATTTCTCCATCTTTTAATTGCTGCAAGCTGTTTTTGAAAAAAATCGAAAAAAATGTGTATTTTCTTTCCCAACTTGCTTTTTTTGGGCCACTGTAACTACGTCAAAATAGAAATACGTCTGAAAAAGAAATCGTTTGAATTCAAACACCCAGGTATTTTAAATTCAATTAACTGACGGAATGTAGTTATTTTCCGCCTACCTCCTCCCCAAAGCTGATCTCCCGGTACGGACATAGCGTGCATATGCTGAGTTCGTGGAGTTACCAATCCCTGCTTGCCACAGCCATCCACGGCAGCCTGTTTAGAAGCGTTCTCCCTCTGTTAGTGTTGAAGACAGCATAAATTGAGTAGAAATGTTCTTTTTTTATTCAGCATGTAGGTAAAAGCATATGGCCTCTTCTGGGACATGTAGTCTTCGCCATCCATGTTCTAAACTTGGTGTTTACCGTTGGCTGTGGGCACGGATGTTTCTGTTTTCCTCACCGTCCGGCAGATACCATTTATATGCGGCGTTAAATGAGATATGAAATGGTGTTTTGAGAAACATACTGAAAAAGAGCAGTCACAGTTAGTGTAGGGATAATGATTGTCTGAAACTTTCTTTTATTATCCCACAGGCTCAGAGTAAGGGGAAAAATGAATCATGTATTCCTTGTAGGACACGGGCACTCTTGAGGATCTACAGCATCCATAAAAATGTAATTTATTTAAATTACTGCCTCTTTAACTTACAATGTTTGGGAAGGTTTATTATTATTATTATTATTATTATCATTATTATTAGGAGTGCTTTATTAAGGTGCTGATAATCAGCTCTTTCAGATGGCATATATTCTCTTCTGGAAACCCAAACAAGAAACTAGGGGAAAAGTTTAGCCTTCAACCTAGCTAAAAGATGATGGACAGATTGAATGAGTGGCAGCCCTAGAGGCTCTGCTGAAAGCAGAGTATGATCATAGTTATGCCAGAGGGACAGGGGATGACATAGGTGCACAGACATTTCTTAGCCCCATAGTCCCCATCCTTCTGGTGTTGTGCTAATGTATCACCCTTTGTATTGTTAATGTATGGTGGGAAGCTGCGGCTAGGACAGTAGTGGCTCACTAATGGGGTCAGTTGTGTCACCATGTGATATATGGATTATGTTTACTGTGGCATATTTTGTTTGCGAGCTGGGCTGTGAGATGGGAGAAGATGATAAATGAAGATGCCCTACAGTTTTCACACTAGTTTCTGTGGTCTCCAAAACAATGAGGCGGCCCTGATAACGGAGAGGTATTTATGGATCCATAATTGACTTTGAAGTTTTAGATTCCTGGTTCAAGTTTCAGATGGGAGTGTCTACTCCATTAATAACTGCGTAAAGCTCCTGTTTGACTTAAATAAATTATTTAGGGCTGATTGCTAGAACCTTGGTAAGTCCAGGAACCTTCAGGCTAAGTAACTGTCCTGTGGCTTTTGTGTCTTGTTGCTGTATTTGCTAGAGCCTCTGGGTGTTCGTGTGTTACTGCATTTATTTCTCAACTATCTTCTGGTAGTGAATGATTTTTCTTACTGGAACCTTCAGTGGTACACATGTAAAAGGCTTAATACCTCTTGTCAGAAAAAAGTCCTCAAGCATGTCAGCACCATCATTATAAGATATAGCACACACCCACACACCCACACACACATCCACGCTTATACATACAGATAGGAAAACACCCATACTATATACAGATATGTGTATATATAATGTATATATATATATATAAGTAGATAGGCATATGTATTGAGAGATAGGGAACAGGAAAGTCTTTAGATCTTTAGAATTTAGTAGCATTTCATTAAGATTTCATTAAGCCACTAGAGAAGCTTGCAATTTCCATGTACCAGGGGTTGACAGTGTATTGTGAAAAAAACTATACATGGATTTCAATTTTTTTTTTCTTTGCCCTCAAATGAACTCTGTCAGTTCCATCTTCCGCAAATGTTTAGAAGGGCTCTTGCAGACCCTATCATTGGCCAGATCTTGACTCAGGCACTTCCCTGCTCACCAGATGTGATTGGGTGGCAGCCCCATGCTTTTTGCCTTTCCTGCATTGCTAGGTGCCGCAGCACTTGTTGCCTGGTAGCCTCCCTCCTGTAGTAGCATTCTGCCATGCCTGGGTTTCTTGTGACTCGCCCCTGCATCTGGTTAAATGGACTTCAGAGATGGGTATACCCTTACTTCTTACTCGTTTTATACCCTGGAAGATATTAAGTCTAACACGCTTTTACCCACCAAATCTATAGAGAAAACAGCTGGGCAATTTTTGTTTCAATCTCTGTGTCTCTCTGGAGCACTAGCTCCAGAGACTGATCAATAGGTTTTATTGTAGACCTCACTATCTCTAAAAGGTGTATGACCTTATCCTGTCTAAAAATAGTATTTGCTCTTGCCTGCAGAACCTTGACCTGTGAAAACCCATTTGGAACATAACTGACATATCTAGTCAGCTGTATATCCAAGAAATGCTCTTTGAATGAAATTCTGTGCAGACCCGACCTGAAGAACACTTGCTTGGAAGAAAAATAAATACCACTTCTGAACACTGGGAGTGCACCTGCCTTCCTGATGTGTGCCACATGGCTGAGAAGGGCAAGGACCGGATCCAAGGACTCCCAGGGAGGGTGTACATGCAGGGCCCTGACTAGGACAAAGCCACCACAAAGAAGCAAGGGTTTGGGCTGAGTGCAAAGTGGCTTCACCCATGATCCTTGGCACTTTCAGAGAGCATGTTTCTCCAGAGCTTTCCTTGAAACCTCAATCTCAACCGTGGAGGAAGGGATTTCCCCAAAGCATGTCCTGAAAGGAGAGTGAGATTAAACTCACTCTCCTATTTGATAATAAGACTTTGTTGTCACTATAGGTTTTTAGGTATGCTAATAGTTTTGCAGTTGTGCATAAAAGGGGAAAAATGAGTTCTTATCCTTTAAAAATACGTACAGAAGTAGTTAGTGATGAAAAAGATAAGATGTCTGGGGTCCACTTAAATAATGAGGTGGGCAGGGGAGATGATAGGGCTGTAGATAAGAGTGGTGGGGATGTGAGTGGTTGAAGCTGTGTTGTGGGGACTTTGATGGGTTATTGCCACCCTCTTTCTCCTTTTGTGTACGTTTGGGAGGTTTCCAGAGAATAACAATGGCAAGTGATGGGTAGAGAGCAAAATGGCCTTGTCTGGTGGGTGCTGTTTCTGCTGGGAGAGAGTGAGACGGCAGGTGAACATCTGTAGGAGGAGAAAGTTCCTTTGTGTTTGGGCTTGGATGGGACAGGCTTCTGGTCAAGGAGATCATCTCAAGGCCTGTACCAGGCATTGTGCTTTGTTCTTCTGGAAGATGAGCTCTGATGCCTTTCTCCCAGTGTGCAAGGAAAAGCTGCAGGTGGAGACTGGTGGAGTTGGACACAAGGTGCCTTGTTTGGTGGGAGTGTGGATTGCAAAGAAGCAGGAGGAAGACACTTGGCTGACAGCATTGATGGAGGCAAGGTCATTTTGGCTCTGATCCTTGCCTGGAAGGATGCTGGCCACCCTCTGAAAGAGAAGGGACAGAGAATACAGACAGGGACAACTTAGGCACTGCCCCAGAGGGAAGGGAGCAGTCCTCCAATGGCAGAGGTGGAATGGGGCATAGTGTTCTCCTGGTAACCAAAGCCAAGACTGTGGTCACTGTGGGCTTTGCACAGCATGGAAAGTCTGTGCCGGAGATGCTGCTGCCTGGAAGCTGGGACCAAGAGCCCTCTGGTTTTATAAAATGTCTGTTCCTGCTTCATGCAGAGGCTATTATTAGCAAGTGTCACTCAGTTATCTGAGAGTGGCGCTTTTAGCTGCCATCTAAGTGTCTGACACTTGGGCTTACAGCAAATTAAATTAAACTCTAAGTTGGTTTAGCTTCACTGGCAATAGACAATAGGAGCAGCTGTTGTGGAAATGGAACCTGGCAACTCCAGGATCAGTTGGGTGTGTGTGTGAGTTTGTGTTCGTGTGTGTGTTCGTGTTCACTTTTGGTAGTTGTGAACCTGCAGGCGACTCTTGGGAGAAGAGGGAGCTGCCCAAGCAGTTATTCATCAGTCTCCCTTGTTGAGGAATGGGGAAGGTATCATTGCCTGGAGATGACCACTAGGCCACATCCCTTCCCAAACTTGGTTGTACCGTGCTTGGCTGACCTAGGTAGTGTGTAAAGCTGGAGTCATTTTTTTTCTTCATTCTATTCTTTGTATGTCCCTGGCAGTGCTTTTCTGCCACTTAGGGTAACTTGCATAAAAACACCAGTGGAATCCAATTGGAGGAAGGGGTAGATGGTGCCGGCTCTGTGCCATACAGCCACCAAATTGGTGCGATGAGTGGTGCTGGGTGCCTGTGGTTGGAGACACACCTCCAGGTTCAGCAAGCAGACAGGGTGGGGAGAAATGGGTACAGTCTGCTCTTTCTGATGCAAATGTCTTCACAGGCCTTGGAGCTCTGTGCCTGCGAATTCAGGACCTTTCTGCCTCATGATGTTGAGTCAGAGCAAAACCCTGCACATCAAAAGCCACTGATTTAAAATTCTTCAGAAAACTCGCGGTCATTTCTCCCTACTCATAAATGGAATGCAAATGTGGGCATTATTCCACCAAAGGGCGATGCTCTTTGCTTTTCTAATCTAGATTTTTAGAAAATTCTGTGGCACTTGATTTCAGTTCCTCAGATTCCAGAATTTATACTCACTGATAAGTAATGCATTATGCAAATCATTCAGTTTACATATCCAAATACTGTTTTGCATCATTCACACCTCATGTCTTGAAAAAAAAAGTGAAATGTTTCCTCAAAATAAACAAAACCTGCAGAAGAGTTTATTGTAAGGGTGCAAATTAAAGAGGCACCCATTTGCCTGGGAACTTTTGAGGAAATTTTTAATACTTCTACATAAATAATTATGCAAGATTTTTTTTTGGCTTTTACACATAGGACATGTAATTCCTACATTATTTTATCTCTGGCTTTGTAAATTTTTAAATTTCTTTTTGAAAAAGAAATTGTAACACCATGTTCCATACACATTTGCAAATATACATACGTGTAAGGAATAAATTAAAATCCAGGCTGAGTTACTTGGAGAGGGTCTGATAATTGTTTATCAGTGATGTGACCCATCTATCAGGGAGTAGGGAGAGCGAGCAGGTGCGAAGTCAGTGCTGTGTGTCAACTTAGCCAAGTCCAGCCGAGAATTCTGAGGCTGCACATTGGCAAACGGCAGTGTCCTAAGATAAGTCTCGCTTGTCTTTCAGGGAATTATTTATTCATATGTCTGAGAGGCAGAGAGAGAGAAAGAGAAAAGCGGAGAGCTCAATGGCTTATTTATTTGAGAGGAAGAGAGAGGAAGAAAGTGCTCTTCCATCTGTTGGTTTGCTCCCCCAAACACCTGCAACAGCTGTGACCTGCTGGGCCAGACCACTGTTGAAGAAAGCTGGAAACTCATTCCAGGTCTTCCATAATGGGTGGCAAGGACCCAACTTCTTGAGTGCTCACCTTCTGCCTCCCAGAGTGCCCATTAGCATGGTACTAGAATCAGGGTCAGAGCCCGGACTCACACCCAACACCAGGAAGTAGGAAATGTACATGCCAACGGTGAGCTTTGACTGCTGCACAAATGCCCACCCCTGCTGTGCGTTTTTATCATCATTGGAGTAGTTTGGGAGAGTGTGGGATGGGACTGGAGCTACTGTATGAGTGAGCATGTTCCCAGGTCTACAGCAGCCCCAAACCCCACCCCAATCTTGTGTGTGAGAACAGAGTTGGCTCCAGAATCTGCAAGGAATTCCGAGGTATCAGCCTAGTCTGTTGAGCAATCAACTCACTACTGTTAGAGAGCTTGTCAGATTTCAGGAGCAATTTCCCTCCGAAGGAAGGAAGGAAGGGAAAAGGAAGGAAGGGAAGAAAGCCAAGCAAGGACCTTATGTTTCCTCTGCGCGTTTGCTGCTCCACACCCATCCCTCCTTACAGGTTCTGGACACATTTTTGGCACTGCATAGGGTAAGCGTTCCAACATGTTCTTAATCTTTAACTTTCACGTCATTAAAAGTCTTATGTACTGACTTTCAGCTGCCTGGAGACAGTTCAGGGCCCAGCACCTGACAGGTGTAATGGTCTGTCTCTCAATATGGAGGTTACAGAATCAAAAAGGCTGCAAAAAGCCTTAAAGATGTTGATCCCATGGATGGAGCAAGCACACAGGTCTCCGTTTTACCTTACTTTCACACCTTCTCCTCCTCCTCCTCCTTGTAGCACCTGTATTTGAAAGGAACCAATTGGAATGCGGGGGGACAGGGTTGGGATGGGGAAAATCTTCTTGGCCTGGTGTACTACCTAATGATGACGCTCTGCTTTCTGCTAGGGTCAGGACTAAAATTTCCACTTCTTTTCTCTTTTCCTCTCCAGCCTGAGAGGTGTGTGTCATAGCTTTTTTCAAGAATGAGCTCCCCCTTTGCTGTGGATGATAGGGAAACAGATTTGTTGCCTACTGTGACTTCAAGTCCCGGCTTGAATGGCAGAATGTAGCGGGCAGCCCCAGGAAATGCAGCTGTGAATGACTGCATGTTGTTCTTTGCCCAGGAAGCAGAGGCTTGTTGATGGGATCCCTCCAGCTTGACTTGAACTTGAATAACAATAGCTGAGCCCTTAGGATGGCCCCTCTAGTAATAACTTCCCATCTTACATTCTGATTATTTTTAAAATTGTGTATTTAAAAGAGGGAGAGAAACAGAGATTGACCATCTGGTGGTTCACTCTCCAAATGACTACGACAGCTGGGGCTGTACCAGGCAGAAGTAAGGAGCCATGAACTCAATCCAGATCTCATGGAGGTGACTAGGATACAACTATTCGAGCCATCATGTGCTGCTCCCCAACATGCACATTAGCAGGAAGCTGGAATCGGAATGGAGTCTAGACTGAAACCCAGCATGCTAGTATGGGCTATGGGTGTCCCAAGTGGCATGGTAACTGCTGTGCCAAGTGCCTGCCCCACATTCTAATTTTAGAGGGACTTTGAAGGGAACTCTGTGATGACGAGTAGGCTGTCCAAATTCTTCCAGCCTCTGCTTTCTCTGCTGCTCTCCCAGGCCTCTCTGGGTGGGATGAGTCTCAGGGCTCTGTGAAACATCTGGCCCGGTGCTCCGTGCCCATGCATGCCCCGTGCACTGCCCTGTATCAGACAGTTTCCCTCAGTGCCCTGTCCCACTTCCCACCATAGGAAGCTCACTGCAATCCAGATGAGTTGGAGCGTCATCTGCGCTAATGCTGACATTTAGAAAATAAGGAGTTCTGAAACTGTCATCCTGTCACAGGGTTCTTAGGGTCTGCTTGAGAACAGGCAGTCGCATACCAGTGTGGAATCATGCTTTGGTTTGGTGCCTCCTTCCTGGGTGATGTTTCTGCAGAGGATGGGAGCTCAGCAGTGATGGGGGCCACCAGGCAAGGTGCTTTCAAGCCTAAGCTTGTTGCAGAGAATCTGGATCTGGGCAGAGTGGAGGGGAGTCGAAGGGTGGGGTGGGTGGGAAACAATGCAGAGACTCATTCTTACATTAAGATTGCTAAACCTCAGGAATTACTCTAAAGTGTTTCAGAAAATGTCTGTCTTCCCCTAACAGGCTTGGAGGGAGAGGCTCTTGTTCGTCTAACAAGAGTATCTGGGGGTTCACAGAAGACAGAGCAGGTCAGTGAGCACAGGCGCTTTGCTCTGTGGAAGGGAGAAGACGTCTTTGTTGAGAATCTTCTGGATAGACAGAAGTGTGAGGTCATAGTGTTGACCCTCTTATTTTACAGGTGAGAAAGGTTGAAGCTGAGGGGGAACCGTGTGCCAGAGGCCCCTTGCTAGACAGTGACAGATTTGGCCCTGAGCCTGGAGCTCTACACACTTTCATCTTTTCCTGCAGGGCTCTGCCAGCTCCCACAGCCTGTCTGGTCCCACAGGGACCAGGGCGACCCTCCCGTGCTCTGCTGCTGAACAGGCGCCAATACTTGGCCGTGAGATGGCTGCTCCTTCTCCAAGTGGGAGCTTGGCTGGTCTCTCTCAGCTGTGCTGACCTCCAAGCCATCTCTGTTGCACTTGGCCCAAGCCTTTAGTGCCCTGTGTCCCGTGTCTTCTGTGAGGCTTCCATCCTGCGGCAGGTGTGAGGCTGGCAGGGAGTGCTGTGCTGATTTGATTCAGCCGACTGGATGTATGGGGTCAGCAGAATTACTAGGGGTGGTGAAACATGTACCCTCTCAGGGACAGACAGTCGGAGTCCTGAGAACTGGCCAGTCAAACCTCTTCCACCCCTCATGGGTGCTATTTTTAAAGACCCCTCTCAATTGCAGGAAATCCTTCCTTTTGTCTGTCTTCAATCCCTCATGCCTCAGTGTAAACCCATTTCCTCTTCGTGGTGTAGAAGACAAAGTATCCCATTACCAACCTTGGACCAAAACTCCTCATATTTTCAGATGCTTTGTACTACTCTGCCACCACTTTTTCCTGAATAACCTCTCTTCCCTGAACTTGAACCCATGGATCTATTCCAAATATTCCACGTATCACCTTTATACCTCTCTTCAGAACCTGTTGATTTCTTAGATTCTTTGCTCAATCGCTAGCAAGCCTGGTGATTACCCAGGATAGTAGCCAGATACTTGAGGGTTCTCCACTTCCTCACTCCTCTACCTGCACCCTTCCGTCCGGCTTTGTCTTGGAACCAAACAGTACTTCATTGATGACTCATGCTGAGCTCGTGGTCTGCTGGGAATCCCAGATCTTCAGCCAATTTGAGTGCTGCTATGTTTTCACTCCCTCCTATTCTGGTGCCACATTTCTCCCCAGGCATCCCTCTCTGTCCTTATCCCTCTTGGATATAGTTCTCTACTCCTGACCGAAGTTCCCCGACCTCCCTCTCTCCTTGGCCGGGTGATGGAGAATTACGATCCTGTCTCCAAAGGTGCCTCCTCCTTCTTGGCAGCTTGCCCAGTGACAACTTCATGGAGGCTGAGAAGTACAGTGAGTGGCCTTTCTTGCCTCCTTTAACTGCTCGGGGGTGGTGTGGTGGGGGAATTGTTCATAACTCTCCTCTGACACCTGGGGAACAAAGATTTTGGAGAAGCAGAGCCAGGAATCCCTATGAGCCAGCTGGGCCAAATCTCTTTTGAGTTTCCAAAATCCTGTGTTAAAATGATAGCAGTTGGTCATCGTGTTTTGTAAGAGCACAACAGAACCCGAGTTGCAGGTAATAGGCGTGTCCTGTCTGTGTGTTGGGGTAAGGAGAGGTGACAGTGAGTGTGTAGGATGATCTGAAAAGCATTACAGACATGGGAAAGCATTTCACACAGCACCAGTGTGGCATGAGTAATCATAGGCTTATAGCCACAGGCTAGAGTTTGAGTCCCTGCCTCTGTGTTTTTTTTTTTTTTCTTCAAACTCCTGTTCCATGAAAGACATACTGCCTTGGCACCATGAGAGGGCTACGTGTCTTGAGAACCCAAGGTGTATATGCCCCCAACATCCCTTTTTTGTGGGCGTTATCCCAGCCGTGCCCCAGGCAACACCTCTGGTTGGCGCTCTTTCTGATCGTTGTGCTCACCTCCCCTTCTGCCAGACCTAGTAGTGATGCAGTATTCCCCATGGTTTGACATTACGGTAGATGGGTGGAAGTGGGATGGGCTGCAAACTTCTGCCTGAAGTGTCGGGTAGGATCAGCAATGGAGAGGCTGGAAAATGTGATGATTAGGAAACTCCTGTGTCTGTGTCAGACGCTGTGGACACCTGTCCCCTGCCTAAGATCAATGCGTTGAGTGGCAAAGAGACTTGATGTGGTTAAGCTGATGCTTGGAGCACCCACAGTTTGTATCTGAGTGCTTGGGTTTGAGTCCTGCATCTCCACTTCCAGTTGAGCTTCCCGCCAATGTGCACCCTAGGAAGGAGCAGGTGGTGTTCAGGTGTTTGGGCACCTCTCACCCATCTAGGATATTCTGTTTGAATTGCAGACTTCTAGCTTTAGCTTCATCGATCCTAGGCAGGTTGCAGGCCTTTGAAGGCGTGAATTGCTGGATAGGAGATCTCTTTCTGTCTGCCTTTCAAATAAGGTTAAAAAGAAAAAGAAATTCAAAGTTGTACCTGGTCCTACATATATTTATTTATTTATTTTAAAAAATTATTTATTTTTCTTTGAAAGACATAGTTACAGAGAGAGAAAGAGTGACAGAGAGATCTTCCATTTGCTGATTTGTTCACCAAACGCTTACCTGCAATAGATGGTGTTGGGCTGGTGTGAAGCCAGGAGCAGGAGTTTCTTTTGGGTCTCCCACATGGGTACAGGGTCCTGAGGCTTTGGGCCATTCTCTACTGCTTTCCCAGGCCACAGCAGGGAGCTGGATGTAAGTGGAGCAACCAGGACACAAACTGGTGCTCGTATGGGATCCTGGCACATGCAAGGGGAGGATTGATTTTTTTTTCATTTTTATTTGAAAGACAGATTTACGGAGGGAAGGAAAGGCAGAAAAAAAACTATCCTCACATACACTTATTAAAGGCTTGCTGCTATATAAGGATGCTTCAAAAAATTCATGGAAAATGGAATGAAGAGATGTTTATTTTAGTGTAAAAAGTTTTGAAATATATGCATGAGATGGATCTTCAAAAAGTTCATAGAAAATATGTGGTATGAAAAAAATTATGCATGGATTAAAAAAATGTTTTGCACCAAGATAAATTTATCTTTTACTTCCATTTTCCACAGACTTTCTCCTGTACCCCTAGTATCTCTGCTTGATGGATCCCTGCAGGCCATCTTTCTGCATAACTAAGGATCTCTGGGTGAGGGCTCGGCCAAGGCCTGACTGTTAACAACCTCAACTTCCTTTGCAGGGGTTGTCACTCTGCTCCTCATGAAAGAGGATCAGTGGCTTTCACATGACCTTGTGGGTCTGTCTTTCTTTCTTTCTTTCTTTCTTTTTGTTTTGAAGATTTACTTATTTTTATTGCACAGAGTTACAGAGAGGAGAGACAGGGAGAGGTCTTCCATCTGCTGGTTCACTGCCCAAGTGGCCGCAATGGCCAGAGCTAAGACGGTCTGAAGCCAGGAGCCCAGAGCTTCTTCTGGGTTTTCCACGTGAGTGCAGGGTCCCAAGGCTTTGGGCTATCCTCAACTGCTTTCCCAAGCCACAAACAGGAAGGCGGAAGGGAAGTGGTGCAGCGGGGATATGAATCGGTGCCCATATGAGATCCCAGCACATGCAAGGTGAGAACTTAAGCCGCTAGGCTACCGTGCCAGGCCTTGGTGTTGCTATTTTCTCCTTCCAAAATGATCATCTTTCAGAGAGCAAGTGTGTTTTCATCGTGTGCACTGAGTACCCATTCTCACTGCTCGGGCACAGGAAGACCCAGGCTCTGCATCTGGGGAGATGAGGGGCTGGGAGTTTATTTCCCTCTTTCCTCCCTGTGGAGAAGACAGTCTGGGTGGAGGAGGGTGTGTGGGGTGAGTCTAAGGGGCATCTTCTGTGACCTTCCCTATGTGGCTGGGCGGAGAGCTCACCTACAATTACTGGCCCATCTCACTTGGATGTTGGTGTGGGCAGGCTCTTCAGTGCTGGGCAGATACTGGGGAGGAGGGGAGCTAACCCCTGGGGTGTGGGAAGCTGGCAGCATCCTGGAAACAACAGCCCAGTGCCTGTCTCAGTGGAGGTAGCGTGGCCAAGGACGCCAAGTATGACTTTCCTTGGGGAAGCTCAGGCTGTTTTTGGGTTGGCCTGGGAAGGTGCTTCTCTCTCTGCCTGGGGAGACTAGCCGTGTATGTGGATTTGATAGCTAAGTCAGGAAACCCTCTGCCATGGAGGGGACAATTCACTGACTCTTGAGGCAGGATGCCCTTTTTGGTGTGTTGTGAAGAAGACAGATTGGGTCCATGTCTTCTGATTGCATTCCTAAGAAAAAGCCATCCAAGCTGTGTTCAAATGACTTCTCCCCATGGGTCCTAGGACTGTGCAGAAATGAATTACCAGCCTCTGCCCCCAACCAGGGTTGGTGGTCTTAGGACTGAAGTCCAGCAGTGGCCAGGGTGGCCCACAGTTATGGCCTTTTCTACCTGCCGTGGATGGAAGTGGCTCCATGTCTTGGGCAGTGGCTCTTGCCTGTGCATGGCCTCAGTCCAAGCTTTGTCTAGCCATCTGCCCGCCTGCCCTCTCCGACGCTTGTGCTGTCTCTTGGGAACCTTATGGTGGAGGGACAGTGGGCTTAGGAATTCGAGATGGTGGAGACGGGGTTCAAGGCTGTTGACCTATTCCAGATACTCTGTCCAGTGCAAGCCAGGGAGCAGCTTTTCTCCTTGTAGAGGTGCCTGTGTGCAAAAGGAGGCCCCTTGCCCCCAGGCTCTGTGTGTTTGTGTTTTTGTAGCCTTGGATCCCTGGGGAGGCCTGCAGCTTGTGCAGCTAGCTAGTTCCACTGAGTTATACCAGCAATGCTCAGTTCTCAGGCCAGGATGGTGAGGCTATGGCAGGGTTTGTTGTGGTGGAGGCTTGTTCTTGTTCTTTACTCAGTCCTGGCCAAGAGGAGTCTGATGTGTTATGGGTGTGAGTGGGAAAACCGAATAAGCAGTCTGCCCATGGAGAAGCAGGAGGTTCCAGAAAGGAGAATCAGACCAAGAAGATCCTGGCAGAATATGCAGATGTGCTCCATAAAAAGTGGAGCTAGAGTCTGGCTCGGGGCTCTCCCAGCACCCAAGGCTGGTGAGGATGCCTGTCTGGGCACTGGTTTGAGGGTGCATGAGGCCTGGCTGTGCTGTGTGCAGCCTCATGGGTGTGTGCGGGTGGCACCTCCCCCATTAGAGGGCACTGGCACCCCCTGTGAAGAGCATGCACCCACCAAGGCAGCTACCCCATTTAGTGCTACTGCTGGGACCAACTTCCCTGTTCCGTGACCCAACACATTGGAGCAGTGAAAGCTGCAGAACTGAAGAACCACCCTGGGATGGGGTGGGAGTACAGCTAGAATGCAGCTGGTGCCTGTGTTCCCGAGTCTGGTCATCTCTTCTCAGGGAGGAGCCAGCATAGGGGTTTGTTCCTGTATGGCTTGTGTGCTGCCTGTTGCCCTGGGCATCTGTCAGGGTCAGGTTCATCTCTGAGATGTCAAGAGAGAGAAAAATCTCCTTTCTCCAAATGGATGCCTTGTGAGTGGACAGCAACGTGGTGAGGATCGTTCATCCACCTGCGGTGCATCACGTAGTAGTGACTGCTTGTTCCCGCACTCATCGCAGGTGACTCACAGCCGAGAAGCTGAAGGGGAATGAGCTGTCTGTGCCAGACCGTAGGGCCGGGAAACCCCAGTATTGGTACTGTGGAAGCTGTCTTAAGTGACAAGTACATAAGCAGAATGAACTTCCTGGGGGGCTTTGGCTTCTTTAAGACCCAAGAATTTAGAGCTGAGAGGAAGTCCACTGTCTAGTCTCATTTTTTAAAAAAGCTTCAACCTGTGTTCATTGAGTTATTTCCCTATGCCAAGCCCATGACAGGTGCTGGAAGAGAGAAGAGATGGTGCTGCCTGGCAGCTGACTTTCTCATTTGAGATGTGGGTGGGTGGGGTGGGCAGGTGCAGGAAGACCAAGGCGTAGAGCCAGGAAAGCCAAGGACACCTAGCAACCCAGCAGAGCTTGCCCACAAACCCACATCAATTATTCTGAGTCCCAGAGCCGTGCTTTTTCTAGGACACCGTGTGGCCACCTGGAGCGACTCTGGTAGAACTGGAGGCAGGGTTCTAGATGGCCCCTTGAGTTATCTCCTTTAAAATACTCCAGGTGAGCTGGCTTCATGTCCAGGCGTAATGGAGACACACCAATCCTTTCTGGCCCCTCCCAGTCTCCAGGTTGCTAGAATAAAGCTGGAGCTTCCATGGAGGTGCTGGGACAGTTGTATTCCCTGGGAAGAGTCCCCGTGTCTCAGGCTCCATTAGCACTAAGCTCTGAGCCCCTCTCCTGCTTGCTCCTCTGGACACCTACCTGAAACCCTCCCTCCCTCTCCCATTGGTTGCTGAAGGACAGCTTGGTGAGTAGCGATGAAGCACCTCCCAGGCCTATTGATTTATTTATTTGAAAGAAAATGATTCTCTTTCCCACTTGCTTGACACTTCCTCCTCTTCCTACCTTCTTAGCAACAGAGTGCTCAAAGCGTGGAGAATTAACAGCAGCCCCCAACCCCCCTCCCGAGCCTGTGTCTTACATTACGAGCTGCTGCTTTGCTTGTTGCATTTTCAAGCATTCTGTGGCTTGGAAAAATACGTTGACTGAGTGATGATTGTTTTCATGAAACGGTACAACATGTAAAGCCGTGGTTGTCATTAATAGTGCAGTTATGTAGAGAGTAGCTCTTTAAGTCTTCAGTTTCGAATCAGATTAGTGCTGTTAACTCAAAATAGCCCCAAAAAAGAAGAAAGGGAAAAAAAGAAGAACTGTCGGAAATCAGAGGGAAATATTAGCATTATGAAACATGTTAACAAGTGGCCATTAGCACTTTATGTCCGCATGAATGGCATCTTTAAGTGTTTTATTGGTAACAAAATAGAGTGGAGTCACAGAGAATGGCATTACTTTCCAAATTGGCAAGTTCTTTTTAATTCAGACTTCTCCTTGTTATTGCCTACTGGGGAGCATTTATTCACCTGTCAAAATGTATGCCAGGGCCCGAAAGGGGGCTTCAGTGTTTCTGGCTGGGTCCTGGGCTCTCAGGTGTAAGGGGGTTAGCCCTTTTGCTCCTGTTCCGCCCTTCTCTCCATCAACCCCTCCGCCCCCCCCCCCCCCCATGAGCCACCGCAGGAGGTAGGGTCTAAAAGTACAGAGAGGAAGAGTGATGCCATTTGGGATTTGGCTCAGGCAAGTGTCCCCCAAGCCACCCTGGGTGTGAGCAGTGGTGGCGGGCGGGGGGTGACTCTCAGCACACCAGACATGGAGTGGGCTGCTCAGGGCCATGTGGGTACCACCAGCTGGGAAGAGGCATTGGGCTTGGAAGTACCCTGGGCTCTTGCTCCAGGCTCCTGGGAAGCCTCAGGAAGGGATCTCAGCTCTGGTGCTCACTGACCACTCCCCAGGGCCCCACTCTTTCCCTCAGGCTGCTGAGCTCCTCCTTGTGTATTACAATGTATGGGACTCTTTCCCCTGGGCCTCCAGGCCTATGGGGAAAAAGGGGTTTGGCTCCAAAGCAGACTCCAAAGCCAAGCTCCCCAGATTGGGCCGCCTGACAGTCTTATGGACTTGGTGCTGGGCAGCTGCCTGACAGGTGGGAGTTGTGAAGGCTCATACACTCACTTCACAACAAATATTTTGAGCACCTGTCATGTGCTAGGTGCTGACTTTGGTAGTGGGCATATGGCAGTGGTCAAAGCAACACAAAGTTCCTATCCTTGGAGCACCCTCATTCTAGATGGGAGAGACCAGAATACAGAAGTCAATAGGTGTGAGCACTGGTCACACTGCCTCAGAAAGGGACAAGCCAGGGATAAAAGGGATAGGGCGTATGTGGTGGGCAGACCTTTGTGTAAGATGTGTGGGCAGGCCTGCAACAGGTGAAGGTGAGGAAGTGGGTTGCATTGGCTTTGGGGAAAGAGGATCCTGAACAGATTCAATGATGTTGCCATCACCAATCGAGTTGTTGGAGGCAGGTGGGCAGGATGTCAGAGAGAGCCGGTGTTGGGGCTGGGCAGCTCCTTGGAGACCATAGGAAGCGATCCTGGCCTTGATCCCAGCCAAGGAAAATGGAATACGTCACGGAACTTTGGCTATAGCCTGAGACATGGGGGAGGTGAGGCAGGAAGTGCTGCCAAAATCCAGGCAAAATCATGATGACTTTAAGCAGAGCACTGGGGATGTGGTAAGGCACTTTCTGCCAGGTTGGGTGTGTGATAGAGGAGGAAGAGAGGAGTCGGGGGGAACCCTTAGGTACCTGGTAACAGAGGGTGAAGGATTGCTGGTTCAGTGGACAAATCTGGGGCTCCTTCTGCTCCCCTTAACCTTCTTGGTGTTCTTTGGGTGCTAGACTAGCGCCTCTGCTCAGGCAGAGCCCCTGGGAAGAGTACCGGTGGACTGCTTGTAGTTGAGATGATTTGGTCAAACTCTCATGTTCTTCAGGAAATGCTGGGTCTCCTCTCCCTAGGTTTTTTTTGTTATTCAGTTTCCTCCCTTTCATTCACCAGCAAAGACCACCCCAGGGGCTGCTGGTGCTGCATGGGGTGTAGAAGTGAACATGTACGCCACCTCTCTTTAGGGACTTGGCAGGTACTGTATCCCGACTCTGCACAGAATCTTTCCAAGTAGGTTTTTGTGACTGTGTCGGATCGGGGTCTGCCAGTCAGCCAGCACGTTGGCCTTGCTTATGGAAATCCCTTCTTTCAACCCCACAGCCTCCTCCTTTTCCCCGCTGCTACCTCCTTCCCATTCCTGGAAAGAAGTGGGCTGGCACACAGAGCCTTTTTCCTTGAAAGGAGAGTGGAGAGCCCTCTAATGGAAAAGTGGAATAATTCTTGGAATCTTCCAAACACCCAAGGCAGCCAGAGCCGAGATCAAGTGAATTATCTGAGGGTGGTTTGCAAGGACCTGTCTCAAGCCAAGTTGCTTTCTTGCTCGGCTCTTGCCTTCTGAGTCTTTAGATCAGTAACCGAGGCTTTAAGGTGTATGGTGAAGTTGTTGTCTGGACTTCTTTGCTTTTGAGAGAGGAGATCTTTCAGGCATTGGGGCTCCAGTCAGCAGTAACCTGCAGTCATACTGAAGAGCACAACTTGAGTAGTGGTCAGAGGAGAATTGGGCTCTCCCTCTGCCCCCACTGTGGTGCTGGCTTTGTCACAGGCAAACCTGATTATCCTGGAATTGCTAGTGACCCAGGAGGAGCCCATCCAAGAAGTGCGGTTGCTTGCTCCCTAGCCAGGGTCCAGCTACACTGTCAGAGACACTCAGGGAAGCCAAGGGTAGCCAGCCCTTGTCAGGGTCTCACCACTGCAAGGGTAAGCCCATTCCTGAGAACCAGGCTGGGGTGCTTCCTGGGTATCTTCTCTGATTTGGTTTGCCTAAGTTAAGATAAGTTTTCATTTTTTTGTGTGTGTCCTTATGTTTACTTACTTCTGAGGGAGAGAGAGAAAGAGACAGAGAGAAAGAGAGAGAGAGAGTGTTTCTATCTGCTGGTTCATTTCTTAGATGCTGCAGCTGCAGAAGCTGGTAGCTCGGAGACCAGTCGAAGGCTACTACATGGCTGGCAGGGACCCAAGTTCTTGAGTCCTCAGCTGCTGCCTCCTAGGGTGTGCATTAGCAGGATGTTGGACATGGAGCCTAGCTGTGACTCAGTCCCACGTATATGATAGCACTAGGCCATAGGCCCACTCCCTTAGGCTTTCATCCATCATTCACAGCATTCCCATCTTGGGAGAGAGCAGTAACCTCTCAGAAAGGGGAAAGTCCAAAGCAGCCAACCAGTTCTCAGTTGCATCCCTTGAAAAATGTGTTGGGGGTGTTGGTCTCGCAGCTTCCCACAGCCTGCTTGTTGGTGTCAGTCAGACTCATGCAGCTAGGCTCCAGGGTGGGCCCATTGTCTTGGACCCCTTTGTTTCCCTTAGTCTTCCCAGTCTGCACCAAGCATGCCTCCTGTGAGTTTTGGGTGTTTTTTGTGGGATAGGCTAGTAGCATTTTAGGGTGATTCCTCAACTAGACTAAGTACTTACCTGTGGCAGCCTGGAGGGCAGTCCTTTGCATTTGCATCTGTCCTGCTCACTGAGGATACTGTGACCACAGAGGAACCAGCGTAGAGACCATATGAGTTTGAAGCATTAGAAATCTGTGTGTGTCATGGGCCTTCAGTGGGTTTCTCTGGTCTTTTTGCTTTAGAACCTGTAATAATAATCCACAGTAATTGCCCCCTAGTATGCTGTCCTTTGTTACAGGAGTGTTGGATTAGTGTAAAATGGTGTCCTGTGTGCACTTGCAATAGCTTGATGTGGCTGCTTCCTTCTCCCCCTTGCACCAATATGTCTGCTGCTGTTGGGAAGACAGTTCTCTTGTTTTGGCCACATGTCTTAGGGAGGCCCCGGCTTGGGTGTGGCATTCTGCTCAGCCACGGCAGTTCACATTGGGAGCAATGCGGAGGTGCGGGTATGTGTGCAGTGCCTGCTCTGTGAGGCAGGCTCTGAGCCCCTGAAACAGCTGCATTTGGAGGGGTCCTTCCTCGGCCTGCCCTGACGTCTTGAGGCTCCCAGACATTTGAAAATGGAGAAGCACTTCACCAAGGCCTCAAATTTCCCGGTTCAAAACGGAAGCAGTTTCAACTCAGTGAGGCTGCAGCCATCTTTGTAGATTTCGTACACATTTCCACCCTCAGCTATTCAAGAGAGACAAATGCTTTCTTTCCTTCCAGTCTTCCTTCCTTCTTTTTTCCCCTCTCTCTTGTTTGTTCTACTGAACTGAAGACCGTTTAATCCTTGGCCTCCTGTCTGTTAGGATATGATGTTTTTTTAATAGTGCTTGTTTATGACTAAGGTCAAAGACAGTATTTCAGAACAAAAATTAGAGTTAGTTCATAATTGAGTACATATGTATGTTACTGTTTATTTTTATAGTTTGTTAATTTATTTTTAAACAGCTCGGTTACGCCAACTTGTTTATAGCCCTGTTCATCACATGCCTCTCCCGTCAGGGTGTTAAAAGGCACATGCTTTTCAATAGTTTGGATCCTGAGTTAAATTAGATAATGCCATCAGGTAGCCATTTAATTACATTAATTGAATGCTTATGCAGAAAGGCAGTTTTGCAGGGCTATAATGAAATAGCATTTATAAGTACACATGTATAAATCTCAGCATTACAGACATTATGTGAGGTTGCTGGCAGAAAAGTGGATATATATATCAGGTGTTTTGAAAGTAACCCAAGGGTTTCTCTCATCAGGGGTAAATGTTGCTTTCGTGATTGACAAGGCTGCTGGGCATGACTGTTCCCTTAGTGAGATGCCTCTAGTGGTAGCCCCCTGCGCCATGATGTACAAGGCACAGGGGTGCTGCCTCTGCTACAGCCAGGGTTGTCCCTGGAAGCATAGTGCTGAACTGGGCTGCTCATTGGGGCTCAAAGAGGAGACCCCCATCTGGTGAGATCCCTGGCTCCATGGAGGGTCTGAGTGTCAGTACATTTGGAGTGGTCCCAGGCTCTGCCCTGAATCTGAGGAGCACCACTGCGTGGTTCTGCAGGGTGGAAGCGCCAGTAGTGCCTTAGGACTTCGGGTGTGGCACATCAGACCCAGCTTACCTTCCTGGAATGTACAGAGAGCTACAGGAACATGCCAGAGCCCCCGTGGCTGTTGCTTTGCCCTTAGGGCTTGCAGATAGAGCATCATAGGTGAGGAGGACAATGGCCTGCCTCCCTGTGATGTGCGGTGATGGGTGCCAAAGGATGGCTAGAAAGCAGGGAGTTACAGGTGTGCTGACTGAGTGAGTCTCTGTCTTCTCATTCTGCTTGGTCACCCCTGGAGCCACAAGGTCAGGGTGTGTCCTGAGACTGGCAAACCCTATTTGCCTTGTGCCCCAGCTTACCATTCCCAGGCCGTATTGTCCAGCAGGTGAATGTAGTGGGCCTATGGGTATTTCTGGGCCGTCTCTGGAGGCTGGGCAGCCTTGTTTGGCCAGGTGCTTGTCTCTACTTCAGGTACAGTTGTTTTGGATGGTATGTGTAATGAGCCCTTTGTGTGGTTCCAGACCCCAGGGGCATTACAGTTTCATCAGAGTGGCCACCTTGTGTCTCTTTGTATAGGAGCTTCCAACGAGGGCTGGAAGGTGTGTATCTGAGAGGCAGGAGGCCCACTAGGCTGGACAAGGAGGGAGGGGTGAGGGTTGGTGTGCCCCGTACCCCCTGAATGCTCCTCCCCGGGGGAAGGCTGGAAGAGCTGGGGCTCCCAATGGTTGGGCAGTGTTTGTCCAGCTGAAAGCAGCCCGTGCAGTTGAGCACCTGGGGAGTGATTTCCCCTGAGCTGGCGGCTGCTCCGACACATTGCACCTACAAGTCCCAACAAAACGATGTGTTCTTTTGGGGCTATTGTTGCTATAACAGGCATTTGGGAAACTGCGAGAAAAGGACAGCCTGCAAGCAACTTGGTTCCTTCGCCTTCTCCCAGCCACCCCCCTAGCTTTTGTGACTATGAAAACTCAGGGCCCATCGCTTGCTCCATTGTGCTGTTACTAAGGAAGGCAGTGATAAAATCTCCCTGTGTTTTTATGGGTCTTGAGTAAGCTCTTTGAGGAGTCTTGTTCTTTTTTGAGCCTCACCTGATGAGTAACATTGTGGAAGGGGCAGGAAAAGGTAGTATCTCAACTAGGGGGATCAAATGGCATTTCTGATCTCAGCAACTGCAAGGCTAGGGACTCCAACCTAGGCTGCCTCTGTTGGGGGCCCCCATGCCTCCCACAGCGTGGCCTCTTTGGGTTGGAAAGTTGCAGTTTGCCAAAGGCTGCTTTTTTTTTTTGGTGGAATATGTATTGCAACTGGCCATCGAGGGGCAGCTGGTAGGCGACTTAGGTGATGGGAATTAAATTGGTCTTTTCAGGATGTTGTCTGACAGTCAGCCTGTTACTGTAGTTTCAAGACTTTATTGCCATAGTTCCTAAGCATCAGTGTAAATGTTATGTTGGAGAAGTTTCTTGGTAAATGTATCAGTTCCATTTTCAGGTGAACAGCAGTGTCCAGCTTCTTAGGTTTCCTCCTGTCTCACTGGAATGCTTTGGAAAAGGCTGGAAGAGGCTGAGTTTGGGCGAAGCAGACATGCAACTGTCTGTCTGGGTGAACTCCTCCTCCTATTTGTCCTTTTGTTTCCCTGATGAGCCCCTTTTAATTAGAACATTAGTATAAACATAAAACCACGGGCATCAGAGTTGGTCTGTCTGATTTACCCTGCCTTCCTCTGTGGGGGAGCAGGCCAATCATATGGAAGGTTGAGGTGGATGTGATACTCAGGTATTCAGGTCCATGGCTCCCTTGTCCTTGCAGATCATGGCCTGGCCAAGTGAAGCTCCACAGTGACATATTCAGGGTAGGTGGACCTGCCCAGATCCCTGGAAGACTGTGTGTCTTCATCATGGCCCCCTACGTGTGTGCTGCTGTCCAGCATGTTGGGAGTTGCTGGGGTGGGCTCTTGGCTCTGCTGTCTTTGTGTGAGAGCTCAGCTGAGAGTTTCTGCTTGATGGAGGAGTCCTGCCCTGCCAGGCAAGAGCCCTGTGACATGGGGGCCATGTAGGCCAAATGGTGTTTAGAGTTCTCAGCGTGTGCCACCCAGAGCCTTGAAACTTCTAGAAGGCACTGGGATTTGGCTTGATTGGTTCTTAACACTTTACCTGCCCTCCTTTTTTCCTTTTTTCTTTCCTTCCTTCTTTTCTTCCTTCCTTTCCCTTCGCTTCCTCCCTCTTTCCCTCCTCAGTGAAGCTAGCTGCCAGTATATAGTTTTCAGGAAGTTTAGATAAACGCCAATTACAGTTTAGTTGTAAAAGTTTTATAAACACAATTAAGTGCTGACAAGAGAGTCAGTGTATTGGTGCGCTTCTTGGGTGTTGGGTTTGCGTCTTGTCTCCCAAATCTTCTAGACAGGTTCAGTTCATCCTTGCAAAATGTAACATTTTCCTGGCCAGAGCCTTAGGTTTCCGTGAGGGTGAATCCGGGCCATCTGGGTGTTTGATGAAGGCTTTTCAGTTCTGGGTAGGGTGTGGAAACCTCCAGGGCTTTGCAAACCTATAAACAGGCCCTAGTGTTGGGAGGTTTGACAGTGTTCAGGCCTGATCTGTGCCGGGGGCAGTGAGTGGGCAGGCTCACGTATAGCTTCAGGCTTGTGACCTGGCCTGGGAGTAGGAGTGGGTACAGAGAAAGCTGTTGCTGCAGTGCTCCGAGAAAGTGGGAACCAGAGCCTGCTGTCTCCCAGGGGGAGGACCTGGTCCTGGAGTGCCTGCTAATTTAGGATGGGTGCCATGGATGAAGATTTGAATAAGTGAGAACCGAGGCTATTGCTGTGGAGTAGTAGGGAAAGCTGCCCCTGCAGTGCTGGCAGCCTGTATGGCTCTGGTTTGAGTCCCGTCTGCTCTACTTTCTATCCAGCTCCCTGCTAATGCCTGTGGGAAAAGTGATGCAAGATGTCCCAAGTGCTTGGGCTCCTGCACCCATATGGGAGACCTGGCTAAAGTTCTTGGCTCCTGGCTTCAGTCTGTCCTAGCCCTAGCCATTGCAGCCATTTGGGGAGTGAACCAGCAGGTTATTGCTCCTTTCCCTGTCTCTTCTATCTCTGTAACTCCTGACTGTCAAATAAATCTCTCTCTCTCTCTTTCTCTCTCAGATTTATTTATTTTTATTGGAAAAGCAGATATACAGAGAGGAGGAGAGACAGAGAGAAAGATCTTCCGTCTTATGGTTCACTCACTGAGCCAATCTGTCTGAAGCCAGGAGCTTCTTCCGGGTCTCCTGAACAGGTGCAGGTCTCCCACATGGGTGCAAATTCCCAAGGCTTTGGGCCGTCCTCGACTGCTTTCCCAGGCCACAAGCAGAGAGCTGGATGGGAAGCGAGGCCACTGGGATTAGAACCAGCATCCATATGGGATCCTGGTGCAGTCAAGGCGAGGACTTTAGCTGCCACACATTCATGCAGGGTCCTAAAATAAAGAAATCTTTAAAAAAAAAGTCAATTTCTGGAGAAGTGAGGGCCCTTTGGGTCTTCAGGTTGGACTCTGGTAGCCCCCTGCAGCTGCATGAAGACTGCTGAGGCTTCAGAATGCAGTCAGCAATCGGGTGCTGATGCATCACCCTTATGGGATGCAGAAGGACTGAGTTTGGAGGAGCTGGCCTCCTTTCTGCTCCCACCATGGAGGCAAGTGCAGGGAGCTGGTCTGGTCTGCCCCTGCCCCAAGGGAGTGTCATGACCACCTTGGTCTTTATTTTGAATATATCCCATGGGCATTAAGGTGACTTTGTTCCAAGCTGATAGCCATCCCCCCTTAAAGGGTTCTGCTTGGGCCTCCCAAATGGGTAAGGTGTTAGAACAGGGAAGGAGTGGCCTGCATCACTGAAAGCCCAGGAGGACCCTGGTTCTTTTGCACTTTACTCCCTTGAGCTGAAGTGGCCCCTCTGGTCCCCAGAGCTTCTGAGTGAAAGTTCTAGAACCTAGCTCTGTGGTTACTGGCTGAGTACTCCTATTTTCCCCAGGGTTACTGGGACTAGGGCTAAATCTGTTATCTTCCTTCTGATGATGACTGAAAATAAAGGTTTTAGAAAATATGTTAAGAGCACTAGAACTCAGGACTTTCATGTCTAGAAAACATATTTTACATGATCTTCATGTAGGAGGAAGACACAGGAAGGAAGCCATCTGGGGACAGGTCTGGATTCAGGGGTGGGTGGTGTGAGCAAAGTGTGATAGCAGAACTCAAATATGGGGAGTCTGAAAAGTTTGTGTAAAATGCAAGAATGATGAAAAAACTGTGTGTGTATCTCAAAATTTTTCCACCAAAATAAACCTGTCATTTAATCCCATTTTCAGGAGCTTTAGAAAATTGTTTGAGAAACAGAGAGAAAAAGAGAGATGAAAAGAGATTTTTCCATCTGCTGGGTCACTTCTCAAATACCTGATATCGCTGGGAAGTGAAGCCAGCAGATGGGAACTTGGAATTCAATTCAGGTCTCCCAATGGGTTGCTGGTACCCAATTACTTTCATCATCCCCTATGTGTCCTAGAGTTTGTATTAGCAGGAAGCTGGAACCCAGAGTTCATTAGGGATCACAGCCAGGCACTCCAGTGTGGGATGTAGGTATCCTAACCTGTGTCTTAACTGCTAGGCCAAACGCCTGCCCTTTCACCCACTGTTTGAAGACCCCTTGGGTGTGCTAGCACAGCTCAGAGTGCAATGCTCCGAATCCCACGAAGAGGTTCCTCTGCCTGTGTACTTTGACTAGGCTCACTTCAAAGCCTGTGGTTTATTTTTCCATTTGTTCACACAGCCTGCAGGAGGGTTAGGGAGGGAGCCAACGGGTTTGCACTGCTTACCTGCCTTCTGACTTTGGAGCTCAACAGATCTGGCCAGTGTTTTGTTTCGTTGACGTTGATAAATCAGGACAGTAAAGCATCCTCATAGCAGCCCATTTGGAGGGGTCTGAGCTCTGATGGATGCTTGGATCAGGAACTACACAAATATTTCCAGGATTCTGGTAGTCTGGAGTTGTGCTGTTACAACATGCAGAGCAGTCAGGTTTCCACCACTCCTGGTGGTCCCCTCCCCTCTACACAAATTCAGTGAGGCTTTTTTTCCCCCCTCCGTGTGGCCTTCCTTTCCCATAGCTCTGCCAGCCTGGGGTTTCACCCAGTGCAATGCGCGTTATGTAGAAAGTAATGTAAAATCATGTGGTTCCTTCCTTCACCAGTAAAATAATTGGAAGCAGAGGTCGTTCTGGAATGCAGAGAGGCAGGGAGGCCAGGATAACTTCTCAGGAAATGTGTTCCCACTTCCCCTTCTCGAATTTTCTGTGAGAGGAAGACATGGCAGAAATGCAGAAGGTACTTGGAGTGTGCCTCCAAAGGTCTTTGTACCTGGCCACTCGGATGAGCACCTGAGAGAGAACTTACAGAGGAGGTACACAGTTTGCAAGCCTGTAATCTGATTACAGAAATGACTATCTTTCCCCCACATGACCCATGGCTTCCTGGGAGCTTTGCCACATGTATTTACAGAGCAGCAACAATGGCACCGCTAGACAGGGAGCTCCTGGAGGGTAAAGAATGAGGCTCAATTCGTTTGGTTATCCCACCCATGTGCAGAGCATGGCTGGACTTGGTGCATGGAACTGGCTGCCCCTGAACATACCACACAGAGTGCAGAACTGGAGGTCAACTGGCAGCTCCCCAGAACTCCAGAGGTATTGAGTAGGGAAGGCGCTTGTGCCACCTGTGATGCTGAGTCGGTCAGCACCGAGCTGGCCCAGCTTGGCCAGCTAGGTTCCAAGGCTCCCCTGTGCCAAGCACACACAAACACTTCTCATGGCAGCTTCAGGAGGCTGGCACTACAAGGTCGCCACACATAATTTAGCAACCAAGAAACTGCACTCGGAGAAACCTGGGGGCTGCCATGAGCCCCTGCCACGATGAGGTGGTTGCAGGGTGGAAGTTCCTGCCCCATCCCTCTTGTTCACCTGCTGATTTGCCTCAATGGGAGGCCTGGGCCCCACCATTCATCTCTAGGCTGGTGGTCGGGGCCATTCAGCCTTGCTTCTTGGCTACTGGCTGGTGTTGTAGCTAGAGGTAGCTCTGGCTCTGATGCTTGTCCCCAGGAGTTGGGAAGTGCGGGGATTGTGATTCATCCCCTGTGTATTGTCTTTTCCCTTCTGTTTTGTACAGGACCTCTGCTCAACTCTTGCCTCTAGCTCTCGGGTAGGGTGCCTGCCCCATGCACATTCTTGCTGGGCTGACTGCACTAGCCAGGCCACCAGCCGCACCCCGCCCTGTGCTGGAGGCATGTCTGTCAGCCCACAGAGGCGTGGTAGGCGCGTCCTGGGGGAACTGGTCCCAGGGCACCTCACTTGCCCCCGCTCCCCCATCATTGGCTACTCTTGGGGACTCTCATTTTCAGGACCACCTCTGTGCTGTCCCAGCCCCTGTGCTGTCCCAGACCTGGTCCTGGCCTGTGAGTTTTGCATCCAGGCCAGAACTGCAGGAGGCTGAGAACCCAGCCCCCAATGCCCTGGGCATAGCTCTGACATGCAATTGCTCTGGCAAGCAGCCTCAGGCAGGCCTGGGCAGAGGACCGAAAGGGAGGGAGGGAGGGTAGGGAGCTGCGGGGAGTAGACAGGAGACAAGAGCCAGCCTAAGAGTAAACAACAGCCTGTCAGTGAGGTGGGTGTCCTGGCTGGAGGGGCTGGCCCGGGCTGGCCTGCTTTGGGAGCAGGCAGATTGACACCTGGCCTATCTGAGTCTTAGTCCTTCCTGAGGCCCTGCCAGCTTTAGAGTTTGCCGTGGGGCTTGAATTCTGGTGCTACTGTGTTGGGAAGGAGAAGGAACAGAGATGGCCGAGGACCGAACTGCTTCCAAAAACACCCCGTGTCTCCAACACCCCATGGTCCCAGAGCTGTTAAGGTAGCAAGACTTGGAAAGAACGTGGGTGCTAAAGCCAGATACACTTGCTGGCCAGGTGGCCTTGGACAAGTTGATTAACCCCCACTGGGCCACAGGCTTGTTATCTGTCAGATGGGGTTAACTGCCTTTCTTCTTGCCCGTGGGAAGAGATGTTCTTCTGGACTCTCACTCACTCAGTGTGATGGGATGTGTGGCTTCTCCAGGAGCCACGAGCCAGCCTGATGCTCTCTGTTCTTCAGTCTTTACCCTGATGAGCTGGTTGTGTGTGGCAGGGGGACAGGTGTGAAGGGCATGGTCTGTTCCCCTTACACGTGACTGTTCTGCGCCCTGCCTGTCTTCCTAGGCCCAGTGGCCAGGCACTGCTCTCCAGTTCATTGAGTTGGTCCCCAAAGATGGGAGAAGATGGCAGCAGACCCAGAAAGCCGAGGTCTAAGGGATACCTACCAGAGTCATCTCCCAGTAGACAAAGATAAAATGGCTGTGGCTGTAGCATTTTTTATTAGGATGCCTGCCTGTGGACAGGATTTTCAGGGTGGTGGTGGGAATGAGCAGAAGGGAAGGCACACTGCACCTACCTCCGTGCCTCCATTACCCACCTCTGCCTGCCACTAATTCCTGTTTTATTATGTTGCTTCTGGCTATCTGCAACAGTCCTCTCAGCTTGGTCAAGGTTTACAGGTGGCTCAGATCTATGTGTGCATAAGACGCACACACAATAATGTATAAATCCACAGATGGGTCTCCCCAGGCTTCTCAGAGAATCTGTAGCCAACAGTGAGGAGGGTCTGGATGACCTTGGACCTGCAGGTGACCTCTTTGGCTTGTGGCCTGTTTGCATCTCTTTCCCAATCATATGTCTGGCGAGTCAACGGATAGATTGTGTTACCCTGCTCGATTCTGTGTAGCCTACTCAACATATTTGCTATGGGGGTGCCAGAGGTGGCTTTATTTCCAATGTCGCTGACCACTTCTAGGAAAGGAAGCGGGTATGGGGCAGCCTGTTACTTTCCTGATACCAAGATGATGCAACATGTGCAGGCCAGGACCTCCTCAGGGCACACCCAGCACCCTTGCAGGGACCCCTCTTGTCCAGCCCAGCCTTGCTCGGCACTGATAGGGGTCACTGGTGGGGAGGTGTGTTTTGTGAGCTATGCCCGAGACTGTGCCCAGCCTGCAGTGGCCAGGACCTATTCTGCCAGGGCTCTGCTGATTATCACCGCGGGCATTATCTTCGCTCACCATCCAGGGCTGGGATGTCCCTTGAGAAGCCACACACTCACCCAAGAGCACTTGTTTAGAGTCTAATCCACTCTCCACCCCGCCCTGGGACTTTTGACTCATGCTGGCCCTGCTCAGGGTCAATGTCCTTACCCCAAGGAGCTGCCTTGTCCCATACCTGCAGCTGTGTCAGCAGCAAAAGCAGTGACTCTCAGCCAATGGAGCAGTGGGTCCAGGCCCCTCCATCACCACCTCGACCATTCCAGCCAGCAGAGGCAGTCTAATTTCCCTAAGGTCAATGCTCAGAACCCTTTTGATCGTCTCTGTGCTGGATCTTGGTCCTTCCATCAGCAAAGGAAGAAGCGGGACCATAGCAGCCATGAAAGGAGAGGTTTTTCTCCTTAAGGCCTGCCAGTGACAAGTGTTATCACTGTCATCATGGTCATTACCATTGCCCTTATAGGTGATGGCAGTGACCCAGGAGGTCACTGGTGAATACCGATCAAGGGTCCAGCCAGTCCCTGATGTTAGAGGCCGTGGATTTATCTACCTGCATCACTGCCGTTCAGTTCAAGAGCAAGGGTTTGAGTCCAGACTACAAAGCTTTCCAGTATGTGCTTAGCCTGCCTGCTAAGTTGGATGTTTCTGTGGAATGATTTGAAGACAGTTGGTATTGAATACTAATTAGTTATTCCTATATTGAAAAATCTAAATTTATCACAGCAGTTAAAAGGTGTTTCATTTTGTACAAGATTTTTCTGTCACCTTATAAAAGGGTCCACAGCAATATTCCTTTTTGATAAATGTTTATCTCCCTGTGAAGTGTTTCCAGATCACTAATGCCTCAATAGATGGACTTTTCAGTACAGAAAAGATAAGCTGCAAGCTCCAGGGGATGCTGCTAAGGAAAGTTAGAATCTGGTGGCCAACAGGTGGCTGCTGAGTGTTCCCCATGCGCTCAGCTGGGGGTCAGAAGTTGAGAGCATGTCTCCTGCATCTGAGAACTCAGAGTCCCTTCGGAATCCAGACTTATCACGAAGACAGTTTTGTGAAGAAAGAGAGTAAGTGCTAAACTGTATTCACTCATCTCTTAGGATTCTCAATAGGAAGATCGGTCTTGCTTTCCAGAACATCAGTCTACACGCTGTGTTTCTTTTCAGGAATGCCCCTGTAGTACACAGAGAGGAAAATGAGAGGAAGGAGTTGGCCTGAGGCTCCTCTTTGGAGCACAGCGAGCAGTTACAATGGCCTCCAGAGAGTGATTCAGACTGGCTGTCTTGGACCATAATAAGACTCTGGGGTCAAGGTTTGCACTCAAAAATGGCCAGAGCTCCTTTACTGCTGGGAGAGAAAGAATGAGGAGCAAGGATTGTGCCAGACACGAGTGGTGCCCTCATCAGGCTCCTCCAGGAGTGGTCTCTGGCTCAAATCAGGCTCTTGAACCTGTGGCCAAGCAGAAGATGGAGGTCATTGTTCCCTTCCTGGCTCCTGCTGGCTGCTACTGGAGCCTCGTCATCCTTATGTGCACAGAGCTGACCAGAGGCTGGTGTCAGACCTCTCATTCATTTGACTGTGGGCACAGCTAACATCTGTGTAATGCCTGGAGAATCTCCCAGATTTGTTCTGCCCTCAACGCCTCCCTCTCAGGGGCTAGCCACCTTGCCCCATGACTAACACCTGCAGGGTGTCCATTCCCATTTGATCTCCCATTCATAGGACCTACACTCCCTGGCCAGGCAAGCCATTCTGCCACTGTATATCAGTCTTTCATTGCGTAGGTCACAGTTGGTTTTCTTACTTCTGGCATTCTGCACTCCTAACCCATTTCCTTTGTACACATGTAGCTTTTAGTTGTTTCCCGTCTTATGTTCACAGCCTTTCTCCTTGTTGTTATAAACATGGGCAGTCTCTGGACCCCTGCTTTTGGTTTGTCCCCATGCTGGCAGTCTTCCCTACACCTGCAGTATGTGCTTCTGAGAAGGGAACTGTAGATTCTTAGAGCGGTGGCAGCACCGCAGAGAGCAGGTACCAAAGTTTAGCTTATTTGCTCCAGGCTCCTGCAGGGTAAGGTTTGGGGTTGTAGGTGTGTTAGATGACCTCTCTGAATAGGAAGAGAGTTGTGTTTTGCCGTACACAGGCCAACAGAGAGTCCCTTTAGAAGACTTTGAATTTCAGGGAAGCCCCAAACTCTCCAATCTTAGGGCCTACAAAACATGCCTGTATCTGCATCTCCACCCAGAAGATAGCTGATTGTCCCATGCTGAACTGGACTCATCCTTGGGAGTTTCCACTCTCAGGTGCTGGCAGACCCCATCGGTCATCCCTCAGATAAGGAAGGAAGTTGGGTAGGTTGAGGGAATTTGCTACAATGGTTACAACTGAAGAGCCACTTGGGACTGCGCCTCCACCCACGTGTGCAGAAGTAGGGCAGGTAGCTGACTGCAGTGTAAAGTCCTAGCAGATAATACTCTGGCCAGGCGAGAGATAGAGCACCCACTCCGAGACACAACGCACTGGGGTCAGCACAACCCGAGCATCCACTGGGCTCCTGCAGGCTCCACTTTAATCACTGCCTTGTGATAGTTGTCTTGTCTGGGGCTGTTTGTTCCCATGTCCTCTTCTGGAAGGCCTTTGTGCTGGTGGAGAATTCTGTTTTATTTCTCAATGGAGATAAAATGGTCTTGTACCCCAGGCCAGGTGGATGAGATCATCCCTCCAGCAGTTGTAACCTGTTTGTACTCTCCCACCCTCACCACTGTCCATTCCATCCAGTTTGCCTGCCTGTCCATCACATGTAAGCACCTATCAGATGCGACAATCGCATGAAAATCTGCATTTTTAATCTATTTCCTCCCTACTCCTATCTTTCCCTCTTCCTTTTTCTTTTTTTTATTTATTAAATTTATTCATTAATTACATTGTGTTGTAATTACATAGAATCTGGGATTCTCCCCCCACCTTCCCCCCATGTCCCTCTTCTTTTTCTACTGATTCCGACTTGTGCCTGAGAAAGGGTCTAAAAAATAAATTAATAAAAACCCCTTATTTCTGAAGATGTGTTTTGTTTCAGAAGTGCAGAGTCCTGACTCTATTCTGAGAACTTTACAAATATGAGCTCATTTTCCTAACAACACTATGTAGCAGATGCTCTTAGTCTCAGTTTACAGATGAGTCCATTTCTTAAAAACTCTAGCTGAAGCAGTGAAGTTGGTGGTGACTCCTCACACGTGGGCCAGGCAATGTATGTCATCCCAGAGCTAATGTGTACAGGCTCACTTCTGGCATTGCCCACTGGGAAGCAGGGCACAGGAAAGGATCGACTTTTCTCCATTTTCCCGTCTTGCCGCAGTGAACTCTGGATTGTCCTCAGTCTCCTCTACCCATATCCTGTGTTTCAAAATGGTACATTTAGAAGATATTAGGTTATTAGAGATAATTTATTCCAACTTCCTCCTTTTAATCAAACTCTACCTGTTGGCTCACTCTCCAAATGCTTGGAAGCCTGGAGCTCCGTGTAGGTTTCCAGTGTGGGTGGCAGGGACCCAACCACTTGAGCCATCATCACCTGCTGCCTCCCTGGATCTGCATTCACAGGCAGCTGGAAGTGGAAGGCAAAGCTGGGAACTGCATGCTCTGATATAGACCACATGCCCACCCCTCAGCCTCCTTGTTGACAGTGGGGCATGTGAAGAATCCTGTGGTCACCTCCAGTTTAGAGACAGGGCACAGGTGTGCAGCCAAGACTGCTGAACTCCTCTCTGTCAGCACCGTGCTCTTTGTCTCCTTTCTTGTCTAGTTAGCTCCAGGATCTATTGCCTTCAATGTGTTAGGTTATGTAGGTGTGCCGCCCTTAGGGGGCTTTGCTTTGGTTTCTCTTGCCCAGTTTACTGCCAGTAGGATCTCCTGGTTTTTTTTTTAAATCATGAGTTGTTTTTTTTCTGTCACATGGTTGCCCCTCTTTTGCCCCTTCCTTTCACTCCCTCCCCTTAATTGGCTTCAGCTGCTGCCTGGATCACGATAGCTCCAGTCCCTAGCCCTAGCCTCTCCAGCCATCTTTCTATTTGCTGCTCCTCTGGTCCCCAGCTCTGCCTTGTGAGAGGTGGTAGGTGGGGGAGGGGAGTGGGACAGGGAGTGGCTCTTGTTTTCCAGCACAGGGTGGCAGCTGCTCCTCCAGGGTGTTGAGACCTGGCTGTGAACTTTCTTCCCAGGCCTTCAGGCAAGGTAGATATTCTCTCCAGAAGTGGCTACCCTGTGAAGGGTGAGATCTATCCAACCACTCTTCACCGCCACCCCCAGCTGGTGGGGACACCATGGTAGGGTTTTCACCATTACGTTTTAACTGTCTTTTAACTGTCACTGTTGACCCAGAAGCGCCTTTTGTCTAGAAGAATATTCCTTGCAACAATGTTTTGGGGTTTCTGCTTGGAATAAGGTGACATTTGGTGGTTGAGCCAAACAGATGGCTGGGACACTGACTTGGGAGTTGTACTCCCTGGGGGATGGAGTGGAAGTGGGGCAGGCTGGACGATGACAAAATGAGGAATCTCCGGATTCCAAAGACCTTTTCTGTGGTTCCAAATGCCTTAGATATTTTTCTAAGAGAAGTTGTCGACATAAATGCAAATATACAACTACAGGCATATGGCCTGTTGAGATGTCAGTTAAAATGCTCATGTCTCACATGGGGGTGCCTGAGTTCAATTCCGAGCTCCTACTCCTGGCTCCAGCTTCCTGCTCATGTGGGCGCTGGCAGGCAGTGGTGATGATTCAAGTAGTTGAGTTCCTGCCACCCATATGGAAGACCTGGATTGAATTTCTAGAATCTGGCTTTACTCCTACCAGATATTGAGGGCATTTGGGGAGTGACTCAGTGGATGGGAGCTCTCTGTCTGTCTTTAGCTGTTTATTTCCCTGCCTCTCTAATAAATAAATATTTTGAAAACCCATTTATACATTTGTACATTTATACATTTGTACACAATGTTCATTATTCATTATAATCAAAAAGTAGTAACAACCCAATACCAATCAGGAGGTGGGTAGTCAACCCTATAACAGACTAACTTGCCAATAAAAGAATGAAAAGTAACATGAGGATGTTTCCAAAAGTTGGTGGGAAATGGAGTTACAAGCTAAGTTTGTTTGGGTGCAAATAGTTTTTTTTAAATAATCAACTTACATTTTTAAATAATACAAAATTTTCCCCATGAACTTTTATAAATGATTTCATTAATACAAAATTCTGTAACACTCCAAAGCTATAGTGGGCAGAAAGCAGATGCCTAATGATAAAGATTTAGGGGTTTGGAAAGGAGACTCACAGTCAAGGGGGCATTGAGGAAACCTCAGAGTAGGACCAGGTCTCTGTCTTAGTTTGGTGGCAGTTACAAGGCTGTGAGCAATTAGCATAAGTCATCAAATGGCACAGTTAAAAAGACTGACGGTTGTTGTATGTAAATTATGCTTCAGGAGAGCCAACAAAAGCAAAGCACTAACCTCTTGTCGGAGCAGCAGGGATGGCCGACTGGCTGGCTGGCTGCAGGTGTGTTCTTGTGACTCCATTGGCTTCTGGAGGGAAGGGCTCCCAAGTATGTTTCAGGGCAATCAGCAGATCCTTGAATTCTGAGTGGCTTTCATAGGTGTTGGTTAATGGCAGGCAGAGAGACAAAGGCTGACTAAGATAGGGTTCTCCACCATGAGCAGAGAGAGCATGGTGAGTGTGTTAAGAAAGACACATGTGCATTGTAACTATGTGAGGACAAAAGGGAGCAAAGAGAGGGGGTGCATTTCATGGGATTCCAGGTAGCTTGGAAAGTAGCACAAAGGGGATCCCCAGCTCAGTCCTGTTCTTTGATCGTCGTCTTGGGTGTGACTGGTGAGTCCTGGGAAGTGGGAGTTGTTTGTGGTTAACACCTGTGTTCCTCTCCCAGCTGTGTCTCATGCAGGATTCTCAAGGTAGTCAGCACCAGCATGCTCATTTATTGGGCAGACCCATGTGGAGTGCCTTTTTGAAATCAGTTGGGTGCTCAGGGCTGTGTAGACATGGGTGCCGACCATGAAGTAAACCTCCGGACTGGGCACATGTGGTGTTGGGTGTCACCCGGCCACACACCTCCTCCAGGTCTTAGTTCGCAAGGTGGGAGGGGAATGTCCAGAGTGCTGGTCCTATCTGGAGACTTTGTAGGTAACATTTCAGATAGTAGCTTAACTACTGTCTTCCATTTTGGTAGGTCTTCCCTTTACCACTCCCAACAGCTAAAGGAGGCCAAAAATGTCTATGTTAGCTGCTCCCTGGCAAGAAAATGGAATTCTTTTTAGTGGTGCTGGATTTAAGAGTGTTAAAAACAGATTTTTCGAACTTAGCATTTTGTATTCAGAGTGTCCTTGCACTGAGCCTGACTTTACAGATGACTGTGGTTCCCACACAGCTACCGAGTTGCACAGCCAGGTTTTCAGGTGGCATTATTTTGGTAACTCTGACAGGCAGGTTTGATTGACCTGGCACATGAAATTCACATTTGCTCTTCTCCAGGGTGTGGAGTGGCTGTTTGTTGAGGGTGGATATTAATGCTAATCTTGGTGCAGCATAACATATTACTGCCACATGCCTTTTTTTATCTGGAAGTTCAAGCAGATATCAGAAGGAACTGTTTGTGGGTGCTGAGAAGGTTAAAATTACCATTTTGAACAGAAATGATGTTTGGAGAAGAAACTTCCTTTTTAGGAAGGCAAATCAATTATTTAGCCATTGTTTGTTAAATTCTTTTGAAGTTTTGAATATCATATGTCACATGCATGTTGGGTACTTTGGAATAAAATAAAAGCAAGTAAAAGAGTCCCTACTCTTGAGAAGTACGTAGGAAAGACTTGTCATAAGGTCTAGATCTTGTAATCAGGCCTAGATCCGAGGTCAGATGGATAGCATAGAATAAGTGTTCTGTGAGACTGTAGAAGGGTGAGACTGGTTCTTCTTGCCAAAGTAGACCTTCAGCAAAACTCTGAAACATGATCAGAATCCAGGAAGTAAGGGAAGAAGAAGAAAAGCCAGAAGGAAAATTTTTACTTGATTTTTACTTGAGCAGAATATTTTCATTGTAGGTAGATGGGAATGAGATCGGAATAGAGATTTGGAAGTTTTTTGGTGGAGCTCTGCATTGGGGGAGTGAAGAATTGGAGCACATTCTGGAGATGGTAGGAAGTTGTTGAAATGTCCAAATGATAAAACCAGCATGCTGGGAGATCCAAGCTGAAGGCTATGTAAGAGTCGAGGGTTGCTGGAAGTCTAATACCCTCATGCCGAGTTCTTCCCTGTTGACTTACATATTCTGGAGGATGGGTTGTGGTTGATTGCCAGGCTTTTCTTTCGCAAGTGGATGGGAGTCTAACAATGTGGGGCCATAGCACATGGGTCTGTCACTGATGTAGAGGGATGTTGAAATCTTGGAACATTTCCATTTGGCATCTGTTGAGTATGGGAGTATGCAGGAATGAAGTCTAGAAGAAAGAGCCCATCAGGCTCTGTGTTGACCCTGTGTCTGCCTCCTCCTGTCCATCCGTGCTGGAGAATTGTGCATGGCAGGGGAAGTTCTTCATGATGCCAGTTACTATGCAGATGGCCCATGATGGAACAAAGCAAGCGCCACAATCCATTTGCTTGTGGGCTCTCTTAATAGCACCTTCTTATTTTGGGGGGTTGTTAGGGTTGTCTGAGTTTGAAAGAACTTTTTGGGTGAGGTTGATAAAATGGCTAGTGACTAGGCAGTTGGAAAGGAAAGGAGGCCTGGGGACACAGGAGATTAGCTGGAGGACCAGGACAACAGTGCTCCTAGGGGCCCAGCATGTCCTAGAGAGAACTAGATTCTTCAAGGATTGGAATAGCAAGACTTTGTCCAGTTTCCTTCCTGGTTCTTCCTCTTCCAGCCAGAGGTTTCTTTTGACACGGTGTTGGTGACACACACGGTGGTTGGTCACATGGCATTACATGGCCCCTAGTCCTGGATAATGAGAAAACTGTTAGAGTGACCAGTAGGGTAACCATGTGTCTACTGCAAAAGAATAGTGGTTTTCTAGAAGAATTGGTGGCTTTGGGGAAAAAAAACTAGAAAATTAACTAATAATAATTAGAAAGCAAAGTAGATTTGTGTTGCAAAGGCTTATAGTGTATTGACTTGCATGGGCTGTGGACACACTGATGCAAAGGAAATAGAGAAATAATGTCGGTGGCTGACAAACTCCTATTGGTAGGTAAGCTGGTGCTGACTGGCTTCTCCTGTGCAATTTAGTTGGGTGTTTCTACATTATCTTCCCAAACTCTTCACAGTAACGGTCTTTTTTGGGGGGAGTCTAAGCTATCTTTCAAAGATCTTGACCACCTATTGTGTATTACCAACAGCAGTGCTTTTTTTTCTCTCTTTGAAGATAAATTCATTTAGGGTGAACTTCATGCATTTTTTTTAAATCTTTGGCTATTAATTAGAGATCTTCCTATCATTGTCTTCACATCAACCAATGGTAGAAAATTTCACTGAGTTCCCCTTTTGTAGAATAAGTGTTGCCTTTCCTTGGAGAAACAAACTATTTACAGTCCTAACAGGGTTTGCAATGAATTGAATAAGTGATACTGACTTCTGTGTCAGCAAAAAAAGAAGCAAAAACTGATTGTAGATGACATTACTTAAACGACAGTACCTACGTGTGTCCTTTCTTTCACATTTGCTGTAATCCTGTTATGGCATTGTCCTATTACCTCAAGTACTGTCATCTCTAAATGCTGTCAAATCATAACTGGATTGCCAAGGACAGAGGATAAGAATCAGGAAGAACACAATGGCCTTTCCCAACTTACTGAAACACAATCTCGCCCCTCCTCACCAAATCCACTGACTTGTCAAGAAATTACTCTCAGGGATCTTTTGTGAACTTTGGTGGAATAGACCAATTCGCTCCTCAAATTCTTAGAAGGAAAGAGACACTATGTTTTAACAGCTAATACAGTAAACTCTAGAAGGGCGATAGTAATGTTTCCGTCTAATGAAAATGATTGTAAGTATTATTACAGCGTTTTTAAAACCAAGGTCAAAAGTAATGGCAGGTGCTGGCATTGCGGTGCAGGAATTAAGTTACCATTTGCAATGCTGCATCCCATTTCAGAGTACTGGTTCAAGTAATGGTTTCTCTGCTTCAGATCCAGCTTCCTGCTGGTGTGCATCCTGGGAAGAAGCAGATGAGGCCCCAAGAACCTGGGCTCTTGCCACTCATGTAGGAGATCTAGATGGAGTTCCTGATCTGGCTGCTGTGGTCTTTGGGTGAATAAACTGCAGATGGAAGAGCTCTGTCATTCTGCCTTTTAAAAGAAAGTACTAATAGAAAGAGGGCTCTATCTAGGAGTTTAGCATCTAAGTGTCCTTTACAGACTTCCTTGGAGGGCTGTGTTCTAAAGCTGACAAGATGAAAACAGTCAAAAAATGGTTAGAGGTAGGTGTTGTCAGCCAGCTGGGCTTGGGGAACACTGTATTTTGCATTTGTGCTGCTTGTTCAAATTCCTGCTCATGTGTGAAGACCAAATTCTTACCCAGCTTTCCTACAGTAGCTTTGTCAAACTCTAGTCTTCACCTTTCTGCAGCTCTCTTAGCTAGATAGATTGATGGGAAAAATCACCAGGTTAAAGCCAAACCTCTGGTTTCAATGTCCTGGCTCATAAATTAGAAAGAGAGAAATGGTTACTTGAATGCCCTCATTAAAGGCTGGTTTGGTGGCCAAAGAATGAGACTGCTGAAGAGGAATGGGCTGAGACTTCTCTTTCAAGCCTCTTTTGGCTCTGTAGATTTCATAAGGGCATCACTTAGTTTTTCCCTCTTCTGATTCTGTATTCATTTTTAATGTCTGCTGGGGATTAGTGTGTTCTATTATTCACGCCCTCCAGAAGAATCCCAAGGGAAGATAATTTCCATCTGAGGAGATGATGTCCCAGTGTCGACAGAAATGACGCAAGCGCACTGCCCACTGTGCTGCTCCCCTGGGGAGATTTCCCTCAGGCTCTTGGTGGATGCCACAGTGGGGCTCAGACACCTGATGGCCTGGCTGAACTTACAGCTTGGGCTGTACTGACATTGTGCCAGGAGCTTGGCTAATTGACTTGCAAAATATAGGTTAGAGAGTTTTATGGGATAGCAAATTATCTCACACTTTCTTTGATTAAAGAAAAAATATATGAAGTAAATCATTACGTGAGCAAAAGGTTAGAACTTCATGCACTTGGGGATGTTCTGCTGCCTCTCCCTCTCCTGTCTGTTGGGAGATAACTGGCTAAAGCCTGGGAAGACCCACTGTCTGTACAGCTCTGCAGTGTCTGAACAGGAAAGGAGACATTTGTGTTGTCTTTGAATTTCCCAAGTCTTCGTTATTCTCATGCAGTTGTCATCTGAAAATTAAATTCTAATTCCAAAGTGGGGAGAAGAGCAAATCCAAGTGTAGCAGTGTGGATAGTAGGCAGAGCAGTGGCCAGGTGTGAGAGAGGTACTGACCTCACAGCATGCCCAGGCTGAGTGTGGAGTTAAAGTATCCCTTGGGGTCATTTGGAGACTTTGGGCTGTTTCTCTGTCAGACCATGATGCCTTGGCTCAGCCACCTACTGCTCTCTATGTCTTCCTGGAGGAAGATCCAGTGCAGGGGTGGAGTTGGAGTTGCCCGTGTCTGAAGATGACCTGCCAGTGATCCACCCTGCTGCCCACCCCTGTGCACTGTTTAGCTCAAAGCCTAAGATCTTTGTATCTATCACAGGGCATGTGGTTTGTGAGAAGGGATGATGTCAAGGCTTGTCTGAGTTTGCTGTACCCATTTTCTTTCAATATCTTAGATGGGTAAGTCTTAAAAATTTTCTCTTAAAGTGTGTGTGTTTGTGTCTAAGTTTAGGTTTTGTGATTTTCTCACTTACTTCAGTACTTAACTCTACATATGTGCCGAAGAGGAACTCAGAATTTGGCCACCCTTCTCTCTCATTGTGTGAGAAGGAGGCGCTGTTGCCAAATTGGAGGTGGGGCAAAGTGGGCTGATGGAGCAGTGATTGGTGTTTCAACTTGATGTGTAGGGGAGAGAACAAATCGGAAGGCATTCTCTGGAAATGAGCCTTGGTCCACCCACAGAGCAGTGATCTTCAAAACACCAGTACCAGGCTGCCCAGTATGTCTTGGCCCCGAGTGGTTATTCAAACCCATTTCTGAGTGCAGAACAGATTGTTTACTCTTGACCTGCTGACAGAGCAGGAGTTTTCAAGATTTCTTTGGTTAGATGTGGAAATAGATCCTTGTTTTGTAGTTGGGAAAAAAGAGAGCCAGAGCAGAATGTTGGAGAAAGAAAGTTGGGGAGACACTGCACTGTGTGGTCTCCCCTCTAGGCTTGGTGCTGACTGTGGGAGTCAGATGTGTGTGTCAGGGTGTGTTTCCAAGAGAAGGCCAAGCCATCTATTTGGTGAAAGATTGATCTGGGTGACCTATATTGGCAGTATAACCTTAGGGAAGCCCTAGACTTCTGGAATGAGCTCAGCTCATTGTTCACAGGGGGCTTGCTGCTATTTTTAGCCCTGCCTATCCCAAGTGAAAGTCAACTTAACTTCTCACCCCAGAATAGTAAGCATTGTTTCCCATATCTAGGTTGCTGGGGAAGCTTCCGAGTAGCTTTGTGACATGGCATGCACAGAGGGCTTTTCGTAAATGAGTTGATTGGATTTTGCCAAATTCTTTGTGATTTTTCAGACCCAGGTTTACTCTTCCCTTTACATGCAGGATCTAAAGGATTAGGAGATCTGGCTCATACCGTATAGGTTTGTGTGTGTATTCCCTGGGCCTAGTTTCTAGAAGCAGTTGACCAAACTGACAGCAGTGAGATAACTGTAGCAAGGAGGAGTAATCTCACTCCAGCCTGCCTGGTCAATGTGCCATAGTACATTCTGGGTTTGTGTAGATGCATCTTTTGGCTTCCACACCACTCCCACCCCACTGTATTTCATAAGCCAGCAACTGCAAGGCCAAATTACCATTACCTGACACCTCCTGCTTTTGATTGCAGGGACCTCAAATAAAAGGGGACCTGCCTAGGGAATTGGGCTGTTGTCTGAGGGCGGGATGAGTTTGCTTGGAAACTGTGTCTGCAAAGGACAGCTTGTTTTCCCAGGGCCACACCTCGGTGATGGTGATAGCAAGGAGTTTTAATAGTTCCTATTTGATTTAAATCTCTCTCTCTCTCTCTTTCTTTCTCTCCATTCAAGTTCTAAGCAAGTGCCACAGAAGATTTATTTTGGCTTGAACTTGTGAAATACAGAGCACACAAGATACACCCTAGTCATGGACACACCCCACCCCAATCCAGAGCCAATGTCCCCTGATGAGCTGGTCTGTGTGAGGATCTCTATCATGCTGAGGCCCTGTGTTGGAATGATGGTGAGGGTAGGAAACCTCAGTCCCATGTGCATTTTTTGCTGGAGTTATTAAACTTTCTTCCATACTTGAACCATACCCCTTCATTCGAGGATAAAAACAAAACAAAACATGTGGGCCATGCTGGAAGTATACACTTGACCTCAGCCTCCCCAGGTGCAACTGCTGACCAGTGTAAAATAATAGGCGATACTTTTAAAAAGGAGTGGGGGGCTCGGTAGCGTGGCCTAGTGGCTAAGGTCCTCACCTTGATCCCATATGGCCGCTGGTTCTAATCCCGGCAGCTCCACTTCCTCTCTCTCTCTCCTCCTCTCAGTATATCTGACTTTGTAACAAAAATAAAATAAATCTTTAAGAAAAAAAAAAAAAGGAGTGGGGAGGGAGTTTCCATTCCACCATCACTGCCATTTCAATAGCAGGCAGCCTGTTTTATCTCTACAACTCACTTGTCTTTCTGGTTTCCAGTAGCACTAGCCCCTGGGAGTTGGAGGCAGGAAGGTAGGAGCTGGGAGCCAGGAGAGAATGGAAGAAGAGTGAGGAGAGAGGTGGGAAGGAGAAGAACAGGGAAGAGAGAAATGTGAGCTATTTTTAGCAGAACACGAGTGCGGATTTCATCGGGCTTCTTGGCCACTGAGAAACAGAGCACCGCGGCCCTTCCTGTGACTTCCCGCGCAGCAGCCGTGGTGACTGGCTCCGCTGACACTGTCACAATCTGGACAACCCTGCCAGCTCCGGGAAGGGCGGCTCGACAACTGTCACAGGCGAGGCATCGAAAGAAAGCACGAGCTGTCGATAGTGACCTGCATTTGCAGAAAATCTGAGGGCTTTCTAATTAATGGAGGAGCTCTAAATTAGAGTAAAGCTGTTCGACAAGCCCCTCACATGCGGTAAGTGTCACCATGCAGATAATCATTACATCTAACAAGCCTCTGGTTTTTAACAGAAGCTGTGCAGCAAGCTCACACGTAATGGTTCAGTTTCCAAGAGGTTGAGGGTAGGGGGTGGGTGGGGGGAGAGAAAAGCAATCCAGAAAGAGAAAGAGGAGCAAGGAGAAAAGGAAGTAGGAAGGAAAATGAGAAGAAATGTTCACGGTAGTGCTTGGGCCTGGGGCTCCGTCCCCAGCCCTGCACTCCTCCTTCAAGGCTAGTTGGAGCATTTGGACCCTTCTTCCCTTTGAGGTTTTCCTGACTAGTCTGTCTGCTATTTAATAGGGCCAGCTCATTCATTCTGTGTTTCCTGCAGACGAGTGTCCTTTGGGAATTATTTCTGACCACTGCAGCATTCCACAGAGTCTGAGTTGTTAAGTGTGGTGTCCCAACTTCAATACCCCAATCAAAGCATGTAGCATAGACAACTGCCACACTGGGTCCTTCCTTGGAGGGGGAAGCAAACCGGGGCTAAGGGACCTGCAGTGGTTCCCTGGGACTTGCCTGAAGTCACTTGCATTTGCCTGGACTTGGGCCTCCTGACCATGGCCAGTGCTATCTGCATAAGGCAAAAGGGATTTGAGTCCTGGTTTGGGAGACTGATGGGAAAGCAGTGTTCAAAGGCTCTTCTGCCTCCTTTTGTGGGTGTCTCTAGCCCTGGTCAAGACTAATTCTCTACCACAGTGTATGTGTTACAGGGCTCAGTGCTGGCAAGCTTGGAGGCTGGCTGGCCTTGTTCACCAAGTCTGACGTGAAGCAGCAAAAACACTCTCTTGCCTGCATTGATTCTCCCCAAGCTCTGCACCGTGCTTGCAATTATTCATGGGAAATAAAATAATATAAATCATGCTGCCTGATTCTTCTCAAACATCTCACAAAGTAATCACAGGGTGAAGTGCAGGTTTCCTTGCAGTGCCTTTATCAGTAAATCAGATTCTGAGCATTTATCAGCAAAAGTTAGATTTAAGCGTCATTCCTGTAATGTTTGAAAGAAAGAAGATTTGTTTCAGTGGGGACTCTGCCAATCAATGATCTTCCAGCCTTACTCTGCTATCAATTATTGCTGCAATTATTTGTCTAGTTGGATATTTAAAATGTCATCAGAAAGAGATGATTACATATTCCAGAAAGCAAGGCACTGTATAATCAGATGAACTGAATCCAGCTAAATGTAGTGTGGTACCAACCTGTCCTTCAAAGTAAAATTCCTGAGCTACCGCTGAAGCAGCAGCCTTCGGCCCTGCTTTTAGGCGCTGATCTTAACCTTGGGACACAGTCCACTGTTGGGGTCGGGCGATACTCAATTATGGGGATCTCTCCAAGTCTGAAAATGGAATTGCTCCTTCGGATACACGAGAAGTGCATTTTGGTTATCTCATTCAATTCATCTGCAAGTCTATAAATAAGCGGTCCCTCTATTCTTCTTGCTTCCTGTGCATGTAAATGCCAGATCCTGATTTGTGGTGAAGTTGTCACATGCCCCTTTCCCACTCTCCGTGCCTGGTGCCCAGGAACTCAGCAATGGCAGTAGAAATTACAACTGTTTGAAAGCCAAGAAAAAGCTCCGTTTCTCACTTTTCTCCAGTTCCGGATATTCTCGGCTCTGCTCCATCTCTCAGCCTCCTCCCCACATACCACCTCCACTGCACACCCTCCTTCTGTCCGCTCCACGAACAGGAAACAGAAATTCAGCTCCAATTTCTTTCTGCATGGAGGAAAAGAAACCACAACCTGAAAAACAACCTAGAATTCTCCAGCCAAACTCGACTCCCCAGATAAAATGGCCCCAAATACGTTCTACACATAGAAAAGCCCCTGTTTAAGAGGTCTCTCTCCTGGGAGTTGGGAGTGCCCCCAACAAGCTGAACAGCACCTCCCCATCCCTTTTTGACTTGAGTTGAGCACCAGCCAGAGGTTCTAAGGTCTCTGTTTCTAGATGGGTCTTGTGAGTGTTAGCATTGTCTGTGGGGCCATCTGTTGAGGCTTTTCCCAGAGGGCAGGTGGAGGGCTCTCGCCCTTCCTAGCCACTGTAAGATGGGTTTGGTGTCCGGGCTTTTGGTGCAGTGATTAAAATGCTCTATGGGACACTGGCATCCTGAATTGGGGTGCTTGGATTTGAGTTAGGGCTCCACTCCTCATTCTAGCTTCCTGCCGAGGCACAACCTGGGAAGTAGCAGGTGATTAGTTGTGGCCTTGCCTTGGCTTTAGCCTGGCCAAGTCCTAGCTGCTGAGGCATTTGAGGAAAAATGATGGGAGATCTCTGTCTCTGTCCCTCCCTCTTCCCAACAAATAAGATAAAGACATTAATCTCATCTGTAACAAACCTTTGCCTGTGGCAGAGTTATATGTGCTGGAACCTCAGGGGAAAGATGTAGGGAGTGAAATACTAAACAAACAAACAAATAAATAAACAAACAAAACTTTTACAAAAAGATTTGTTTATTTATTTGAAAGGCAGAGTGACGAGATTGATCTTCCATCAGCTGATTCATTCCCCACATGATCACAAGTGCTGGGCCAGGAATCTGGATCTCCATCTAGGTCTTCCACATTGGGAGCAGGGGTTCAAATACTGAAGACACCCTCCACTGCCATCCCAGGTGCATTAGCAGGGAACTGGATTAGAAGTGTAGGGGCCAGGACTTGAACCAGCATTCTGATATGGTATATGGGCATTGCAGGTGGTAGCTTAGCTCACTATACCACAATGTTGGCTTCCCATGAACGTCTAAAATAATCACTAGACATCAGGACAGAAAAAAGATGCTGTTCCTGCCACAGTTGCTCTCAGGAGCTGGCCTTGGCACCTTGGTCTCCACTTCTTCACTGTCCACATCTACAGACTCCCCCATCCGGTGCCCAGGTCCCCACTGTGAACTGGATTAGCTGTCTATATTGTCTTATTGGGGGCAGGGGAGGTAGAAATTCCTTTGTTCCTTGAAAGCATGTTTACATATGAAGTATAGCATGTGAAAGCCACAGAACAGAGACGCGGAGGACTTGATTTAACAGTGAGGTCCCAGGTTCTAAATGTCTTTGCTTTTTCTGTACTTGTTTCTCCATGCCTTCCAGCGTGTTCTGTGCAGAGCTGAGTGCCCAGGCATGGGAAGGGACTCCTTGCTGGTGTGTGTTGGTGGGTAGAGGTCTTACAAGCCCATGTCCGTGGTCTCCAATCCCAGAGGTCTTGTTGGTCATTTGGCTGGGATGCCTTGGTCTCCCAGAGCACTTGGGGATTTTGCATTCCTTCTTCCCTGGACTGTGGCACTGCCAGCCTCTCGTGCAACCTGGGCAACAAGAAGTAAATTTTTGCATATGTCCTGCCTTCATCTGAGGCAGGTGAGGGCATCCAGCCAGCCTTGCCTGCGCCTTCTGTGGCTAGTGTCCTGTTCTTCTTTTAAAGCCCTTTGAATGAAGCAAAAACCATTAGGTGATGACTGGTCCTCATCCTCACATTGTTCGTTATCTGTGGGCAGAAAGGTGGGGGTGCAGGTGAGAGATGAGATTAATGGGAAGGGAATGATTTTTAGAAAAAAAAAAAATAAAAGAGGAGAGCAGGGAGAGGAACGAGACTAGTAATTGTGACCAATTCATCAGAAGACTTAAGGGAACCTGACATCCATTGTAGCTCTTCTAACTGTAATTGCACAGCATTTGGAAAGTGAATGATTAACCTGATTGTCTATAACAACCATTGAGTAAATATACAATTACAGATTGCCAAAATAGTACAGTGAACCGTGGACCAGCAGCCACTTTCAAGGGGCTGTAATCATCTGGTTCAAGGCTGACCCAGAGACTCCTTGGTTAGTGAATCATTTACCAGGGAGTCCTCAATGACTTGGGAAAAGCAAGATTTCCCTGGGCACTGGTGGCTCCACAGCCAGTCACAGCCTTCCAGCAGGTCATTTAGGAGAGCCCTCCAGTAGGAAGAAAAGTCCACTGCACAGCCCTTGATTTTACAGATGGGCTCTTGTTTGTCTAACATGGGGCTAAACGAACCAAGGCCCACGGTGAAGTCTTTGTTCTTCAGAGGGCCCCAGGGGCTTGACCGTAGTGGAGGAACCAGTGGAACACGTACACTGATCTGTGGAGCCCTGTCCGTGTTGGGGAGAGCCAGGGCCAGGTCTGTCCTCTGCAGCCCTTGGCACTGTCAAGCGAGGTGCCTTATGATCCCCAGACCCCTGTGTGGCAAGCCCTCTTACCCTTGGTGCAGAGGGAGTAGTCATCTCTGTGGGGCCTTGGCCTGGGGAAGTCCACAGCCTGCTGCCTGCCGGAGCAGCCAGAGCCAGCCAAGAGCCGCAGGCCATAAATGCAAAGTATGATTTAACAAAAGCAGCTTTTGAGTGAGAAAGCTGAGTGGAGTTGTCCCAACCTGTCAACTTCAGATTTCTTTCCTCCTCTCCATAAATCAAAAAAAAAAAAAAAAAAAAGGTCGGTGGAAGGGAGGGACAGAAGTGTTTCATTTTCAGATTTTGTAAGAAAATAAAATCAAATCAAAAGAGCCTGTCCCACGCTGATACCTCACATGCCAGGTTTGAGCCTGAGGCAGATTTTTGTGGCCATGTAATAAGCCTCTTTAAAATGGTGACAGACCCTTGACTCTTTGCCTTGAATTACGTTGATAAAAGACATTTTATTGTGTTCGAGCTGGGCAGGAGTACAGGATGGTTCTTGCCGGGTCGGCCTCTTTGAATCCACATCAGCCCTGCTGTCCACATTCCCCTCCGCCTGACAGGGTCTGAGTGCCAGGGTGTGGAGATCTGGGGGTGAGGTTGGGGGCAGGGAAGAGGGAGAGATTGAAAAACGGGAGGGGGATGGAGACACAGTAGAACTGGCAGTTGAAGAGGCTTTGGAAGCAAAAGGATTTCAGCCGAGGGGCTTGTTATGGGAGAGTTGAGTCCTTCACGTTCCTAGGAGAACTGAAAGATCTTGACATTGGTAGCCTCAGATCAGCCTCATTGCTGGAGCATGGCTAGGAGTACTAGACTTTCCGGGCCTCATTTCCCAGGCCGGGCGAGAGCGATAGCAAATCAAACGAGGATGCCCTGAGCCCACCACCTGCTCCCCCACTTGTTGCCAGAGGAGTGTGGCCTCCTTTGCCTAGAGTGTCTGGATCCCTACCGGTTTCCAAGAGGGGACCTGGCCAGAAGGGCAGAAGGACTTGCATTGCTGGGGTGCATACTGGGCTCGAGGTCTGACAATGACCACAAGTCTCCAGATTTAATACAGCTGAGGCCAGGCAGCAGGTCGTCACTCCATGGCTGGACCGGAGCCCTCGGGTGCCCCCAGAGTGTACCTTTGGGTCTCTCCTTTTTGTCTGAAGAGCAGGCTCCTCCTGGATTGGTCAGCAGGATTAGAACCGGTAATGAGAGCCAGGAAAATCCCTAGGCAGCCCAGAAAATAGGCCTGGCTGTTGTTTTGTATGACCTCCCCGTCAGGGAGACTGGGGCTGCTGAGGGACACACGGGATGGTGGCAGTGGCCGCCCGCCCCGGGCAGAGGCCTGCTTCTGAAAGGACTCGCCGTCCTGGGACGAGCCCCGGAACCCTCCTTGATTCAGCTCACCTCAGGCGAGAGGGCAGCCTAGTTTTGTTCCTGAAGAAATGTCAGAGCCTGACCTGCTAGACCATTTTTATTTTTTTTAGAGCTTTGAAGCCTTAAATTAGTTCTTATAATTTCTGAGCAGTTCTGTGTTAACCCTAGGACATAATAGGTTTTATTTCTGGAGAATGGCCAGTTGCAACTCTAAGAACTTCTTGGCCAGGGTGATATGTTTGATGCAGCAGTTAAGACTTTGTTGGGATGCCTTTAGCCCACAGGGGACTGCCAGGGTTCAAGTCCTGACTTGGCTTTCTGTTCCAGCCTTCTGCTGCTGTGTGCCTTGGGAGGCAGCAGTGATGGCTTAAGTTGTTGGGTCCTTGCCACCCAAGTGGGAAAATGAATGGAGTTCTAGGCTCCTGACCTCAGCCTGACCCAGACCCTGAGCTGTTGCAAGCATTTGGGGGAGTGAAACAACAGTTAGAAGATTCATTCTCTCTTTTTCTTCCCCTGATTCTCTCTGCCTTTCAAATAAATAAAAATAAATGCGATTTAAAAAAAATGGAATCTTTTGGCCAGGAATGTATGAATGAGACTCGTAGCTGGTACCTCCCTCTTCCCAAGTGCCCCCTCCCTCCAGTGTAGATCCAGACGGGCAAGTGATTACCTGAAGGTGACCCTAAGTGCACTGCCTAGACAGACTCTGCTGTGCCCCCTTTGGGGAACTTTCAAAGTGAGTGGCAAGAAGTGGTGTTCACACCCAGACCTAAGGGAGTGGGCTGGATTCTGTGGTCCAACACCATGCCCATATCCTGCATGGGTCCTCTCCGAGTTCTCTCAGCCCATCCTGGCAGGGAAAGGAAATTTCCCCTCTTCGAGGGTGAGGACGTGGGACAAGGAGGCCTGCCAGGGCCTTCCTGGGGCTGCCTGTGCTCCTGGCCCCTTCTCCATTGAGAGGTTGTGCTGATCAGTTGTGAATAATAAGACCAGATCTGTCCATGCTGCCTGTGTCACCCCGGCACTGTGGCCCCACTATCCCTAGGTGCCCAGAACACGAATATCAGGTGTCTTGGAATCCCCAGGTTTGATTTTCTTTCACTTCTTCTGGTGTTTCCTCAAGGCAGATCAAGATGGTGATGGAGAGGCATGCTGTGTGTTGTGAGCTGACACTGATAAAGCCATGAGGGCTGGCCTCTTCAGGGTAGTGAGGGAGTTTCATGTTCTGTTGGCTTTGATAGACCAGGCCTTTCTGCTCTGGTGGGTGTTATCAGAATCAACGTTTACCAGGCATTGCCTAAAGTGAAGAATTAGCCTCACTCTCAGGGTTCTGTCTTCACAGCCCCAATGCCTCCCCTGCCCCCAGTTGAAGGGGCTTCTCAGACATTTAATTGTGAGTTTGGGAGACAGTCAGATGTGGTCTCCAAGGCTTTTCTGGGATCTAGGGTTACGACTTCCCATCTACTTTTTTTCATCTCTCTACGAGGCAGGGCGGGAGACACAGCATTATCTGGGAGCACGTTGGTATGAGCCTGGACAGTCTGGGTGGAAAACATGTTTAGAGCACTCCTTTTTGAATTTAACCCTTTGCCCCCCCCCCTTTTTTTAAAAGATTTATTCATTTTATTACAGCCAGATATACACAGAGAAGGAGAGACAGAGAGGAAGATCTTCCATCCAATGATTCACTCCCCAAGTGAGCCGCAACGGGCCGGTGCGCGTCGATCCGAAGCCGGGAACCAGGAACCTCTTCTGGGTCTCCCACGCGGGTGCAGGGTCCCAATGCATTGGGCCGTCCTCAACTGCTTTCCCAGGCCACAAGCAGGGAGCTAGATGGGAAGTGGAGCTGCCGGGATTAGAACCGGCGCCCATATGGGATCCCGTGGCTTTCAAGGCGAGGACTTTAGCCGCTAGGCCATGCTGCCAGGCCCTGCCCCTTTTCTTATCACAAAGGCATCCTGGTGCAGTAGAACCTTACTTGGAGAAAGCCCCAAGACACACAACAATCTCATCAATGGAAGCTGATAAATTAGAGGGTGATTTTTCACATTACCCAAAGATTGTTAACTTTTCAAAAGGTTTCACAACGGGGTTCCTTGAATAGTGAGCTCCCCCACTGAATTTAAAGTGTTTGTTTACAGATCATTAGCTGCTTGACAGAGAGGATGGTAGGCAGAGGGAGGGCCCTCTTAAAAGGTAAAATGTTAGAAGCCCTGCCAATTTTCCATTGAGTCTGGAAGGCTAAAGGTGGGTCAGTTAGTGCCTGTGATTCAGGTTACACACAGCTTTCCAGGAACCCTCCAGGCGGGACTGAGGGCCAGGACCATGGGACTGCCTTTGCTTGGGGGACCTATGTGTGCTGTGGGTGCCAGACCCTGGCACAAGGCTGAGACTTGTCACTGGCCCTTCTGGCACCGACTGCAGAGACCTTTTCCCTTGACATTTAGCCTGGGTTTGCAGGAAGTTTCTTCCTGGTTCTCTGACCTTCAGTGTCATTGGCTCAGGACTCACTCCCTCTGCCTGCTTGAAGTTCAGCCAGCCCACAGGCATGCTTTGCAGCATTTTGCCCCAAGAAGTTGAAGTCCTCTATCAGGCTTACTCTTTTGCCTAAACTGAAGAATTAACCTAGTGACTGGACCCCTTCCACCCTCCTGCAGGTCCCAGTGGGTACAGCTCTGTGCTAGCTGGCTTCTAGCATGGTGACAAGGATAGGTGTCTGGGTTGGGGCCCAGAGCCTTGGACGGGTCTGGGAGAGGGAGACAGATGTCAGTCTTTGTGACTCAGTCTTAGGATCAGAAAGGAGAAGCAATGCACTGAAAGTCTGAAACAACATGCTGAGGGCCAGGGCCAGACTAAGGGACAGACTCCTTACCTTGAATGAGACCTCACTTCCTGGAGGAAGCAGTCTCGGGGTGACCATGTACGACTCACCAGGCCAGGGCATCTTAACCATGGCTTCCAAATTTCCCCCCTCCCCCCCCCCCAGTTAACCTGGAAAATACCTCAACTAAAAGCAACTCCACATAGACACACATATCAGTCCTCTTGTAAGGACAGAGAGCTGGGTGAGCTTATACCAACCCTCCCCATGGGTTTGAAGAAAAAAAATGAGGGGAAATTTGGAGAAAAGGTCAAGTTGATAACTGAAGAGACCAACCAGTAAAGGCAAATCTCAACATTTCTTGCAATGCGTCAGCAAGCACAAGCCCTGCTTAAAGTAGAGCCACACAACTGCAACGCGTGCAGGAAGGCTGCTTCCAGGATGGAGCTTGGTCCACAACCCACCATGCAGCAAGCAGGGGAGCAAATACTGGACAGAGGAGCTTCCTCTTGGCCCTCCAGGTCCAGTTCAAAATTACTCTCCCCAACAGCCTCTCTCTTCCTTTCCAAATGTAAAGACAGCTCCATATCTGCTGGCTCGGCATCCAGCGATCCCACTCACTGCAGATTGGAAATATCCATCTATTCTAATTGTGTCTGTGCTGAACATGCACAGACTTTTTCTTGTCGTTTAGTCCCCAGACAACACAGTGTAGCAACTGCTCACATGGCGTTTACGCTGTGTTAGGCATTATACGATGATTTGAAGTGCACAGGAGGGTGTGCCTTGGCTCTATGCAAATACTGTGCCCTTTAATACCAGGGGCCTGAGCACCTTCAGATTTTAGTGTCTATGCAGAGCCTAGAGCCAGTTCTTGAGAACTGTAAGGCAGTTTCTGTGAGGGTTCCATGTGGGGAGTTTTCTGTGTGCTATCCTCAGAGGCTGGCCTCCGGCTTTGGGCATTGTATGTTCTTGGTAAATATTTGGTGAATGAATGCATGAAAGAATGAATGAATGGAATTTATCCCGGGGAACACACTTTTGCATAGTGAGGTACATGGTTAAACAAACAAACAAACAAAATACTGTCCTGAGACAATGTGTCTTCTTACACAGCTGCCCTTCCAGTCTGCTAGACAAGTTCCACCATTCTACCACAAAAGCTTAAAGTGTAATAAAAATTTATCTAATTCGCGATCAAGTGAAAATACTTTGGGCCCCGAGCCAGAGAATATTACTGGAGTGAACTTTTTTCAACACCCTAAATTTAAACAGCTGGAATTCTTTTTTTAAGTACCATCCTATTCAACCTTTTGAAATGAAGGATCTGCCTTTTAGTGGCAAATCTGCATTTCAACACAAAGATGGAATACAATGTCTCTGGCTTAGCTATTCTCCAGAGAGGCAAGCTTTTTTTAAAAAAAAAAAAATATGTGCTTTGCTTACATTAGGACACAGCTTGCAGAAAATTTTGTTTGGGGCTGACAGATTGGTGGCTTGCAGTTCTCGCATTTTTATAGATAAAGGGGCATGAAAGATGTCATCCTCATCCTCCTCCCTTAGCAGAGAGAAACTGGGGAGAACTCTTAAAAGGTGGCATCAGACACCTGTTGGGGGGAGTCAAAGCTCTGGAGGATGGAATTGACCAAAACGGAGGAAAATGAGTTGTTTTCCATGAGCAAGTGATGTAATTAAATACACTAGTGAAAGAATGCATAATGCAAGGATCTTAAGTCTCCACAATTGTTTCCAATTCTTGCTTTCACTTTTGCAGAAGGAGCACTTTCTGTGATTTCGCTAAACTTTCGCCAGTAAAAACGCAGTGAAGGAAAAAAATGCTCCAGTAAATGCTCATTTCTAGAACAAAAGACAGTGAGATTTTGACAATATCAGGAGGTTAATTAAGAGGTCTGTTAGCGACAATCAAGCCTGGTGCAGTCTCAGTTCAGATTGACACAACTCGAGACACAGGCCTGGCTACGGTTTACCCTCTAATGCTCTGGTAAGTCATGGGACCCGAGGGAGGACCTGGCAGCTCTGTGAAGCAGGGTCAGGAGGGAGACTAGCTATGGCATTTCAGTGGTTGCTGTCTACTTAGACAAAGCGGCTGCTAGCCCAGACCCATGGTACATTATTTGGGTAGCACAAATCCAGTAATTGGATTCAGAACTGGAATTGGGTTCTCTAGGGTGTAGAGGCTGCTACTTGGAGGAAAAGGGAGGACTTGAGACTCCTGGAGCCTGCGGGGCCTGGGAGAGTGCTTTAGTTTTGCTGGTTAGTAACGGGGTTCCCCTGCTATTGCTGTGGGTTGCCATCATTGTCTCCTAAGGGCTCAGGCTGCAAGGGAGGCTGTAGCTTTACAAAATCATCCATTCTAGCGTTTGTGTCATGTCCTGCTGGAAAGAGAATGGAGATTGTCTGGAGACATCTGTTTCAGAAAAGCATAGAAGAAGGTGCTTCTGCACCTTCATGGACTAACGGAATTAAAAGATGCACTTGTTTTGATGCAAAATTTCACCAAAGTCATGCCTGTGGGTTTGTCATAACACACACGTCCATGAAATTTTGATGATCCCCACATACATGTGGATTTCAAAAAATGTTTATACCAAAATAAATGTTATCTTTAATGACATTCCTACAAACTTCCATCCCCAGACCTCCCCATGCCCTGCACACGTCAATGAATAGGACGCATCTGTGTACTCCTGTGGCGAGAGTTTCAATAACCTGAGAAGAGTTGGGCTCTGAATCCTTCGTTTAGCGTGTTGGAAACGATGCTTGTGCTTAGCTGTTTTGGCATACTTGGAGATCAGCAGTATTACGCGCTGATTAAGTAGACAGTCCTGTGGCTGGATTACATGTGCAGTGATTAGTTTCAGATGCAAATAGCATGTTCATAGTCAGGAATCTTTAGGATGTTCTTATAGAAGCCAAAAACTTGATTTAATGGCCTTAAATGTCAGGAGCTTCCCTCTGGGCTTGTGTCAGAAGTTGGTACCCTCACGTATGTATAAATGTAAAGTCAACCATTCCCAATTTGTTCAAGGGGTTTCTTTCTTTCTTTCTTTCTTTCTTTCTTTCTTTCTTTCTTTCTTTCTTTCTCTCTCTCTCTCTCTCTCTCTCTCTCTCTTCTTCTTCTTCTGCTTTTTTTTTTTGTCTGATCTCTGAATATGGTTCATCTTTTTTTATTCAGCCACAGGACACTCTGCAGCCATGCAGTACTAAATGCATTTCCAAGGCTCCAAATGAAATGCTGAGTGCAGAGAGATCTCCCTGGGACAGAAGAGGTTAAAACACCTCCTGCCAGGGAAGCTCAAGGCCTGGGAATGGAAAGGGCAGCTTGCCCTTGGATGGGCCAGAAAGTAGAAGAGCCCAGGTCTTCTTCCATCTGTACTGTGGGCCACTGTTCCATCCTCCAGCCTTTCAGCTTGTGCGGTAGCAATGAGGACTCCATTGCCGGACATGAGCTGCCTGGAGTGTTGTCCTGATGCTTGATAGACTAGCCAGTCCCCTGTCCTGGGTGGGTCACAATTCCACATGGAGCGATGCGTAGGGGGTCCCAGGTGTGTGATTGTGAGCCCTGGACAGAAGGGGCAGCAGTCTCAGAACCCAGGGCGTGTGCTTTTACTTTTACCTAGGGAGCACCAATGCTTCTGACTCCCACACCTCCTCTCACCAAGAGCAGGACTTAGTGAACTTGACCACAGCAGAATCACCTGGAAGACTTACTTCACAGCAGCTGTTACTTCCCACAGCGCCCTCCTCTTCCTTCCTAGTTTCTTACTCCCTAAGTCTGAGGTGGGGCCCAAGAAATACCTTTCCACCAAGCTCCCAGGTGATGCTGCTGTTGGGCCTGGGGATGTTCTATGAGAGCACTTCCCTAAGTGCACCAAGGAAGAGAAGAGAGCAGACTTTGATGCCTGTTTCCCAGCCAGCGGCTAGGACCTTTTGTCCCTGGGGACAGTGAGGGGAGAGTGGTGTGGAAGGAAAGAGTCCCAACTAGGGATTTTTCCCAAGTCCCTCCAAACCTAGAAAGGTAGGTTGCTCTTTGAGTTTGAGCCTTGGAAGCCTGTACTGTGTAACTTCATTTGGTCTGGATGGTGTTGACATAGCAGAAAGTTAAACCCCAGGGAGGTTGTTCACGATTTAGTTTTCCAGTCCACGGGGGAACTTTCATTCTGCTTACCAAGGAACCAATTACGAACCGGAAGAAGCAGCAGAAATCAGCTGGGTTCTTCCCGGAGGAAGATCAAGGCAGACTCCAGCTTCTACACAAAGCATGCTGTCTGCTTATGTGAGTTGCTGGGCAGGCTGATAGAATCGGTTTGCTTTTAAGAGGGTGAGCCCAAGGCCTCAAGGCAGCAAAGCAGGCATCATTTTCCTGATGTGAAACCAAGTTCCCCAGGACCTTTGGAAAGCTCCATGTGACACAGTTGGGCTGAATTCCTTTCCTCTCCTCCTCGACTCTAACGGGTCAGTGAAAGAGAAGCATCCAGATTGGCATTTCTTTGGCAGTGAGGACTAAGGCGGGGCCAGCAGAAGGGTAGGTGGAGTAGATGCTCCAGGAGAGAACGCTGGAGCAGATCAGGAAACCAGTTCTAAGCTCCACTGTGTGGTGAGCCATCAACATCCATGGCAAGGTGCTCGACTTCTCAGGATCCCTGTATCCCCACCTGTACAGTGAAGGCACAGACTGGATGGTGGCTCAGGTTTTTACAACTCAAAACAACAAAGCCAGGGGCAGGCCCTGTGGAGCTGCATCATGGGACACTCCCATTCCATACTGGAATGTCTAGTTTGAGTGCCACCTCAACTTTTGATCCATCTTCCTGTGAATGTACCTGGGATACAGCGGCTGATGGTCCAAAGATGTGGGTCCCTTTAACCTACATGGGAAATCCAGATGGAGTTGCTGGTTGCTGGCTTTGGCCTGGCTTAGTCTCAGCTCTTGTGGACATTTGGTGAGTGGACCAGTGGTTGGAAGATCTCTCTGTCATTTTGCCTTGCAAATGAATAAATAAGTAGATCTTTAAAACAAAAAGGAAAGCAAGGCAAGAAGACAGATACAGAGTTGCCCTTGTTGAGACTTTGCTTGGCTGCTGTTGCTGCAGCTCAGTGGCAAGGCTAACAGGTTTGCAGATGAGTTTGCCAGTTGGTGATCTGTGCGGGTGGCTAAGCTGGCCAGGTTAACAGCTCTCTCGGTTCACACAGGAGGCCTTTAAAGCACTTTGGGTTCCCTTGCATGGAAAGGAGCAGGGAATTTGAAATCAGACTCTGCTCCTGTAGGATGTATAAGCTGGGGTCACAGAGGTGCTTCAGTTCTATGGGCTTCCTAAGAAAAGGATTTTGGCCTTGGCCGCAAATGAATTTATTAAACAGCCAAAGGCAAGAACAAGTGCAAAAATGGATTCTCAGGTTTCTTGTTGAAAACTTCTGGGACTAAGTCTGCAGTTAATTTTACTTTATACTGTGAATTCATTTAACATAAATAGTCAGATGTAGACAGACTTGGTTTTCCTGATTTTGCTGATTTAGGTTGTAGTTTTTATTTTGTTTCGGGTCAGGGTGGAGGAAATACCTTTCTAGATGGTCTCAGACTAGGTGGTATGTCCACAACAGGTCCCCTTTGCAGGTCTGTATGCAACAGATTTATGCTGTCTGTGTAAGAGCTGTCTTGAGCAACACGCTATTGTTACCCACCAGGCTCCTCATGAAAGAAAACCTTGTCCTGACTGCCCTGGCTGCTCTTGGCACTGGAGTGTGTGTGAGCAGAACAGGATGTATTTTACACCGGACACCTGCTATCCTGGAGCATAACAACACACTTCTAAGTGCTCTTAATAGAAAGCTAATGGAAAACATACAATTTGTTCACCCTCAAAGATCTGTTTTTCTTCTCTCTCACCTCCCCCAATCATCACACACTCCAAACCTCCAGAACATGCAGAGCGTCCCCTGCTCCTTCTACTCTCCACTCGGCCTCGAAGTGGACTCTCCACCTGGTTGGTCGGTGGAAAGTGGATTTGGAAAAAACTGGGAGCTCAGATGGCACAAATCACATATTTCCTTTCTCACAAATATATCAGGGCTAGAAATGTTTGATTGCTAGATTCGTGATTATTAGTATGAGAAGTCACTGGTCCTAACCAGAGTACAAGTATCATAGACTTGGGAGGGTGGGCTGTGGTTTTTTTGTATAGCTGTTATGGATATTGGTTCTTGCCTTACTCTTTAGCGATAAGGATTCTTCACCATCAAGGGGGTACTGGGCTGAAGTTATTTGAATTCCAGAAGTCTAATCCCTGTTCTCCATGCTTTGTACTGGGAGAGGTGATCTTACTCCCCAGTACCCTAATAATAGGATTTCACACGATGGCCTGCCAACTCCTGAAATTCCCAAGGTTTTATTTTTATTGAAGATTGTCTTGTAAATGTGGCATGGGAAGAGTGGGCACGGGGGTTGAGGAAAGCAGAGAGGCACTCCAAGCCAGGAGGGTGGGAAAGGTTGGTAAATCCACTTATTTCCTATGAGTACCTTGTCCTTCACCTGGTTTTGTCTATGAAGTAATGCGTGCCTGTAAACCAGTCTTGCAGATAAGTCTCCTCATTTTTCCACCCTACTTAGAATATTACCAATTTTCCCCTTGCTGTTTATACATTTCTTACCATAAGATAATAATCAAACAGCAATAAACAAACAGATGAACCAAAGAATTCCTCCCATCCCTGTAACTGTAAGAAACCCCATTTCCCTTTAAAAAAAATGGTCCTGGTTAAAAAACAAAGCAAACACTGTGGAAAAATCACTCACCACTGTTCTTTTGTTTCAGGCCTTGGGCCTGTTAACTATCTGCAAGGCTGTTGTAATGATGTTAATCTGTTTTAATGGAACTGAAATGCGCTGTCCTGTGGTTCCTGCTTGTGTTGTTTATGGCTGCAGCTCCTGATTTTGGGTTTCTTTCACAGATAAACTTCTGCACTGGAGGGGCCTGGCTTCCCCTCGGTCTGCACATGGAGCTCTGATCCCCACTCCCGGGATGAGTGCAGAATACGCCCCGCAGGGTATTTGTAAGTTGAGCATTATTTCTTCTACAAATGTCCATATGTATAGAGATGAGAGTTGCTGGAAATTAACCTTACTTTTTAAGTACTGGATGGAGTTACTTCCAAAATAGGCTGGCACCCTCAGATGCATTATTCCATTACTCACTTGGCACCCGCTCCCTGGCTCCACTCAGCCCCAAGAGTGACTTTTTTCCTTCTCCTTTTTCCCCTCTGCTCACCGAGGACCCAGAGCTGAGAGCAGTACTCCCCTGGGCCTTGGCTGGCTCCATGCTGGGGACCGGATATGGCTGTCTGTGTGTCCAGAGCCCCATGTTATGGCTGGACAGTGACTCCCAGGGCTTTGTATGGAACTTGGGATTACTCCAAGTCATCCACCATCAGCAGAGGTCAGACCCCAAAGGAGTCATTGGCAGTTACTCTGCAGCATTTTGTTTTTGCATATACATTGTACTTGAAGGTGGCATACTTTGACATGTGCCTGGTGCATCACATATGTGCATATGTCAGCATATATAGGGAGCCCTCTATGTCCGTTGGTTCAGCATTTGCACATTAACCCATCAGGGATTAAAAATATTCAAAAGAAAATGACATCTCTTCCGAACAGCTTTTCTTTTATCCTGATCCCCTAAGCAACCCAGTTTCCCAGCCATTTATTTAGCATTTACGTTGTGGTATTTAGAGGTGACTTACAGTATACAGGAAAATGCATGGATTTATAATAAATATTGTGCCATTTTATATAAAGGACCCAAATGCCCATGAACTCTGTGTTCACAGGGTCCTGGACCAATTCCCTACAGATACTGAGGGATGACAATCTATATGCATATACATACACATACAAATACATACGCATTCACATGATATCCACAGACACATGATTTCTACCCATTTTCTCCTAGTTGTGGAGAAAAAACACAGCACTGTAGTTGACATGTGAACACACCACCACCACCAGCATCTCCCATTCATTGCTTGAAGCCCAGTTGTCAGGGATGCCTTTTCTGTACCTTTTATGACAGGTGTGCACACTCATCCCAACAATCTCGGAAAGGTGCTGTTTAAGGAGGTTGCGCAGTTTTCTTCTTTCTCTGTAGGAACACATGGTATGAATCATCATGGCTAACATGTGGAGGTGGAGGGTGGCTACTTCTACCCCCAGCACCACTAAGCTGCTTCAAAGGCACAAAGAAGTGTGGACATGTAGTTTTTATTTGGAAAGCAAATGAAAAATAACCTACTGTGCAGACAAGAAGAAAGCTAGGGAAAGGGTCAGGGGTCTGAGGAGGAGACAGAAGACAAGAGGCAGGGGTCCCTAGGCTGCAGGGGGCCTGGCTTCTCACAGCAGCGAGACTGGATTGTCCAGCTTGTGAGCGGTGTCTGCAGGGCAGGGCAAGCACCCTGAAACCCACTGCAAAGCCAGTTGTTTATTTGTGTTAACTCCTAGGTAATCCCAGGTAACAAAGAGTTATTGTGTGAATTTCACAAGGCCTTGATTCCTGAGGGCTGGGTGGTGCAGGGGTTAAAAGCACCTCATCTGCCCTCCTGCTCCACCCTTCCCCCACCACAACCCCAAACTGGGCTGAAGCCTGGTTTAGGTCACAGATTACAGTTTAGGGGATTGGGCTCATGGTTGCCAGTCTCTACACGCTGGCTGGGTGCAGAGCACTCTCCTTTTGCTGGGGCCTGGGGCCTGCCCTTGGCTGTGGGAACAGCGCCACCCTCAGAGGGAAGGAAGGGAAAGTAGTGGGCCAGCTAAGAGGAGGGTGTGGAGAGGACAAGGGCTGCTGGCTGGGGAGACAGCTTAGCTCTGTTTCTTTAACTTGGTTTTCCTGATGGTGGGGAGTTGGAGACTGATGTGGAACCAGTGTCCTCCCCTCCTCCTCCCACAAGGAGAGGGTACATGGTTTTGCTGGTGTCCATGCCAGCATGAGCACTTTAAGAGTGATCAAACAAGGTATGTGAAAATGGGTTGTGGGGTTCCAGAAAGTTCTAGAACATAGCTGGTGCCCTCCACATTTACTGTACCAGCCAGCTGCCCTTGGATTTCAAAGTTCTTTTGAGCACCAACCCTGTGACCTCCTGCTTGTAGATCAAGCACCTGACTTAAAAATACCCCATCCATCCGCCACCCCTACTACCTCGCCAACCAGAGCCTGGCTAACAGGATCCCCGGGTAAGGCCTGGGCCTTCCGCTGGAAGCCATTCTGGATGTGTCATGTGATTAGTCATTATCTTAGGTAATTAATCACACCTGGTAGTAATGAAAACTCACATTCACACTGCACCTGATAGTTTACAGAGGGCTTTTATGTGCTTCTGTCATTTGACCCTCACAGTAGTTCTTTAAAGGTACTGTTTCTAGGCTCACTTCACAGGTAGGCATCCTAGGACTTAGAGGACTGAAACGGACTGTCCTAGAGTTGCACGTTGGTCACAGAGCCAGGCTCCAGCCTCAGACCTCCTTCTTGTTCTCAATCTTGAGGTTTAGATTACCGGCCTTCTTTATTATTATTATTATTATTATTATTATTATTATTATTATTATTTTAGCATTAGTGACACATTAGAATTGGGGAAGGGGGGGAGTCATTCTTTCCCATAAAAGGAAATGAAATAAACCAGTAGATGGGCTAACAGTTGAGTTTAACCCTTTCAGTGCCTGAGTTCCTACAGTTGGGGACCAGTTTATTGCTCTAAATCAAAACAATCCCCGTGAATGCCCACTGAGACTCTCAAATTGAGAAGTTGATTTTCATCAGAGTAAATGAAGAATATTATTATATTTTACACGTCAATAAATCAATGTAGCCCTAATTTTGCCACGCAGGAAATCAATTCTGTTCTTTCTCAACCATCAAAGATGTTATGAACAAAGTAATTTCACAAATTATGGCAAGTAACACATTTATTGATGACTGCAGTTTAGGAATTTAGAATCTGTGAGCACTGTAATGTAATATGGCGCACCCGCCTGAGCTGAGTGAAATACAGATTATATGGTGAAATTGTAATGCATCATTTGCTATTAGTGGACTGGTAATAATTACCAGTTTCAAAGCGGCTCTTTCCATGTAATCTTTAGTCTCAATCGTAACAGCCCTTCTCATTGACATTATGATTACACTGGCTGCCCTCATGATCTAGAATATCTAGTTGATGGGAATACTAAAATGTGGTAGTGAAAACTGTATGTTGTGTGCTCATTATAAAATAAAATGCCATTTTCTCTGACCCGATGGAGGAGAGAGGCGAGGATAGCATCACAGTGTTAACATACTGTAGTATGATCACATAACGGGCTCAGAAAAAAAAAGTGAGGAAATGTAGGCAGCAAAATACAACAGACTTTGCTTGTCCAAGTCTTTTTTGAGAGGACACAAGTGAGACCCTTGACATGGTGTCCTGGGCCAGAGGTTCCAGCATCCGTCAGCAGTTGCATTTGTGGCACATGCCAAACCGGCAGGGCTCGTGATGGGTCCAAGATGTGGGTTTCAATAGAATAATTTCAGGTAAAAGATGATTTTTCAGGCAGTATGAGTGACGAAGCTGTTTAGGATTTGCTTCAGCTGGCAAACTTCCTCTTCACTTGCTCAAGGCAGATTGTCAGGCTAGATGTTTGATAATAACCCAGGTGCCAGGCAGGCCCAGGAGAATGCCACATCGGGTCATGCGAGTTAGAACCATATAGTTTTTCCCCTGCCTGATTGGGACTCAGTCATTGTTCAACAACAACAACAACAACAGGCTTATGAAAATACCCTCAATGAAAGCTTTTTATTTCCCTTCGAAGAGAGGAGGCAAAACAAAAATAGACAGATAATTTGATACTTAAGTCAGCGTTTTCTTTCAAAAATCTTGCTGCTTCCTCTCCCACCTCCCCCGCCCCCCAATCTCCACATTAGACAAATGTTTGAAACCCAATTTTGGGATCTTACTGTCTAATCTTGTTAAGGGGATTTGCCCAGGAGTGGGTTATGTTGAGTGAGATTATAAATGCGTTGTAAAGTAAATTACAAGGTCAGGGCAGGAGCCCATCACGGAGAAAAGCGTCTGAGCGGGGCTAGCTTTTTTTTTTTGGAATAGGAGTGCCTGACAGTCTGTCTTTCCTGTTTGGCTAACGGAGGAATCTCGCACTCCTTTAGCTCCACGGTAAATGTTCTTTTTGGGGAAAAAATAGTTGCTGACAAATACTAGCTGTGGGCTTCACAAACCCTCTGGCCCTGCTTTAGAAAAAGGGAGGAAAGTTTACTTGTAAGTTATTGTATCTTAAGCTCCAATTTCTGGAGTTGCTGAGATGCTGTCTGTTTTTCTCATCCTTATCTTTTGGCTGCCATCATTTTATCCTTTTAAACTGTTGGTTGATTACTCACCACGAGATATCTGGATATGTAGATATTTAAATTTAGCTATTGCCACAAATGCATGATTTTGTGAAGTCAAGCCGGCCCCTCTTTGCCAAAGTGGCATGTACCACTCTCGGGTTCTTTTCAGCAAGAGAGAAATGATGTGACTTAAGCAGGGCCCCTCTCCAGACGGCTTGGCTACTGGCCAAGGAGTTGACTAGCTGAACTGTAGCTTTCTGTTTCTTTCTCAACTGGAGCTGAGTCTCGGCCCAGGGCACAGGATGTTGTATAATTTGGTTCACGTTGTTAGCCTCTCAAAATAATGAGGAGCAGGCTGGTGTAGCATTTCTCAGCCTGCTGCCTGTCATGGTGCTGGCTGCTCAAAACCGTTCCTCCAGCTAGGATGCCATGTCTGTGGAGGCTGGCACGTGGTACTCCCTTGAACTTCTCTAAGACTTGTTCCCCAAGACATGATACAGCCCATCCGTGAGATCTGAATTAGTTCCTATTTTTCCTCCTGATATAACATCCTATGAGATTGAAATGGGTGTCCCTGTGGAATGTTGTGGAACAAAATTCACACACACACACACACACACACACACACACACAGAGGCTGGGTTGCAAGAAAGTGGCTCATCTCCCCAAGAGGGGTTTTATGGATCCCTCATTTTTAATATAAAATCAATAATTGGTGTGCTTCAGGCAAGGGCTCAGAGCTTCTCTAGAGTCACAGAGGATTGTAGGGAATTGAGTCCAATTTCCTGCTTTTTTGATAGCTCTGTGAACTGTCTGTTTAGAAAGCTCACCTGCCACCCCAGGGGACTAGAGTATGAGGATTTAGGAAGCAGAGTTGGGGTTGACTTGTCCATGTCCCTGCTTTAACAGATAGGCAAGCAGAGTTGGAATGACTTGCCCCAAACATCAGCAGATACAACTGGAAAAGTTCAGGAGACATGTGGAAGTAGCGATGCTCTTCCCCAAGCTTGAAATCTGTCCAGGCTTTTCTGCTCTTGGGGGATTGGAGATGAAACCTTTACAATTGAGCTCTGTGACCAGAAACAGCAAATTTGGACAGAAAATTATCAGGGGCCCAGCACCAGGTGCAGGTCTTGGGGTTGTATGTGTATGGTGTGTATTGGTGGGAGGGGAGGGAGGAGGAGACCAAGGTTGAGAAGGCTCTGGAAGCGGAACATAAATAAGCAATTGCTGATGCCCGCCTTGGTGATTAAAGATTGATGTCGGTGTTGTATTATTTTGCAGGTAAAGATGAGCCCAGCAGCTACACATGTACAACTTGCAAACAGCCATTCACCAGTGCATGGTTTCTCTTGCAACACGCACAGAACACTCATGGATTAAGAATCTACTTAGAAAGCGAACACGGAAGTCCCCTGACCCCGCGGGTTGGTATCCCTTCAGGACTAGGTGCAGAATGTCCTTCCCAGCCACCTCTCCATGGGATTCATATTGCAGACAATAACCCCTTTAACCTGCTCAGAATACCAGGATCAGTATCCAGAGAGGCTTCCGGCCTGGCCGAAGGGCGCTTTCCACCCACTCCCCCCCTGTTTAGTCCGCCACCAAGACATCACTTGGACCCCCACCGCATAGAGCGCCTGGGGGCGGAAGAGATGGCCCTGGCCACCCATCACCCGAGTGCCTTTGACAGGGTGCTGCGGTTGAATCCGATGGCTATGGAGCCTCCCGCCATGGATTTCTCTAGGAGACTTAGAGAGCTGGCAGGGAACACGTCTAGTCCACCGCTGTCCCCAGGCCGGCCGAGCCCTATGCAAAGGTTACTGCAACCATTCCAGCCAGGTAGCAAGCCTCCCTTCCTGGCGACGCCCCCCCTCCCTCCTCTGCAGTCCGCCCCTCCTCCCTCCCAGCCCCCGGTCAAGTCCAAGTCGTGCGAGTTCTGCGGCAAGACGTTCAAATTTCAGAGCAACCTGGTGGTGCACCGGCGCAGCCACACGGGCGAGAAGCCCTACAAGTGCAACCTATGCGACCACGCTTGCACGCAGGCCAGCAAACTGAAGCGCCACATGAAGACGCACATGCACAAGTCATCCCCCATGACGGTCAAGTCCGATGACGGCCTCTCCACTGCCAGCTCCCCGGAACCAGGCACAAGCGACCTGGTGGGCAGCGCCAGCAGCGCGCTCAAATCCGTGGTGGCCAAGTTCAAGAGCGAGAACGACCCCAACCTGATCCCAGAGAACGGGGACGAGGAGGAAGAGGAGGACGACGAGGAAGAGGAAGAAGAGGAGGAAGAGGAGGAGGAGGAGCTGACAGAGAGCGAGAGGGTGGACTACGGCTTCGGGCTGAGCCTGGAGGCGGCGCGCCACCACGAGAACAGCTCCCGTGGCGCGGTCGTGGGCGCGGTCGTGGGCGACGAGGGCCGCGCCCTGCCCGACGTCATGCAGGGCATGGTGCTCAGCTCCATGCAGCACTTCAGCGAGGCCTTCCACCAGGTCCTGGGCGAGAAACATAAGCGCGGCCACCTGGCCGAGGCCGAGGGCCACAGGGACACTTGCGACGAAGACTCGGTGGCCGGCGAGTCGGACCGCATAGACGATGGCACTGTAAACGGCCGTGGCTGCTCCCCGGGTGAGTCGGCCTCGGGGGGCCTGTCCAAAAAGCTGCTGCTGGGCAGCCCCAGCTCGCTGAGCCCCTTCTCCAAGCGCATCAAGCTCGAGAAGGAGTTCGACCTGCCCCCGGCCGCCATGCCCAACACGGAGAACGTGTACTCGCAGTGGCTCGCCGGCTACGCGGCCTCCAGGCAGCTCAAAGATCCCTTCCTCAGCTTCGGAGATTCCCGACAATCGCCTTTTGCCTCCTCATCGGAGCACTCCTCGGAGAACGGGAGCTTGCGCTTCTCCACGCCGCCCGGGGAGCTGGACGGAGGGATCTCGGGGCGCAGCGGCACGGGAAGTGGAGGGAGCACGCCCCATATTAGTGGTCCGGGCCCGGGCAGGCCCAGCTCAAAAGAGGGCAGACGCAGCGACACTTGTGAGTACTGTGGGAAAGTCTTCAAGAACTGTAGCAATCTCACTGTCCACAGGAGAAGCCACACGGGCGAAAGGCCTTATAAGTGCGAGCTGTGCAACTATGCCTGTGCCCAGAGTAGCAAGCTCACCAGGCACATGAAAACGCATGGCCAGGTGGGGAAGGACGTTTACAAATGTGAAATTTGTAAGATGCCTTTTAGCGTGTACAGTACCCTGGAGAAACACATGAAAAAATGGCACAGTGATCGAGTGTTGAATAATGATATAAAAACTGAATAGAGGTATATTAACACCCCACCCCCTACTCCCACCTGACACTCCCCTCTCACCAATCCCCTGCTCCTCCTCCACCCCGTGGCCCTCCAGTCCCACTCCCCGTAGGATTTTTTTCTAGTCCCATGTGATTTAAGCAAACAAACAACAAACAAACAGAAGTAACAGAAGCTAAGAATATGAGAGTGCTTGTCACCAGCACACCTGTTTTTTTTAATTCCTGTTTTCTTTTTTTTTTTTCTGTTCCTTTTTTTTTTTCTTTTCCCTTTATGTTTTCACCGTTTGAATGCATGATCTGTATGGGGCAATACTATTGCATTTTACGCAAACTTTGAGCCTTTCTCTTGTGCAATAATTTACATGTTGTATATGTTTATTTTTTTTAAACTTAGACAGCATGTATGGTATGTTATGGCTATTTTAAATTGTCCCTAATTCATTGCTGAGCAAACATGTGGCTGTTTCCAGTTCCGTTCTGAGAAAAAGAGAGAGAGAGAAAAGCCCATGCTGCATACGTTCTGTAATACATATCATGTACAGTTTTATTTTATAATGTGAGGAGGAAAAACAGTCCTTGGAGTAACCCTCTATAGACAGAACAGATAGCACTGAAATAAAAATCTCTGTGATCTACATATCTGTCTCTAAAGGGTTAAATGTGACCAATTGGAGAGGGGGAAAAAAGGCCTTGAATTGACAAATTAACAGAAGAACAGAAAAGTTTATTCTAGCATCTGGTTTTAAAATATTGAGTGCCTTGGAACTATCAAAATTGCATTGATGGTTCTTTCTACTTGTTATAAACGTGTAGCTTGATTCTGCCATGGCTGAGGTCATAAACCTTAGGACCTAGCATATACTTCTATATTGTATGTCTGACAACAAAGGCTACCTAAATGTATGACCCGTTATGTCCTAGTTAATCATCATTTTCCCTTTAGTTTTGATTTTGTAAGCAAAAACTGATTCTATACCAGTATAAAAAGCTACTTTGCTCCTGTTGAGAGCTTAAAAGAAACAGGCTGTTCTGCCTAGAATTTTGTTTGTTTTCAGTGATGATGAAGTTGAATGTGTCACGTGCAAAAGGCCTGTGACACCATGACAAGGCATTAGTGTGGCGTTTGTGGGATGAAGAGCCTTTGTTTTAAACCATACCTTTAAAATGTTCTGGCACCAAAAGAAAGAGATCCAGACCTACTTGGTTGTCAAAGAGACAATCAAATGATAAAAACTTTAAGACCGTACATACTATATTGAAAAGAGACTAAGGTTTGACAGAGGGGAAACAGAGGGGGGGAAATACGTGATTCATTAGCACAAGGTGGTACTCTTTGCCATTTTAAACTAGAACAGGTGTATAAGCTAATACTGATACAATGATGATTAACTATGAATTCTTAAGACTTGTGTTTAAATGTGACATTCTTTAAAAAAAAAAATAAGAGAAAGAGTTTTAAGAGTAGCAGTATATATGTCTGTGTTCCCTAAAAGTTGTACTTCATTTCTTTTCCATACTCTGTGTGATATTTGTGTTAACATGGAAGAGGATTCATTGTTTTTATTTCCTTAATTTCTTTTTTCTTTTCTTTTCTTTCTTTTTTTTTTTTCCTTTTTTTTTTTTTTTAAATTAAGCTAGCATCTGCCCCGGTTGGTGTTCAAATAGCACTTGACTCTGCCTGTGAGATCTGTGTCTTTTCTCTAATCAGAGATACAGAGGTTGAGTATAAAATAAACCTGCTCAGATAGGACAATTAAGTGCACTGTACAATTTTCCCAGTTTACAGGTCTATTCTTAAGGGAAAAGTTGCAAGAATGCTGAAAAAAAAAAAAGATTGAACACAATCTCATTGATGAGCATTTAAAAAAAAAAAACTTGCCAGCCATTTACTTGACTAATGAGCTTACTTACTCGGACACAACGTGCAAGCGCTGTGAATGGAAACGGAATACACTTAATGAATGATTGCTTTGCTTCTTACAGTGCAAGGATTTTTTTTGTACAAAACTTTTTTAAATATAAATGTTAAGAAAAAATTTTTTAAGAAAACACTTCATTATGTTTAGGGGGAACTGCATTTTAGGGTTCCATTGTCTTGGTGGTGTTACAAGACTTGTTATCCATTTAAAAATGGTAGTGGAAACTCTATGCCTTGGATACACACCGTTCTTCAGGTTGTACAAAGAAAACATACATTGGGGAAAGGTTTAAGATTCTATAGTACTTAAATATAGGAAAATGCACACTCATGTTGATTCCTATGCTAAAACACATTTATGGTCTTTTTCTGTATTTCTAGAATGGTATTTGAATTCAATGTTCATCTAGTGTTAGGCACTATAGTATTTATATTGAAGCTTGTATTTTTAACTGTTGCTTGTTCTCTTAAAAGGTATCAATGTACCTTTTTTGGTAGTGGAAAAAAAAAGACAGGCTGCCACAGTATATTTTTTTAATTTGGCAGGATAATATAGTGCAAATTATTTGTATGCCTCAAAAAAAGAAAAAAAAAAGGAAACAAAAAAGTGTGACATTGTCCAGATGAGAAGCCATATAATGGCGGTTTGGGAAGCCTGCTAGAATGTCACACAGATGGCTGTCCTAAGGGTTGTACATATCCTTTTTTGTTCCTTTTTCCTGCTGCCATACTGTATGCAGTACTGCAAGCTAATAATGTTGGTTTGTTATGTAGTGTGCTTTTTGTCCCTTTCCTTCTATCACCCTACATTCCAGCATCTTACCTTCATATGCAGTAAAAGAAAGGAAAAAAAAAAGGAAAAAAAATGTTTTGCAGTTTTTTTCATTGCCAAAAACTAAATGGTGCTTTATATTTAGATTGGAAAGAATTTCATATGCAAAGCATATTAAAGAGAAAGCCCGCTTTAGTCAATACTTTTTTGTAAATGGCAATGCAGAATATTTTGTTATTGGCCTTTTCTATTCCTGTAATGAAAGCTGTTTGTCGTAACTTGAAATTTTATCTTTTACTATGGGAGTCACTATTTATTATTGCTTATGTGCCCTGTTCAAAACAGAGGCACTGAATTTGATCTTTTATTTTTCTTTGTTTTTGTTTTTGTTTTTGTTTTTTTCTTTTTTTTTTTTTTAATTTGGATGACCAAAGGTCATTACAACCTGGCTTTTTATTGTATTTGTTTCTGGTCTTTGTTAAGTTCTATTGGAAAAACCACTGTCTGTGTTTTTTTGGCAGTTGTCTGCATTAACCTGTTCATACACCCATTTTGTCCCTTTATTGAAAAAAATAAAAAAATTAAAGTACACAGTGTCAGCTTCTTGTGTCCTCATTTGACACACTCTGTAAATTATCTTCAAGAAAAATAGCAAGTTTTAAGAGAAGGCCAGTCAGTCTTTTTCAATATTCTTTCTATGGGTATTTTGATGCATGTATTATACCCTAACGGAACATAAAGTATTTCTTATATTAAAATAGACATATCACAAGCCATGGAAATAGTTTGTAGGCTTTATTGTTCTAGAATAACTTTCAAGATATGGACGTTATTTTCAGCCTGATGTCAAAAAACTTTTGCTCCATCTCTTAGTGGAAATCCATTCAGTTAGAAGTGAAAAACTTATTGGTAATAGTGATTTCAACTTGTGTTTCCTTTGGGTTTTTGCTGGTCTTGTCTGAAAGTTTTCTTCTATTCTCCCGTCCTTGCCCTATCTTAGAATATCCTGTTAAAAAAAGAAAAAAGAAAAAAAAAGGCGTTTGTGTGTGTGTGTGTGTTTTAATTGGCTCTGTAGTTCCACCTAAGAATCTTTCTTAGAACCAATATAACCCTACTTCTCAAATGGAAAAATCCAGAGACAAAGGCACCAGGTTTAAGAGAGAGAGAGAAATTAAACAGGCAACACGGGCAACCAATCCATAGGCAAGTCTCTGGAATAGCCATTGTTTGATTTTCTGAGGCCCATGTTGGTCAGCCTTGTGGCTCTGAGATCTGGAGGCTACCCGTTGCTTCAGCTGTGTCCATGGGCCCTTCCTGGCCCTCAGTTCTCTTTGACCAATAGATTGATTAAATGTGTTTGCAAAACAACTTGTGCCCATCTTAAAAACCTCTCTTTAGAAATCTGTGTTGTCAGTTTAACAAATCCTGCATGTTGCAGCATCTGTTTGCTGCAGGAAACACGCTCCTCTGTGATCCTATCTCCTGTTTCCGGTGTAGATGAATGGATACAACATTGTTCTTATTTTTTGTAAAAACCAAAACAAAAGATGTTCTGTTGTCTTCTTGTGGTAGCTTTTTTTTTTTTTTTTTTCTGTTGTTGCTCAGTTCTTATGCCCTAGTGCCTGTGAGGTGGCCTTTTCATGTAATGCTTTTTATCTGAGGCAGGAATAGTTTTTATCTTTCTAAACTATAGAGAAGGTGTGTATTAAAAACAAAAACAGAAAAACAGAAGCAATTTGAGTGGAAAATAAAGTAGGGCAGAGCAGAATCCACTAAGAGGCTTGGGAGGACGTTGCACGGGAGCTGGGATGGGATGGGGAAGTTACCATGGAGAACTTGATGTTTTCCAATGAATTGAGAAAAAAAAGTGTGTTTTAGATAAGGTGGCTCCAAAACTGAACCCAAAACACTTTCAAGACAAAGTTCTTCCCCAGTGCCATGCCCCATACCCCTTTTAGATGTGGCCACTTCCCATCCTGCCTTATTAAACGTCTATAAAACCTCTATGTATCCCTAATACTCTTTTATCAGCAACTATTCATGCAGCTGGGTAGGCCTTATAGCCAGTATTCTTTTGGTTTCTCAGTATATGATGCTCTTAGTGTAATTAAGTTTTGCATCCTGACAGACAGAATTGATGGTGGATACCATAGACTTGCATGTTTGGATTTCTTAAATCAAATAGGGACTGGGGAAGGGTGCAAATATCTGGTGATAAATCACAGATTCCATCTGATTTACATGGTCTCAAAGTTAAATCAATTTATGGGGAGCAAGTTTCTTTAGTGTAGTCTTTGACTTATGAGAAAACATCATTTCTGAGGGTGAGTGAACAATAGAAGCATGGAAGTCTAGCCAAAAGGGATATAAGTTATAAATGACATTTCCTATCCGGAACCCTAGAATTAGGAAGCAAGCAAAAAAAAAAAAAAAAAAAAAAAGCCCCTGATTTCCAACAGTGTGATGAATTGATGATATATTTGTTAAATGAAGAAATACTAAGGACATTAATATCTCAAAATTGTCAGGCTGTAGTAACGCTTCGTTGTGCTGATGGAATAACGCCCTGTACTTACCTGAAAAACGTGCTTAATAGCCAGGAACCCAGTAAATGCCATTTTGCACAGATTTTCAACCCTGAAACTCTACTGTGGCATTCAGCTCCTTGCCCCCCCTTTGCTTAGGGTCTGCAGAAGAACTAAAGCCCACACGTGTGTAGGTTGCTAGGGAGTGAGGCAGACACGCCTTTCCTTTGCACGAGCTGCCACAGGATATGCGAAGTAGTTGAGTGTTTCCCAGGGCACTCAGTGGATAGTTTATTTAAATACCGTTTTGTGTGTGTGTGTGTGTGTGTGTGTGTGTATGCAAGAAGCACATATTGTATATATTCATAATGCTTGAAGTGAGAATTTGAGAGGAAGTGGTTGGGGGGAGGGTGGATTAGATGTAATTTCCATTGGAGAAATAAGGAAATGAGGTGGTTTATTCACAGATGCTGGGGGTGGGGGGAGACTGAGAGGTGCTGTGCTTACTTGGGGGCCACCCTGAAAAGGAGATGAGAAACCTCAGGTCCTATCCTGTCCTGCGTCTGGCACCCGGAAACGCACACAAGTTGAGGGAGCACAGATTTTTTTCATCACACACACACACACACACACACACTCTCTCTCTTCTCTCTCTCTCTCTCTGTGTCTCTCTCTCTCTCTTTCTCACAATGCTCCCTTAGGCTAGGGCTGTAGTTGTGCAGCCGGCACTATGAATTCTGCCCCTCCATTATTCCTGGGCCTGATGTGCTCCACCATGTGCGCAGCCCAGTCTCTTCCCACGTAAAAAACAATAAAAATAGTTGGGGGAAAGGCAGCACTTTTGTTGTTTGAGGATGGGACAGGCAGGGTTCTTTCCACCTCCTCAAAAAACTGTTTCATAAAAACCACTGACTTTGAAGAGGCACAAACCGCTCGGCAAGTTTTCCTCAATTTCTCTTAAGGCCCAGCCACTTTGCTGATCGAGAGAAAAACACACCTTGGAGCATGTGGATGGACTTGGGATTGCAGGGTATCCTGGCCCTGGGGCTGGCGTCTGGCGGTCCCATGTAGCCCGCTGTCCTTTTCTCATGGCCCCTGGCCAGTGAATCAGCCTTCACCGGACAGGCCTGTTTCTCTCTCTCTCTGTTTCTCAGTGTCATCTATGAACGTGGAGACCGATGAATTAACTCCCTTCCAAATGGGCAGAGCAGACCAGCTCACGAGGGTTCTTGGGCTTGTCCTCCCTAAGTGGGGCTGGACACACTCAGTGGCGGGTCCTTTCTGCCAGGTGGAGTCCATGTGTCAGCTTCTTGATAGCAGACAGCAGAAAAGACAAAGTGAGCGAGTGCCCCTGGGGATGCCCGAGCACTTGCTGGGGCTTGCCGACCATGCCCAGGCTCTGCTGCTTCTGGTAGCGTGGGGAGCAGGTCAGACTGAGGGCGGACTGGGGGCGTCCGCTAGAGGGGCTTCAGACAACAGGGACGGGGCACGGTGGAGCCCACCTGAACACAACAGGGCTCTCAGCCCAGGTCTCCACTGCTCCGGGCTGGGGGGCGGGATACTGGAGAGCAGCTGAGCGCCAGACCCCAGGCTTCCCGCCGGCGGCCCGGGCAGGGGAGAGGAGGCCCCAGGCCCCCAGCTCCAGGTCGCCATGGCAACGAGGCCTGGAATGCCGCTGTGGCAGCCTCCTCCTGGGCACTTCGGACTCAGAGTTCTGCTGCTTCAAGTCAATACCCACAGCCAGGGAGGAGCCCTGGGCAAAATGGCCACTCCCTCCTCCCCCTTCACCATGGCTTCCTACTCCGCCACCCCCCCAACAAAACAAAACACAACTGGAAAAAAGAGAAACAAAACACAACAACAACAACAAAAAGGAAAACAAAACTGCATATTTGAAAGGAACTGCAGGCAGTTTGGGGTGTTATCTGAAGGCAACTCTTTCCGGTTGTGGTCTTCTCAGAGATGTGTTCGCCTCTTGTAAATTGTTGGCTGCTTTGACGTTGAACTTGATGACATTCCATGTTTTCGTTGTGCTGCTTTTACATCAATTTTGAGTTTCTGTTTATTTATAATTTGATTATGATTTTGAGACCGTGTCCCGCTCCCCACCTCCCTCCCCCACTCTCCCCAACCCAAGGGCTGCTCCCCACCAAGTTTTCTCAGCCATAGGGGCAAGTGTTTCTTCCCAGGTGTGTCCAGAGTTTTCTAGGACCAACTATGTTGTGGGGGCGGGTCCGGGGGCGGGTCCAGGTCCCCTGTGGGCAGATGGAAGGTGGGGGGTGGGGACGGCTCGGGCAGCCCCTCAGAGCGATTTGGGGAGGGCAGATGGAGTCTGAAACTCACGATTAAGACACCAGTGGCTCAACCTGTGGTTGGTTGGAGTGGAGTCTGAAAAAAAGCTAGTCAGAGGACAGAAAATCGCTGGGCCGAGTCACACCTGTACTTTTTTTTTCCCCCCTTTCCTCTGTCTCCAACCTCTTTCTAGGTTCTTCACACACCCCCATTCGGCGTAGTGCCCAGAGAGCTCAAGATGTGTGGCAGTTTTCGGATGGAAGCTCGAGAGCCCTTAAGTTCTGAGAAAATGTGAAGCCCCCAGGGGCGGGGTGGACGCGTGCCGCCCAGCCGCCGTCTGCGTGGTCTGTCATCCCGCTAGTTTGTGATGTTTTCCGACAGTAGCCTCCAAGAAGCCGTGGTGCGCCGACAGTTCCCGCCGAGTCCTCCCAGCCCGGGCCTGCAGTGCCATTTTATTTATATTTTTTAAGAAAAAAAAAGTTAAGAACACAAGAACAGACCCACATTGGACCCGTGAAGCAGTCCCATAGCCAAGGCCCACCGGGCATCGCCGACCCGAGTGCTGTGCTGGCCCTTTGGAAGCCAGCCGACCTAATTACCCGTATTGTGGAAATGAGCATGAGTCCCCCAGCCCCTGGTTTCTATACATTCTCTGTTGTCTTTTAAAAAGTGTGCTTAACATTGACACAATAAATGTTGGAGCTTTAGGCGGTGTTCGCTTGTTCTTTAACGTTCCGAGCGCCTAGGACAGGGCAGCCCAGGACCTGGAGTCTCATTGGGTGGCTGGGAGGAAGACTTGGGCAATGGGTAGAAGATGGAGCAGGGGAGATAGGGTACTGCGCATCAGATGGTGTAAATTTTCTAGGAGAATCCAAATGCAAAAACTTAGGAATAAATCATAGCAATATCCTAACTAATGTAGTGGTAGCATTGCTGTTCATTAATGCGGAAGTGTGGTTTTCCTAACTGTCTTGGCTATAATTTGCATACCATTAAATAATGCATAATATGGCATGCACTGAATCCTGGTTTGCAAATATATGCTTTTGGTGGCTCCGGTGCAGGATTTGAGTTGTCTTTTAATTTAGTTCCAGGACGATAACGTCACCGGATGAGTGGTAAATCCTAAAGAAGGTGATAAATGCCAGTAGTTGCTCATCAGATATTCTATTTTTCAGCTCCTAGGCCCCCAACAAATAATTGGTAATATATACACACACACACACATAAACTTCCTTAGTACTTCTTTGGTATCAGGAAATTTGGGGGCAGATTTTGTAAAAGTAAACAGGTTCATGCCAGAAGGCGGCACTGCCATGAGAGTACAGCCCCTTCCTTGGAAACAGGTAACACAAGTAAGGTAGGTCCCTACACAGGTGACACACACTCACTCGGGCCAAGTAATTTTTAAAAATCGGTTTTCAGTAGAGTGTTTTCTGCCACTTAGAGATCCAGCAGGGTGTCAGGAGCGAGAGCACATTAAAATAAGTTTATAAATAATAGAACTCAAACACCTGTGTATCATAGATTTACATATTGGCTGGGAAGCTAACTGGGGAGCTTCTTACCACTCACCCTCAGGCTACATTCCCCAGTAGAGTGAAAAGATAGCGCAGTAATTCGCATCTGGGCTCCTTCCTGCTCATTTGTCACAGAAAATGACTCCTTCCATGCACCCCACGTAGTTTCCCCCACATTTGCACGAGCCTTATGTCACCTGGTCCTCCCCAGGGTGTGGCGGCTTTCTGGGTTCCCTCAGGGGAAGGGTTTGCTGGAGGCTGTGTGTGTGTGTGTGTGTGTGTGTGCGCGCGCGTGCGCATGCACGCGAAGCAGAAGTGTCTGGTCTTCTGGTGGCTGGTCCAGAACTAATTCCGCTCAACTCTGGTGTTGAACTCATCAAAGGGAGTGTATCTCCCTGGGGTGCTGCTCCCTGTGTTAGCACCCACACCATACACACTCAGAGACACATGGGTGGCACACACACCCAGACCAATGGCATCCATTGGTACAGGTGCACTGCAGGGTCTCTTCTGTGCTCATGACAGAAAGGAGAGGTGAAACAATGGTCCCTCCCCTGCCATCTTTCCCCTGTGGATTTTCTATGACAACCCCCCCAATATGACATAGGTGGCTTCAGGGGGGTGGGATTTGAGGTGAGGGTGGGACTTCCAGAGAAGAAGTTGTTTTGTGGAGGACAGCTCTCCAAGTCCCATACAGTGCCTCTGTGTCCTGGAAACCTAAGACCCTTAGGGAGTCTTGAACAGCAATTGACCTCAAAGGGCTGCACTCCCTGCTGACACCAGGCCAGTGGCACCTGCCTGCGGGAGAGCCAGGCTTGCGTGCTCACCACCTGCTCTGGTGCAAACCACACTTTTTCGCTGCTCTGTGTTGCCACACCACCTTCTGTTTCTTAGTTTGTAAATAAATTGGTTCCCCTAAAAGTGGGGTCTTTTTGGGGAGTGGGAGGGGAAAACAAAAATTGGGTAAAGAAGATAGTTTCTCTTTTTTTGGTAAAGAGGATGCTTCACTCAAACACATAAACAAACAAAAAGCAAAGTGAAAAAAAAACACGCAGTGAATGAGCAACAAAACTCCATGTGTTTCCTTGTGTCTTTTTTAGTTGGAAAAATATAAAAATTCACTTATAAAATTCATGATGACATGATGCTATGCCAGGGCTGGAGCTTCAGAACTCCTCCCGGCCTCAGGACTGATCATCGGGGAAGTCTTCTCCTGTGCCATGTGTCAAGGTCTTAGTTACTCTGTGAGGGCGGAAGCGGGGGAAGGAACTGACATCTGACTGAGGGCTTCACCATGCCTTCTCTGGAGAGTGGGCGCTCAAGTCACAGGAAGATTAACTCACTGCAAGGCAGACACTGCGCAGTCGCAGCACCTTGGCTGTTGGGGACCTTGACTGGTGGGGAGTGCGACAGCGACCCCACTCTAATTCTGGTCTGCTAACATCACTTCTGTGGTCTGTCCAGACTGTCACACAGTACAGGAAAAAAACGTCCTTTGGACACCAGCATCCGTGATTATGGAGGCAGAGTTAGCTCTTGGGTACCCAGCACCCAGCCTGCTGGGGTGAGCCTGCTGAGGCCGCAGACATGAATGCATCAAACGGCCACAGATCGCTTTAGAAACATCGTAGGCAAGAAACGTAGACCTGAACCCTGTGGGCCTGCGTGTATGTGTCCACACCTTGGCAGCACAGCTCCTGGGTACTGGGCTTGGGATTCTCCAGAGCAACTGGATCGCAGACAAGCCCTCCTGGGGTCAGGCCTAGCTCTTGGCTTTGTAGGTATGCATTAACATGATTGAATTGGATTGGAGTTTTTGAGGGTTGGAGAGTGAGGTTAATGCTGAAGATGATAATTATTAACTGAGGGGGCTGTGAATGTTAGGATTCACATTTATTCTTAAACAAAACAATTCTAATTTTGTAAGAACCCCCCCCAAAATCGTGGTGAAGAGGATTAGAACCTAAGTATTTTGCAGACTCCTCCTTCTCTCCTACACAGAGCTTTGGCTCCTCGTGTGGGTGGGGTGTTAGAGAAGCAGATGCGAGGAACTGGAGGTCTGGTAGGCATTCAGCAGCACCGCATGGTGCAAGCACCTCTCCATCAAGAATTCACCTGTCCTGGTTCCTAGCTGCCATGGAGATGAGAGCGCTGTGTTCTTTCCTCTGGCCCTCTAACAGAGACATACTTTTGCACTTCTCAGGGATTCTATTTTTTTTAAAGATTTATTTATTTTTATTGCAAAGTCAGATATAAAGAGAGGAGGAGAGACAGAGAGAGAAAGATCTTTCGTCCGATGATTCACTCCCCAAGTGACCACAATGGCCGGTACTGCGCAGTTCTGAAGTTGGGAGCCAGGAGCTCTTCCGGGTCTCCCACATGAGTGCAGGGTCCCAAGGTTTTGGGCCGTCCTTGACTGCTTTCCCAGGCCACAAGCAGGGAGCTGGATGGGAAGCAGGGCCGCCGGGATTAGAACTGGTGACCATATGCGATCCTTGCGTGTTCAAGGCGAGAATTTTAGCTGCTAGGCCACAGCGCCGGGCCCCTCAGGGGTTCTATTAAGCCAAAGAACTTCATACTTCTAGCAGAATTCAGAAGTAATTGTTTCCCTACTGTCTTAGTAGAAATTAAGATACCTTATTGCTAATCCCACTATCTCTCTCATTACTTTATATTTCTCTTTTTCAAAAATGCTCCTAGGAAATACTTATTACAAAATACTTTTGCTGGTACCTATGTGATGGAATTTATTTTTCTTCTGATTCTACAAATGAGGTAGGAAGAGATTACGCTAGAGCTGAAAGGAGCCATGGCTATCATACACTTCACAACAGAGGCCCGAAGCTACAGTCCCTACCATCACAAAGTAGGGAAGAAAGGCAGAGTGGAGCACAAAACCACATAGCAGGTAGACCGGAATTGGAATTCGAGTTCTCCAGATCCTGTGTGAAGGAACTCAATCAACACCTCTCTTTCTATGTGACCCACTAAATTCAGAAATAGAAGAGGCAGGATAGCATGCATTTCATAAGGATTTAAGATGACATCAGAACTCCAAGTCTTAACTGCTCCACATCAGGTCTGATTCCCCCTAAAGTGCCTGGGACAGCAGGAGAGATGGCCCGAGTCCTTGGGTCCCTGCACCCACATGGGAGATTCTGATAGAGTTTCTAGTTACTGGTTTCAACCTGTCCCAGCTATAACTGTCACAGCCACTTGGATTATGGACCAGCAAATGAAAGGAATTCTATCTTTTTCTCTCTCCCCCTCTCTTTCTGTGATTTTCAAATAAAAAAAAATCTTCTAAAAGACTACATACAGAGCTTGTTTTGGGGGTGGCAGTCCTGGTAGGGGACATGTGAGCGTCCCTATCCCTTGGGTTCCTAAGTTTTAGCCCCAGGACAAAGCATTGAGGCCACTACCTGGAAACATTCTTGAATTCACCATTGCAATGATAGAAAAAAATTCTCAGGAATTGCTGAGAGATAGCTTTCAAAGTTAAAAGGGCATAAAAAAGAGCTACTCATCAAACCAAATTCATCTCAAATGACTTAAATAGATCTCACAATCTGCTTCATTCTCTACATGGGATTTAAGAGAAACACCGACTTCATTTGAATTTCGAGGCCACATCACATCCTGTTAGGGAATCCAAATCGCCAATGGCATGACCTGAATCTTGTTAGTGGGGCTGCTTAACTCTGAGGTCATTGGCACTGAAGTAGCTGTGATGGCAGCGGGACATGGCTTGCAGTTGTGGGCGTGAATCCGCTGACTGTGTCATCCCCACGTTCTTCATTGTGCAACAGGAGACCTCATTCATCATCTCTTTGGATCGGTTTAGAGATGGTTATGTTCCGCTTCCCCCTCTACCACATCTGCTGTGTTCAGTCTTATGCACATCTCTCCCCTTGGAGTCACACTGACCACTTCCAGCAGACATGGGTTGACTTTGAATGTTGATTGGGCTGCATAGCAGCTGTGTGGAGCGAGGCTCAGTGGGGAGCAGGAAGCCTCCCTGGGCAGCTGAAGAGCGTCAGAGAGGAAGTCCCTGGCCAGTCGGGTCCTGAGGGTCCCCTGGATTTCCTTAGATGACCACGCAGACAGGCAACGCTAGCTGCCCTCCCCATCCCTTCTGCTGCTTTCTCATTTTGGATCCAGAGAAAGCCAACCACGAGGGTTGTAGAGATGACCTTCTTTGGGGTTCCAGGATCTACAGTGAGCACCTGTTGATTGTAACGAGGGGGCTAAACCACGACACAGATATTTCTCCTCAGACACTCACCTGGAGCTCAGAACCCAAGAGTGCAAGGGGCTTCCCTGTAGGGAAGCCTCCTGTGTCTTCCTAGTCTGTATTTGCTCTGCCTTGCTGTGGAAGTCTTTCCCTTGTCTTCTCTGAGTACATTACCTGTGGCCTGTAACACAGGCTGATGGGCCAGGAGTGATATGCTGAGCCTTTTGGAGCAAGTTGGGGAATAATGCTGCCCTCTGATCCTGTGGCTCAGACAAGATTTTGACCTTATGGCGTCCTTGCTGTTCACTGTCTCTAAACTTGGCCCCAGTTAAAGGCTAGTCCTCTCTTCAAAAAAGAAAGGATGCACTCTGCTTTGTACCTACTACCTGACAGCAGCACACCATAGTCGTAACAGGATGAGGCATTGAAGTGCCTGAGCCCTGCGTGGGCCTGGGGGCCTCACGTGCTTCCTGATGTCTATAAGTGGGGTCATATAGTTCACTGCAGGTGTGGGATTTCCTTTGCTCTGGGCTGGCTAGCTACATTTGCTTTATAAATTTACACCCCAGGGGAAAAAATAACCATTTTTTTTTAAATGTCATGTTCACTCTAAAAAAAACTATTTATTTGAGAGAGAGACAAAGACAAGATCTTTCATCTGCTGGTTCCCTCCTCCAAATGTCCACAATGGCTGGGACTGGGTTGGAACCAATGTTGAGAACCAGGACTCAATCCAGGTATCCCGTTGAGTGGCAGGAACCCAGTGACTGGGCTCACGACTGCAGCCTCCCAGGGTCGCTAACTGCTAGAAGCTGGAGTCAGCAGCGGGGGGCAGGCATTGAACTCAGGTACTCTGGTATGGGACTCAGACATTTTCAGCAACAGGCCAAATGCTTGTCTTGCTCACAATTGTATTTATTTATTAATTTGGTTAGTTATTGCTCACAATTTTAAACAGCTACACGTGCAGTGCCTTTTACCACTTTGGTTGCACCTTAGGATTGGGGGTCCTGGAGGCCCCCCTCTGACCCCATTCTGCTGGAGGGCAGTGTTGAAGACAGCTGTCTCCCCTAGAGCTTGGGTGTTACCCTGAATGTGGCGAAGTCTCTTGTACCTCTGTTGCCTGAAGATCAAGGGCTACCATGGGTTTGAAGTGTAATTTCTGAGCAAGAACCTTCTTGTTCTGGGCTGGTAGATTGCATGGAGTTTGGCAAAGGGGAAAAGAAAACATAGGTTGAATTAGAAATCACAATGCCAGCCAATGTTTACTGCCATTTCTCTATGTTCTGGCACAGCTGTATGTATTTTTCACTCATAGAACCATAACTGCCTGTAGGTAGAGTAGGTAGAGCAGGAGCTGTTATCATTATTTCCACTCCATCAAAGCATAAGGAAATCAATGACATGTTCAAGGATATTCAGCCCTGACTGGCACTGTGGTGCAGCATGTTAAGCCATGGCCTGTGATGCCTGCACTCTAAATCACCATGTTGGCATCCCCTATCAGAGTGCAGATTCAAGCCTCAACAGCTCTGCTTCTAATCCCACATTTTGCTGATGTGCCTGGGAAAGCAGTGGAAGATGATCCAAGAATGTGGGACTCCCGCACCCACATGGGAGACTAGTAATAGTTCTAGGCTTCTAGTTTTGGCTTGGACCAGGCCAGGTTGTTGCAGCCATTTGAGGAGTGAGCCAGTAGATGAAGATTCTCTCTCCACACCTCCCCCTCCCCCAAGCTCTTCCTATGTGTATATCATCCTCCATCTTTGTCACTCTACCTTTCAAACAAAGAAATTAAAAAAAAAATTTTGTTTAAAGGATATGTGAGCCTCCCCAACCCTTGGGTTTCTAAGTTTTAGCCCCAGGAAAAAGCATTGAGACCACTATCCGTGATACGCAGTCCACTGAGTTCAGTGCTAGGGAAGGGAAGCAAAGGTAGAAGGTTCAGTCACTGCCCACCAGAAACTGCCAGCAATGAGGAACTAGATTCATCATGATCCCACTAAGTAACTAGTTTCACTGAGACCAGTGGTGAGAGCTGTGGGCCTTTTAAAATGCTGGCATAAAATTTGCTTTGCCAATAGAGATAACATTGCCAGGCAAGGAAGGCATTTTAGTGTTAGGGAATGCTATTTTTTTCTCCTGAAATTTTCATTTGTTTAATTTTATATGGAAGGCAAAGGGAGAGAGAGAAGAGAAAAAGAAAGAGGGCTGGTTACTATGGCATAGTAGGTTAAGACTACATCGGTGATGCCAATATCTCATATGGATGCCAGTTCATCACCTGGCTGCTCCACTTCCAATCCAGCTTCCTGATAATGTACTGAGAAAGCAGTAGAGGATGGCGCAAGTCCTTGGGGGCTCTGTATCCATGTGCCAGACCCCCAAAGAAGCTCTAGGTTTCTGGTGCAGCCTCTACCGTTGTGGCCATTTGGGTAGTGAACCAGCAGATAGAGGGTATTTCTTTCTTTTTCCTTCTCTCTGTAACTCCGCTTTTCAAGTGAAAATAAACATTACATTTTTTTTTTTTTACTTTTGATAATGCTTTTACATAGTCGAGAAGGTTGCATGCCCATGTGGACCACTGATTAGGGTGGGAAGGGCTGAGGATTAAGGGGAAAGTGGATGAGAACACTGCTACCAATTTTCTTCTTCCTCTTCCTGTATCTGGGGGAACGGGAAGAAAAGGGGAGAGGCTTCACCCAGCATCTTAATCACATCAGGGACCTGGTGATGGGGGACAGCCACCCAATGTCATCCCAGGGTCCCTGATGTGGAGCATGCTCTGCGGGTTCTGTTCAGGTAGTTTCGATAGTTCCGAAATGCTGCTGATTTTGTTGCTCCAAGGATGAGGAAATCCTTCCAACATTTTTTTGGCTGACATAACCCACCTTAGAGTCTCCATTTGCACAGATATTTTCTGTCAACACTTGGCTGGGGTAGTTGTCCAATTTGGTCTGCGCTCTATCCTCTGCTATGGTTTCAGATGTCCTCTGTAGGCCTCAATGGACTGCTATATCCTCCGTGTGAATTTGGGCATGCTGTCCACTGCTCAGTCTTAGCCAGTGAGGAGGCCCAGTTCTGAGACATACACTCCACAGTCAGATCTCAGATTCTGTGATTCTCCCCATAGTTGGAGTTCTGAATTCAATGGTTCAGCTGGAGGAAGTCCCCAAAAAACCTCTCTAGAGGTGATACTCCCCGACCTGACTCTCATGTGTGCTAGTCAGCATGGGGTCCAGCTCTGTCACACACATCAGACTACACACACACTGGTGGTTGCAGTTACCTGGTCAGTTCTGTCCCCAGCTCCATCTCTTATGCAAACCAATAGATGCTGCAGCCGGGTCCAACCCTTCCCACCACATACTTGGCCCTCATGTACGCCAGTGAGAACTGCAGCCTAGTCAGAGCAACCCCAACAATCCCCACTAGGACTGCCCCAGCCCTAGTTCCTGTGCCTGCTGGTATATGCAGCAGACTGGTCCAGTCTGTCCCATATCCTATTCAGCTCTCATACACATCAATGGAGGCATTGGAGCCTAGCTCAAACCCAACTGACCCCACTATCTAGCTCACACTCATGTTGGTGGGTACTACCGCATCTCTAGTCATACCCTGCCCCAGCCCTAGTTTTCATGCTCACCAGTGGGAGTTGCAGACCATCAAAGAGGTGCCCACAGTTTCCCTACTGGGCCCAGAGAAAGAAACAGAGATTTTTCTAACCGCCAATTCATTCCCTGCAAATATTTGCAAAAGTTAGGGCTGGTCATGTGGAAGCCATGAACCAGAAACTTAGTCCGTGTCTACCATGGGAGTGGCAAGGACCCAAGACATCACCTGCTACTTCCCATGGTGTCCGTTAGCAGAAAGTTTGTGTAGGAAACAGAGCTAGGAATTCAACACAGGGTGAGGGTACCCCAAGCAATGTCTTACTCACTATGCCAAATGTTCATCCAGGGAATGGTATTCTTTGCAGTTTATCTGCACAACGCACACGTGAATGTTGTTTTTCAAATGTTAAGGATGAGTATACTTTGATATTTCCTCACATACTTGGCCAAATTTTGTAAATAATAGCACCAAATGATTTGAAAGAAGGCAGTACTTGTGATAGGAATGGTCTTTGTCTTGTGATCCAAGAGAAATGACCTGTTGAGGGGATGAAGCCATGTGAGCTGACCTGTGGTTGATTATCTGTCATTCGTTCATTCATTCTAAATGGAACAAAGACAAAGAAGTCTATATTTCTCCCATGTGCGGTAACACGATCTCTCTCAGAACATCAGTATAAGTCAAGTCATCCCCCTTCCTGTGTGCAAGGCAATGCTCTAGGTACTTAGGGGAAATACTAGCAGGTGTAAGACCCAAACTCTGTCCTTGAACAGATTACAGTCAATCTGACAGAGCGATAAGGTTATGAACACAAAAGCACACCACAATGGGAAGTTGTACTTCACTCAGTTCACAAAACAGAGACACAAACTGGAAGAATACAGAGTTCATTTCTCTGGGGTCCTCAGAGATACTGGGTTTTTGGTTGGACACCAAAGATAGGCCAGGATTTAAATGATAAAGAGAAAAGACAAAAGCAAATCAGTCACAGGCATCACAGTGATGCTTGGAAGGCTGTGACTAGGCTCATGTGGCAGGAGAGATTTGGTTGTAAAATAACAGAAGACGTTATCGGAAATGAATGGAGTCCATATGATAGAGGCCTTCTAATCATGGGCCCAGGATTATAGTTGATCTCATAGTCAAAAGGGTTTCAAAACATCTTATAAGCCATACATGGCTTTTCAAAATCATGTCCATAGGAAAGTTGTAGGAAAGATGTATCAGGGCATGAAATGACTGGATTGAAAGGGCCTGCAAAGGGAAGCCAAGGGACCTGCATAGGCGGTGGATCCTTGAAGATGCAAGTCATTTACAAAGGAAGTTCTTTTGGGTGCCATCCTTGCCAAGTTCAAATAAAAAGTGATTTCTCAGTCCATGGTGTGTCTGAATTCCCCACCTGCAGTAGTCTAGGTCTGTCTATGACTGTCCACAGCACTCAACAGAAGGTCTGCCCTAAGGGATGGCTGTAGGAAGCTCAAAGAAGAGCCTAAAGATAAAGACCCACACAGGCTTATTAGTTCCTGGATATTGACTATTTTTACAATACAAAGGAGGACATCATGCCTCATCAAGCTTTTAACACTTCAGCATTATGCTCAAAGCAAAAGGGTAAGCCCAATCAGAAAAAGAAGAGAAACTACAATTAACCACAAGTCCATGAGCTCCAAGGACTTTTTTTTTCCGAAGGAAACACTGAAGAATGTCTTCATTTGCCTGTTACTGAAAGTTGTATGGTGTTGCCTCTTGTTCGATAGGCCTGTTGGTGCAGACTGTTTTGTAATGTTATTTTATTGTCATTTGCTCCTAGCATTTGATGAACTGCCTAATGAAGGCACGGATTAGAAGTAAGCATGCTCAATGTAATAAGAAAAGTTTTATCTGCACAAATCAAGGCAGAGCAGCTGGGGCTTTGTCCTCTGGGAGCTTTTGTTTCAAAAACAGAGGCCCTGTATTTTTGTGATGTAGTCATGAGTCATGTTGTCTGATCTCCTATACTTCCCTCATTCCTATCTCCCATCCTGTTCCCCTTGGAAGCAGGGGCTCCTCCATAACTCTCCAGTGTCCTAAGTTAGGATACCTAAGGTATACAAAGGAGTCATTTTGATGTTGGATTGTAAACCCCAGTTTCATCTTAGTGGTTGGCCCAGAGCCCCCTCACTACGCCTGTCTCCTAATGAGCAACAGCTTGACCATGGCCTAGGACCAGTATGCAAACACAAGCTCAGGCTCAGTTATCACGGGGTAACTGGCAGGTGCCTGAGGGATTGAACACAAATGGAAACAGCCCCTTGAGGTATGAACACATTTGGATATTACCAGCATGGGTCACATTTCTCCTTCAACTGAGATAAAACATAACAGAAAAAGTAACCCCTACAGGCCTTGACGGGTGGGGGGGGGGAGGGGGAGCGGGGGGTTGGGGAGAAAAGTAAGGATTCTGTGAGAAGTCTGTGAGCAGAAGACCCAGCTCTCTTGACTAATGGGTCTTAATTTCATGTCAGTGCAGTGCTCTCCAGTCTTCGCAAAACCTTCATCATTAAAGCCTTATGTGCTTGGACTTGGGAAGGGTGTGTTCCAAGGACAGCTGGCATTAAATGTCCTTTCCATTTCTTCATAAATCAGAGTTCTGATGTAAGTGCAGGAAGTGTGATATATGCACAATTGCACACATAATTCATTATGCGTCTATTTATTCATAGCACAGGCAAGTCCATATTTTATTGTGCTACCTGGACACAGATATCTAGACAGGAAAATATACCTCGTCTGTAGTGACTATAATGCCTTAATGAAGTTACAAGGTCTTGATCTTGGATAGTCACTATCCCTAACTTTCTAGAATCTTATTCTTAGGAACTGTATTTATGCTGGATTTTCCTTCCTTCTCCAGGTGTTAAGAACAAAACTTAGAAAGACAGGTTGGAGGACGCTTGCTTGCTTTCTTCTAGCCCAAGGAGTCATTGTGCCTACACAGCAGTCACAGCTTAGGCCCAAGCAGAGAAAACCTATTCTCTTCCCTGTTGGAAATCACATCTCATTCTGATCCTTGGGACTTCCCAATTAAACTGAAACTAAGATTTTTGGAGAAAGAGGATTCAGTTTCCACATTCAGGCTTTTTGGTTTTGTTTTGTTTTGTTTTGTTTTTTAAGCTCAGAGGGTCGAGGTCAGAGACATTGGAAACCCTGAAGAGAAGAGAAACAAGATGACAGGTGTCAGGTGCATTGCTGTTCATGTGGCATGGATCAACAGGAAATGTGTTAGGGATAAGCATATGGTGCACTGACTGGGGCCCCAGCTGGGACGCTGTACCACTTACTGGAGTGCTAGTTTGAGTCCCAGCTGAGAGGCAACAGGTGATGGCTTGAGTACTTGAGTCCCTGCTACCCATGTTGGAAAGTCTGGATTGAGATCTGAGCTCCTGGCTTTGCTGTGGCCCAGCCCTGGCTAATGTGGGCATTTGGGAAGTGAACCAGCGGATGGGAGACAGAAATTTCTCTCTGACTCTTTCTGCATTTAGAATAAAAAGTGAAAATGAAAGGCCCCAGAAGCACAGGCAGTAATAGCAAAAATAGACAAATGGGATTGTATCAAATTAAGAAGTTGGTTTTTGTTTTTATTGCAAAGGAAGAACTCAACAAAATGAAAAGGAAACCAACAGAATGGGAGAAAACATTTACAAACTATGTAATTGATAAGGATTAATAATCAGGATCTCTAAAGTGCTCAAGAAACTCAACAACAACAAAACAAACAATTCGGTCAAGAAATGGAGAAAGGACATGAACAGGCATTTTGCAAAGAAATTTAAATGGCTAACAGACTCATGAAAAACTAGTTAGGATTATTAGTCATCAGGAAATGCAAAACAAAACCACAAGGGGTGTCACGTCACCCCAATTAAAATAGCTATCATACAGAAATCAGAAAACACTAAACGCTGGTGAGGATATGGGGAAAAAGATACCCTACTCCACTGCTGGTGGGAATGTAAAACTGTACAACTATTATGAAAGACAGTATGCAGAGTCCTTAGAGATCTGCAAACCGATCTACCACATGACTCAAACATCTCATTCCTGAGAATTTATGCAAAGGAAATGAAATCAGCATACAAAAGAAACCAACATGTCTATTGCAGCTCAATTTATAATAGCTAAGATATGGAATCACCCCAGTTGTCCAGCAACTGATGACTGGATAAAGAAAAGAAAATACAATATGCATACATAAATATCATATATGTATATATGTATACACACATACATATATACGCTACAGAATACTACTAAGCTGTAAGAAAGAATGAAATCTTGATTTTCTGTAACCAAATTGATGAAATTGGAAATCATTTATGCTTTAGCATATTTTTTATGCTAAAAACAAATATCATGTTTTCTGATTCATGATAGGTAATATGGAGAGCACACACAAAAAGTAACGTATATGAGTGAAATTTTGAGATTTGGTTTTTGTTTATAGCTCTTGTCTACACTCTTGAGGAATATAGTTTTTCTTGTATCTACTATTTGTTGAATTATTTATTTGGTTGAGGTTAAGCCTGTGATTATAAAATAAACTGAAGATATGTCATTGTAAAAATTAAAAAAATAAGAAAGAAGGATGTGTGGGCAGGAGGGAGGACAGGGTACTGTTATGTTCTTAAATCTCTATAAAATGCATGACATTTGTTCACCTTATAGAAATAAAAATAATAAAGAGAAAATATAGATTAAAAACACATTTAAAATGAATTCTAGTTTTCAAGTTTTAAGAATATTACCAGTATCCCTGATGCTGTGATGGGAGAATGGGACCACCAACTTGCCTAGTGAGTGCAAAGAGTGAGTCGGAAAGTTCCACCTGCAGAGACCTGGAGCGAGACTTCGAAGGCCAGGAGGCCACAGCTGGTAACAGCACCTGGTTGTTAACCAGCACAGGCCAGGCCGCAGCCCAGGGCCTGGAGAGAACCAGTCAGTCCCCAAGGGCTGTGAGGCCCAACCAGGAACACTTCACTTGCTGCTTCTCTATGGATTCAGATGATTCCCTCCTGGGTATGGGCTGTGTTGGATCCTGGAAAATCTGAAGCAAGGGTGAGCACTGGAGATTTCCACTGGGGAATGTTGGCCCCTTCCCAGGTTCAGTGGTCAGGGTGCACACACGAATGGATTGGGCTTGCACAGAGTTGGGGGCTGCATCCCTCTTCCACCTCCCCTGGCTGTGTTGGACCTGGTGAAGGGCAAGGTGCAGCCATCTCCCACCCTTGCTGTCTCTTGCTCTGCTTTTGGAGCTGAGCTGACAGAGCTCTTTAGCATGGGCACCCTTCTTTTTTTTTTTTTTTTTTTTTTTTTTTTGATGGGCCAAGCTTACAGTTTTCAAAGTGCTATGACAGGATGGTTGCAAAAATAAAAAGCTAGTGAGAGCTTAGTCACAATATTTCTATAGCTGGCAATCAAAAGATCATATTGCATGCAACTGGCAGAATCATCATAGGGAAATTATGCATTTTTCCGAATACCTTATTCCCTTCTGTGTATTAAACATTACTTTAATATTCTGGTGACAATGTTTTATAATTAATCTCAATGTAAGGGAAGGAACACACCAGAGAGTAGGCCTCGGTACTCGGTACAAAGAGGTGAAAAAGATGTCTTGGCAGTCACAGCCTGGATCCCCAGGCCAACTCCATTCTCTCAGCAGCGATCATGGGCAGCACCCAGAGCTGCTCTCCACTGCAGCCTCCAGTGAACGCAAGCACTCAGTCCACTTCGGAGAGTAAAACACTTTCAGTCCTGCGGGTGTTAATGTTAACACAGAAAAAGAGGGCTTTAAAAATTGCATTAGTTTATAGAATTCTGTTAAACTCATGAGGGGAAATCTAGCCCCTCCAGAGACATAAAGACTAAAGAGCTGTGCCATAAACCAGTATGATAACGTCCTTATTATCAGATGCAAATTGAGGGACCCAATTCACTAAAACACATGTTACTGGTATTTAATTTTGCTTGTGGGAACATATCAGAAGTTGGCCTATGCCTTATGCGCGATGTACTCAAAACGAGGGCGAGTAACTTTTGCTGTAAAAAAAAAAAGTGCGAAAGAAGCATAGGGCAAGCCAGGATGGAGCGATAATTGCCAGGATCTAATTTAAGTGTCAGTGTACACAGCTTCCTTCCCGGCTTCGGCAGAAGCCAAGTGGGGCTGAGCTCCCCCCAGGCTGGGAGGCCGGGGAAGGAGTGGGGAGGGCGCCTCCTGGGCGGGGCCAGCAGTGGCAGGTCCACGCCCGGTGGTCATCGCAGGAACTCCACTTGAGCTGGTATCCCGGTAGCCTGTGGTTTCTAGAAGGGAAGGTACACTTCCCCATGAGAGCAAGGTCGGTTCCTCTTTCCTCAGGCAGCACAAACAGCCTGCTGGTTGGACTCAGGCTTCCTGCTGTTACTTCCACCCCCCTACGGGGTGAACTGTACTTTCCTCCCAGAGTCACACAGCCATCACCAAGAGGACGAACACCCGCGCTCATCCAGCGGTCACGCTGCGGGACTCGGCAGGCAAAGAAGCAGTCCCTCTACTCTCACCTCCATCTAGAACCTTCTGCACCTCGGGGCTCCAAGCCCTACAGGTTGCTAGTCGAGCCTGCTAGGAACACACAACTTGCAACGCCTGCTCAGAACTACTGGGTCATGATCTGCATTTTCGTGAGCCCCAGTAGAAGTATGGCTAAGCCTACTCTGACCTAAAGCACATTCGGTGATGATATGGAGGGAACTCGGAGGATCTGCTGGGGTTGCATGTGCCTGGAGAGTGTTGGCTCAAACCCAAGAAGATGCTCTGTGTAGAAGATGATCTGACCCTGACCAGGCCTCTCTTCAGGCCTAGGTCAGATGCCCTGTACGAGTGCAGCTGAGTGCAAAGGGCAGAACAGAGACCTCTACCCCACCCCAACCTCATGCATGGATGATGAGCCCCAGCCAGCCTGTGGGGCTGAATGAGCCCACAGTGGTCTCTGGGGACTCTCAGAGAACTCTGCTGCCCAGATCTGCCATGCCTGAAAAACTTTTTAAATTTTTGCCTTTTTTTAATTATTATTAGATGAAAACTCTTTCCAACACAGTTAGGAGAGCAGATGTTCACAGGGCAATCAGCTGGGCTGAGCCAACACTTGAAGTGTGAATGAGGAATAACTGGCCAATCAGCATGTCACAAACCACTGGTGTCTGCCGTGGACCCCTCCTGACTGCTGGGCGGAACTAAGCCTAAGTCCTCCACCCTTGAGGTGGAAACAGACTCTGACAAACCTAGAAGAAGGCTGGGGTTGGAACACACATGTTGAAGGTTCCACTCCCAGCCCGGCGTGGAGTCCAGCTGACCTCACACCCCATGAGTTGAGAGGAGACAGCTAAGCAATCAGTTAAGTCTTACAAGGGCCTCGGCTTGCCTTTGCTATGTTCAGTTTGGTTATGGTTATTAAACTCAGGTTATTTCATATTCAGGAGCTGGCTGCTGCCTTGGGCATTTTAAGCTGGGGTACTGCATGTCCATGTCTCGTCTCTGTCCCTGTGCCTGTCCCACAAACACGCACCCTGTGCAGAATGCCTGAGGGGTGGCTGATCTCAGCTCAGGGCACCGAAAGTGAGAGTGGCTGGCAGAAGGGCCAACAACAGCTGCCAGGATTTCTTTCTCTGCAAGGATTGGTTTTACTCATTGTGTTATCACTGGAACGGTCATGTGCATCCAGGTCTCTGGGGTAGCTAACTTTTTTCTTCTTCTGTGTTTGAAGAGCAAAGTAGACACGTTGTCTTGAGGCTCTCGGAGTTCTGATGACACCATCAGACTGGCCTACACGTGTTCAGATGGGCAGGAGACTGAAGATTGGCTGGGGTGAAGTGGGCCAGATTGCTAATCAGTACTTTCCAACTGTGTGGACCAAAGGTTTAATTTCATAAGAGTTCTGATTTGGGTTCGAACTTCAGTTCTCAGTGAGCTTTGAGATGCCCTCTCTGTGTGCTTCCTTTTGGAGCGAGAGCTCCAATTGCCTCTCTCCTAGGGAGACCCTTGTTCCATATGACATTTAAAAAAAGTACTTATTTACTTATTTGAAAGGCAAAGATGGAGGAAAGAAGGAGGAGACAGGGAGCTCCTCCAACTGCTGATTCGCTCCCTAAATGGCCACAACAGTCAAGCCTGGGCCCGGTCAAAGCCAGGAGTTCCTTCTGGGTCTCCTATAAGGGTGCACCAGCCAAATATTTGGGTCATGTCACTGCTTTCCCCAGGTGTTTCAGCAGGGAGTTGGATGAGAAGTGGAGCAGCTGGGTTTAAACAAGTGCTCAACTGGGATGGTGGCATCTTGGACAGTGGCTTCAATGCTATTTGTTAGCCTGGAGCAGAAGGAATCACTGGGTTTAGAGGAGGCATGAGAAGAAACGCATAGGGGGGATCAAGTTCTTTTCAAATTCCCAAATTCTTATTGCTATTGATTCTTAGTGTTTCTGAAGGAGCGCCTGAGCACTGTGGGTGTGTGCTATTGCTCCATTCTGGTGAATGGGAGACTGAGACCCAGAGAGACTGGGGCCTCTCCTGACATCACAAAGCTAGTTAGACGTTAAGTCAGGCCCTCTGGGTGAGTACTGTGTGGAGATGGCGTGAAGTGAGATCTGTGGAACCCTGCTTGTGGCCGACAGATTGAAGTCCTCTGTTCTGATGCTCCTTTCACTGTGAAGTTGAGTCAGTTCAGGCCCTGTCCAGACGAACTGGAGAAGCACCCACCTATGCTAGGTAGATGTTTTCCTTTCTTTCTAGGCAACTTGCAAACCAACCAACCAAGTAACATGAGAGAACATAACAAGAGTTGGTGCTAAAATGGAGAAGTTGGAACTCTCATACCTTGCTAGTGGGAACCTAAAATGATAGAAAATGTTTGGCTATTTCTCTGAAAGTTAAACGGTGAACTTACTGTATGATCTAGAACTTTCACTCCCAAGTGTATCTTCCAAAGAGTTGAGAGCAGAGGCTGCAGTCCTGTATCCGTGCAGTCCTGTTCACCTTCATAGCAAGATTGTTCACAATGCTGGAAAGTGGACACAATCCGAGTGTCCAGCAACAAATGAGGGACAAGAAAGAGCCTACAGTGAAATAGCAGTCAACCCTTGAAAAGCATGGAGGGATGATGCTGCATGTGGGCAGCCCTTGAGGACGCTGTGTTGAGAGCATTGAACCTGACCAATGAGGAATAAGAGTGAACGACTTTAATACAAGGCTTCCAGGAGGACCCATGGATGGGAAATAGGACAGAGTTGGGGGACATCGAAAGGCCCTGGCACCTCCATGAAAGACCCGGATGGAGTTCCTGGATTCTGGCTGTGGCCTGGCCAGTCTGATTGTTGTGGGCATTTAGGGGTTAAACTAACAGGTGAACACTCTCTCTCTCTTCTTTGCTCTTCCTTAAAATGAGAAAAAAAAATAACTGACAAAAGTAAGCAAACAAACCGAAACAGGAAATTGTGTTTTATCTCCAGAGAGTAGCAATAACAATAAGGATAATAATAATAATAACAACTGTAATAATAACAGTAGCAGAATGAGGAGGTCAAGACAGAAAGGAGGCAGGAAGGGGCCCAGCATGACAGCATAGCGGCTAAACCCTCACCTTACATCCACTAGAATCTCACGTGAGTATCGGTTCATGTCCTGGCAGCTCCACTTTCCAGCCAGCTCCTTGATTGTGGCCTGGGGAAGCAGTAGAGGGTGGCCCAAAGCCTTGGGACCCTGTACGCTTGCAGGAGACCTGGAAGGAGCTCCTGGCTCCTGGCTCCTGGCTCCTGGCTTGGCTCAGCTCCTGTCGTTGTGGTCACTTGGGGAGTGAACTAGCAGACGGAAGATCTTTATCTCTCCTTCTCTCTGCATATCTGCCTTTCCAATTAAAGGAGAGAGAAAGGTAAAGGTTCGGGATGGGGATGAGGGGGTGTGGGTGGGAGGTGGGGTGTGACTGGTGTGGAGGAGATCACAAAGAGGAAGAAGAAATGGAGATGAGCATCCCTGGGAGAGAGCAGCCAGGCTCTGACTGGGTCTGGTAGCTGTTGCACTGGGAGTCCTAAGTCTCAGGCAGAGAAACCATCCCAGCATCTCCTGGAGGAGATCTGACTTTGATTCTGTGGCACTGAACCTGGGCTGCAGGTGGGAAGGAGCGTCTCCCAGGGAGTGAGGAATGTCCCTTTGCAGTTCAGCTGTGTGTTTATCCCAGATTTGGCTAAGAGCTGTGAAGTTGACCTGCTATTTCTGTCCCATGCTGCGCATGAGGGCAAGCCCCCCCCCACTGGCTTTAGTGAAAGTAGGGGATGCCATCAACTCCGTGGATGCTGCTGTTCCTGGTGATTCTCTCACATTCCAGCGCTTTCTGAGCACATGATGCATGTAAAATGTTGCTATCTTAAAGTTCTGGGATAACTTCCAAAAGCCACGCTCTTTGTCAGTTTTTGAAATCTCCCCTTATGATTCTAAAAGCTTTGCATTGTCCACACTGGCTGCCAGGAAAGGCAGAAGATGTGCTACTCTGGGTCCTGAGAGATGAGCTTCCCGTATAATCACCTTTTCAAAAAGCCAGTTGAGGGGTGGACATCACAGCACAGTGGATTAAGCTGTCACTTAGGATGCTTGCATCCCATCTAAGTGCCTGGGATCAAGTCCTGCCTCTGCTTTCGATCCAGCTTCCTGCTAAAGCATCTTAGGAGTGGCAGGTGACGTCCCAAGTACTCCAGTAACTGTCAACCAAGTGGGAGACCTGGATAGAGCTCTGGCTTCTGGCCCAACCCTGGCTGTTGTCACTCAGTGAGTGAACCACTGGATGCAAGATCTCTGTTTCTCCTACTCTGTCTCTTTACCTTTTAAACAAGCAAACTCATTAGAAAAATCAACTGATACAGGCTGGGATTAACAAGGGAATTTAAGAAGGAAGAGGAATTCATTTTAAAAAATAGATTTACTTATTTTTGTTTGAAAGACAGATTTTACAAAGGGAGGAGAAACAGAAAGAGAGATCTTCTATTTGCTTGTTCACTCCCCAAATGGCTGCAACGGCTGGAGATGAGCTGATCCGAAGCTACGAGGCAGGAGCCTCTTCCGGTTCTCCTACATTGGTGCAGGGTCCCAAAGTTTTGGACCATCCTCTGCAGCTTCTTAGGCCACAAGCAGGGAGCTGGATGGGAAGTGGAGCTGCCGGGATTAGAACCGGCGCCCGTATGGGATGTTGGTGTTAGCAGGCAGAGGATTACCTTGCTATGTCACTAGACCGGCCACAATGAAGAATTCATTCTTGAAAACTACATAGAACATCTGGGAAGTTCTTTGAAATGACAATGTGAGGAGGCAAGGGAATGATTATATTTTTACCAATATGATGAATTAGTTATGCTTTTGGCAAAGGTTTGAAAGATTTTATTGGAGTTTTTATTTTCTTTAAATATATATATTTTAACTTAATTGAGAGTCAGAGAGAGTGAGGGTGAGGACAGAAGAGATGGTAGGAAAGAGTATTTCCATCTGCTGATTCACTCCCCAGCAGTTTGCAGTGGCCAGGGCTGGGTCAAGGCTGAAAACAGGAGCTGAGAACTCAATCCTGGTCTCCCCTGTGCGTGGCAAGAACCCCTCATCATCGAGCCACCACCGCTACCCTCTGGGTCTGCATTTAGCAGGACACAGGAAAGCAGGAGCTGAAGGTCTAACCAGGTACTCAGATGTGGGCTGCAGACCTTCCCCCTGACATCTGACACCCCGGGCACCTTGTGGAAGAGTCTTTTTTTTTTTTTCATTTTATCTCCATGTCCCCCCGGCATGGCCATCACCCTCATTCTTCAGATGGGTGACCTGAGGAATAGGGCAGTCCAGTGAGGTGGCTGTTGGAGGCCACAGGACTCACTCCTGGGTCTGGACTTCTACTAGGCACTATGTGGGAAAGGGCTGAGTGCAGAGGGAGTGGAGGCTAACTCTTGAAGATGCTAACAGGCTCAGGCTGGAATTGGCCCTAACCTTTTCCTGGAGGACAGTAAGTATGGGTGTAGGGTTCATAACATGGAAGCAGGGTTCTCAGAGTTCCCCTCAGGTTGTGAGAGGAGTTAGATTTAAGACCTGCAGTCCTTGGAGCCCACCTGAAGGCTTTGGGCCATCCTTTACTGCTTTCCCAGACAAAAGGTGGGAAGTGGAGCAGCCAGGTCACAACTGGCACCCATATGGGATCCTGACACATGTTAGGTGAAGATTTAGCCACTAGGCTATCATGCAGGGCCCTGGGCCTTAGTTTCCTAATGTTTAAAATAGACAGATGAATTCCAAGGTCCCTTCTGACTCTCAGATGCTCTATTACCTACCCTGAAATGGAAACCCTAGGAAGGCACCTGTAGTAGCTGGCTGTCTGGTGATGGCCAGGTAGAAAGCCACTGGGCATGGATGGGGAGAGATTAGAACATCACCCAGGAGGCACTGGCCATCAGATATCTGTGGTGAGCCAAGTAGGCTGAGGTCAGCCAGGAAGGCAGGCAACTGCAGGAAATTCCCCGGGGTGGCTCATCAGAAGGGTTTGCCTGAGTGACAGGCAAGTACCCGATCGGAGCAGACAAGTCTGCACGGACTCTCAGCTTGATCAAGAGTGGAATGTTTTTTGTTCAAAAAGGAAATAAATCCAAATGAGTCCTTTATCTTGTTTAGAAATCATAAATTTAACTTCTATTGGGGTTAGTAGACCAGTTCAGGGACTATTTGGGGGCATGGGCTCATTAACCTGGAGTATTTATGAGGCAGGGTTTAAAGGACGCAGTTCAACAGCCCCTCGCCTGGCCTGTCTTGGCCACAGCTTTGGGTGAACCTTCTGACGTTCCATCTTGGAGCTCCATTTATTGCAACAACTAAATGCCTTTGGAAGCATATCCCTCCCGCCCCAACCATTTGAATTCCTAACACTTTGGAGTCATGCCTATAATTCAGTTTGCAAACACAGAGAGTGTGTGCTGTGTCTACAACCTTCAAGACACAGTGCCTGTTATTTTGAGGGAAATAATGACTAACAACAATGGGGCCACAGCAGGTGACTCAAAAGCCTTGTCTGAATTTTAATTCATGCAGAGAATATTCCTTTCCCGATAAGAAGGCACATTTATATCTCTCCACCCTGCCCTTCGCCTGTCTTTTTGCTATAGGAATTGGTTGGTTCCTAGTAATGTTTTCACAATTGATGCATCAGACGTTACCCTAACCTAAATGTGGGAGGATGTGTTCCAAAATGAACACTGTCCAAAAAAGAAAAAAAAAAAGACTCTGGAACGCAGAATGGTTTAAAGATCAGTAAATGAATTCCTGCGCATTGGACACTTGGCGAGGTGGAAGACATTGCAGATTTTTGAGTGCATATATTAAGTGTATTTCATCTATTCATTTGAGCCATATGATGATAGAGCCACTTTCTGGACGAAAAAAACCGAGGCTACAATTAGCTAACTGACATAATGAAGGACATCGAATTAGTAAGCATGACGTTTGATCTTTCTGACTCCAAAATTCATTCATTCAACATTTGTTAATTGAGCATGCTTCATCACGCATGTTGCTTGTGCACGGCACATTCTAGGTACTTTGGGGGCAAATCAAAGATATCATGATGTCATGGATTTTATGTTGGTACTACTTTAAGAGCTACATGAAGGGAGAATAATGGGGAATGAAGAGGTTCAGCCAGCTGTTGTGGGAAGAACTCCAGATGGGTCTCAGAACAGCAAAGGTTTTCGGGAACGTGGGACAGAGATGTATCTGGGGGGATGGTCAGTGGTGAGGTGCAGAGGGGGCACCTATGTGTGTGTGTAGTAACCTCTGCAATGTCACGTGCTTTTGGATTCAAAGCTATCTGCCCAGAGAGGCCTTTCAACTCCCTAACACTGGACAGAGTAGAAGTAACTTTCATTGCTTGCCCCCTTGCTCACCTGCCGCTGGGTCCAGAAGGAGATGTGGGAGGCATTAAGAACATAAAATGATTACTCAGTAATCACAATTTTCACATGTATCCTAAAACAGTACCCAACCTGAATGACCTTTTGACAGGTTCACGTACACAGATACAGCTTAATAAACTTGAAATAAAAAGCAAGGAGATCAGCAACACAAATTTGAAAAGCCCCACGTTCCCCTAGAGGTCAGACACCAGGAGCCACTCCTTTCTGTGTGTCATCCAAACTTTTTTGTTCCCTTTAAAAATAACACACTTGCAGGTAGGTGTTTCCTTAGTGAAGTAGTCACTTGGCTGCTGGCTTGGTCTTCAGAGAGTACAGAGGACATTTCTGTGGCATCAACCAGAGCTGAGGACCTCACTCAGCTTCTCAAAAGCTGCCTGTAAGCTTAACTTCAAGACAGTCTCCTAGGAGGCTGTGCTGGTGACTAACTTATTGCACACCCTGCCCGCTCTTCCTCTCGCCCCATCTTTGTTCCAGCCTGTGTAAGCTAGGGGAGATGGTGTGGGATAAAAGCCTACAGGATGGACTGGGGCTCTGATGTCAGTCAGGGGAGGTCGGAAGCTGCGGGCTGCAGTCCCAGAAGGACGTGGTGGTGTCCTGTGGCCTTGTGGTCCCCACATTGTGTCTCCCTAGGAAGAGGCTGCGGCTGCTGCTTTCCTCTTGCCATGATTGCTGAATGTGGCCCTTAGATTTGGGATGGTGGTCCAGGTTCATCTGGTGGTCCGTAAGTTGGAGCCTTGGTTGCTCTTGGGAGTTATGTGGCATTTTGGAGAGAGCACGTGGTCAGGCAAGCAGCTTGCTTTCAGCATCCTGCTTTGCGGCCTTCAGCTGCTTCGATGTCCCAGGGTCCTTATGCTACCTGCAGTCTTGCACTGGATGGCTCCACGGTCCCCTCCATGTGTACTGAAGCTGTGAATTCTGTCTCCTTGCATGACAGTCACAGATATCAGCCCTCACCTGTCCTTGTCCTCACTCCTTCGCAGGAGAGAATGCATCCAGGGTTCTGACCGAGTCACTTGGAGCAAAGCAGCTGCCAGCGGATGTTGCCTGCACAGTTGTGCAGACGATCAGCCATGCAGGGTTGCTGAGTCTAGGTTTTCATCTTGATTATAAAGGAAGTGAAGTCTGGTAGGCCTCAATGAGGATGCCACTCCAAGAAGGTTAATGCCTGCTGACTCATGGTGATGCTGCTCTCCAGCTGGGTGAGGAAGATGTCTCTCAGGTCAACATCTTTCGTAATGACTTTGTTTCTGTGGAAGTTTCGCAGGTCTCTGTTAGGACAAAGAAATGCAATGGAAATGATAAAATGCACTCTTCTACAGCTCCAGGTCTTTGTCACCAATAGGTTTTTTGTCCCAGAGGCTGTTTTGGATCTGGCCTGGCTGGTCTTGCACCAGAGGTTCCTGATACTGTGCCCTGTCCCTGGTCACCTGGCTTAGGATTGGGGAGTCAGGTGGGACTGCCCGGCTGGGCCTTCGCACGGCAGCTCACATGGGATGAACAATTGCTCTTGCTTCTGGATTGGCTAAGGAAGAATGAGAAGAACCCCAAGGGAACAGGAGTTCTCTGGGGTGAATGAGGATGTCTTGTGTTCAAGTGGTTCTCTTTTCAAGCGACTTCTTCTTGCAGGGAGAGCCATGAAAGGGCCCCCTAAGGGGCTGAGGAAGACGAGATGGGCATGCCTGCTTCTCCATGCCAGCAGTACCTCCTTGTAGGAAGGCAGCCTCTTCAGCCTGGCTGTTGGCCTCATTGTCCCTCTTCTCCTAAACCTCATGGGAGTCGGGGAGGCGTCCCAGGGGTCCTCCTGCCCTTCTCTCTCTGCTCATTCTCTCTCCCTTGTGAGGGTGCTCTGTGTGTTCCAGACGCCATCTGGATCCCATGATTTCCATGTATATCTACATTCATTATGTAACTTGTCATGTTCTCAATCCGATGGGCATTGAAATTATTTCAGCGATTTCAGGGGTGCTATGTTCTCCCTTTAGCACATTTCCTTGGGTCCCTGAATGACTGTGTGGAGTAGGTCCTCCCTATCCCATCCCCACCTTGGCTCACTCTCTAATTTACATCACACTCTGATGTAATCTAGAAATAAAGCATCGTTGAGTGGGGCCACCAAGATTGCATCTGTTTGTAACAGCAGTTAGCATACCGTGACTGTGGTAGGACATTTCAAACAACAGCAGAAACCAGAAATATTTTTAGCTCCTTAATAAACCATGCCACACAGACCCTGCACTCCCTGGCCTATAGGTGAAGCTAACTGATTTCTTGTTTTGTTAAGATTAATTTATTTATTTGAAATTCAAAGCTAAAGAGAGAAGGAGAGACAGAAAGATCTTCCATCTGCTGATGTACGCTCTAAGATATCTGCAATGGTGAGGGCTGACCCAGCTGAAGCCAGGAGCCAGGAGCTTCTCCAAGACTCCCATGTGGGTGACAGAAGACCAACTATTGGTGCCATCTTCCAATGCTATTCCCAGGCCATTAGCAGGGAACTGAATCAGAAGTGGAGAAGCCAGGACATGAATTAGTGTCCATACGGGATGCTGGGGTCACAGGTGGTGGCGGCTTTACCTGTTATGCTATAGCACTAGCCCCGATTTTGATTTCTTGACACCTCCCATATGATTTGAAAACCCATGGAACCACAGGGACTTGAAATAGCCTTTTTTCATTCCCTTGTTTCTGTCTTCCTCCTGTAGCCATCTTGCCTTTTGGAGCATTCTTTTCCTCTCTCAATTTGTAACAGTGAAATGAAAATGTTCAAAGGTTGAGCTAGGCCAGAGATTCCTTGGCTGTGTCAACGCATCACAAATGGGGATTGAGAGTTTTAACAATTAGAAAACAATTGTTCTTCCTTTGACCCTCAGTGCCATCTAGAGAATTATTGTCAGAGGGGTACCTTTTCGCCTCTCTCTGGGTAGCTGACTATTTGCACCTCAGCCCCTTCCTTCTCTTTGTGTATGTGTGGAAATAATTTCAGTGCCCTAGCTGAATATCTGGCAGTGAAAAATATCCTTCTCCCCTTGGAGAAGGTCATCCAATTCTGGCAAAGCTGCCTCAAGAAAGGACCATATACACGTTTTGTAAAAGCATGATTATTAAGTTTCAGGTTTATTATCATGCAAATGCATCCATCTCCCCTCATACCCCACCCAATCCCTTCCTACAACGGTGAGTAAAATGACATCGGGGACATTGGGAATTTCACCAGCCAGGCAGGAAGAGCCAGCAGCGTGCCTGCACTCAACGGTCCTCCGGGTTCTCCGAGGGCCTCCACCGGCCACTTAAGGAGTTGTTCCTTTAAACAAGGTGTTGGCTCATCTCACACTTTTAAACTCCCTTTGCTTTGAAAGGTAAGTGTTTATCTCCTCGGGAATGTGAATTGCTTCAACCTTTCGGAAAAGTAATTTGGCAACATGCATCAGGAGCCTGGAAAACATTTGCTTGTTTGACCCTGCAGTCCCACCTTCAGTGCTGTATGTTGCAGATATAATCAGAGATGCACTCACAGATGCTTGTACAACACTGCCAATCATGGCATCATTTATGGCAGTGAATGACCCAGAAATGGCCTGCCTGCTGAATGTTAACGGTAGGGAAACTATGCCCAACAATGGAATATTACATAGCCCTTAACAATAGTGGCCTCAAGGGCAGGTTTTGTGGTTAAGATGTTGCTGAGTGTGCCCACAGCCCGGGCTGGATCAAGTCCTGACTCTGCTACTGGTTCAGCTTCCTGCTAAAGCATGTCTTGGGAAGCTCAAGTACTTGGCTCACTGCCACCCGCATGGGAAACCCAGACTGAGTTCCATAATGCTAGCTGTAGCCTGGCTCATCCCTGGCTGTTGCTGGAATTTCAGGAGTGAGTAGGTCAGTGGAAGATCTATCTCTCTCCCTCCCTGTTGCTGTCACCCTCACTTTACCTTTTGAATACTAAATGAATAGCAAACAAATCAACTTTTTAAAAACTTAGTGGAGAACAGAAGTAAAGTAGTTTTCAAAAGCTTTAATACGGTAAAGTGTCAAGGGGAAAGAAAGGATACAAAACCAAGTCTAACTTCGGTGAAGATAGTTTAGTTGGGCACACACACACACACACACACACACACATGCACACACACATGTGCAACAAGAATAAATAAATACAAGCAAGAAGAGTTTGAATCTACCCTTACCCCTGACACGTTCTTACCATTGAATAAGTGACTCTGGCTCAGGGACCTGGTGAGGATTGGCAAGGCTGCCTGCAAAGCCTTTAGCATGTGGGGGCTGCTCGCTGAATGACCATGGCCTTGGCTGTTCTGATTTGTATATATCATTCTGGCTGGCGACGGAAGCCAGGGAAGGGTCGTTGACTGCAGCCTGCAGCCCAGTCACTCTCCGCTGTCGGCTCATGCGTCTTGTGAGGAGCTGCTTCCCCTACCTGAGGCAGATGGCACCCAGGCCATGGAGCACAGACCAGGACAAATCTAAGAGAACCCCTGAATGGTGGAATTTGGAACACAGCAGAACATCTTGGTCAATTTCAATGAGTTGGTATGAACATTTACCAAACTGACCTATTGACTTAGTCAAAAACAAATAACACCATACATCTGTATAGTGCTTCACTGTCTAAAACCCTCTTACAGGGTTCCTGATGTTGCAGCACAGCAGGTTAACAGCTGCTTGTAGTGCCTGAATCCCATATCAGAGCCCTGGTTCAAGTCCACCTTCAATCCAGCTTCCTGCCAACATGTCTTAGAAGTCAGTGGGTGATGGCTCTCGTGCTTGGGCCCCTGCCACTCCCGTGGGAAACCAGGAAGACATTTGGGGAAAATTAGCAGATGGAAGATGCTCTCTCTCTCCTTGTCTGTGCTATTGCCTTTAAAAGAAAAGAACAAATAAACTGCTATAGAAGAAAATATCCCTATGAAGTTATTTTCTATATAGGTTTTCTCTCCTAAATACTAAGTCTAATTGGGTGTTTATTGTCATGTAACACATTACTCCCAAAACTTAGCACTCCTGTTTGTAGACAGTTCTTATCTCAGAGTTCCTGCAAGTTAGGAGCACAGCTTGGCTGTAGTTGCAGCTGCAGGGCTGCAGTCTTCCGGGAGCCAACGGGGCAAGATCCCTTCCAAGCTCTCTCAGTGGTGATTGGCGGCACGGGTTTCCTCCTGGTGTGTTGGACCGAGGGCCTTAGTTTCAGTTCCTCAGTGACTGTTGGTCGGAGGCCACTTTACATGCCTTCCTACGAGGGCCTCTAGGAGCAGTTCACATCATGACTGCTAGCTTCGTCAGCGTGTGTAACATAAGAAAGAGAGAAAAGGGTGCTTCTGGCACCTAATCTTGGAATTGATGCCCTGTCACTCCAGGGCACTTCCGCTGGATTCTTTTTGTTAGAAGCAAGTCATCAGGTCCAAGAAAACTTGGGGGACAGAGATGACACAAGGGCCTGCATATCAGAGTAGGATCATGTTAGGAAGTCACCTCTCACATTCCCTGTTAGTAGCTGAGGCAATCAAGCTCAGCAAGGATACGTGACTTTCCTGAACTCATCCGCAGAGGAAGAGTCAAGCTGTTCAGCTATCAGCTCTGTCATGCAAACCCTACTCGACTCGTCCCAACATAATCCTCAGGCACAGAGGTAAGCATGGCATAAACTACGGAGCTCTCTGGGGGATTTGCATGTAACACAGAAATTCCCACATACCTACAACAATGTTTTAATATTCTAGGACATGGACACACTTTGGAGACAGAAAGAAAAATGATAATTAAAAAAGCGTACAGGGGCTCCATGGCCTGCAAACACCATCCGTGGTTTCACAGAAGAGGGCCTGGAAAAACGTTCTTAGGCCATTCAGGGTAACAGCGATGATTAATTCCAAGCTGTTAATGCATTTTATTATGCAAATACTCCAGCAACTCAGCCATGGAGAAAGTCTGGGCACCGCCTCCACCCCATTCACTCTGGACACTCAATTTGCATTGAAATGTGGCACTCTCACTGGGAGACAAGACAGTGTGGTTGTTCCTGTGGGGGGGGTGGGGTGATTAGGGTGTGGGTTGGGGAGGTGGCTGGAGGGAGATCCAGCTACCCATTAGTGACATGGATCGTTATAATGCCATTTGTGATTAGAAAAACAATGATATTGCCTTAATTTACTAATTAAATTGCTCAGAGCAAGAGAGAAAGAGCTGAGTCCCAGGTCAGTCGCAGGCACACTGAGTTTGGGACTTTGGGGCCTTCTGGGAACCGGACAAGAATCCTGTGTCACCAGAGAGGAGGCTGACTCTGTGCAAATGGGGTTCAACCCCAGCGGATGGGGAGGCTCTCCTTTCTGGGGGAGAGGAGAGGGGAGCAGAAAGAGCAGGGGGCTGGGAACCAGACAGAACTCTGTCTGCCTGCGGAGTGGTAGCATGTTTGGGGTTTGGCTTCCAGGAGTGACCGCCCATGGCTTTCGTGGTTCTGCCTGCTAACTGGCAGCCCGGGTCTGACACCGTGCAACCATCAGTCTCAGGCAAGACAGCCTGATCAGGCACTCAACCCCATGGTTTTCAAGGTAGCCTTTCAAGAGGAACATCAGAGGCACCCTTGGCCGTCCCTCTGGACACTGCACAGATTCGGGAAGGGACTAGGTTGCAAGTTCAGAACTCCTGTAGCTGAGTCTTTAGAAGTAGCAAGCCTTCTGAGACTGCATCAAAGGTCACGATTTCAACCAAGAGAGATGAAGGCAGAGGTTGGTCAAGAGGTGAAGTGTCCACTCACCTGTGCACCCCAAACCTCTGGACACATGTCTTTCCTTCCAATCTGCAAGGAATGTGCATGTACTCTGCACCTGCTTCTGAACCTCTCTGCCATTCTCACCTCTGTTGACGAGGCTCAGAACATGCATATCCACGCAATGCGTCATCGTTGTCACTATCTCTTTCAGTGTGTGTCACTCTGTGGGCAGCTAAGGGCATTTCCGCTCGATTTCTATTGAAGCTGGCAGGGCGGGGACTTGGCAGCCTTGTTAACAGAGTTGGGGTAGACAACTTGGAGACCCTAAGGGATGTGCTTGCTGAGTAAGGGTACGAGGGACAGAGCTGGGTTCATACCCTCTGCTTTGGGAGCCTTCTCATTTCATTCTGCAAAATGCCTGGGCAGGCCAAGTTGGACTGCAGCCTTGAAGCCCATGGCAGGGAAAGGGAGCCTGGTTATTAGTTAGGATTTGTGCTGAGAAGGGACAGAAGGGAGGAGCGCTGTGAGGAGACCTCTGACTTTGTGCAACAATTGCCTCCGAAGCAATGGCTTCTGTCTGCAGATGGAATAGCACACGTGTGGCCAAAACTAGAGGCTGCACTAGCATGGGCAGGCCAGAGGCCTCAGGGGCAGAGACCTGAAGTGTCTTCGAGTGTTAGCTGTGCTGCTCCTTCCCCGTTTGACCTCTGTATGTTTACTCCCTTGGAAAACGTGGGCTTGATGGTCTCAGACCTTTCCAGCCCTTTCTAGCAGAAGCTCAAATCAGAGAGAAAGGATGTCAGCTTGTATTTCGTTCTTCAGAGAATCCTAGCTTCTCCGAGAATCCTAAGTTCTGGCCATCTCTGTGAGACACAGTGACCTCTGCTATGAAGAAAAGTGTTTTTTTTTCCTACCAAGGCCTCCCTATGCCACTCCCAGGCTAACTGACCTACCAAGAGCTCTCTTCATCACCTCCTGTCTGCGTGGGCTCCTCAGCACTGCCACTGCCTGCTTTCCCTCCGCCTTCAGGCATCAAGCTCCCAGGCACAGCCACGTGGCCACAGTCAGGTGCCTATCTGACCCTCATTTAGGAATCACGGGAAAATGTAGTTAGGTGCTCTGTCTTCCCAGAACTTAGCACAGAATGGGGAGAAAAATTGATTTATAGAATTTACTGCAAATTAAATCAAAATCCCAGGAGGCTTCTTGTGGAAATGGACAAAACTGTTTTGACATGGGGATGGAAATGCAAATCCCTAAAAGAGTTAGAACAGTGTTGAAAAAGAATAACAAATTTGAACAACTGAACTGAGTGAAAGACCCTAAGTTCAAATAGTCAAGATTTGTGGTGTTGATGTGTATATACACCTGTGAATCGATAGAACAGAATAGAATTCAGAACTAAACCCATGGGGCGAGACCATGGCATAGCAGACTAAGCCTCTGCCCTGTAGTGCTACTCTTGCATATGGATTCTGGTTTAAGCCCCAGATGTTCCACGTTCAATCCAGCTCCCTGCTAATGGACTGGAAAAGCAGCAGAGAATGGCCCAAGTCCTTGGGACTCTGCACTCACATGGAAGACCTGGGTGAAGCTCCTGGTTCTTGGCTTCAGACAGGCCCAGCTGCAGTCCTGGTGGCTGCCTGGGAGTGAACCAGCCGATGGACCATCTCTCTCCCTCTTCGCCTCTTCTCTCTCTGCCTTTCAAATCATACTAATAATAGTGTAGAATCTATCTTTTTTTAAAAAAGAAATTGAGGGCCCGGCGTGATAGCGTAGTGGTTAAAGTACTCGCCTCGAACGCGCCGAGATCCTATATGGGTGCCTGTTCTAAGCCCGGCAGCCCTGCTTCCCATCCAGCTCCCTGCTTGTGGCCTGGAAATGCAGTCGAGGATGGCCAAAAGCCTTGGGACCCTGCACCTGCATGGGAGACCTGGAAAAAGCTCCTGGTCCTGGCTTCGGATTGGCTCAGCTCCAGCCATTGCGGCCGCTTGGGGAGTGAACCATCGGATGGAAGATCTTCCCCTCTGCCTCTCCTCATCTCTGTATATCCACCTTTCCAATAAAAATAAATAAACCTTTAAAAAATAATAAAAAAAAACAAAAATTGAGCCCACATTTGTAGTATCAACTGAGTTTTGACAAACATGCAAAAGGAAATCAAATTGAGGGGAAAATTTTTTTTTTAATTGAAAATGAACTGAAAGAATTTGAATTTGGATGCAAGAAGAGACACTGTACACTGAAATGGGCCATAGGCCTAAGCGAAGTATTGTGCATTTGTAGTAGTATTATTGCTAATAGTATTATTGCTAATATCCCAGAAACAACTAGGATATCTGTCAATTGGTGAATGGGTAAACAAATCATGATATATTCACGTAGTAAAGCACTACTCAGTGACCAGAAAAGTACTGTATTAAGAAGAGCAATAAGAAAGTACTGAAGTATTTCATGTGTGTGGCAGTATGGAGGCATGCAACCATGTGCAGGCGTGAGGTACTGATGCATACAGCGTGGATAAATCTCACAACACTATGCTAAGTGGAAGAGGTTGGTCACAAAAGGGTGCACACTGAGATGTCCCATGCAAGTGAAATTCTAGAAAAGACAAAGCCAGAGTGCTGGGACACAGCTCAGTGACTGCCAAGAGCCGGGGAGCCTGCAGAGGGGTTTGACGGCGAAGCGGGTGAGGCATAACATAATGTTCCCTATGTGACTGCAGGGTGGGGGGCTGGTCACATGACCATAGACAGTGGACAGCACTCACTGACGTGTGCCTTTGAAACAGGTGAGTTTTATCTATGCAAATTTCACCTCAGTGAAGTTGAACAAAGAAAATGGAACAGGAAGAGAAAATCTGTTTGCATGAAAAGCAGTGTGCAGTGGGGTCCGAGAATGTCCAGAGAAAAGGGGCACATGTCCCCACATGAGCTGTGGATACCCTAGCTTTTGTGCAGTAGCCTGGGAGAAGGCGGGGGGCAGGGCGATGAGACTCACCAGGATGGGCCCTGGGCCTTGGAGGGGGTGATGGAGGAGGAGCAGAAGGCCTTGGGTTGGGAACAGAAGCCCAGGCAATGCCAAGTCGGAGGGGTGGGCAGGGAGCCGTGGCAGGCGTGGGACTTTTGACCAGTCCCTTTACAGTAAGCTGTGGGGAAGTGTGGAGCTGCTCGAGTGTGGCAGCACTTTTGGCCTTGAGCCCCACATGCGGGTCACTTTCATCAGAACAGGAAAACGAAACAGGCTCCCTTGAATGATTTATGGGAGGGCTTATATTTTGGGGATGTGATACTGCAATTTGTATTATGGGAGCAGGACACCTGTTTCCAGGGAGGTGCTTTCTCTGACCATAAGGCTGGCCCGCCAGAGCCCCTGCCATCACTGTCCATTTTTTCCCCAGAGGTCATTAACAGAATGGGGTCTGCAGGTGACGGGTGGCCTCCCCAGGGCGTGGGCCTGATGGGAGGTGAGTGGAAACTGCCATGGTCCCACCGGTTCTTGCCGGGCGGCATCCAGCAGCACAGAAAGCTGTAGGATTAGGAGGGTCGCCATCTGTCAGGCAGCCTAGGCAGACTCCCACTTAACAATTACGTTTTTGCCATTTATTTGATTAAATTTCAGTTATGCTAACTGTCCCCGTGTGGATTTATATCTCTTGCTGGGAACTCTGGTGCCAGTAGACCTTGGCCCACAAAACGTTCTTGCCAGGAGGCACAGTTCCCTGGGGAGGGCCCAGACCTGAAGTGTGGTATCACCAGCAGGCTGGCTGCTGGCGGCTTGGGCCAGCTTCTTGCTCAGCTGCTCACTTCAAAGATGACGAAACGGAGGTCACTAGAAGCCGGCAGGGAGGGGACTTGCCCAGTGCCACATAGTCTGGCAAGGGGTGAGCAGGAAGGCATGTGGACTCACTCTGTCATGTTTGCTGGGGATGGGAGAGGTAGGCACGGCCTGGACAGAAACACTGTGTGCACTGGTGGAAGGCAGGGACCTTACTTCCTACTCCTCCCCAAAGCGGAGAAGGAGGACTCAAAGGAGGCTGCATGAAGCACTTACTTGAAGAGGAAGACTGCAAACTGTATCATCATCTTCACCTTCCTCCTCCTTCTTCTCCTCTTCCTCTTTCTTCTTCTTCCTCCTCACCCCATCCCCTTCTACATTATGAGAGGGAGAGATTTTCCTGGTTAAAATCCTGGGGATTTCGTTTTCAAAGAAGTATGTGACAATCTCTGCTTTCCGCCCCCACTCTGCCATATCCCAAGGTCTTCCTCATGAGAGCCCACGGTCTGCAGTGTAGGAAGGTGAGCATTGGCAGTTTCCACCTCACCAGCCTGAAGTCTTCACGCCCTATCTGTGCCTTGTGTGAGAACATGTGTGAACAAGCTTCTCCCTGACACCAAATGTGTGGTCGCATATTCATTGTACAAGTAAAATTAAAATGATGCCCTCTGATAGCAAGTTTAATTGCTCTGGACATAATTAAACAAGTTTAGGAGACTAGAAATATAAGGGGCTAGTGAAGAGCATAAATTTATGGGGAAAAGAGAAATTTAAATTCTGGAATCTTATGGTGGCTGGAGTGTTGGTGATTGGAGAGCTGGAGGAAACACTTGCCTGGAGGAGGGATGAGAAGGGTGAGGAAGCCTGAGACAGCATTGTAGTGTCTGCCTCTTGGCCCTAAGCATCAAGTTTGGCTGTTCCACTGCCTGGATATTTTCCCTCTGTTTCAGCAGAGGGGACCTATAGCTTGGGGCAGGTGCACTGACTAGGCAGAGGGCAGACAGGTTGCTGTGTGGTGTTGCACTTCTCTCTTCTGCTTCCATTCTAGGCTCTTCCCCGTCTCGCTGTAGATTTCTCCCCTTGGATGGGATTTTCAGAGTCAGTGCCTTCAGTAACAAAGCTGGCTCCCTGACTCTCATTGCTTTGTGTTTGTCGGACCTTTGGGTCATGACATCCCTCTCAGTCCCTCCGACCTCACCTTGCTCTGATTTAAGAAGCAAGGGTTAGGGGCCCGGCGGCAGCTTAAGTCCTCACCTTGAAAGCCCCGGGATCCCATATGGGCACCGGTTCTAATCCCGGCAGCTCCACTTCCCATCCAGCTCCCTGCTTGTGGCCTGGGAAAGCAGGAGAGGACGGCCCAATGCTTTGGGACCCTGCACCCGCGTGGGAGACCCGGAAGAGGTTCCTGGTCCCGGCATCGGATTGGCGCGTACCGGCCCGTTGCGGCTCCCTTGGGGAGTGAATCATCGGATGGAAGATCTTCCTCTCTGTCTCTCCTCCTCTGTATATATCCGGCTTTCCAATAATAATAAAATCTTTAAAAAAAAAAAAAAGAAGCAAGGGTTGGGTGGCAGATTTCAGGTGGAACCCAGAGCTTCTCATCCAGTTGCTTCATCAGCTGTTGCTTAACTTCCTTTAAGAACTGACACTCGGGCAGGCATTTGCTGTGATGTTGAAGAAGCCACTTGGGATGCCTGCATCCAGTCCTGACTCTACATCTAATTCCAGCTTTCTGCTCATGTACACCCTGAGAGGCAGTGCTTGAAGGTAACCCACACTGGAGACCTAGATCGAGTTCCTGGCTATTGACTTTGGCCTGGCCCAATCCTAGCTGTTGTGGGCATTTGGGGAGTAAACCTATGGATAGGAGATCTTTGCCTGTTTCCCCTTTGCAGATAAACAAAATGAAAAAACAAAGTTGAAAAACCTAACGCACCTGTGCACACACACACACCCTCCCTTCACACACACACGGTGGCATACTAATGTGCATATATACACTGAAGGAATTCATTACTGACAGACGCATCTACACACCACACGTAAACTCACACACACTTGCACACACATGCATTCTCTCATCCTTATGAACACGCTCTTGCTGGCATTCAGACACACGCACGGCCACCCACACACCTGCATATGTACACACACTTCAACAGTGACCTAGGAGAAGAGAAGAGACTCTTGTCCATCTGGCTTTTCCTCCAAGTCCTTCTTTTTGGAATCTGACCTTGCAGCTGCAGTGTCTGGCTGTGGCATCCTTGTGTGAGCAGGGCTGTTCAGGTTTGTTAAAGCTTTCAGTCACTCAAGGAGGGAGTACATTGTTCCCTTGTGGTATAGAATTTCAACCCCAAGAAAGTTGCAAACAGATTTCCACAGCCTTTTTCCCAACTGACTGCATCTAAACAAGATTCTGATATATTTTTAATAAAAACAAAAGCGAACACCAGGACATGGTGTGAATCAAGCAGGCGCAGGCCAAACAAAGGTGAAGAGTAGCAGTGTGAGTTTCTTGCTGTGGGGACCTGGGTGGGTGGGGGCTGGGACTGCCCCCAGCTATAATGGTGTTTAGAGATGGCGTCTGTGTTGTGTCTAGTGGTCCTGGTATTTTGTGTTACCCTGACCCCGCCATTGTACCCTTTCAATGCAGCCGGGGTGTGCAAAGGCTCGGTTCTGGTCGGGGGGAAAGTATTTTGTATTCAAGCCAAGTCTACATTTCAGATTTGAAGTCGGGGGGGAGCAGGCGGGAGGAGGGGGGGTGGGGAGGGGGCGAAGGCCAGGGCTTTTGCAGGTCTGAGTCCACGTTTATTATCACACGACACCTTTGTCAGTCAGGGTGAGAGCCCCTGGCCCCTGTCCACGGGTTGTCTGGGGTTCTGTGCCTAAGGGACCTTCCTCTGTGTTGCCTTCCCACCCAAACACTCAGCCCAGCTTTTTGAGAGCCAGAAGAAATGAATGAAATTTGACCCTAGTCCGTGTTTTTTTTTTTTCAAAGTGGTGGCATGAGAAGCCCTGGAGGTCAAGTTCTCTGCTCTCTCCCAGGTCAGGCCTGTCTGCCTCCCACTCCTGGGGTTCCAGGGTTGTCTGGAGGCCCGGGGGATTGAGTGCAGGCTGGGGGCAGGGAAGCAGGGTTGTATTTCTTGCTTGAGTTGTTGAAGGTGAGCCTGGGGTTTGTAGCCCAGGGCCAGGTCATCCCCTGAAACCATAAAAGGAAAGAATAAAATCTGGCCAGCCAGATGCATGTGCAATGTGGTGGTGAGGGTTGGGAGACACCATGGACCTTGACCTCTGCAAGTCAGAGCTTGGCGATGGTCACCAGAGCCCATGTCCCTACTTTCCTGCAGGTGCACGGCTGCCCTGTGACAGGTGCTGCATACACACAACTGAGTGCACTTTGCCAAAGGAGGCAGGACTACTGGGGACCTTTGCTGCTTTCTCGCACTGTCCGGGGACTGGACATTGAGGGCATGGATAGAAAGAGCTACCAGGGGATACCAGCTCCCCGGCTTGTAGTTGGGAGCCCTGGGACTTTTCCTGGAGATGCAAGTGGGAGGACCCCTCCATAGAGCGGGGAGAACTCCACAAGCACATTAGAGCTGCATCCATGTGCCTTGTAAATGTTTCAGGCAATGTGACCAGGCTGGGTTGCACCGGTGCTACCTGAGCCTGCGGCTGTTTCCCGTGGTGGAGCTGAGTGGTGATGGCAGGGACTGGCTTTCAAAGCCATCGGCACTGACTGCCTGCCGTGCATGGGAGAGGCTTACTCACCTCGGCCATGGATTCTCCATCCCAGCACATTGTTACGCTAGCCTCCAGACCATGTAGTGTCACTCCCTCAGTGCCTTTTTCCCCAATAAACCTTATCATACTTGATTTTCTGTTTAGATTTAGGGGACTTACCCTGGTTCTGGGTCAGTGGTGAAACAGCTGAAGTGTCATTGTCTTTGGTATGGCCCCCTTTATTTGGAGACAGAAGGAAACTGAGCTCTTCCTGTGTTATTACCTTTATGTTTGATGGGAACCCTTGAAATCAAATGCTTAACATGTGCAGAAATTGACCCTCAGAGAGGTTAAGTCATTCTGCCAAGGTCATGCAGCTAGTGTGGAATAAAGTCAGAGTTTCAGTCTGTCTAATTCAAACACTGGGTCTCCCCCACTCAGGGTGTTACCCCTTGGGACCCTTGGCCTGAAACCAGCTCAGTCATCTCCAAGACCACACCTAGTTGACAGTGGGCCTGGGGAGTGCACACCCAAGGCCATGGGTTTCCCCTTGGGGGGGGCTGTTTGGAGCCCCAGCTCCAGTTGTGGGGCATTAGGCATGCAGTTGATGGAGGGGAAGAACACTTGTTTCGGAACGGGGAGTGTTGGGCACAGTCAACCCCTATTGGAGGGCCTGAACTGGAAACCTGACAGTGGCCTGGCTCCTTGACAGCCATGGGAGAGTCCTGGCTCCTGGAGCAGTGTGGACATGGGGCCCAAGCTTGCCCCAGCTCAGGCTGCACAGGGCTTCTGGGATAAAGGCCCTGGGTCTGTGATAAGAACGGGAGGCCCCAGGTGGCTGCCACTGCCCCCGCCAGCCTTGGGGTTTGATGCATGATTATGATTCTGATGGAAGGGCTGGGGGCTAAGGGTTGGCTGAGTTGACACTCAGGGTCCCTGCTCTGAGCATGGTCCTGCAGAGAGGGATGGTTTTTCTGTAAGGTTGAGTACAAGTAAACCTATTTTAGGGAAAAGCAGGGATAGCAAGAGACCCCTAACCACACACACTCACACAACCAAACACCAAAACCAAAAACAACCAACCAGAAGGAGGATGGGCATCGACTGAGTTGTTGGACTCAGAGTTTTCAGAAGTTGCAGAGCACCTGTCCACTTGCTCAAAGCTTCTCTGCTTGTGCAGGGCTGATGGATAATCATTACTCACAAAGGTAAAGATGTGCCCACTGCACGCCCTGCGTGCCTCTTGGCTCCCCTGTTGTTCTAATGGAGAGCTCAGGCTGTCACGTCCCAGAAGCCCGTGGTCTGGGGAAAGGAGAGAGTCCGGGGTGGGCTGAGGTGGCAGAGACTGTGGCAGTGGGAGAGGCGGTGAGCAGGGTGCCTAGGTCCTCTGGGTTTGTATTCAGCAGGTCCCTCTTAACCAGGGCTAAAGGAGAATGACTGATGCAAGAGACCCATGTGAATCTCCAGGACAGGGTGAGTGTGGGAAGGTGACACGTTCAAGCCGGTGGTGGGGGACTCCACATGGACATGGAGGGACCCGGCAGGGTGAGACGGGACCACTGATGTGGTCTTAGGTAGAGACGTCCAGCCAGGGGCCCCAGGCAGGATCAGGGATGTTCCATGGTGGCTCAGCCCTTACCTTGGAGAAAGAGAAAGAGAGAGAGTGAGAGGGGTGTTAGAGAGAGCCATTCTTTATGGAAGATGGGGTCAGAGGCGCCCAGAGTCCTGGGTGGGCGTGGGTGATGGAACAGTCATGGGAAAGTTCTGTGGGGCCCAGGCACTGGCGGGTGGGGGCTGAGGTGGGCGGGGCTGAGTCTCTGACCTCTGAGTTCAGGAAATGCCATTTTCTTAAAGAAAAACCACACACACACACACACACTTACATGCCAAAAAAAAAAAAAAAAAATTTCCAGCAGTCCATGGTCCTGTTTATTCTCAGACGGGGAGCGCCCGGCCTTTAAGAGGTGTCCGACTGAGCCGTGCAGCCAGACTGACATCTGTGGGAGTTCAGGGTTTCAATGTTTAGTCTGCACAAGACCCCAGGCCCCGGCGAGCTTCGCTCCTGATAGGCCTGTCTTTGCCATCGACCCCCACCCCCTCCTGGGAAATGGAAGCCACGGGGTGAAGGCCGATGGGGAGGGCCCGGCCCAGGACGGTCAGCCACGTCGTAGGAAACCTGAGCCTGCTGATGTAGCTGGGGCCGCGGTCACAACGTGCCCTTCCCTCTCCTCCTCCTCCCAGCACCGCCATTTCCCTCCCCCGTCTGCAGGGGCAGGACCTGGCCCGGCCCCCTCATCCCTTGGCGCTGGCCGCGGTGGCTGCACTGACACGCAGCCACGTGACTGTTGGTCAGCATGGCTGTACCCCCCAGCAGCTCAGCGTTTTCATGGCTCTTGCTGTCTCCAGCTTCTATGGAACTCGGCCGAAGCTGCTTGTCAAAAGCTCAAAGATCCCATGGGGCAGGAGTTGGGGCACCCTCCCCGAGATGGCTTTGCTCAGCTCTGGGTGCCTTAGCTGTGCAGGCTTGGGTCACAGTGGGCGGTGGCTGCCCTCGCTATGGTTGCTGGCCTACTTGATGATGGAAAGGGACAGCTGGGCCCTTAAGGCAAAGAGGACAGGTGAGGGATCCCCCCACAGCTGCGTGCATGCACAGTGTCACTGTACTTTCTACAAGGCGAGCATTGGGTGGGTGGAGGGGGAAGACGGGGTCACCCTGGGAGTGGTATCGGGCTGGGTCTGAATAATCATCCACCTCTGGCCTGAGCAGCAGCAGGCGAACCACAGTCCAAAAAGCCTGGCTTAAAAAAAAAGGTCATTCCTGAAAATAGACTTTTAAACCAGTTTGTGTAACACTTCATCCCTCAGGAGTCCCAGGGACGAAAGGGTGTGAAGATGCATAAAGCAAAACAAGCAAGTTCAGGATACAGATTATATATAGTTACGAATGTAATTTATACAAATCAATTAGTAGAATACAAATTGCAAAAGAAAAAAAAAATCCAGGAAGAAACGAAAGGAACAGATTGAGCTGTGTATGAGATTGCGTCTGGTGTGTTCAGCGAAGTGCCCAGTTTAGCAATCAGCTCCAAGAAGACTCCGCGGCTGCTGGGGCCTCCCTTTGGCAGTGCGTGTGGTCTAGCCGGTCGTTCTCTGGCCACAGAGGCTTGGAGTTTGGAGATTGTGTCTCTTTCTGTGCCAAGGACAACTCAGGAGACAGGCTCGGCTTCCCTGGCGCTCGGTGCATGTGGTCTGCTCTGGTGTGGAGCCATGGCTCTGTCTTTCCTTCCGTCTAACATTTGTAGACGGCCTATTGTGTGCGTTGCACAGTTGCATGGTGTCACTGCTAAGGTGATTACCAAGATTCAAGACATGTTGGCCTGGAGGAACTCACTGTCTAGTTCGGGGTTTCTCGGATTCTGCATTCTTGACATTTGGGGCTGGACAAAGCTCAGCTTGTGGTGCCTTTGCTGTGCAGGGGAAGGGTGTTAACAGCACCCCTGTACTCCACCCTGTATATTCCTGAACACCCCTCCCCCACGTGGCTCCAGACATTGCTAAACGTCCCTGGGGAGGCTGGGACAAACCCTGTACCTGAGAACCGTTGGTCTGTTTGCAGACAGTGCATTAGGTGTCTCCTTGGGGGAGTGTCTGGCTCTGATTCATGGCTGATCAGATTTTGGCTTCCCTCTAATGGCTTGTGTATTTGGGTCCCTGCTAGCTGCACGGGAGACCTGGATTGTGCTCCTGGTTCCTGACTTTGGCAGCGCTCTGTCTAGGCTGTTACAGGCTTTTAGAGAGGGAATCAGGGGATGGGGCTCAGTATCTGCCTTTCCTTCAAAGGGAGCAGGAAGGCTTAGCAGATTCCTTCCCATGGTCTGGAAAATAGGAGTTGCTTTCTACGTGTATGCATGTGTGCCTTCTGAGACCTGATCTTTATTCATTTATTTTTTAAGGTTTATTTATTTTTATTGGAAAGGCAGATGCACAGAGAGAAGAAGATTCAGAGAGAGAGAGAAAGATTTTCCATCTTCTGGTTCACTCCCCAAGCGGCTGTAACAGCCAGAGCTGAGCTGATCAGAAGCCAGGAGCCAGTAGCTTCTTCTGGATCTCCCACGTGGGCACAGGGTCCTAAGGCTCTAGACCATTCTCGCTGCTTTCCCAGGCCACAGGCAGGGAGCTGGATGGGAAGCAGGACTGCCGGGATATGAACCAGCTCCCATATAGGATTGTGAGCCTGAAAGGTGAGACTTTAGCCACCAGGTTATTGTTGCTGGGCCCTGTAGGGCTAATCTTAAAGACAGCTGAGTGAATGCCTTGCCTTTGTGTGTGGGGGGAGCAGAAAGCCGGAGGGGAGAATTACAAGCACATTCATCCAAGAGAGCCTGAGGATACTTTCACTTGCAGGCTTGCGGGGAAAGTGACCTGAGGGTTTGACAGGGAGCTTCCCATCTGCATGTTGGTGGCTGTGGGCAACAAGATGGCTGCAAGGAAGGCACTGCTTCCTTCCTTTCTTCTCCAAAGCAGCCCTTTCTTACCTGGTCTCCTCACCTGCTGGTGCACTGTGCAACAACGGAGGGCAGGGGAGAAACTGGGGACCGTGGTGAAAAACAGAAGGACAACGTGAGTGTGCCTTTTTTCTTCTTATTCTCTTTTTGTATCCTCAGCCATCATTAAAAGAAAAATATTTTAAAAAGATCCCTTGACAGCATCCCCGAATGTGAGGCCTGGCATTTCCTTAGCTGATAGCCTCCGTTGTGAAGGTATTTTGTGTGTGCACAGCATGCCTGCTGCAGCCCGATTTGCGGTAGTTGCTAAGGTAAATACTCCTCCATTCAGCACCACATCCCAGAGTGGCCGGAAGCTCAAATAAATGACCAAGGAACAAATTAAACACCCCCTGGGCTTGTTTTAACCTATGCAATGGATTTTTTTGGGGGGAGGGAAAACTGACATTTTTTTCATGTTTTGGCCGTGGGAGTGTCTCTTATTCCCTTCTTTCTTCTGTTTTTCAGCCAAGCACACCTTTTCTCTCATTTAGTCATGCATCAGATGAAGGGTTAAAGGAAGATTCATAAATCACAGAGGGTAGCCACCCCCAGTGAGAGCAGATTCCATGTATTACATTAACTTTGGGGGGACCTGGGCATGAAGGTGATTCTTTCAGAGACCCCACTTCTCTTTCTTGAAATATCACAGAGAAATATCACAGTTCAGTAGCCACTGAAGAACAGTGTCCTTCTGGAAGTTTCTTTTGAGCACTAAGATCAGGTCTTCAGTGACATTTTGAAACCAAAGTACTGGGCGCTTTGCACGTGGCCGGCTTTGCTTATTCTTCTTTGCCTCAGGATGAAGAACGTGCTCACAAACCCCAGGAGAAAACATTCTTGACAGCTGTCACATTCTGTCACTTAATTAAGAAATAATGGGGGCCTGGCACGGTGGCCTAGCGGCTAAAGTCCTTGCCTCTAATGTGCCCACAATCCCATATGGGCACCGGTTCTAATCCCGGCAGCTCCACTTCCCATCCAGCTCCCTGCTTGTGGCCTGGAAAAGCAGTTGAGGATGGCCCAAAGCCTTGGGTCTCTGCAGTCACATGGGAGACCCAGAGGAAGTTTCTGGCTCCTGGCTTTAGATCAGTGTAGCACCGGTCTTGCGGTCACTTGGTGAGTGAATCATCAGATGGAAGATCTTCCTCTCTGTATCTCCTCATCTCTGTATATCTGACTTTGCAGTAAAAATAAATAAATCTTGTTTTTAAAAAAAGAAATAATGGGGCAGGCTTTTTTTTTTAATTGAAAAAATTCATTTATTTGAAAGACAGAGTGACAGAGCACGCGAGAGCGACACAGAAAAGAGAGGGAGAGATAGATCTTTCATTCGTTGCTTCCCATCCTTGTCTCAACAGCCAGACCTCAGTCAGGATGAAGCCAGGAGCCAGGAGCTCCATTTTGGCCTCCCACATGATTACTGGAACCATCAGCTGTTCTTCCCAGGATGTGCAATCGCAGGAACTAGATCAGAAGTAGAGTAGCTGGGACTCAGTCCAGGTGCATGGATGTGGGATGCAGGCTTCCCTAGAGGGTCTCCACTGTTGCATAAATGCCTGCTCCTGTTTCATTTGCTTATTTGTAAATCTTTTGTAGAGTCAGGGACTTGATGGTGGGAGGTACACTTGCCGTGGCAGCCCTGAGCAGGCAGCAGCCTTCAACGGCTGCAGGATGTCTCCAGAATGGTCCTTGCCAAAAGTCCACTCTCATCTTGCCCTGCTCGGGGACTTGCTTCTTTTCTGAGTGTTTTCTTCCCATGAGGGGATACTCCTGCCATCTCCTGCCACTTGCCACACGGTCACACCTGTTTCTCCCGCTCTCTCTTGTTGGCTGCGGCAAGTTTCTCTGCAAACTATGCCGGTGCATCTTGTGCAATGATAAGACAGAGTGCATTGCAGCCTCCTCTCCTAACTCCCATGGCTTATTTTCAAACCTTATACCTCATAGCTTCAGGAACAAGAAGCTATGGGCAGGTGGTTCCTACTGCCAAGTTTAAAACCAAAAAACAACCCACCAGTGATTATTTTGTTCTACTTGTTGCTCTTAGAACTAAGCTGCCTTCTGGAGTGGTGGACCAGGCCTGTGCAACTGTGCCAGCTGCATCTAGGGCTCTGTGCCCCCAGTAGGGTTATGGATGCCTCAGTTCTGCCCACCGCTGGTTACCAGGTGAACTCCCATACATCCCCCTCAGTTCCCAGCATAAATGTGTGTTCTTGTGAAGGCCTGCCCTAACCCCACCCCAGTTTCTGCCAAAGCACTTGAGGCCTGGGTGAGCTTGGTTATTTGACTCATGTCTACCTTCTCCCACTAAACTAGGAACAGGGGAAGGTCTGTTTTTAGTTTCAGGTGTGCCTCAAACCTGTGGAATATAGTAGGCACTCAATAAACATCAAGTAAGTGAAGAATGAGTTTGTGGGTTGCAATGGAGTCTGGCCTCCTTTTTATCTTTCTTTTCCCACCCTTCAAATGCTTAATCAGCCTGGTGTTTAACAGAGCAGATTAAACTAATTTCAATAGCCAACTGTTTAACAGGGAGGGCCTTTCAAGGCACCTTGTTCGGGCAGCCTTCAGAGGATGCAAGCCTTTATTTCCTTCCCTGGTGTGGGAAACCTGAGCTCCTGATAAGTCTGTACAGAGTCTGCATCCTGGATCTCTTGGAAGTGACCCCTGGTGTTCTGGAGGCTGGCCAGGCCTGGAACAAGATGAAGAGGCCCCACTGCCCATTGCTGGGGCCTGAATTTCTTATTCAAGCAAACCCCTTGCCAAATTGCCTTGGGCTGTGGCACCAGGCAAGGGACAGAGAGAGAGAGAAAGAGAGAGAGAGGAGCTGGAGCAAGATATTAGAGAACAGGGTGGACACCCATCTCCTTCCCTTGTGCAAAAGCCCAACTTTAGGGCCCTTTCAGGAAATCTGGGAGGGGAAGGCGCAGAATGTAAACGGGGCAGGAGCAGGCCGAGGGGGCGCAGAGGGGTGCGTTAGTGCCCTCGGTTCTCCACTCCAAGTTGGTCTGTTTTTGCACTTGGGTCTTTTAAGCTTTTCCACATGTGCCCCCAGGGCTCATCATGAGTGTGCTTTATAAACTGGAAAAATGAATAAAAATAAGACCCAGAAGGAGTGTGAAGGGAAAAGTGTTAGTTCCTCTGCACCTCCCAGCTAGGCCCGACCTGTGTTTGGGGGTGGGGTGGGGTTCCCGGGTCAGGCTTATTTAGCTTTATGGAGAAAATGTGCAATCTTCACTTGTAGAAAGCTCGACTGGGCTTTGTCCTTGGCTGGCTCTGCTCAGCATTAATTAACTTCAGGAAAGTAAAAAGGGATTCTTTTTGTTATTTGGCTATCTGGCTCCACACAACTCTGCTGTTGGCTTCCTGTCCCCTAGGGGCTGGATTGATGGGACTGCAAATGTGTAAAGTCTCCCACAGGAAGCCCACCCTGCTCAACCATTCCACTGCTCTCTGCTCTGGCCAGACCCCCCAATACAAGACACCAGGTGGCCCAGGGCCTGTCTCTTAGTTTTCCCCTTAGGGGATGGTACCTACCAGAACCTTTCATTTTCTTAACACTCTTGGACCAGTGCAGGAGGATCCCAGAAAAGGAGAAATTTGCCAAGTTGCCTGAAACATCAGTTGCAACTACAGGACCAAATATTTCGAAAAGCAGCATATTTAGGAAGTCTGAAGAAACTTTAAAAGAACTTGAGAAAGTTCATGTTTACCAGGGACAGCTTCTGTCCTGTTGCCCATGACTTTATCTGCTACACCGTGCTGCAGCAACTTTTTTAGTAGACAGTTTTGAGCAAGTGTTACAAGCATACATGGCACTCCAGAGAGTTTATTTTGAATGTGTAGTATTTTTATAAGGCACACTTTCCAAGGACATTTTCAAGACCCCTTGCATGCATTGATTTCAAAATATTGCTAACATCAAAATAAGCTTATTTTTGAATCACATTTTTTTATATTTATTTTTGTAAGGAAGATTTTTATAAAGAGAGAAGGAGAGACATAAAGAATTTACTCCCCAGATGTCCACAATGGCCGGAGATGAGCTAATTTAAAGCTGGAATCCAGGAGTTTCTTCTGCGTGTCCCACATGGGTGCAGGGGCCCAAGGATTGGGACATTCTCTGCTGTTTTCCGAGGCACATTAGCTTGGAGCTAGAGAGCAAGTGGAGCAACCAGAACTCAAGCTGGTGCCTGTATGGGAGGGTGGTACAGCAGGTAGAGGCTTAGCTTGCCATGCCACAATGTCAGTCCCCATGATACGCATTTTAAGAAATAGACATAGCTATGTGGTCTAGTGGTTAAGTTGGTGACTAAGACAACCATGTCTGATGTCAGAGTATCTGGGCTCAGCTCTGAGTTCCCAGCTTTGGACTCCAGGGTGTTGTGCACATTTGGGAAGTGAACCTGTGGACATCCATACTCTGTCACTTTGTCTCTGAAATTAATGAATTCATTTAAACTATTCCTCAAAGCCGTTGCCCAAATTCCTAAAAATGTGAGAATTGATACAGATGAAATAAATATTAAAAAAATAATAGTTTTAGGAATAGACTTTGTTTAGCAGTTAGAACACTGTGTCCGACAGCAGAGTGCTTGGCTCTGAGTCCTGACTCCAGTGTGGCCCCTGGGAGGCACCAGTGATGGCTCAGATGACCGAGTCTGGTCACCCATGTGAGAGACCTGGATTGGGTTCCCAGACCCTGGCTCTGGCTTGGCTCTGTCCTGACCCAGTGGGCCTTTGTGGGCATGAATGAAAGGATAAAGAGTCCCTTCTTTCTGTTTCTCTACATTTCAAATGAATAAAAAGTAAAATAGATAAACAATTAACCAAACAAAAACAACAAAGGTATTTTATTAATTATGCAAACTTGTCTTTTTTCCTTCTCATGAAGATGTTGCCACCTACCAATTTTTGGATGAGAACAATGACACTGGGGAGGCATTTTTTCTTTTCAAATGTTTGTGTGTTGCTCTGTGACATAGTGGGACAGAAGTTGCATCCTGATTCTGGTTTCCCACTACTTGGGCTGCTACGGTGGAGACAGATATTGTGTGATAGATAAGATGGGACTTGGGGTTTTCCTCCTAATCAATTATGAATGCCCAGATTTTTTAAAAAAAGATTTATTTTATTTTTATTTCAAAGTGAGATATACAGAGAGCAGGAAAGACGGACAGCAGGATCTTCTGTCCGATGATTCACTCCCTACGTGGCCACAACAACCCGGAGTCTCTTCCAGGTCTCCCATGCGGGTGCAAGGTCCCAGGGCCCTGGGCTGTCCTTGACTACTTTCCCAGGCCACAGGCAGGGAGCAAAATGGGAAGTGGGGCTGCTGGGATTAGAACCGGCTCCCATATGGAATCCCGGTGCAAGGCTAGAACTTTAGCTGCTAGGCTACTGCTCTGGGCCCCAAAGTCCAGATTTTAATTCATCAATGGTGCTAAGACAAATGAGGTGTCTGCCACGGCAGAGCCCTGCCTGCCGCCCCGCCCCGCGCCGCCCTGCCCCGCCCTGCCCCACCTGCCATAGTGCAGAGTGATCTGCATGGTCAGTGCTGGGGAAGCCTCTCTTCTTCCATGGCAAAGGTGACTTTGCAGAGATGACTCAGGGGAAGACCTGCAAACAGTGAGTCCCCTGGCCATCCAGGTGTGCCTGATCTAATCCCATGTGATTTTGAAAGCAGAATTCCTGTTGGAATTGGAGTTATGACAAAAGAGATGGTCAGGAGCTGGCACGCTCTTGTGGAGGACTTGTCATGGAACAAACCAGAAGGATCTTGGGCCACCTCCAGGAGAAAAGGCTGCTGGCTAGCAAGACGGGAAGGCCTTCAGCCATCAGCTCCAAGAAACAGAATGCAGCACCAGTAAACTGGGTAAGGAGCCTCCAGCAGAAGCTCTAGGAAGAGACGGGGCCTGCAGACCCTGCAGACCCTGCAGACATGAAGCAGGGGACTTGGTTGAGTTGAATGGGACTTCTGACTTACAGAGCCTGAGATCATAGATTTAGATGGTTCTGAGCTGCTACATGTATGGTAACTTGTGACAATACCAATAGACCCAGCCACGTGTACCTTAGAAAACCTGTAAGTTCTCATAAATTCTTCCCATTGCCCCAGGGCTTCATCTTGAGTACCCCCTGGGCTGTGGGAATATCATTAAGAATATTTATTTGAAAAGCAAAAACAACATAGAGAGGGAGATGAAGAACAGCGTCTTTGCTGGTGTACTCTCCAGATGTCCACAGTATTCAGGGATAGGCCAGGTGGACGCCAGGAGCCAGGCGCCATACTAGCCCCTCACGTGGGTGGCAGAAGCCCAAGCATCTGGACTACCTTTCATGGCCTCTGCAGGTGCATTAGCAGGAGATGGATTAGAACTAGAGCAACCAGGACTTGGTTTACTGCTCTGATATGAGATGTTGGTGTCCCAAGTGGAGGTTCAACTTGCTGCACCACGATGCTGTCTCCTGGGACCACCATTCTGAAAATTCTGTCATCTGGAATTTTAACCCCAACTTGGGAAAGAATCAGAAATAACTTTGCATGATTTAACCATTCATATCTGACCCAGAGAGAGATGATTTTCTGCCCACATGCCAAGCTGGTGACAGTAGAAGCTGGATACAACCACTTCCATTCTCCCCGTGTCTCCTCACCTTGGATCCTTCAAAGAGACAATGTGAAATGCCTCTCCCAGGCTTTGTCTAGCCTTTCTTTGTTCTTTTGAGTTTCCACCATGTTGGCTGTCTAAAAGATTAATTCTGACACATTTCAGACATTGTTAAAACGCTACACGCAGTAGTGTCATCTTGAGCCATCAGGTGCAGGGCGATTGCTATGGTTTGCTCATTCTGTGGCCCTGCTAAATCGCACGCAGCAGCACACACTACAAGGACTTGAGACATACGAGGGTGACAAGTGAATGAAGACATATCACTGACTTGGTTCTTTCTTCTTTTTCTCTGATTTCATGTCTTTTTTTTTTTTTTTTTTTTTTAAAGTACTCTCTTAATAGCAATACTCCTTGGTTCAAGTGGGAAGTGCAGGCCTCCCCAGTCCTGGCTGGTTGAAGGAGCTCACACCCAACTGAGCCCGAACCACCAAGGCTGACTGGATTTAAATGGACAATGTGGAAAAAAGCCAGGCTGGATCAGCCTGCACTCAGCCTGGGGCAGCACCGTGAGAGCGACACCCCAACCCCCACCTCTCAGCTGAGCCCACAGAATGGCTTGTGCTTCTTAAACACCAGTTCTCAGCTGGGCTCCAGCAGAGGAAGGCCCAGTTAGCTCTGAGTGATGGCAGCGCTGGACGCCCGCAGAGGCCACATGCACGGGCTGTTTCTGAAGACTCTCTCTGGCCCCAGCCGGTGCTAAGTGTAGCTCCGGATACGGGCCCTGACCTACCTTGATCTCAGCTCCAGCAGGGCCCTGTTGCCTGCCAGGCTCCCGCAACATTTAACAGGTTGAGTTGACACACGCAGCAGGCATTGCATGCACTCTTCACACTGCCCTTTTATGGCCTCCCAGCAGCTGGCAAGGTAAGCCCCACGCTCTCTGCCTGGCATCTGAAATCTGTCTTCAGGACCCTGCAAGTGGCCTGGTCAGGCTGTTGTCCCGGGTGTGCCCCGCACCCATGATGTGTGAACCAACCTCCCGGGCCATGTCCATCACCCTGCCAGGTCCCAACTTCAAGCCCTTCCCACCTCTGCAACCTGAACTGTCCGTTTCCTCCTTGACTGCCCACAAGCTCCATTATTTGGCCCACACAATTTTGCCATGATGGTTTTCTCCAGTTAAGTAAAAAATGTTTATTATACACACCTTGGAGTGCATATCAGTCCTGCTGGTGCTCAAGGGGCCTATAGGGGAACGTGGGCTCCCACGGATGGGACAGAAGGAACCCGTGCCAGGTGCCTGTCCCGAGTTCTTTCCCGTCCTGCCCTTCTGTGACCCTCAAGCGCTCTGTGCTCAGGAAACTCTGCAGTGTGTGTCCCACAGCTTCCACCTTGGTTGCTCTCTCCAGCAGTGTTGGCAAGAGGAAAACCAGAACTGCCTGGAAAATCTACCAAGAGAGGAACTCACAAGGCAGTCGTGACAAATTCACTGGGCAAAATCCTATAAGAATCAAGTCATGATAGAGTCATACAGTGGCATCTTACATAGCAGTGAAGTAAGAGTTACATGCCACAGCTGAGATACACTCAGCAAACATAATGGAAAATAAATGAGTGATCAGCTGTCGTAGCAAAAGGGCTACTCAACATGATTGACAGGAGATTTAAGAGACATTGGACAATACCTTATAGGAGCATACGCGTCCAAGAGCCGTGGTATTAAAATGTGCCTAAGTATAACACCCACAGTCGTTATGCTCAGCCCATGGGCCACATCTAGCCTATCTCCTGCTTTTATGTGGCCTAGGGACTCAGAAGGATTTTTGCAGTTTTTAAATAGTTGCATTAAAACAATCTAAAGAGGAGCTATCTTTTATGATACCTGAAAAGTCATAAATTTGAATTTCATAATTCAAATTTCCACGTCCCTAAATCAAATTTGTTGCAACAACACCACCCTCATTCTTTCACAGACTGGCTTTTGCCTTGATGCTCCAAGAACATGCTTGAGTACTCATGGCAGACCGTGTGGCCCACAAAGCTGGAAATATTTATTATCTGGTCCTTTACAGAAAAGGTTGGCCACCTTTGATCAATATCAAGCTCCAAGGGAGGTAACCTCTGGGGTGGGCAGAAGAGGGATGTGACTGGACCAGGTGTCGCGCAGCTGCCGTTGATCACATCTTTTTGAAGCTGCTGCTGGGTTCCCCACTAACATCCACAGTTTCGAACATCTAAAATATTTCACCATGTTACAAAAGTAAAGCATGAACCCTCCATTTTCACTCCACTCCTTAGGGAGTTTTCAGAGTCCGCAGTCCATAGATGAGAGAGGGACAAGGAGGGTACACAGGCAGCCGTGGTGGGGGAAGGTCACTTGCAGGGCCGCCTGTACTCCCTGAGATGGTGCAGCCCCATCTTGGGCTGTCCACCAGGCATCTGCTGGCCAGCTGGGGAGCAAAGACTGCAGGTAGAGCTGTCCCCGGCCGAGCATTGGCATCCAGGTGGCTGGCACTTAGTGAGATCTCCTGCCCACATGATTGGCATATTCTGAGGACGCTGAGGGTAAACTGGGCTCGTGGCCTGTGGCAACGTGACCTCCGGCTGGACTGCCTAGGTAGTCATGATACCATTACATTTATAGGGTTTTCTGTTTCTCCAAGTCTTTCCTCGAGATTCACTGGGGATCCCAGGAAGAAGCTGAGTGGACGTCGTGGCCCATACTATGGAGTGAGTCGAGGAGGCTCTTTGAGTGGTTGGTGAGTTCTTTGATGTCCCTGACAGTCTGGGCGGAGGTTGGACTCTGGGCCCAGCTCTGGCTGACTCTCCTACCGGGTGACCTTGAACAAGTCCTATACTCTCCCCTCTCCCTGCACCTCATGAGCCATGTCTGTAAATGGAGATGATGCTTAGTCCCAGTCGAGCAAGCACTGCCAGGACAGACTGTGACAGGCATGTCAGAGGTTGAGAACTCCTGCTGGACCGTGGGGAGAGCCTCTCCGTGCCAGCTGCTGCACTGATGGCTTTTATTCTCGTTTCTAAAAGACCCTTCTAGAATCTTCCCCTGCAGCAGTGTTTATCTTTGGTGTGACGTGGCCCCATTTGGGATGATGATTCTTTGAAACAGAGGTTGTGGTTGTTGATACAGAATGTCCCTGGGTTTACCCATAAGGAACCTGAGTCTCAGAGACTCTGCTCTGTGTGTGGGACTGAGGGAAGGCTGGGGCAGCTCGGGGTTTGATCTGATGTACCAGGCACTGGGACCTGTCTGTCTCCTCTCTGACAATATCAGAAAGCTAGAATGTTCCACCAGGACAGGATAATCTTTACCAAACAGCAGTTGTGGGGGTATTTAACGAAGCAGGGCGTGGTTTCCTTTGTGTAGTTCACTACATTCCTAGTAGTTATGATTTTCTAATATGTAATTTGAAAAATTATTATAATTTTAATGGCACTTTCTTATGGGGGCAGTGTGATATTTCAGCAAAAACATGTAATGTGTACTGATCAAAAGAGAGTAATTGATGTTTCTGTCTCTATCATTTTCTTTTTAAAAATTATTTATTTTACTTTATTTATCTGAAAAACAGCAGAAGAGAGACAGAGTGAGATCTTCCATCCACGAGTTCACTTCCAAATGTCATCAATAGCTAGCGGTTGGCCAGGCAGGAGCTCATTCAGGTCTCCTGGCCACTTGAGTTACCACCAGCTGCATCCCAGGCTGTGCAGGAGCAGGAGCAGGAGGCTGAAATCGGGAGGGAGTGTGGGACTTGGTTCCAGCCACTCTGCTATGGGGCTTGGGTATCCCAAGTAGCTTCTTCGCTGTTGTACCAAATGCCTGCTCACCATGATCATTTCTGTATGCTTGGGGCCTTTGAGCACCTCTTTTCTATTTACTTATAAAATACACAACAGATTGCTGTGAGCTGTGGTTAGTCTACCACGCTGTTAAACACTGGAGCGTGTATCTTCTCCCAGTGTTTCTTGTCCAGAAAATTCCCCGTACGGGTCACCACTTGTCCAGAAAATTCCCCGTACGGGCCACCAGAATGTCGCTGCCCTGCAGTGACACTAAATGACGAGGAATATTCTTGGAGGTCCGGTAAAAACTGGCAAAAGCGGCTGCGTTTTAAAACCTTTTCTCCGCTGCTCCTGTCCCCGTCTAAGCTTTCCTACCTGCTTTTTCGCCACCCTTCCTCCCGTTTTCCACCACCCTTCTTTCCAATTCTTCCCGTTTCTGTATTCCCCCCGTCAGGGCCACCAGAATGTCACGAACCAAAAAGGAGAGAGACAAAACCAAAACGAGAGGGCGAACCAAAAAAGGCCGTTTATTGCCGAAAGCGAGCTGTTTATACACAGTTCTTCCACCAATCACTTCTGCCTGTGGTCCACGGGGCGCTATCTGATAGGCCAGCAATCACAGCCAGGGAGAATTAGCCTATCCTTGTGACTTCCTGCCTGCCCACTGGCGGGGACAAGTCCCGCCTCCTGGCACTCGGCCAGCCGCCATCTTGAAGCCCCTCATCCATGTGGGGTCGGCCGCTCCGCACAGTTTCTGGCCCTGTTCTCTAACCTCCCCAGTTCCCCTGCCCACCCACCTTCCCAGCCTCCGGTAAGTAGCACCCTACATTTGGGGCAATTTTCTTTAGCTTTCACATGTGAGAGAATACAGGTATTATTTGCCTTTCTGTGTCTGACTTATCTCTCCTAACACTGTATCTTGTAGTTTCATTCTTGTTGCCATAAATGATGGGATATCATTCTTCCTTTTTAATTCTTTTTTACATTTCACTCTCTGTGTCTATCCTTTTGTGAGGCTCAAACTCACATGCTCTCAGCTGAGATGAGAAGATGAGATCTTTTTTTTGGAGGCTCTCAGCTGACTGTGCCAGGGGGCCTGGGTCACTGTCTCCACCTCAAGCAGCTGCTGCTTAGGAGGAGAGCCTGTGCCTAGGCGGATGGGTCCCTGGGAGCGTCGAATCCCCTCTGTCCTCCATCCCAGGAAGATGAGGATGATTTTGGTGGCTAGAATGTTCCTTCTCACTTTGCCCCAGTTTCACCTGCAGTAACATTAAGGTATGTGCATTTTAAAGCCATCTCTCATCTGGAAAAACAACTAGAAAGTCAACTGACTGAGTCCTGCATGAGGTTCCCTTTAGCCTATTCTATAGTTCCTCCTGGTCCCATTGTCTCCTGCTCAGATTCCCGAAAAGACTACAGATACCCACATGTCCCCATGAATGCTCTTGTAATTCTCCAGATTCAGTCCTCTGGCCCCACACATAACTGCCTGGCATTTCACTCATCTCTGACGGTGAGTCCCAAATAGGGATTTTCCTGTGGATGTACACCAAGTCCTATACCCATCCATACACATCAGGGCTATGCCCATTGGGGGCATAGAAAACACATGGTCCCCTGGAGCCAATCCCCACATTTCCTAGGGCTGGGTAAGAACCTAGAGCTGCGCTGGAAGTGCTGCAGGAATATTTGGCTGTCAACAGGGGGAAGGAGCTGGCCCTGTACATGAACAAGAAAGATGCGGCCTTTTGGGCTTTTGGAGGCTTGCAGTTATGTAGTGTCATCTGTATATTTTTAAAAAAGATTTATTTTAATTTTTTTATTGGCAAGTCAGATATACAGAAAGGAGGAGAGAAAGAGGAAGATCTTCTGTCCGTTGATTCACTCCCCAAGCAGCTGCAAAGGCTGGTGCTATGCCGATCTGAAGTCAGGAGCCAGGAGTCCCCTCAAGGTCTCCCACGTGGGTGCAGGGTCCCAAGGCTTTGGGCTGTCCTCGACTGCTTTCCCAGGCCACAAGCAGGGAGCTGGATGGGAAGTGGGGCTGCCGGGATCAGAATCAGGGCCCATATGGGATCAAAGCGCATGTAAGGTGAGGACTTGAGCTGCTAGGCCTCTGTGCTGGGCCCATGGCATCTGTACATTTGATTGCTCCAGTTTCATGGTCTCAGGATCCGTCAGGGCACCCACTGGCTTTCTGCAGAATCTTTGCAGAGTCTTACTTTGAGGACCTTGGGAAAACCTTGCATACCAGGAAGGATTGCACAGCTCTGTACTCTTTAGTGGGCCGCCTTGTAGTGCCCCACTTCCTCATGTGGTGGCTTGGAGGACTCCTTACCCTCAATCTTCTCTCGTCTCATCTTTGCAGTTAGATTCTTGTTCCTTCTAATCCTATAAATCCTTGCATCCTTTAAGGCTTGATTTCAAATATTTTTTTTTCTTGTCTGAACTTGTCTTTTTTGTCCTGAATTGTTCTCTCTGTGCATCCACTGAAGATTCCTGCTACTGTGCTAAGCTCCGCAGGGGCAGGAGTCACAGCCACAGCGTTTCCTCCCTCTGCCCTCCACCCAGCTCAGCACTGAGCTTAAGGCTGGGCACACAGTAGGAGCTGGAGATGTTTTTGTTGACTCAGACTTCAAAAAATTCAACAGCATTCTTTATCTGAATGGGGTCTTAAATGGAAGCTAAAGCTCGCAGGGATAAAGCCCACATGCTGAGCCAGGACTAGCACAGGAGTATCACTGGAATCTCACCAGCTTCACCTCTTCCTACCTTGTTGCTGGTCCCTTCCCCATCCTCTCACACAGCATAGCCCACAGCAGCTCAGTGGGCTTCTTGGGGACTGGCTCATGGTGGTGCTTACTATGCATCTGTTAACTTATTTGATTGCTATAGATGTTCATGGCAGATAGTTTGTGCCCATGGCATGGGTTTCTTGAGGGAGCAAACCTATTGTGTTGGGTGGAGTCTAGTTGTGGTGGACGTCCTTGTCTCTCAGTCACTCCAGTCTAGGAGTTGGCAGGATTTTTCTATTGAGGGCTAGATAGTAAATATTTTAGGCTTTGTGGGCCATATGGTCTCTGTCAAAATGGCTCCACTCTGCTGCTGTAGCCTGAAAACAGTCATGGACAATCCGCAAATAAATAAGTACGGCTGGTTCCAACACAACTTTGCTTTCAAAACAGGCAGCTGGTCGGATTTGGCCAAGGAGCCATGGTTTGCTGACCCCTGCTCTAGACCAAGCGTTCAGTTGGCTTTGGAGCAGGCTCTTCTTGATGACCAGGAGAAAGGAATGAATAAGGCAGTTATTTTGCAGTCACCAGCAGTACCAGCCATCTGCCCGGAACAGCTCAGCTTGTTTCTTCTTTTAAGGTTCAAGAGAGCAAAAGAAGATCATTCAACCTCATTTTGAGGTTGTGTCATTCTCTGTTCTGTACCAGTGGAACTCTGGTACTTTCATGTAAGATACATGATTCTAGTTCAAGGAAATTACGGCATCATTCCATCACTTTAGTTATTGGGGGATTATTGGAGAGACACACAGGGAGGTGAGGAAGAACAGAAAACCTTTACAGTCACAGCTGCACTTTCTGGAGCACAGCAGTGTGGCTCTTGGCCATATGGGATTTAACAGGAGGATGTGTAATCTTGTGACTAAAATCCCATGTTTAATAATCAACCTGCTTGGGTTTGAATTCCAGCTCTGCCATGCCACTTGCTGTGTCACTTGCTGTTCTCTCTGTTTTCTCATGTCTGAAGAGTGATGAGAATGCTAGGACTGACTCCTGATTCCTGTTACTAACAGGGGCTTTGCCTACCACACATGTAGTGTGGCATAGTCAGACTGTGGTATTCCTTCTGTTTGTTGGCATCCACCATTCCTTGCTGATGTTGGCATCCATGCCCCTCTTAGGTATCTTAAGAAAATATCTGAGTGGCTGTGCTAGTGTTATCCAGTACTGGGCAGCCCAGTGTGCACGGTTTTCACCTTAGGTCACCCCGTTGGCCTCCTTGTAGATTGTGAATGAGCCCTTTGGTTGGTTTGTTCATGGCCATAGAATTGCCTCAGGGGCAGGCAAAAGGGTGTCTTGCAGAGCATTTCCATTGTGATAATCTCAGGGACTCTGTAGACACCAGGGGCCCTGCTTGGGTTGTATGAAGACACTCTGGAGAGTAACCTACCTCCATGCACACACATCTCCGTGTTCTACAGGGCTGCCCTTTTCATTTGTCCTTATCCCAGCCTGGAGCAAAAACTTAACATCTATATTGTTGACTAGGAATATTCAATTTAAGAGTGCATTCTTTGGAGGTGTCCCCTTAGAATAATGCCTCTGGAGTAAGGGGATACACACAAAGGGGTGATTTTGGCACCTTTTCTAGGGAGTTTGCCCTTGCCTTGGTGGAGTGCCCATCCCTCCAAATGATTTCTCTGTCACTGAAATGGGAATCTCAGATGCAAGGAGTGCATGGTTTAGCTTAAGAAGTTTGCCAATTCTCCAAAGTTATCCCCTCAGGTGCAAACAGAGACAGGGCAATTATCTCACAAGTTTCTCAAATGGCCTGTCAGAGACCGTTCTAGTGGCTGTCTGAGGGAGACTCGTTCTTGGACTCCAAGCAGATTTGAAGGAAGCCTGATCTCAAGCTTCAGCACCCATTTGTATTCCTTCAGCAAAGCCCCATCCTGCTGACCTTTGGACCCCAATGCTGAGCCTGATTCTGGATTTATCTACCCCAGTGGGGCAAATGCCTGACTTGTTAGCCATGCTGAATGGTTTTATTTGTTTTTGTTGTGCATTTTTATCATTTTTGTGCTTGTGTCTGGAGGCTTTCCTTAGAAAATGATGGATGCGTTTTCATAAATCAAAAACTAAATGACAAAGTATATAAAGGCAAAAAATAGACCCAGGCCTGGAATTCGCCACCAGGAGCTGCTTGCTATTTCCCAAGGAGGATGCACTTTTGGATTTTACAAGGTCGGATCTTGACTTGTTTCACAGAGCACGTTTTCTGGGGCATTTCCCAGTAACAACAGCCACAATAAGGATGATGACAATCCCAGCTGTGCCCGACAAGGTGTGGAGTGTCTCCTGGTCATGATTACATTGAATTCCCACAGCAATCTGAGGAGTCTGATTTTATTACTAACCCTATTATACAGATTAGTAAAGAGAGGCTCACCTGTCTTTGTTACTTAACTAAGCTCCTGACACAGAGTGGGATTAAAATGCAGGTCTCTCTTGCTCTTTACGCTGAATTGAACTTCATTTTTGGTACTTGCTGGAAATAATGAGGTGCTACAGGATGTGGCCTCTCCTGCCAGCTCTGATGCTAAGCAGGTGGCTGGGAGTCGGACGGGTCCTCTCATCAGGTGTGTTCCTGGAGAGCAGTGGGCCAGAGCTCCACCCTTGTCATGCAGCCACTGACACGCTTTTCCATGACTCTGTTGCCACGTTGAGCAAGGTCACTGTCACATAGCAGAAATTCTTCATTCCTTTTCCCCATATCATTTTCCTTGAGCTATGGCTCCTTTCCCTAGCCACAGGTTAGGAGTCTGATAGAAGCCAGCAACTGGTTGAGAGTTCATTGGTCCTCCTGTTAGTCACAAAGCCTCTTATTCTAAGTAATCAAACTACCATAGGGACCAGCTGAAGAAGAAAGAAGGGATAGGATGTTTATTTCCCATATGACCAGAAGAAAATGCTGTTGCTTCCTCTTGGGGAAGGATTTTGGTTTGCCTGCCCAATCTCATACCAATTCTTGGGCTGTTTGGAGGGAAGGGAAAACTGACTGGTTTAGGCCATGAGCCCACTTCTCTGCAGGAGGATGTGTGGCTGTGGTGGGATGGAGACCCATCAAGATAGGGGAGGAGGATGCCCACAGGAAGGAAACTCCTGCACCCATCGAGGACATTATCTTTTGTTTTTCTTCTAACTGTCCACCCGCCTTCATCTGGGCTACAATTCACCTGACCTGAGTCAAGGTTCTGCTGTTAGTTTTCCCCTGCCTCACTCTTCCCTGGCTGCCCCAACCCACTGAGTCTGTCTCTCTGGGAGCTGCCCATGTCCTCCCTCAGGGGTTCTGTGCTCAGACTCTGTCCTGTGTGCAGACTTAGACATCTCCAGGGATTCCATAGGACCTATGTGGATTTGCAGAGGAGTTTTAAAGCCAGGGGAGTTTCTAACTGGCCATGGCTGAGATTTTCCATTCATCAGAGCTTTCCCTCTGTGCACGTACGGTGGACCCAACACCTGTCCTGAGTCTGTGTTCTTGAACACGAACATCTGTAGCTTTGCAAAAGGTTCTTTCATAATCTTTTGAGTATGTGCAAACAGGCTTGCTATTTATTCATCTGTGTGGTGCTGGGATGTGTCACCTCACCTGATCCCAAGCAATGAGACACTCTGATAGGATGATGAATTAAAAATTTCAGCACTCTTGTTCTGGCAGGGAAACACTCTCCTTCTTCTTGGTGGGAGTAGACAAAGGCTAGGGAACTTTTCAAGCAATAGAGCTTCAAAAATAACTTGTGAAAGAAAACCAACAGGCTTCCAGGAACTTTTCTGCACCTGTATGGTATGCAATTCTTTCTCTGTTTCCTACTCGGTGACTCCATCACCCAATGATCTGTCAGCTCTTTGGCTATAGCCAAAAGTAGTTCAGAACTCCATCAGATGCCCTCTTGTATTGCTTCAATTTGCTTTCCATGGTTGATTTGGTCTCTCCTGTGGTGTGATACACTTAGTGAGGCCAGGAAGGCTATCTGCTACTTTGCCAGGCATATGGAAAAGTGTTGCTAAGTCTTCCTCGGCTGGGGAGTCACAAGTGTGTGTGTGTGTGTGTGTGTATGAGACTGGGGTACAACTCTAAGTGCACTCTGGCAACTTCTCTTTGCATCTGCACAAATGTCACTTCTGGCTCGGAGATGCTTTTTGCTAACTGTGCAGGTTCTCAGCAGCTTCTTTCTTGTCACTGCAGAGTTAGCGTGAGATCTGCTGTGTGCACTGACAAGGCCACCATTTTCCATCACCTCTGCATGTTTACCTAGGACAAACCTGAGGCTGAGTGGGCCTGTATTTACTCAAGGCCCAGTTACTACCAGTAACCTCTGAAAATCAAAGGAGCATCATACACTTGACTTAATCTTCTGGCTTCTCCAAAGCCAAAGTCCAGTTTTAGCTAACTTTCTGCTCATTTAAAATGTACCAGTAGGAAATGTAGAAGTACATCACGGGCAAGGATGTGTGGGCAAAGAGATGGGAGGCAGATCTTTGCCTGACAATGCAGTAGCCTGCTTCCGTCTGATGAGCCCAAGTGGGCTTACAGGATCTGGTGTGGCTGTGTGCAAACAAGATGTCAGGGTCTGAGGTCGTTCTGTGGGGGAGGGTGTGAAAGTGGCTGCCACTGAGTGTTCCTCAGTCCAGGCTGCGGGGGTTGGGGGGGAAAGGGAAGTGCATGTGTGTCTCCGATAATTCTCCTCTCTTTCTTCCCCTTGCTTTTGTTCTTCAATAAATCATTCAGGACAATCTGCTTCTCTTTAGTGGTGTGTTTTCCTAGGGTTCAGCCTTTGTTTGAAATTCTAGAACAACAGAGTTGCTGTAAATATGGTCAACCTACGTGTAATTACGCTGGTATGTCAACTTTGCCCCTCAGAGTTGGGTCTGCTCTGGTTAACCAGAGCCTCCCTAAACTCCCCTGACTCAGAAACAAGACCTCCTGCAGGACCCTGTGGAGGGCCAAGGCTGAGCCCTGCATCTTGAAGGGGTAAGTGAGCCCATAATTATGCTCATTGTTTAGGTCGGAGCACAGGAGGGTTTACATTCAAGACCTCAGCTGGCACGCGCAGTACGCCTATGGAAAAAGTGAACCGCTCTTTTCCTCCTGCCCAGCATTGCCTGTCCAAGGGTTTTGGTTTTAAAGATGCCTCCCATGACTCCACTTTTTGACCACTCCTGATTAGAAGCTTGGATAGCCCGTGTTCCAAGAGACATCTCAGTCCAGAATTTGGGAAATTGTGTTTTCCGAGAATTGGAGAATGTGGGCCTTGGAAAGGACCTAGCAGTGATGGTCTGAGATGGGGTATCTCAAGCTTTAATGCTCTCACAGATCACCTGGAGATGTTGCAACAGGCAGGTAAGGCTGGGAATTCTGCATTTCTGATGAGGTTCCCAGGTTGTTGGGCCACCCTTAGAGTAGTGAGATTCTAAGTGAAATCTTTTATAAAGAATCAAAAGGCAACACAGAGATCCAAAAGGGCTTGTTGGGGCAGGGTAGAGGCTTGAGCCTTGCTCCTGCCCAGTGTTGTCATGGTACTGCACAAACTACTGGCAGACTTGGTGTGTGCTGCAGCAGAGCATGCCCTTCTGGAACCACACCTGGGAGTCCCGAAGTAGGAGCCTTGGGAATGAACTTGGATCACAGAGCTCCTGGCATGAGCCTGTAGTTCTGCACAGCTGGCAGATCTGAATGGGAATGAATCACTATGAGTTTCATTCTGGAGCCTTCAAAGGAGTAGAGAAAGGGAGTGCTTATTGAGCACATTGTTTCTTGAGAGCTTTGAGCCTAGCTTAAGCCCAGGCCATTGATATGTGACAGACACAATCAGAAATTTTAAGCTGGCAAATGAGATTTGGAGGGGAGTATGTATGCTATCATGGTAGAGGAACAAGAATGCTTTTAGAGGAAATCAGATGATGTCAGACTCTGTCAACACTTCTATAGGACCTTGGGAAGCTTTTCTAGAATGGGTTAGTAAAACAAGTGCAGTGTGTGACCTACCTGAGCTTGGGGTCTGAAAACTAGGACATGTGCTTTGTGAAGCTCATTTTGACTTAAAAAATCAAAATTGAAGACTCTATTCCTTTTTCCCTTTGTGTATATCTATCTCCTATCTGATCTTTGTACCTTTCCATTTGTCAAGGTGCTTTGGTGTTATGTATAAATACTGCTGGACAGTATAGAATAGTCTTACACAAGAAAGGTCCAGCTTTGGCCTTTGGCTCCTGGGAAACAATCTAAGCTTCTGCTCTGTCCCATCTGATAGGAACACATTTGTCTGGGGGTTTTGGTCTAACGCTGCTCTACCAATGTGATAAATGATGGGGATTCCAGGACACATCATGTCAATTCTAAAGTCCGGATGAGCTGGAAAGAGAAGATATGGACATGAAATTCCACTGAGAGCTGGAGATTTAGTGTCAGCCATATGGGCAGGTGTGTGTGTGTGTGTGTGTGTGTGTGTGTGTGTGAGAGAGAGAGAGAGAGAGAGAGAGAGAGAGAGAGAGAGAGAGAGAGAGAGGCCAGGAGGAGTGAGCACTTGCCGTAATTTCAGGGGGAGAGGAAGACCAAAAACCTTGCACTGGGATTCCTCCTAGACTACTCTCTGTATCCTTCTCTTGGTTGCCTCACATCTGTCTCCTTGTATACATTAGTCTGAATTCTGTGTTATTCTAGTGGATTATCTAGAGGATATTAGCAAGGACCCCCAAATTTGTAGCAGCTGGTATAAAATGGAGGTGGTCCTGGAGATTTCAAACCTGCAACTAATAGCTGAAGTGAGGGCAACTTTGTGGGGACTTTTCCCTCAAAGTCTGTAGCTGGTTGAACTCGTAACACATCAATTTAGCAAACATTCTTGAAATAACCAAGGAATAAACTTCTCTAACCAAAGCTGGCCTGGTTGCAGAGTGAGTTAAAGGATGGAGGTTATTAGTTAGAAGCTTGAGATTTGGAGAAAACAGACCTGCAGAGGGGGCTGCAGTGGGGCTGCAGCCTCACTGCTTTTCGGGTGGTGGGGACATGTGACATACGTCTCCGAGCCTTAGTTTCCCTATCGGCGAAAAGTATTTACCTTGAAGGTATGCTAAAAAGAGAACTTAAAATCACATATATGAAGCACATGCAAACAGAAATCCCTTTATACATGGTCATCACTGTTCTAGTTTATTATTTCTGGCTTTGTTTTGATGGGAATTGTGTACTTACTTGCGTGTATATACATAGTGGGATTTTTCCAATTAGAGAAAAATGGATCAGATAGAGGGAAATAATATAGCCTGGCAAATAAATGTAGAGTGAAGAAGTATTGAGTGGCTGGTAGAGGTGCCTGAGGAAGTGAGATATCCTTTGTGAGATGTGTCTGGGAGGTCTACACTTGGCTGAGGGAGAGTTTGCAAGATTGGGTCTGACCATTTAAAACTGGGGGAGCTGCCATTTGAGGCAAGATCATGACCTATCCTTGATGTAAGGGCTAAGGAAAATTAAGAAGTGAGAATAACTCATCTGTCAGGAGGAGAGGAGGCAGGATCTGCAACCGTGGACTCCCTCCCTCATCATTTTTTTTATGTTTTAAGAAATTTCAATCAATATGTAATTGCACATCTGTATGGGATGTGGTATGGTAATTTGATACTTGTATACAATGTGTAGTGATGAAATCGAGGTAATTAGCATTTCTATCTTCTGAAACAATTTACCGTTTTTTTCATATTGGGAACCTCAAGCTTCTCTTTTCTAGTTCTTTATGTAATAGTTTTTTATAAAATCTAGTTTTGTTAGGCTGTAGACCACTAGAACTTACTCCTCTTATCTAACCATATTTTAGTACCCATTATCCAATCTCTCTCAACCCCTCTTCCGAGCTTCCATGAACCACTATTTTATTCTTTTCTTCTCTGAAGTAAACTTTATAAGCTCCCACTTTGATGTGTTTCATGCATTTCCATTTGGTCAGCAGAGTGTTCATTAGTGGAGGTATGTGTTTTGCCATAAAGAACTGGCAGAGAGAGAGGAGATGTTTATTTTCTACCCACTCTTTCTTTTTGTCACTTCTACATTTTGCTAATTTGTTGCTTAAGAACTAAGTTTTCTGACAAAGGGTTCTGTCTGAATCATAGCTCTGATGCTGACAAAACTGACTTCTTAACCGCCTTAATTTTCTCATCTCTAAGATGGGTTTTTGGGAGGAGTAAATAGCTTAATAATATACAGATCAATTAGATCTGGGGGCCAGTGGTGCTTTCATTAAAGAAACCATGTGAATCAAGGCACCATAGTAGGAAAGTTCAGCCTTTTGCTCATAAAATATTTGGATTGCACAGGTTGACCACTGGCATCTTGAGGTCCCTCCAACCTTTATAAGTGAGCTCGAACCAGGCAGAGCAGATAAAAACTTGGAAGACAAGGGCCTTTTGTGATTCACCAAGTGTGCTTCACACTTGAAATGCACATGGAACAAATACTATTTGGTTGAATAATGGAAACCAACTTTCTTGCATTTGACAATAATACATCTGAGGGACTGGGGATGAACAATTCCTGGTTTAATGATCTTGACCTATGTTTTCTCAGCCTTCTCTTTGAACTTAGCTTTCAGTTGCTTGACCTAGGACACAGCTGAACGGTCATGGGGGAAAGAACTTGGGATGAAGGACTGAGGCTGAGCTAAACAACTTTGGGTTGATTACTACCTTTGTGAACCTCAGTTTCCCCATCTCTAAAATGAAAACTATCTTCATCCATAGTGATGTTAAGAGTACCAAATAGGATGACACATTTGAAACATATTGGTAGCAATGAGACATAATGTATGTCATAGTTATGTTCCTAAAATCTATTGACTTACCTCATTCCTCTCGGAAAGAAACCCAACTTGGTCTGTTTTTCTTCTCAGATTTAGTTATTTACTTAGTAGGCAGAGTTACAGAGGGAGGGACAGACAGACAGACAGACACACAAATGTGAGAGACAGACAGCAAGAGAAAGATATCTTCCATCTGTTATTTCACTCCCATATGGCTACAATGTCCAGAATTGGACCAGGGTAAAGCCAAGAGCCTGGAACTCTATATGGGTGTGGTGGCCCACGTTCTTGGGGCCTTCTATTTTTGTTTTTGTTTTTAAAGATTTATTTTTATTGGAAAAGCAGATTTACAGAGGGAGGGAGAGACAGAAAGATCTTTTATCCGTTGATTCAATCCCCAAGTGTCTGCAACCACCAGTGCTGAGCTAATCTGAAGCCAGGAGCCAGGCGTGAAGTCTTCTGAATGTCTCACATGGGTACAGGGTCCCAAAGCTCTGGGCCATTTTCTACTACTTTCCCAGGCTAGAAGTGGGGAGCTGGATGTGAAGTGGGGCAGCCAGGACACAAACTGGTGCCCAGTAGGATCCTGGCATATGTAAGGCAAGGATTTAGTCACTGAGCCATTGCACCAGGCCTACATGGAACCTTCTCTTGCTGCTTTCTCACACATATTAGAATGGGGCTAGATTGGAAGTGGGATAGCCAGGACATGAACCATTGCCCATAAGGATGACAACATTACATGTTTTAACTGCTGGGTTACAACACTGGCCCCAATCCAGACAGGTTTGATGCTCTGCCCAAGATGAACCCCAGGGAGGATGCAACAGCCCTAAGGCTACCATGTGGGCCCAATTGTCTTCTGATCAGGAACAGACATCTTCCTACACTCTGGATTTTTTTGTCTGCTTAGTTGAATGGTAAGGATCTGTACTAAGTGTTGAATTTGTTTCCATTCCGTGTTCAATTACTGGTTAATTTTGCAATTTAATTAAATCACATAGGTCTGGTATTTTCATGAAATGGGTATCCACAGTTCTGCCTGTCTCAGGGGGAATTTGGAAAATAAAGACCACCAAGGCATTGAAAGAAAAGTTTTCTGTCCTAGTTGCAGACTTGTGATTAAGTGCTCAGACTCCTGGGTCTGTAGTTTGTTTCTGAATCACAGTCCTAATACTGACTACCAGGTTACTTAATCTGTCTGTCTCAGTTTTCCCATCTATGTTTGGGGATGATAATGTAACAGTGGGATTGTTGTAAGGTTTAAATGATTTAATAGTGGAAAGAGTTTTAAATGGTGTCTGGTCCAGGTAGGTATTCTGCACATGCTAACTCCTATAGAATAGGAAATGTCCTTCATGTATTTTCTGAATGCAAGATTATTATGAGAGAAATCAGTACAGAAGTGTTTGGGATGCTTAGTTCCATGTTTCTGGATAGTTTTGTTTTTAATTAATTACCAACAGAGGAACAATTGGCTGAGCACTCTCAGTCTTTTGTTTAGACAAATGACCAAATAATAGTCCTTTACAAGCCATCTCTTCCTAAAAATAGACTTATATGAATTTGAAAATTTTGCAGAAAAGGCCATCTATGGCCAACACAATAATTTGTTTTGTAGCAGTTGACTCACCATAATTGAAATATCCTCTTATGTTCTAGTACTGATGGATAAGGTTGTATGTGCTGTAAGACTGACCAGTTACTTGTGTCTTTTGTTTGTAAGGCCAGTTTTCCTCAACACTGAAAGGTATACTCTGTCTATTCTCTGATTTCTTCCTTAAAACACAGTATGTGCAGAAACCTCGCATCTTGTAGAGTGGAACTTAAACCCCAAACAGATTTATTGGCCATTTCCACTGAGAATGATGGCACCATCATGAGACCAAGTAGGGACAGTTTCGGGTCTTCCTCACTGGATAGAAATCCACTAGAAGGAAGTTTGGAAGATTTCTTGGGGAAGTAAGTATGTTGGACTGGCTTAGGAGGGTCCAGTTGTTGCTTAGTATGATTGCTTATGTGCAAATTTAATCAGTGTCATGCTTTGACCATAGCATCACTCAAAGAATATCAGGATTGATTTTGTCTGACCGAAAGCATTCTGTTTAGATCTCTGGAATCCTAGCTTAGTTCTAAGAGGGAAGAACACAAAGCGGGGGAGTAAGGCATAGGAGCCCTGGGTCCACACGGGGTACTAGTGTGGGACAGGACTGTGTGGCCACACACCCTGAGAGGGCTGTGTGTGAGGTGGCAATGAAGCTTCCAAAAAAGTTTTGTGTTTCTCTACTGCTCACTCCTGGAACTGCTTTTATTATTGCTCATAAAGAAAAGAAAAATCTCTCCTCCCTTCCGAACACGTTAAGTGAAATTTGTCCAATGTGATCCAATGTCCTGCGCCAATGAGGAGGGAAATGTCGTGCTAGTCTTTTTCTTTTACTGGAAGTGGTAATCAATGTTCCATGGGTGGTGGTGTCCAGGGTGTGGATAGTGTGACATCCCTGGATACTGTGGGGGTATTAGGTCTGAGTCTTGGCATCCCAGATCCAGCAGTTATGTCAACACTGTGGCTGGGAGCTTTTCCCTCCACTCATTTCTCATACCTTGTAGAATAGAGGCTACTTTCTGGGAGAAAGACATCCATAGCCGTTCTTACAATAAATTGATGGAACATTCCTATTCCTCTCCCTCCCACCTGCATCTTGAGTCCCAGGGTTCCATCTTTTTCTCTTAGGCAGTACTGATTGTGCTGTACCCAAGATGTCATAGAGACAAGCAAGTCACAGATAATGTATCAGTTAAAGTAATGTAACAATTCAACAGTAATCCCCAAAGTGGAAACCCAGGCCCTGTACCTGGTTCTAAGAGAAGCTGTACCTCACCTGCATGCTTCACTTAGACACATGGGGCTTTGAAGTGGCAGCATCAAACAGAGGGATGGGTGAGTCTATCTTTGGTATCTACCTTGTTGCTTCTTGGGGCAGTTTGGGGCTGACCTATTAAATAAATGGAGTGCTATGAAGCAGAATTTGTGTACATATAGATAGTCATCAATAAAATACATGGTTTATTTGTTTTAAATAAACTTTTCAAATAGACATCTTCCTAGAGGTCAAAACTTTAGTGCAATATTTTCATGATAGACAGACATGGATAGAAGGAAGCTGCTTTACTTGGAAAACTATTCAAATATGTTCTGAGCATGAAACACATTGCTTTGAAACCAGTCTATATTTATAAATCTATCAGTCTATATATATATGTGTGTGTATGTATTTTCTTTTTAAAAAGTTTATTTATATTAGAAAGGCAGAAATACAGAGAAGGAGACAAAGAGAAAGATCCTCCATGCTCCCATGCTCTGGTTCACTCCCCAGTTGGCTAGAGCTGAACTTATCCAAAGGCAGGAACCGATGTCCTCTTCTGGGTCTCTCATGTGAGTACAGTGGCCCAAGGACCTGGGACATCTGCTGCTGCCTTCCCATGCCATTAGCAGAGAGCTGGACCAGAAGTGGAGCTACTGAGTCTCAAACCAACACCCATATTGAAGGGTGGCACTGCAAAAGGAGACTTAGCATCAACCCTGTGCATTTTTTAAAAAGATTTATTTATTTTTATTACAAAGTCAGATATGCAGAGAGGAGGAGAGACGACAGAGACTAAGATCTTCCGTCCGATGATTCACTCTCCAAGTGAGTGCAATGGCCGGTCTGCGCTGATCCGGAGCCAGGAGCCAGGAGCTTCCTCTGAGTCTCCTACATGGGTGCAGGGTCCCAAAGCATTGGGGCGTCCTCGACTGCTTTCCCAGGCCACAAGCAGGGAAGTGGAGCTGCCGGGACTAGAACCGGCGCCCATATGGGATCCCGGCACATCCAAGGTGAGGACATTAGCCACTAGGCCACACTGCCGGGCCCAACCCTGTGCGTTTTTAAAAAATAAGATGTGATAATTGAAGAGGATTGAAAGAGGGGAGGAAGAAAAGGAGGAGGGGAAAGAAAGAGAGAATCAGAGAGAGAGAGAGAGAGAGAGAGAGAGAGAGAGAGCTATTTTCCATCTTATTCACCCTCCAAATGCATGCAACAGCTGAACCTTGGCCAGGCTGAAACTAGGACCCCAAATAATGGGTGAGACTAATATTTGAACCATCATCTACTGCCCCCCCAAGGCACACAGGAATGTATATGAGAGGTGGAGAAGCTGGAGCTCAAACTAGGCACTGTGATGTGGGGTGTGAGCTTCCCACTGTGTCACAATGTCTGCCCAAAGGTGTGTGTGTGCTTGGTGAACTTGTTGGAAACCAATGCATGAAGATTTGGGACAAGGAGTCTGTGCAAGTGAATTCTAATAATAATTTAAAAAGGTAAGGAAATCATCAGTTACATAATCACTTAAAAAATGCCATAAACGGGCCCGGCGGCATGGCCTAGCCGCTAAAGTCCTCCCCTTGAAAGCCCCGGGATCCCATATGGGCGCCGGTTCTAATCCCGGCAGCTCCACTTCCCATCCAGCTCCCTGCTTGTGGCCTGGGAAAGCAGTTGAGGACGGCCCAATGCATTGGAACACTGCACCCGCGTGGGAGACCCAGAAGAGGTTCCTGGTTCCCGGCTTCGGATCGGCACAGCATCGGCCCGTTGCGGCTCACTTGGGGAGTGAATCATCGGATGGAAGATCTTCCTCTCTGTCTCTCCTCCTCTGTGTATATCTGGCTGTAATAAAAAAATGAATAAATCTTAAAAAAAATGCCATAAGCATGACAAAGTCTTGAAGACTAAGGTAGTGTCCTTATTCTTTAATTACTTGCCATATTTCTATAACACCTTTTCTTCTATATTTTATGGTCACAACATGCTTTTTCACCTTTTCATATAACTTTTTTAAAATTTATCACAAAATTAAAATTAGAAATAAATTAAAATTAAAATAGAAAGGCAATTTGTCTTATGGGTTATTAGGAGCATGTCAGTGTTATTGCCTGCTATTGGTAATGTCTTCTAATATTTTAGCATTGTTGACACATTCAATACAACTGTGATCAAGTTTCCTGTGCATGTGAACTGCAAGACTTCAGGATGTTCCAAACTCTGATGCGATAGCTCATATTACCTACACTATGAGTCGACTACCCACATTAGCCAAGTCTTGAAAGGGCCTCATGTAGTGAGAGGTCTTAACGCTTCAAAATTCATTAGCTTCCAGGTAAATAACTTGCCACCTCACCCACTGCAAATCTTTATTTAGAAAAACATTCAGACCTAAAAGAGTTGAGAGAGTTGTGCAGTGAAAGCTGGGAGTTCATTCCTGAGCATTCACCCTAGATTGTCTGGCCACACTAGCTTCACCTTTCTTCTCCATTGTTGGAACATGTACATCCTTGTCTACGGGCTGCATGTTTTAGGAACATGGATGTTTCCCTACATAGTAATATTATCATACTCCACAAATGTATTTGCCATTCATACGAATATTTCCTAATTGTCATAATTTTTTCTTTTTTAAAAAAAATTTTTTATTGGAAAGACAGAGTTAGAGAGAGATCCTTCATCCACTGGTTTATTCCCTCAGTGGATGCAATGGCCAGAGCTGTATCATTTCAAAGTCAGGAGCCAGTAGCATTTTCCAGGTCTTTGATGTGGCTTGGGAGTTCAGGCACTTGTGCCATTCTCTGCAGCATTTCCAGGCCATTAGCAAATGTTTAAATTGCTGGGAAGTCATTCTTCACCCATTCTTTCTGGGCACTATGGCAGAAGTTCATGAAGAACAGCATAAAGTTTTATCCAGACCTCTAGGTATGAGTTTGGACACAAGAAAGAGTAAAAATTACCCCCTTGGAACTGGCATTAGGACACCGTGGGTGAAACTGCCACTTGTGGTGCTGAGATCCTATATCAAAGTGTGTAGTTTGAGTCCTGGGGGAGCAGCTTCCCAACAGCTCCCTGCTGATGTGCTTAGGAAAGCAGCAGCAGATGGTTTGAGGACTTGGGAGATCACTTTAGGGGTTTTGGTCCTGGGTTTGGCCTGGCCCAGATCGGGCTGTTGTGGCCATTTGGGGAGTGCACTAGTAGGTAAGAATTTCAGTCTCTCTCTCTCTCTCTCTCTCTCTCTCTCTCTCTCTCTCTCTCACACTTTGCCTTTTAAGCAAATAAACAAATTAAAATCTTGAGAAAAATTTCACCTTCAGTGCTCTGGGAGGATAGCCTTGGAGAGCCAAAAGCCCATCCTGAACTAAGGAAAAGTCACAGACATAGGACTCTCCGGAGTGGCCAACTGCAGCACCAGAAGGGGACCTTGTAGAGTCAGGAGAAAGTTTCCTCCAACAACTAGCATTGAAAGACGTCCTGTGGAGAAGCGAACTCTGTCAATATGGGGCTCTCCAGAAACTGAGGGCCAAACTGGCTGGGGGAGCAAGGTACCTTGGGGCTGCCATGCCAGGATTCATTGTTTGGCCCCACAGGCTGCTCTGGGAGGCCCTGGTGAGGTGGCCACTACCAAGAACCGCTAGGTGTGGGGGTAACACCAGGGAAGCTCCTGCAGGCTGCTGCCACAGATGGGAGCCTGTGCTGAGCCAAAGGATTCTCTTCCTTTGGAAGCAAGATTTCCCATATTTCTCCTGCCAGGGCCAATGGCTGAGGAAGGAAACTGGAAAATCAGTTAACCTTTCTCTGATGCAATCTGCTCACCTATGAACAGGAAATGAGTTTACTTTGGATGTCCTTAAATGAAGAAGAAGAAAAAAAGCAGAATAGTCTTTGGTGGAAGCCTAGTTGGGTAGAGAACAGCTGCTCTACTCAAAGAGGAAGTTGGGGTCCCTGGGCCTTCTCAGAAGCCCCACCCCTAACCTTCCTCTACCCCTCCATGGCCCCTGAAAGGAGCTCTGGTTTTCTACAAACAGATTCCATCTGGGATAGAAAAAAAAGGCTTTAAAAAGTTTTCCTCCTTCTAAACATGCAAATGCAGGCAGAAAATTGATTATTTGGAATCTTGCATGGAATGCGTTTCTGAGTTCTGGTCAGAAGGTGCCCCAGTGTGCTGGGTGTGGAGAGCTGAGGGGAGGTCTTTCAGAGTGGGCAGCAGAGGCTGGGCGTGTTGGGAGGCTTGCCTCTGACCGGGTCTTACAACCGGTGTTCCAATAAACTCGTGTCCCATGGCTATGGGTCTTGGCTGTGGGAAATCATCAGGGCTGCTGGGTCCAAGTCTCAATGTGTCCCAAATGTCTTATAAAACATCAGTGTTTCTGATCTGCTTACCACAGGACTGCCTTAACCCCCTCTGCAGAAGGGCTGTAGGCGTCTAAGAAAATGCAAACTTTTCTGGTAGTTCCAGAGACTCTGTCCCAGTCAAGTCTTGTTTCAGAAGAAGATCCACCTATTCCCCAGGCACATAACAGTACATATTTGTTTAATATGAAGTATACAAATAGTAGAGTACACCTTACACTCTTGGAGGCTTTTACTTTCAAGGACATCCCATGATCTCATTTGATTCTCACAACAAATCAGAACAGCAGGCGGGATTGGTATGAGATTCATTTTTCAAAGAAATCAACAGGAGCCTAGGAATGGGGAATGACTTTGCTCACACATGGCTGGCATCTGACTGCTAAGCCAGCCCCAGCTGGCCAGTTCTGTCTTGATAGAGGATCAAATGAATTCTGTTGCGGCAGCTTTTGCGGGGAAGGTTAGCTTTCTCTGTCACTGAAGATGAAGTTATGACTGCTTAGCAGCTCCACAAAGAGCGGGTTCCAGGCTCTAAGCTCCCTTGCACATCTTGAGCTCACAAGGGAGAGCACCTGCTACTCTCATCCCCTCCTGCCCAGGCTCCACTTGCAAGTTCTTTCCCCACAGTGCCCTCGGGCAGCAGGATGTGGCAAGAGGCCACAGCCTGAGGACTCCACTGCTATGAATTCTGCATCTTGAATCACTTCATTGAGCCTTAGAGTAAATGGGACTACACCTGTGTTTCTCAAAGTGCTGTGCTTGGGTCCCCTTTGGCAGAGTCACTTGTGTGTGTTCCTGATCTGTTCCCCAGTTCCACTACATCATGTCCCTGCGGCTAGGCCACTGTCTCCCTTGTCACAGCAGACACCTGCTCAAGGCTGATCACTCCACAGATGTCCTTCCAAACCAATGCCTCCTTTCAGCAATAACCTTCCAACATGCATTTAGGGGTGGAGGGTCCTGTAGGAAGGCTTGACACATGATTTAACTGCAAACTTTGATAGGCCTCTCAGGTCACAACTTACAAAAACTTTCCAAAGGGAAAGTTACAGACTGAGTGGCATGGGCCTGTGAATGGAGTGAGAAGGTTCCAGGGATACTTGTTTCAGGGACTGATATTGATTCTTAAACTTGGCTCATGCCAAGCAAAACGAGAGGACTGTTTCTTCTTAAAGGCAAGATAACCCTCTCTTCCACCAAATTGCCTCTTGCCTTTGTTGTCTTCCTCTGCCTGTATCTCCACAAGGCAGGTGCAATATAGGTCTTTCTCCAAGGGGAAGAGCTCATTCTTCCTTCTCTTTCACTAGGAACAAAAGAGTTGAAACAGCTTGCTGTATCCATTGACTAAAGAAGTGAGCCCAAAAGCACAGGGACGAGGAAGAGGCCAGTAAAAGAGTCACATTTTAACAAACACACAAGACTTATTATAATTGTTCTGTGCACTCCTGTGGTGAGTTAAAAGGTTTCAAACTTTATAAGCTCTGGTTTCCAAACCGAATCTGATATTGTCTTGTTCTCAGGTTGCATATAAAAGTAGCTGTAACAGCTTCAAAAGCTAGTTGAAGGCATAGACTCATGAAGCAGTGTTAGGTAGTTGGAATTTGGGTATTTGAACACAGCAGGGTTGATACAGTCATCAAAAGTATCATGATAAGAAGCCAGTTCCTAAGGGGAGGCCATTGTCTTAGAAAGCTATTCACATCTATAGTTAACAAGTTCTCCTCACCTGACTTCGGAAGAGGTAGCTTTGTGATAGACAGATGTATGGTTTGTACAGATTTGATAGCAAGTGTCCAGTGTGGCCAAGTGGCATAGCTTGCAGGATAAACTTTTGGTTAGCCAAGATCTTCATGCATAATTTAGAAATCTATTTCTCATTAGCAAATGTCTGTAAACTATTACCAGCTGCAGTGAAGTGAATTTTAGGTGCCCCCTTTCCTGTGGGGTCCAGAGACAATCATGTGGGAATGGGTCCTGGTCACGAAGCAGCAAACAGGGCTGGTGTTGTGGAGCAGAGGATAGAGCTACCGGCTTGTGACACCAGCATCCCCTGTTAGTATGGACAGTTCTTCGTCCTATCTAGAAGCCTGTTAATATGCCGGTGGAAGTAGCAGAATGTGGTCCAGATACTTGGGACCCTGCTTCCCAAATCAGAGACCAAGATGGATTTCTGGGCTTCTTGCTTTGACTTGGGTAAGTCTTGGCCATCTGGGGAGGGACAGGTGAGTAAAAGAATCACTCCCCCCTCTAACCCTGTCATTCTGCCTTTGAACTAACTAAATAAAAAGGAGTAGAGGTGAGCCACTAGAATGGAGAAGTAATTTTTTTTTTTTTTACTGGAAAGGTATAACTGGCCCTCTCTAATATTCTGATTCCTTTTTCCCACTTCAGTACTCCTTAGTTCTTCAAAGATCATACATCATGGATATGTGTTCCAAGCTGCAAGTTTTGGTGCCCAGGATCCTGCTCAGCAGAGCCAAGGAGACTCGAGTTTATTTACAATTGCTCACTCTTCTCAGCTGCTGATCTCTCTAATGTGGTCATTGTAGTGTCCACCCTTGAGAAGCCTGTTGGCAGCTGATAGCCTGCCAGCCTGTAGATTGGACAGCCAGCCCCTATGGTTAAGCAGATGTCTGACTTTCCAGCTCTGTTCCTGCCCTTGCTGCTTTCTTCCCTTCAGTGTTCTGAAATAATCTGTTCCAGTGAAATGAAATATTTGCAAGGAGGCTTGTAACTCGGGGCCCACAGGAAAGTCTGCAGAAGGAAGACCTGTCAGGTTATGCACTCTAATGCAAGTCGTGGTTGCGTCATCCTGTCAGGGCTCCTGTGTCCAAAGGGGGCTTCTTCATTTGTGTTTGCTATAGTTAGAGTATTTTGCATACCACTTTATTTCAAGGTTATAACTGCTTCCACAAATAATTACTCATCAAGAAGATGCTAGGTTTTTTGTGTATGTCTTAACTGAGAAATACACACAGCATTGATGGAGAGTTTAGGAAGTAAGGATTTGAGAAAATTTCACTCATTATCCTTATCACAACTGCTAATTTTGTTTATTCCAGCCCAGTCACTTTTTTTGAAGGTATGTTGTAATCCCTAGTTGCCTAGTTGTAATCACGGTGCTATTCAATTGTTGGTCCTTCTCTCACTTAGTGTTTATAATTTGCCTTTTTCCATGTTTCTGTATGGCCTTTATCCTCCTAATGACTGTGTGATGGTCCATTGCTGTTTCATCAGTTACCTAACCATTCACCTACTGTTATCATTTTGATTGCTTTCAGTGTCACAGGTCGTTAGAGATGAGCATCTCTGTAGAAGTTGTTTCACATATTTGTGTTATTTGTTGCATTGTTTCTGAAAGGCAGAGAGAGAGGGAGAAAGAAGCCCCGTTTTCTGCTTCACTCTCAGGACTGGGCCAGGTCAAAATCAGGAGTTAAGAACTCAGTTCAGATCTTCCATGTGGGTGACAGAGACCCAAGCATGAAAGCCTTGACCTGCTGTCTCCAGGGTCTGCACTGATGGAAAGCTGTAACTGAGAGCTGGAGCTGGGAGTGAAACACAAGCTCTTGATGCGTGGTGCAGGTGTCTCAGTCAGTGTCTTAACTGCCAGGCAAATGCTTGCTCTCTGGTTTCACAGGTTTAAAGGAAATGTCAGTTGGGAATCAAGATATTTGTCCAACAATGGGCACTACTTTTGAAGCTAATGGAGAAATGGGTCATCACTGAACAATTACATGAGAAAACAGGGCATATTTAACAATGTGTTAGGTCTTCATTAGTCCATAAAAGGGAGAATGTGCAGCATTAATGTAGTGGTGCAGTTATAGGTATTTAAACTACCTTGAATTTCTTAAGAGATCTTGAGGTGTTGTGAGGATTTTCCTATCCTTAATACATTCTGAAGTTCATTGGTGCTGGTTCATTCCTTTATTGTGTCTCATCACCATGTGTGGAAATGGAAGAGGCTACGTGCAAGGGTCTGAAACAACAATTTTTCAGCAAATTCTTTGGCAAATATCCTCCAGGAAGGATGGCAGTTATTTGCTTTTAGCTGAGCTTCACCTGTGGTGTGGGTTTCATGGCTGTAATAACTACTCGCCTTCTTGCCTTCTTCCATGTCAGTGATTCAGTGCTAATGAATGTCCAATGGAAGGCCGAGATCCTCTCCTCGGGAGAGGCACACAACCTGTTGGGCACTCACATGCCAAGCACCAGCTGCTCATGACAGCGACATCCTCCCACTGGTTGAGTGTTGTGAAGGTTTTAGTTAGTGAAACATGTTTAAGACTAACTAGAGGGTCCGGTGTTGTAGCCTAGTGGCAGCTAAAGTCCTCGCCTTGAACACGTTGGGATCCCATATGGGCACTGGTCCTAATCCCGGTGGCCCTGGTTCCCATCCAGCTCCCTGCTTGTGGCCTGGGAAAGCAGTCGAGGATGGCACAAAGCCTTGGGACCCTGCACCCATGTGGGAGACTTAGAAGAGGCTCCTGGCTCCTGGCTTTGGATTTGCTCAGCTCCGGCCGTTGTGGCCACTTGGAGAGTGAATCAATGGACAGAAGATCTTCCTCTCTGTCTCTCCTCCTCTCTATATATCTGATTTTCCAATAAAAATAAATAACTCTTAAAAAACCCTAACTAGAACACCTCACTGTCTCTCTACCTCTTTTGCTCACTCCATTGAAACTTCATTCCCTTTATGTGAACGTGAAGGGTGAGCTTTGGGAGGTCAGGAACTAGGGTGCAAGGTCCTGGATTTCTGTGAACTAACAGTTGGGAAGAAAAATAAGCATTGCATTTTTTAAATGGGAGGAAAAATCAGGAAAAAGCCATGCATAAAGGATTTATCCTTTCCATGAAAACATTGATTAATGAAATCTAGTATGAACGGGTGTCATGCCCTTCAAATATTAGGTTTCATTACTTAGTGAGTGGTGGCTGCTGAAAGGGGATACTGGACCGTTGCTGGCTCTTCAGCCACAAATGCTTCATGCCCTTGGGGTGATCAAAGATGCAAATGCGTCGGGTAACCGAATCACTGGACAGGGTGAAACATTGTGCTGGACAGATGTGTTGTCAGGAAAGGACTTTTGCTGATAAAAGGGACAGCTGCCCTCAGGATGAGGGTGGGGGCGGGCTGGGGAGTCGTGCAAGAGGGAAGGAAGTATGCACGGGAAGGTGACCCAACCACACGGAGCGGGTCTTTCGGGCCCCCAGCTGGGAAACTCCACCAGCTTGCTAGCTCTTCCGGTTCTAGCAGAGCTGGCCAGACATCTGGCCTCTGTTCTAATTAAAGTGGGCAACCAATTTGTGGCTGCCATGGAGAAAACGGCTGCATGGCGGTAACAGGCTCCCTACATAACTCTTCAAGGCTGAAACTTTGTGAAATGATTTCTGTGGGCCATTCAATCAGTTCCACTTACATTTATGGAGTGTCAGCTGTATACAGATCCTAGATCTTGGCCCTCAAGAAGTCCCTGTCTGTATGGGAAAGGGGGAGGTGACAAGAGGACAGCTCAGTGTTGAGTAAAAAGGAATGAACTAAAGACCACAATAGAGGCACACACAGAGATCCATGGGAGAGTAACAAAGGAAGTAGTGTCCTCTTATTGAGAGAATCATGGAAGGCTTCCTGGTGGAGTTGGTATTTGCTCTGAACCTTGATTTTTGAAGTCAGGCTCTTGACAAACATTCTGGAGGATCACCATGTACAGAAAATCAATTCTCCTTGGGGATTTCTCACCTGGAATTCTCTTTCCTCTCTTCCTCCTCTCCCCTCAATTCCCCTCCCCTCCATTCCCCTCTCCTTCCCCCTTCTTTTCCCTCTCCTCTCCTTCCCCGCTCCTTTCCTCTCCCTTCTCCTCTTTCTTCCCCACCCCTCAATTTCTTCTCCCCTCCCCTCCCCTGCCCTCCCCTCCCCTCCCCTCTCCTCTCCTCTCCTCTCCTCTCCTCTCCTCTCCTCTCCTCTCCTCTCCTCTCCTCTCCTCTCCTCTCCTCTCCTCTCCTCTCCTCTCCTCTCCTCTCCTCTCCTCTCCTCTCTCCTCTCTCTTCTCCTCCCCTCTCAAAGTGAGACAGGAAGCTCCCTTCAGGACAATCACACAAATTCCTGTGTTTCACTGGTGGTGGCTTGTGCCCTGTGGCCTCCAAGACCAGGGCTTACACAGATGGAACAAGCTGGGAGCCTGGCTTTTCACCTGACTTGAATTGTTGGAGAAGGATCAGTTTGGCCCCTCAATATCTGGCGCCTGTTCAAACTCCAAATGGTGCATATGGTGACCTGCTCCCATCAGGAATAATTAAGCCCCAGTATACTGTGGTTGTCTCCTGCTGGGTAGTTAACCTGCAGTTGGCTGTGCTGGTGGCATTGGCTGCAGGCAAGGTGAGGGCTGCCCATCTCCATGTAAGGGAGTCCATGGAGCTGCTGCTGACTGCTTTCTTACTCCTCAGTGGTCCCTCCCTCACCATCCTTCCCACTACCCCATCCCTTTCTTTTCTAAGTCCTCTCCAACTGCCAACTGATTGGTTGCTGGGCCTGTGTTGGAGATTGGACAACAGACAAACAAACAAACAAAAAAGAAATGAAAAAACAAAACCCGATTTTATCTTTGTTCCTGAGGGTGAAAATGATCTGCTATGTATATTTTATAAGAAAATGTGTTTTGTTTATGGCTCTGCAGTCAGCCCTCCCTTTCTGCCCCCTAATAAGCTCATGTCAGAACTCTGCAGTAAGTTTGCCATAATGGTAGCCTAAAGGACTTATTTTGTAAAAATGAAAAATGAACATATTATTTATATATCAATAGTGTAAAGAAGCATTGATCAAGGCAGGCAGCCTGATGCTTTGCTGCTCTATTTCCCCTCCAACTCTCCTTTACCTTCCCCAGCACCCTCCCTTCTCCCCCAGGTGCCTGTGACACTCCCACCATTCAGAAAGAGAGTTCTAGCCTGTCCTGGTCAGTTTGTGTTGGGATTTGGTCTTTAATATGGAGCCTTCAACGGCTGAGCCTCCAAAATGACTCTCTGACAGCCAGCCATTAATTACCATCATCCGCGTCTAATTCATTCAGCCCCCTCTCTCATGTAGAGGGACGGCGAGGCTGAGAGCACTCAGGGAAATGCAGGCACGAGTCCATGTTCTTTATGCAGAGAGGGCTGCCGGAGACTTTGTTGGATGCAGGGGCTTTAATTGAATTGGCTTGCCAATAAAGCTGTTGTCATTCAGTAAGTGAATTTGTTGTACTACTCGAACCACAGCTGCTGCAGACAGCCCGAAATTTCCTGAAGGCAAGCCAGGGCCTCGGCTTGCCTGGGTTCAGCCCTTTCCATGAGTCCCAGAGGCCACGCAGAGCGTCCCTGTTCAGGATTTGGTTTTGGCCCTGTCGGGATACTCATGAATACAGGGGCAGCTTGGTGAGCCAGCGAAGGACGGGGAGATCTGGTCAGGAAAAGCCAATCCTGAGGAATGTTCGGGCCAGGCTGGCCTGAGCTGCCATAATCTGATCTTTCTTTTCTTTTCTTTTTCTTTCTCCCAATCCCCAGATACTTGCTGCCCTTGGCTCCATCAAAATACTCATAAGAGAATATCACTTCCTATTGTAAAAAAGAAATTGAGAATATGACAGTTAATATATTTGTAGAGCCCTGTTTAAGAGCTTGTGTGGTATTGAGAAAATTCAGCAGCATTAGAACTGGCATTTGTTACCAGGAGATCGTTGGGCCAGGAATGCTGTACCTCTCCCCACAGTTTATAAAACATGGCAAGATTGGCAGGTTGTGTGATTTATGATGGCTTTAAAGTAACATCAAGATTATGGAAAGTTTTTCAAGGGACGGCAGGCCATTTTTATTTTCTGCATCCATGCACGTGGGTGCAGTGGGCTCAAGTGGATGAGGGTAGGACTTGCAGGCAGATTTCCAGGTTTCTGGTGCCTTGACCCTTCATTTATTTATTTGGATATTTATTTATTTATTTTACTAAAGTGAAAAGGTGGAACAGTAGAGAAAGAAGCAAACACACACACAGATCTACCAACCCAATCTACTGGTTCATTCCTCAAATGCTTATAAAAGTAGAGGCTGGGCCAGATTGAAGCCGGGAACCAGGAACTCCATCCAGGACTCCTACACAGGTAGCAGGGATGCTAGTTCTTGAGCCATCACCTACTGTCTGGCAGGGTGTGCACTAGCAGGAAACTTGATTGGAAGCAGAGGCAGATCTCAAAGCCAGCCACTCGGATCTGGGATGTGGGTGTCCAAAGTGATGGCTTAACCACTATACCACAAAACCCTTTCAGTAGACGGTAACTTCTCTTGAGCTCTGAAGAGATTTTCCCCTGTTAATTTGGAGTGATATGAGCAATGTCCAAAGCTCTCAGGGAACCTGCTATCTAGTTGCGGTAGAAGCTTTCTGGAATGTGAGGGTCTGGTTCGGCCTGTGTTCCAGGGATTTCCCACTTCCTGGCTATTTGGTGTTGTTACTTTCACCAGGACACCGGAGGAAAAAGACCTTGTTAATCAAATGTCATTTATGTTGGAATCTGAGATTCTGACCATCTGGAAATCCTGAGTCAAGTCTAGGTACTGGCCCTGTTCTTGACAAGGGACAATTGTGTGGATCCATCACACACACGAGCAATATGTTTGTTAGGAAAAAAGATTGAGAAAGCATGGGTGAAATAGACTTTGAGGGTTGATACCATAATGAGTATCTGGCTAGAGTAAGAGGCTGGCAGCAGTGGAGGGAGAGAAAGAGAGGGAGATGGAGGAACAGAAAAGGAAAGGGGGGTTTGCTACAATGCCTGAGTTTGGGGTGAAATCAAGAAAATTATGCCTCAAACTCTAATAACTAGATTTGTTGACTGCCATTTTCCTCTTGTACAATCATGTTTTTGAAGGCTCTTCTCACAAACCAAATCATGACAGAAGGTATGACCACGGAAATATAGTAATTCCTGTTCTTGTTTTACAAAAGTAGATTGAGCCACAATTGAAGCTGAAGGTTTAGTTTCTGGAGTTCAAGGCACATGCTATTTTTTTTACCCCCCAAAATGGACTAACTTCTAAATAGCTAAGTATAAATTACATGAATTTAGAACAAGGGCATTTTTTTGTTGTTGTTGCTTAATGAGAACTTTGTCCAAGCTGTGGATATTCTGAAATAAGCAAAGACTGCCACTACCGACAGCAGTGAATGACATTGCTCGGTTTGGCACATGTGTGCTTCCTCGGGCAAGGGATCCAGCTGCTGTCCACTGTCCCCCATCTCCCTTGGCCCTTCTGATCTCTGCGTTATCTTCCTCCCTCGGCTAGGTATCCTTCTTGCTATTCCTGCCTCTTCCTCCCTCAGCTCTACTCCTTTCCTCCTGTCTCCTCTCATCACAGCTCAAATTACACACTACTAACAACAAACTTTGAAATGATCTTGTCTTCACCTACAGGCCTTCTTGAATCTGTGTCCCCAGCAGCTTTTCTTCCTCCACTGGTGGGGTTTGCACAGCTGTTATCAGGGAAGGGGCTCCAAGATGCTCTTTCCTACTCACAGCCGTCTCAGGTAGAAGGCAAAGATCTGTGACGAACTTTCAAAGGTAATAAATCCAGGAAAGCCCAGTGGAGACCAACCCATAATATTATTCATTCTGGATTTCTGCTTTTCATAATGAGTGCCTTTCTTTGATAAGTGGAATTAACGTCTCCATGTGAACTAGACATGCTAAGTTGATGATAGTCCCTGGAGGATTTTGCGTCTCACCCTGACACCTTCTGTGACTTCATGAGAATTTAGGTGTATTAAGGGATCAAGGAGTTGGGCTTATATGCATGAAGTTCTCAAGGTGTTCAGAGAGCCTGCTCCTAAGCCAAGTTCTGACGGTCCCTAGGGGAGGAAACTTTTCACCTGCCACATGAACATCGTACAGTGTAAAAGCTCAGGACAAGTCAACATAATGCTTTAATCATTTTCTAGCAGTGGCTCAGTGGTTCTGGAAAAAAATACATTCCGTGTTCTTTGTTTGACTCCTCCTGCTTTGGCAAGTGTTGCTTTTTTCAACCTCTTTCCAAGACTCAGAGTTCTACTTTGGTTCTCCCCCAACCCCCTCTTTTTTTTTTTTCTTTTTGCCAAAGTGGGCATGACAATTTCCTGAGAGACTGATTTTTGAGGAAAAGTTTATTAGTGGAACTATCATTACTTCATGAATTGATACTGGTTTTAAATAAAATCAGGAAACTCAATCTTTTGCTTGGGGCTCCATATTTCAGACTTCCTTTCAGTGTCTAAAATTTTGTTCTTCCCTACACGAGGTTGGGAAGCTGTATGACCCTTGAGACAATTACCTTACTGAATTTTTTATCAGCACTGAGTGAGGTGATTTGTCTAATAGTGAATCTTAGCATCTCTGGAGTGTGGCTCTTACTGCATCTAAAATATCAAATCCAGCCAGCCCTTAGAATGGTATTCAATGTTAGCAGTCATATTACCTGAAATGTAGGAAAAGCATAAGTTCTAGGTCTATATTTTACTTGTCTCGGCTTATGAAAATGTGTGAAAGTGTGTATGGACAACTCTGTCATCTGGGGATTTGTCATTTGTGTTTGGATCATTTCTGTTTCTTACAACCCGAATGGCGACTTCTCTGCTTGTAGATATTTCCTCAGGTTTTAGGTTATTTGATAGGCACTGGGAAGCTATTAACCAGGATATCAAACACCAAATCCTAGATCAGGTTCAAGGGAGATACACAGAGGAGGGCATTCTCAGAAAAGCATCTGAATGATTCCTACAGGTCTTTAGTCCCATGCCTGATATGAAACTCCCATTCTTTCTGAAGCCAAGCATGGGACACAGGGTATGCGTGTGTGTGTGTGCTGTGTTTGTCTTTTGGCTGAAGAAGGATGGCCATAAGCTGTCTGCTGGTCCTGTTAGTCCTATAGCCCCACATTATGATATTGATTGGTTAGATTTTTATCTCTTGAGATGAGAGCAAGCTTAGTTCTTCATGGAAGAACAGGCAAACAGTACCTTTCTCTTGGAGGCCACGCTATGGTTGCTCTAAGCTGCCCTTCCTTGGTCAACCTGCGAAGCCAGGGTCCTAGGTTCCTGCTCAGTGGCATGAGCCGAGAAAAGCATGAACAGGTGCAATTCCAAGCAACAATGGACCCGGGCTCTGCACCTGCTCACCCTTCTGACTTCACAGGGAGAAGCTTAGGGTCGGTATGAGGGTTGGGGTGGAGGAAGAATTAACTTTGGAGGCAGCTGAGAGACAAGTTTAAAATCAGGAAGCATCAGGCTTCTCCTGACGGCCAGTATGTGAGACTGATCAACACAGACCATTGCTGAGAGAGGTAGGGGTGTCGCACGGGATGCCTCTCCTGTGGCCCCTTTCTTGATGTCCTGGGTGTGGCAACTGGCTCCTGCTGGTGGGAGGTGCATCATAATAGCAAGATGGCATAAGATTACCTATGTACTTCCCTAACTGATGTTTGTACCACTTGGAAATGAGTTTACTCAGCAAATCAACAGTGGGAATGAGAATGCAGGCAGGATGTTTCTCTATTTAAGAGCAAGCTGTTATATAACTTTCCAACACCACTCCTTAGAATAGCATCTTAATATGCAAATGTAGAGTAATTCGAATCCAGTTAGGGAAGCTAGTCCTTGTCTTGTTGCACTAACTCATGCCAGGTGCTCTGGATTGGACAAGTACAACTGGAATGCTATCTGGGAATTTTGGTGTCAAGTCGGGCATGCATGCGGGATGCCTTTCTTTCAAAAGAAAAGTAAATGACAGCATTCTGTTTTGGCGCTACAACCGCATGACTGAAAACATAAAGGTGACAACTGGGATCAGCTTTATTAATGAGGGCAGAGATGTCAAGAGAAACCAGCCTTCTAGGGACAGAGTAGCAGTCTTTCAGGTGCAGGGGACTTAAGAGCCTTTTCTGTCTTGGAATAATGTCCTTAAAAATAACCAAATTTTCCATTCAGTAGAAAAATGTCCTTTCCTTCCTCCCCATCAATATGAAAGGTTGTCATAGAGCATGGGGCACTAGCAAGCCATATTGATTCTGGAAATTAAAATGGGAATGCTCGTGAACGTTTTCAAAGAATTATATGGGATTTTAGCCATCCTAATGGCTTTCTTTTTAGGGTCAGTGAGAGTATTCTTGCTAAAATGTAGCCCATTGCTTTGGAAATAGTTTCCTTAATGTCTTTCCCGTCACCCCTGCTGGGTCTGTGTGGAAATGTAAAGCAACACACAATATGGATGTTTATTTTCATGTCCCATTTTATGGGAAATTGGACGGGACATTCTGTGAGGTTTCAGCTATGATCTGTTGACAATTTCGGGGAGAGTGGGCAGACCATCGGTGAAAGAGTCTGCGGAGGGAAGTAGGGAGTGTGGTCACCTTACTTAGAGAGCTGCAGGGAAGGGCCAGGCCAGCCAGCGGGAAGGAGCTCTGGTCCTTGGGAGCAAAGAGGTAGATGGTCAAGGGCAGAACTGGCAGGTGTGTTGCAGGTCTGTTAACATCCTGGATATCCTTGGCAGCCAGCACAGTAGGTCTGCTGCGTTGCACTTCAACGTGAGGAATGTTGTCTCTGACACTGTGTGGTCTTCCGGCTTCTGCTGGCCACAGGAAACTCAGCTACCCAACACCCAATCCAGAGCCCACAAGAGGTCATTAACTGGGCAAGGGACAGAGTTACCTCAGGACTGGAAAAGCAGTCATATCCTGGCCACGTGCAGGTGGTAGTTAAATTGAACCCTTGCCTGGGATTGCACTGGAAAAGCAATTTAAAAAGTGTCTGGGTAGTGTGGGGCCTAAGCAAGGTGTGTGTGTGTCTATGTTTCCTGTAGCATGTTTGAAATTGCAGTGTTAGGCCCATCTGTAAGACAGTGGTAGGTGTCTGTGGGAAGGTATTTCTTTTTTTCTTCCTGCAGAAGAAAGGAGTCAGTATGTTTGCATTTTAAGCTCATAAACAGCTGTGGCCCGGACTGTCAATGCAAGCAGAGTGGGGCTGGAGGAGCTTGGGACAGCTGTTCGCCAGAGGGCATGGCAGTCTCCAAGATGTAGACTGAAATACTGGGTACATTTCTTCTTTATTTTTATTTTTATTTATTTTAAAGATTTATTTATTTTATTGGAAAATCAGATATCCAGAGAGGAAGAGAGTCAGAGAGGAAGATCTTCTGTCCGTTGATTCATTCCCCAAGTGGCTGCAGTAGTGGGTGCTGAGCTGAACTGAAGCCAGGAACAGGAGCTTCTTCTGAGTCTCCCACACAGGTGCAGGTTCCCAAGGCCCTGGTCCATCCTCAATTACCTTCCCAGGCCACAGGTAGGGAGCTGGATGGGAGTTGGATGGGAAGCGAGGCTGCCGGGATTAGATCTGGCGCCCATATGAGATCCTGGCGTGTACAAGGTAAGGGCTTTAGCCACTACGCTACTGGATACGTTTCTAATTTGATGAATTTGATGAAGACTTTGTTTTGTGTTTCTAAATAAGGACACTGAAGAGTGTCAAATTAATTTTGCAGTCTTATTCACTTTTTCATTCCAATTGGCCATCTTAGCTTAGATTTGTACAAGTACGGATTCCAGGAAATAGTCAAAGTGCTCAGCTTGGTAAATAAATGTGTTTATTTTACAAATGGATTCAAGATGAAACACCCAGCACTTCTCCAGGGCATTTCTGTCCCTGCCTGTTCATTTTAGCAGCTTGACCAAACTAATTCCCTTCCCTGAATGTAATATTTAAATGGACTTCTGGCGTCTGATGCATTGCCTGCTGCTCCAATTCCCTAAGAAAGTCATTTAAATAGATTTTGACTATCTTGCATCTACTATGAAAGCCAATCAACTAAAAATCCTGGTCATTTCTCTCTAATTTTAGATGAGCCATGTGGAATTATTGGCTTTCGAGAGAACTCATCTTATCAGAGCTGAAAGTTTTGGATTTAATTTTGAGCAATTTTTCCTTCCCCCATTTTTCCTAGTGAGAAAAATGAAAGGAGGAGACAAATAAGACAAGGTTGCTTTGAGAAGTTAGCAGGCTGTCAGAGAAGGTGTTACTACTAACCGCAAGGCCATGTTCACCTCTTGGGATAACATCCCTGCTTTGCTGCTTCCAAGTCCTGACCTTCTGGGCTCCACTCTCCCATGCCTATGATGAGTTAGGAAAAGGAGCTCATGTGTGTCCTGCTTTCCAAGAATGCAGCCTGGTTAAGGAGAACAGCACTGCCCCTTCAGAGGGTCGCTGGTTTCTGCAGGTCGTCTACAAAGGAAACCCAGATGAGGAGTGGGTGTGCACATTGGGAGCTCAGTGTACTTTGGTCAGAGGCCAGGAATGACGGTGTTGGGTCGGGCTGACCGGAGAGGAACTGTGAGAGGCAGGTGTGTAAAATGCAACGGAGGAGCCGTTGACAATAGCACAGAGACAGCAAATGTGCAGGGACTTTGAAAAGTTTGTGGAAAAATAGAATGAAAATATTGGTTCATTTTAATGCAAAAAAATAGTTGAAATCCAGACAGATTGAGTTTCTTTTTCACAATTTGTATTTTCCATGAAACTTCTGAAGACTCCTTAAATGCATGGATTTCAAAATTATGTCTGCACCAAAATAAACATTTTGACATCGAAGTTTTCATGAGTCTTTTGAAATACTGTGGTAAACAGGAAAGAGCAGCCATAAAAGTTAGAAGTAGAAATCAAAGGGTCAAGTGGGAGACAGAGGCTCAACCAGTTGGGTCACATCCCCAGAAAGAGGGGAGTCATGGGCTGGGTATGGGGGCTGATTAGTTGGGATTGTGCCAAGGAGAAGTGGGGTCTGTAAAGGCCTGAAGCAGAGGGGCTCTTGTACCTGCTGGACCTGGGTTTAGGTGGTGCATTTGTGATGGGAACTTGGGTGCTCAGAGGAGTGGCTTAGTGACGAGAGGCCGGGGTCACTTATCTGCACTATGGGAGTGAGGGTGAGGATAGAGAATTCTGCAGAGCAGGGCTGGCTGAGAATGTGTTTAGGATTTTGCAAGGTAAAGAGTAGTGGGTTTCTAGCATGATCTTCTACCACAGGAAGACAATTGTTAAAGCTACACTAGATCCCACCTTGACAGTCAAAGATGTATGAATAAAAACACATTGGTCACCAAATTTACTTCCTGTTCCTTTTCTTCTTGTTCAAAATAGTAATTGGTGCTTTTTTTTCTTTTTCTTTTTAAACAGATGTTCTCAATTTTTCACCCTGTTGTGGGGTTATGGAGTAAGTGGAGGGCAGCAGCTGGTGATAGCAGCTCCAATTTATTTATTTATTTTTAAATTTTCTGGTGTGGGTTAGAGTGAGAATCAGGATTTAGAAATGGGGAAGCCGTGGCTTGTGGTCCCACATCCTGCACCACTTCACAGGAAAACCTGCCAAGCCCCTGGCAAACAGGTCGCATTTTATGTCTTGCAACATATTCCTGCTTGGGAAGGGAGTAAGGGAAATCCCAGGTCTTGTGGAACTGTATCATAAAATAATAATAATAATAATAATAATAATAATAATAATAATAATAAAAACAATAAAATCCCAGAAAGTTGTCTGCCCTCCTAATTCCTTTTTTTTTTGGAGAAAGTCCCTGTTAACAGCTAATAGCTCCATCTCCATCCTTTCAGCCTTTTTTCTTGTGCTGGTAATAATGCTAGAAACAAACTACTTTTCCCAGCGGTGCTGCCTGTGTCAGACACTAGTCAAAGTGCTTTACATGCACAGTCTGAATTCATCCAGTCCATAGTCAGCCCTGAGGCACATGGAGTTTTACTATTTTATGTGGTTGACAGAGGAGGAAACTGAGCTACTGAGTTTTTAAGTAACCTGCTTGAGGTCATTTAGGTCATTTAGGTAGAAAAGTGATGTCAGGATTAATGTTCAAAGAGTCTGTCCTGAACCTGAGCTCTTTTTTTTTTTTTTTTTTTGATTCTCTGCCACCTCCATAAATCCCAACCGTAACCCTAACCCTAACCCAGCCCTTACCACCCCCACACACACCTGGTATATCCGGGCACAATTATATATCTAGTTCTTCCTTAAAAAGATAAAATTACAACACATATTGTTCCATAATTTGCCTTTTTTTGAATAAACAATAATGTAGACATTTTTGCAGGTCAGTCTATGAACATATAAATCCATTCTTATAAAAATCTGCATAGAATTTGGCCTAGATAACATCATTTAAGATTTTGACTCTTCTATTCCTGGCCTTTTGGGCTATTTTCAGTTTTTTAAAGTTATAAACAACAACCCAGTGAATGTACTAATAATAGCAGCTATAGTTGCAGCCACAATTCCTCCTGATTACTGGGGGCAGGGTCGCATTCTCGACCTTTCCTGTTGCATAAATGGATTTAAACTTGTGTCTATGTGTTAGTGAGCTAATATGTCTTTAGATCAGAGGCTTAGAGGTTGGGTTGCTAGGTTTGAGGCCCAATGCATTAGAAATTTTGATTGCAATTGCCATCTCTTCCTCTTCAAAAGCACAGGTATGTATCCAATATTAACTCCACCTGAAATACTGTTGGACAGTCTCTGAAATGTGTAGACACATAAGACAGGCTCTCTCAGCCCCCAGAGCTTCAGAAAGGTGGAGGAGACAAATTGGTAGAAGACACAAAGGTTGCTAAGAGCAATATATGAGACAAGGCCGATAGTCTGTGCTGTGAGCTCCACAGATGTGCTTATGGAAGGTAGCAAAGAGGTCTCAGATAGGAGGTGGCCACTGAATGAAGCTTAGAAGAATTGAGGGATTTGGAAGGGATAGGATAGGGGAATGAGCATGGGGGTAGACCCGGGAGAACAAGGCTTAAGCTGTTGACCATGGTGAAACTGATTTTGTTTGAAGACAAGACAGTGTGTGTGGAACCGCAGTCCTGATGGAGGCAAAGAGTGTGTGTTGGGAAATGATCAACCAGTCTCATCAACAGTAGAGGAGGCTAAGAGGACACGTGGATGCCCATCTGCCACGTGTTGAAATGCTGTCAAGTTCCATGGCGATCAATGACTAAGGAATGCTCCCGTGTTTTGCTTTAACCTAGGAATTTCATTATGACCTGGGACAGGTTTGAATCTCAAGTTTTCGACTCTGTGGACCATAGCCCTAGAAGGTAGGGAATTCTCTCTTCTGATGAACATGATAGGGGAAGAAGACAGGGTTTGTAACAAGCAAGAGGAGGATATTGGCTCTCTGTAAAGCTCCAGCCTGCTGTGCTGGTGTAGCTGTTTTCAAGAGCAGGAAATCACAGTCCAGAAATGTTGAGAAGTGCCCATTCACACAGCTCCTGGCACCTCCATTCTCTAACCTGAAGTCGAGGTGTCAAATGCAAGTATTTCTCTTCCTCCTCCCGCCTCCCCCATCCCCCCAACCAACAAAGAAAGAAACACAGGTGCTGGCCAGTGACTTTCTGTTCTGCAATGGAAGGGACCTCCTATGTTTTTGTTTCACAAGCACAATGAAAGTCTGATTTCAATGCTACAATAGGGAAGCGAGGGCGATGGTAAGAAACCCAGAGCTTGGATGCAAATGATTGGGCCATTTTTAATTTGTTCAGTGTAATCAGGCAGGGGAAATTCTATATTTAAATATAACCAGCTGCTTTGAACCCCATATGCAAGAAACTATGTAAGAAATATCTGGCAAGACATTGCTGTAAACGCAAACTTCATACCTCCCCAAATGAGGCTATTCAAAAGTGAAGTTTCTCACGGTGATGTGACTACATCCGCATCGCATTGCACACGCCGCACTTCGGGCGTCATAAATAATGGATTTGCAAGCTTAACTACTACTCAGGAATAGTGCATGTGTGGAATGTGGCTGAGTTAATGTCACTGTGAGCCCCCTAGCAATCATCAGGCAGGTTTCCTATGCCCCAGGCTGGGGCTGGGCTGGGGCAGGCTGGGGCCAGTCACCACTGCCGGGCCTGCAAAGTTGCCTAATGTACAATAACACCATTTGGGATTCAAGGAACTTGAGTTACACAAGCCACAAATCATGGGGAGAAGAGAAATCAAGCATTAAGTTTCCCCCAGATTATTATTGACCTGAATGGTCTAGAAATTGCCGGATTTTTCTAAATGTCGCCAGGGGCCTGTGTGGGGCCTAGGCACTTGAAGATGTCTGCTTTGCCTCCTGCTGTTTGTCCACTGGGGGTGGGGGGTCAGACTTGCTGTGACCTCTCCCCAAAGCATAGCAGGTGTTCAGAGCCGTTGTCCTTTAGCATTTCTCTGGAGCTGGAGTAGAGTCCTTAGGGGAGGCTCTGGGGTGATGCCTACAGACCTGTCAGGATCTGGGTACAAAGGGCATGCTGTACCTGTGTAAATTACATAGGTCCTCACATAGACATACAGGGAGAGCTCAACAGCTTAGGCTGTGGGGATGGTAAAGCAAAGAAGGCAAGATGCTGTGTGTATATGTTGCTGTGATGGAAGGTGGACTTACAAGTGTTGATTCAGGGCCTTGTACGGTAGCCTAACAGCTAAAGTCCTTGCCTTGAACACATCAGGATCCCATATGAGAGCTAGTTCTCATCCTAGCGGCCCCGCTTCCCATCCAGCTCCCTGCTTGTGGCCTGGGAAAGCAGTCGAGGACAGCCCAAAACCTTGGGACCCTGCACCTGTGTGGGAGACCAGGAAGAGGCTCTGGGCTCCTGGCTTCGGATCAGCTCAGCTCTTATTGTTGAGGCTGCTTGGGGAGTGAATCAATGGACTGAAGATCTTTCTGTCTCTCCTCCTCTATCTGACTTTGCAATAAAAATAAATAAATCTTAAAAAAAAGTGCTGATCCGCATGCTGAGCTTGGGCAGTACAGTCATGTGCTGGAGTCCTATCCTGCTCCCTTGAACCCTGCTGCCAGCATTACCCTCTTCCTTTCTTCTTCCTGTACTGGTGCCCGTGCTGATGCCCGTGCAAGACCCCCGGCAGTGTGATGAACAGAGAAGCAAGCACATCCAGGTCAGTGGGATTGGCTCCTCTTCAGGAAGGGAGCCTGGGCCTAGGGGCCAGTAGGGTGTAGTTGTGCACCTTGGGTGTTGTTGGCTTGGCCAGGGGATGTGGAGAACCTTGAAGTGGTGCAATGTCAGCCTCCTCTTTCATAAATAACTGGGCATGGGACCACAGTGGGGGAGTTTGCAGTTGGGGAAGGCTGCATGGAAGAGGCAGCCCTGAGCTGCTTTTGAGTAGAAGGAAAGCAGCTCCACGGGCAGGCAGGTGTAGGGAGCAGTAGGGGAAGCAAATACCACCTGCCTGCTGGGATCTCCTCTGAATAAAGGCCTGACTCCTGGTTCCAGTCTGAATGCTGGTCAGCCCCAGACACAGCGGTCCCCTTGCTTTCTTCCCCATATGTCCTGTCCACAGCAGTTGCTAGGAGTCTGTAGCCAGGACTGACTCATGTGAGGCAGGCATGCTGATGGGCAGCCACGGCCACTGGTGCAGAGAACCACGTTACCCAACCAGGGCTCCCGCCAGAACAGGAAAGTGTGCAGAGTGCAGCTGTCTGCCCACATCGCCTGAGATCTGCTCCTCGTGTTCCAGAGAGCAGAGCCTTGGCCTGGTACCTGCTCTGCTGTGGACAGGCAGCAGAGGTCTCTGGGAGGTGGGAGCAGCCCTGAAGCTGGCAAGTGGCTTGCCTTTGGGGGCAGTTGAGTGCTGGGGAGAGTGACTTCCTCTCTCTAGACTGGGTTTCCGAGCCTGCAGCCTAAGTGCAGAGCAGAACGCCCTGCAGGTGCCATCCAGCACTGATCTCTCTTGGCCCTCAAGGCAGGTGAAGGCAGGTGTGGAGGCAGTGGGGCAGAGAGGAATTGAGAAGAATTCCCCAGCAGGGGCTCTCGGGGACCACACAGTTCCTCATTTGGGCACCACCTGCTTCGTGGGTGGGGGTGAGAACTGTGCTGGCCTCGAACCTGTATGGAGGGGTTGCTTGGCCTCCCCAGATGTATCCTTAGACCTTGTGGGGCCTGTGTCTGGAGAATCGTGGAGCCCTTATTTAGGCCTCTCTTGACTTACCAGGAAAGATTTGGTCTCGCTTTGTGCAGACAGCTGTCTTCGGGCCCCTACCCTGTGGCCCCAGGGGAGGGAACGGTTACCCCAGGTTGTTCACTCACTGTCTAGTGACTGCAGCAAGGGCTGTGTCATCAGGGCTGGCAGCCTCAGGGCTGGGTCAGTGTCCTGGGGCCTGCTGTGGCCTCACGGCGGAGGCCAGAGCCCCTGACCGTGACCTCTGCCAATGTTGGCAATTCCCTTGAGGAGTGCCAGCCCCATTTCTTGGTGTTACTGGGGAAAGTAGCAAGGTCCTTGGAGGGCAGGTGACTTGTAAGGGCTGCACAGTCAGTGAAGTTCCAGCCCAAGTTCGCTGCAAGTCTCATGGCTTGTGTGCCATCACATTACAAGGCAGAGGTGGCAGAAGTGCAGCACGCAAGCAGAGTCATACGCAGTGACCCTGGGCACAGGGGACTCCACTGTGTGTTGGAGGTGGCAACTGTGTAAGGCCTCACTTCACATGTCAGAGCCACACAAGGACATGTGCTCTAGGCTTCTTGGGAGCATCAAAGAAAGCTCTGGAAGAGTAGCCAACCAGCAGAGTTCTTCAAGCATTTTTATGTGCCTGCCCCTGAGCCAGGTATTGCAAGTCACATCGGAGTCTGGAGCCCACTGCTTACATAGTAACTTTACTGCAGCTGGTCAGGCAGGCCTAACTCACAAAGAAGTTGCTGAACAACCCACTGTTTGTGTGGCACAATGTAAGATCATATATTTGTATCTGCACAAAAAAATGTGAAAGTGTGCACAAAGTTAACCAACATATTCACTGAAGAGTTATGTGACGGAGGGAGAAAGAGATTTGTCCTTTACACCTTGTAGTTGACAAAATTATTGTGGACTATATGAATGCATTGTCTTAAAAAACGAATATCAACAAAACCCACAAAACCCAGACGGTTAAGGGCTAAAGTGGGTGACGCAGCAGCCAAAGCTCAGAAGGAACAGTGTCAGGGAAAATCTACTAGCTTTCAGGTCCCTCCAAGGTTGGAACTGGAAGAAACCCTGGGACCCGTTTTGTCTGACATCCCCATCAGTGCTGACATGTCATGGCCATGCTGGTATGACCGCCAAAACATGGACCTTCCGGTGTCCCTCACTGAATAACTCCCCAACCCCTGGGTCAGTCCCTTTCATCAGTGGCCATATGTTCCTCAAGTGCACCCTTGACCACAGCACCAAGGGTATTCTCCAAGTCCCAGGGAAAAGCAGGTGCCAAGGTTCTTGGGAGGAGAGTAGCTTAAGGAAAGCATTGTCAAAGGCTGAGTCACATTTTGACAACCACAGTACAGAACTACCACGTGCTAAGGACAGGAAGAAACTCCTAGATATGGGTGTGTTTAAAGAATTCTTAGGAATTGCTGGAGATTAGGTCAGGCATGGTGGAAAGGAAGGATGGACTTTGCAGGAGACTATGTTGTGGATGGGAGTATTTTTTAATTCCATAGTAAATGGAGAAGCCAACAAAGATTCGTGGGCACGTGCTGGCTTCTGTTTTTGAGATTCTCCACTAAAGGAGTGAGTGCTCTCTACCCCATCCATAGACCTGTGGGGAGAAGCTTTGGAAGCTATAGGAATTGAGCTGGGGCCACATGGAGCACAAGCATTTACTAGGTGGTGTGGGTAGAAGGAAGATGAGCGTGGCACTGTGTGCACTAGGGAGGAATTCCAAGCAGGAGAGAATTGGTAGCTGCTGTGCATTGGGAAGACAGCTCTGCCTGTTTCGGGTGGGGCAGAGGAAGACTGGCCTGGAGCAGGTGGCGAGTGAAAAGGTTCAACCATCCCAAGGAGAGACCTTTCTAAAGGCCAGCTGGGGTGGTGGTCATGTGTCTGGGAAGATGCAGACATCCTGGGAAGACTCATTCTGCTGCCACCTCCAACATTTCCTGCTTGGATCTACAAAATGAACCTTTTGACTCAAAGGTAGAGAAACTCTGGGGCTCAAGGCTTTTGGAACTCTGCTCACCAGATATATATATATATATATATTTTTTTTTTTTTTTTTTCTGGGTTATTTCTCCACTTTATGGGCCACTGGCAGGGAGGGGCAGCTGTGGTCACAGCAGCTCTGCTGTTCCATGGCATTTTGGTGCAGTTTGGATCACACTTGGATTGTGTCAAGGGCGAGTAAACATTTCCATCCTTGGGCATCTCCTGCCAGGCTGGGGTGGGAGGAGCGCCAGGCTGGTAAAGCCACGGATCCAGCTGGACTCGGCCTTTGTCTTTCACTGGCCACAGGCTGGGCAGCAGGGCCAGAGACATGACAGAAGTGGGCATACAGGAGCAGGGGGGCTTAGACGTAGCTCTTAATCTTGAAAATATCTTTTTAAATGTCTATCTACATAAGAATTTTGTTCAATGATTCTGATATTTACCAACCACTTATTAAGTACATGTCATGTACTTTTTGGGTATTCCACATAACTTCAGACGTCCCAATAGTTGGGCCATCTTCCTTAGCTTTTCCCAGGTCTTTAGCAAGGAAGAGAATTGGAAGTGAAGCAGCCAGGATACAAACCAGCACCCATGTGAGTTCCTGGCATCACAGGCAGCAGCTTTACCCACTACACCACAATGCCAGCTCCTTGTGTCATGCATTTGCATGAACTCCTTCCTTAATATCATTTATCCTGATGGTCCTGTGGAGTGAGGGTGAGGGGCATGTCTTTGCCTCTATTTCTTTAGATGAGAAACTAAAGATTAGAGAGATTAAATACTTTTCCTAAGGTTACATCCCTAGAAAGCTGCAGACTCAATACTTGAATCTGGGTCTGCCTCCTACCAGGCATCTTAAAAAGTGCAAGAAACTCTCTCAAAATTATTTGTTAAAAATAACGCAATAGATATTTCATTTTTAACATCTAATGTTTGCATAGGTGTACAATGAACTCAGTAATGAAGTGAATATACATTTTATGTTTATTTGTTTTAAAAAACACGATCTTATTTTACAAGAGAGAAAGAGGGAGAAAGACGGGAGAGAAACGACTCCTATCCGCTGGTAAACTCCTTAAGTGCCACATGACTGGGACTGTAGTGGGGTTGGAGCCAGGAGCTAGAAATTCAGCCTGGTGCTCCTATAAAGGCATCAGGGACCCAATTTCTTGCACATCATTGCTGCCTCCCAGGGTCTGTGTTGGCAAAAAGCTGGAGTCAGAGCTGGGGCCATGTATCAAGCGCAGGCTCTCTGAAGTGGGACAGATCTTCTTAACTGCTAAGGCAAAGACCCATTCTCCTCAAATTGTATTTGAGTCATCTGTATCTACAAACATTAAGGAATATCTGCATTTGGAAAAAATACGCAGGATGCATTTGGGGAAGCCCATACAGGAAGGACCTAGTCTCACAGGAATGGATTTTAAAAACTGTTTAAGCTTCTGAGATAAGCTTACCCAGAATCCTCCAATTGAAGGATATGCACTCAGTCCTATGGGTGATTGGCTCATTGCTGCTGCTGGAGTGACTCATGAACTGAGCCCCCACAAAGTTTCCTTCTCACAAAGTGAGCGAGCTGCTACTGCAGGCTGAGCCCGAGATGCTGCTGTGTGACTGCTCTGCCAGGGTCTACCGGCCTATGGGAAAGTGGGAGACTGGCAGGGCAAGGGGGACACAGGGACCCACCGAGGGGTTACTAAAGTCCACTTGGGTGACAGACTCAGACAGAAAGCACTTTCTAGTTTTAAACTGAGTCTAATTTATATTCAATCAAATGCACGGATCTTTAGCATTCAATTCAATTAGTTTGGATAATTGTATATGCCTGTGTGATGAGAAAAGAAGGTGTAACACATCCCAGAAATTGTTCTTGTGTGCCTTTAGATTCAATTCCCTTGTCAACCTCTTGCTAATTTCATTATTTTAGGTGTGCTTAGCTTAACTTCTTTTAAGTGGAATCATACCACCTGAACCCTTTTTGTGTCTGGCCTTTTTTCACTTATAGGAACATTTTCAAGGCTCATCTAAGTTGTTTTATGTATCTTTAGTTATTCTTTATATTGTAAAATTGTACTCCACTATGTGGATGTGCCACAATTTGTTTTTCTGATTCTCTTGTTTAGATATTTGGGTAGTTTCTGATTATTGACTTTGATGAGCTAAAGGGCTATTTACATTGCTCTTTAACATTGTATTTATTATTATTATTATTATTATTTTGTGGAAGCATGCTTTCCATTCTCTTGAGTCTATACCTAGCAATGTAATTGTTGGATACTAGGGTTGATAATCTGTTTGATGTCATAAGTTAGAGTCCACCAGTTCTCCAAAGTGGTTGCACTGTTTGATATGTGCACCAAACAGTTTGTGAGAGCTTTTGCTACCTCATATGGAGTTCAGCATTGGGTCTTGTCAGTGATTTTCATTTTAATCATGAGTGGTAGATATGAAATTATGATTTTAATTTGCTCTTCCATGATAAAGTGGAACCCCTTTAATTGTTTAATTGGTCATTTGTATTTCTTATTTTGTGAGTTATCTTTTTAAGTTGTGTTGCCTGTTTTTAAATTGGGTTGGTTTTTAAATTTTGGATTTTTTAGTTGTTCTTTGTATATGCTGCTTACCTATCCTTTGTCAGATACATCCATTGTAAATATTTTTCCCCAGTCTATGGCTTGGCAATTCAATTTCTTAATGGTATATTTTGATATACATAATTATTATTATTTTTAAAAATTATTTTAAAAGCTATTCATTTGAGAGGCCAGCACAGTGGTACAGTGGCTAAATTTTCACTTTGCATGTGTGGGGATCTGATATGAGCACTGCTTCGTGTCTTAGCTGCTCCAATTCCCATCCAGCTCCCTGCTGTGGCCTGAGAAAGCAGTAGAGGATGGAACCAAACCTTGAGACCCTGCATTTACATGGGAGGCCTGAAAGAAGCTCCTGGGTTCTGGCTTCAAATTGGCTCAGTTCTGGCAATTGCAGCCATGTAGGATGTAAACCAGCAGATGGAAGATCTCCCTCCTTGTCTCTCTTTCTCTCTGTAAATATGCCTTTCCTATAAAAATAAATAGATCTTAAAAAAATCCATTCATTTGAGAAGCAGAGATACAGTGAGAGAATGAGAGACCAAGCGCATCCACTTGTTCATACCCCAAACGGCTGCAATGGCCTGAGGATGGGCAGGGTTGAAGCTGGGATCTGAGAACACAGTCTAGCCTTCCCACAGTTACTTAAATCATCACTGCTGCCTCCCAGGGTCTGCATTAATAGTCAGTTGGAGCCGAGTATCAAACATAAGTACTGCAACATGGGACATCAGCGTACTAGCCAGGGTGTTTATCACCAGGCTGAATACTCATCCTTATTTTTCATTTTGATGATGTTCTAAGTTACATACCAAATCATTCTCATGTTTTTTTTTTCTTTAGAATAATGATGAGTTTGTTTTTCCCATTGATCTATTTTACCTTGATAGGACTTGGTAGAGACAGCCCATCTCTGCTGTCTGTTGTCATTCCTTGTGGCTCTCAGGGTGGGGGTTGCAATCACCTGGAAGCCTGATGGCTCATCTGTCTGGCCACTGAAGCAGTCAGCTTAGACTTCAGATGCAGTTCTTGGCAGGAGCAGCTGTAACTTTTCCATGTGGCTATTTTCCAAGGGTGAGAACATCCTATGAAAGGGAGTCAGATAGACACAGAATACCTTTTAAGACCTAGCTTCACATGGCATCCCTTGTGCTTTACTGGGAGGGCTGGAGCAGTTCAGTTCATGCTGGCCTTGGTGGAGGCTTAATAGATTCCACGACTTGGTGGAGGAGTGGCAAAGTTTTGGAAGAGCATGTGGAACTAGAATTATTACTGTAGCCATTTTGGGGAAATACAATCTGCCCCTGAGTGATTGTAATGGATCAGCTTACTCTTTATTGGTTCATGTTTTTTGAAACATAGCTGTAAGATCCTTGGGATTCCTTAAATGGAAATGCTATTTTTTTTTTTTTTTACTATTTGATACTTTATTTTTTCATGTTAATGTGATGTTAATACAAAGAGACCAGATTCAATGTACTTCATAAATCCAATGTAACAATATGCTGATATTCCTTTTGCCTTCTTTTCTTCCCTCTCTTTCTCCCTTCCTCCCTTCCTCCTCTCTCTCTTATATTTTTGAGATAACACCTTTTTAACTTATACTACAGTCAAGGGCACAATGCTTCACCAAATAAAGTGTTCAGCAAGTAAAATGATCCTAGTTTAGGGGAATGTAGGCAAGGACTATAGGTAATAACCAAGTGGAAAATGACCATTTTACCCATATACAATAAATTTTAAAGTAATCACAGATGGTTATAACTATAGTAGGATAACTTTCTTAAATTTGGTTTGAAAAATATATAAAAACTGTATCTGCAGCAATACTGATACACACAGGAATTTCTTTCTGGAAAAGATAATCTTCTGTGTTATCTTCCAGAAGCTGTATGATTCTAGTTTACATGTTTAGGCCTGCAATCTATCTGTTTTGAATTAACTTATGTGTAAGCAGTGAGGAGAGTACTGAGGTGTCTTTTTTTTTAAAGGTTTTTAAATTTTTACTTGAAAGGCAGAATTACAGAAAGAAGGAGAGACAGAGAGATCTTCTATTTACTGATTCACTGTTTAAGTGGCCACAAGGGCCAGACCTAACCTAATTGGAAGCCAAGAGCAAGGAGCCAGGAGCTTCTTCTTCTGGGTTTCCGATGTGGGTACAGAAGCCCAGGGTCTTGAGCCATTCTCCCGCTGCTTTCCCAGGCCACAAGCAGGGAGCTGGATGGGAAGTGGAGTAGCCAGGACACAAACCCGATGCCCATAGGAATGCTACTTGCACAAGCAGAAGCTTAGGCTACTATACCACAGTGTTGATCAAATACCGTTTGTTAGGATTTTCCTTTTTAGCAATAGTTGAAAATCAGTTGACCAACTAGGTATATAGTTATGAAATTATAAAATCTATTTTGTACATCAATGTCACATTATAAGTTTATGGTACAGCTTGAAACCATGTTGTGCAAATCCCTAGATTTATCATTTTTTTTTAAAAAAATTATTTTTCATTAAAATTTTTTCTTAAATCTCACTCCTCACCCAAAGATTTGTTTGAAAAGCAGAAGAAGAGAGAGAGAGAGAGAGAGAGAGAGAGAGAGAGAGAGAGGAGGAGAGGGAATAAAAGAGATCTTCCATCCGTTGATTCAATCCCCATATGGCTTTACTGGCCAGAGTTGTGCCAGACTGAAGCCAAGAACCTGAAACTCCATCTAGGGAGCCAGCACCCAAACATGGCGAACTCCCCCACTTCCCAGCCACAGGATGCCCTCAGACTGTAATAAGATTTGCTTAGAGAGGAGAGATACCTTGCCAGCACTTTGAGGTTAATGATTTCAAGGCCTCCCAGCACTGGAAAATCCAGATTGGAAGATCCCAGAGCTGGTTGGGGCAGGAGGCACCCACCTAGGAATGTACCTGGAATCAACTGTTGTCATGGCTCACCATTGTAGTTGCCTGTTAGATTGGTTGTCTGATGTAACACATCAGGGAACTAATACTCAGAAACGTTTAATGACTGGCCAGGGAAAAGTGGCAGAGCTTCAAACTGTTTTTTTTGTTTTGTTTGTTTTTATGGACCCAGAAAAAGATGGGAATGGGGGAATGTGCAGACCACCGCTGCTCAGTCTGGTCTGGTCTGGGGCTGAAGTTGCAGGTGTCAGCCATGGAGTCAGAGTTGATGGTGGAGGCTTCCGTTTTGGCAAGCAGTGTGCTTCTCTTCACAACCACATTGTGTATTCACTGGTCACCCTTAGCACTTCATTTTGTATTTTCTGAAAATTGGGATTTTACTCAAATCTTTTGGAAATGCTCCTGTGGGAGGTTGGGTGCAGCTCCTCCACAGGCTCCTCTCCCGTGAGGTGGGTTTACAGAAAGGGAGCAACAGCCAGCGGAAAACCCTGTGCCCATCCCAGGCTGCTCAAGCCTCGTCTACACACCAAAGTCTGTCTCCCACTCGGTCTCTTCTCCCCAGCACAGTGGCTCATACAGGAGCAGCCAAAGCGTAATTTGTTAACAGCAGAGCTCCTCCGTTAATGGAAAGGGCATTTCCATGCAAACATGCTGTGGGATTTGTCAGAAACCATCAATAGGATGCACCAAGGAGAACCCACAGGTCACTCGTCAAGTATGGACAAAGCTTGTCTTGTATTCGCTCTGAGACCCAGACGGGCTGTCTGGGCCATTGGCTAGCTGGGATGGGGAAGTCCTGCCTAGGGGGGAGAAGTTGGGACCCTGCCTCTGAGCCACTGCCACTAATAATGGCTTTGTTGCAGGACTGCCACACACCCCACAGACATTGCTTCAGGTTTTCCTCACTACCTGGGCCAGCAAATACCACCACTGGCCTCTCTTGACCATGATGAAGTACATTGTCAGCACTCTGACTTTGAGCCCAAGTTCTAGATTTGGGTGGCTATCCACTTTTTGCCTTTCCACTCGGCCTTTGGTGGCCTCTAACATTGGAGTGGCAGGTAGAAGATGACAGGTGGTTCTGCTGAATTCTGGCTCTCCATCACATGGCTCTTTCCTTCAGGACTCACAGTCTTGACTATTTCCCAGGCTTCCTGACAATGTGTACAGCCTCACGACTGACAGTGCTGGATGATGCAGAGTGAGTAGAAGTGCCCCTGCCCACCAAAGTGCCTCATGGTCTTTCCCCTCTCAGGGTGACTGGCACAGAAGCAGCTCCAGAATGTTGTGTCAAAAATGGGTTGATCCACAAGGATCCCTTGTCAGTACTTAGAGGAGAGTGTTTCTGTGAAGAACACGTGCAGCTATGAAGGTTTATTGGTTGTCAGCACTTCTGTAACCTGAAGCAATCCAACAATTACCCACCAGAGAGGGGCTGAGAGGTCACAGAGGAATTGAGGAAGTGGACCACAATACTCCCTCTGATTAACATGTCTAGGACAGCAGGGGTGAGCAATGTTGGTCTTTGTTGTACAGATACTGGCTTGGATATAGGCATTGTCATGGATTAATTGGGAGACCTTGAGCAATTTAATGTTTCTGAACATCACCTTTTTCCTGAAATTGACAATGATATTTGTATCCTTCTGTTTCAGTGAGCTCCTGCCATGAGTCTTGGTGGGTGTTTGCTCTGTACCCACCGTTGTTGCAGGTGCTGGGGGAAGACAGCAAAAACAAAACCCCTGTCTTTTGAGAACTCCAAAATTTGGGAATGGTGATGATGGGGGCTGGATAGTAAGTTAATAGATAAGTGTGTCATATAGTGGGCAGTGACATAGATTGCTGAGAAAGGATAGCAAAGAGGAATGGGAATACCAGAGGTGAGGGAAAAGGGGGCAGGTGGCCAGAAAAGGTGTCTCTAGTTAACATCATTGGAGGCAGTGAGGGGTTGAGCCTTGCAGGTGCAGGATGAAAGGGTGCTCCAGGCAGAGGAACTGGCAAGTGCAGAGGCGTGGGACCAGAAGGTGTGGGGTTGAGGAGAGGGGCAGCCAAGTGGCTGCTGCAGTCCCAGCGAGGAAGGAAGGGTAGGCAAGATGATGTTAGAGAGAGTATCTGGCGTGGGCCCTGCATGCACACAGCAATCCCGTAAACCTTCCAGACCTACCTGGGCTTTGTCTTTTCTAGGGAAATCCTCGTTGTTAAGAACAAATTGAAAACTAAATAAAAGCCAAATCAAACACAATGTTCCTTTATTAACTGGCTGATGGTCAACTTACTGTCAGGAGGCATTGCCCTTTAAGTTCAACGCTCCGATTCTTGTAGCCCTTTGACACTGGGAGGAAGGGACAATACTCTATGTGATCCCAGTCTGCATACCTTAAAGGGGTAGATAACAACTGTGACTGAGGTTACTGGAGGAAAAAGACCCAGCCAGGGCTGGGGCAGAAGGCCACAGGGGCATGTGGGGGCGTTGGCCTGTTCTGAGGTCACGTTTTGAGGGTCTTCCGTGTTGCAGCTTTAGATGGGTGTCAAAGGGACTTGTATTTGCAGACTTCACTGACTCTAAGCAAGGATTGTTCATAGCTCACAGGTTGTCTTGCACCGAAAGAATGAATTCTCTATATCCCCAAAAGGAATCATCCCTGCCCTCCTCTGCCACTGAAGACCAGCAGAGAAGTGAGCCCCCAGAGCAGGCACAAGTGTCAAAGGTCTCTGTGTATTCAGGCACCTGGCCCCTCAGCTCCTGAATGTCCATTGTGAGCATTCTTGGTTTCAGACAACAGAATCAGCCCAAACCACATCTAGAAGAAACTGGATTTATTCATGAATACTTGGGCTTCCCAAGGGTCATCGAGAGCTGGGAAGAGAAAGCAGGGTCAAAGTTAAGTTTCCAGGGAGAATACTTCAACTGCACTGTAGAATTGCTCTGAAGGTAAATCACATGTTGAAGCTACCCAGAGCTGAGTGGTAGGAACTTGTCATCCCCACGCCCCACACTGCTGTCTTTCAGGGTTACATGTCCCTGTACTGCCCATACCAACTGAAGGGATTCCTTTGCAGAGCCCATTTCCTTACATGGCTCACTTCTCCACGTCTGAAGCAAAGTCTTGTGTAAATGCATAGACAGGGTGAGGGTTGTGTGCCCACTGCAAACAGGGCTGGGAGTTGGAGGTGTTGCTACTGGGAAGGCAGAGCTGATTTCACAGGCATTTCCTCCAGTGTAGAGGAAATTAGCTAAAGGCACACACTTTCTGCAGGCGATGTCTACAGAAGGCCACAAACTTAAACTTACTTAGAGCAAAAGACATAGAGGATGTTGTGGGGGTCTTGGAAATAATGTTCCTTGCGAAGGTGGACTTGATCATGAAACAGCCACCAAGCAACAGCAATACCAACTGGGATGTGATGCAGGTGTGTGCTGTGTGTAGGGTCCAGCCCTGGGAGCCAGGAGGGAACAAGGCAAGCTGATATCTGCCAGGTCTTTGTTTGTTATTTGAAAAAAGAAATTGAAAGGAAATGAGACAGAGAGAGAGATGTCGATCTTTTACCTGCTGATTCACTTTGCCAAATCCTATCAGTGTGTGTCTTAATCCAGCTCCCTGACATGGTGGCAGTGACTCAAGGACTTGAACCGTTTCCGGCCACCTTCCAGGGTGGGCACCAGGAGGGAGCTGGAATCAAGACCAGGGCTAGGACTTCAGTGCAGGCTCTCTGACAGGGGCTGTGGGCATCCCAACTAAAGTGCTAAACTGCTAAACTGCTAGGCCAAATGCCAGCCCCTGCTTGTTCTTTCTGATGGGGACCCCACCCTACAAAGGGAACAAACCCTTCATGGGAAATTATGAGGAATGCAAAAAAAAAAAAAAAGTCTGAGTTTAGTTTACATGGAGACTTAATTACTGAGTTATCCTGACGCTTGCGTAAACCCACAGCTTAGGAAAGTGAAGCATTCCTTCTGAAAACCTTCTGTAAACAGAAGCCCAAAAGTGCTGAGAGAAATGAAGGAATGGTTTTCATTTATCCTGAGCTGTACATCAAGCAGATGACTTCTTATTTCTTTACCCACTTAGGAGGGGCACTTCCTGTCCTGGGCTGATAAACCTCAGGTTGGAAGGAGTTGACAGCACTTGCCATCCTCTGAGCTGACCCAGTTGACAGTTCAGACTGTGGAGACACTGATGATGTGTTGGAACCTGCATCTCAAGCCCTGATGCATGATCAGGGATCCAAGGCAGCTGGGTAATGAACTCTCCACATGACTCAGACACAGAAATCACTTTGCCGTGAAGGGAAAGGTTCTTTGGACACTGTGGGAGCATGGTAGGACAGGAGAATGTCGGCCTCAAAACAAGCTTTCTGGGGTGGGCGTTTGGTGCCACTCTTACGGCACTGTTTAGGCAACTTGCGATCATGGTTGGAGTGCTTGAGTTCAAACCCTGACTTTACTCCTGCATCTGACTCCCACTAATGTGCACTCTGGGAAGGCAGCAGGTGTTGATGGTTCAAGTTCTTGGATCCCTGTACCTCTTGATTTTGGCCTGGCCCCAGCCCTGCATGTTGTGGACATTTGGGGAGTGAATCAGCACCTGAAAGATATCTCTTTCTCTCTGTACCTTCCAAATACATTACATATGTATGAAAACATTCACACATGCATGCGTGCACATACATACATGATTCCAGCTATGATGGGCCCCACCCTCTCTTGCACCAGGCTTCCCACTGCACTACCTTGTCTTCGGTGCTCTCCTGCCAGGCTTGCCTTGAGGCAGCCTACATACTGGTCATGGCTGCATCTGGGCGGCAGCCTCAGCCTATTTTTGTGACAAGGGATGCAGAACCAAAAGCCTTTGGAAGGACTGGGGGTGTTTCTAGTTTTGACTTTTGGGTGACCAGGTCCCTGCAAAGCCTGATTCCTTGAAGATGTCACTTCAGCATATTGCATCCTTGAGCCTGTCTCGTTTTGTATTTCCTTGGGAAGTTTCTGTTCTCCAGCAATGTAAAACCCCCTTTTTCTACTTGAGGAACCTCCGTGGTCACTTTCACCATGTTAAACAATGGTCTGATTTGGCATGGAAAAAAAACAGTGCAAGCAATTGTTGCTTGTAAATCTTAATGTTTCAGGCCCTGGGAACAGTTGGAGTAGCTATTTAATGAGAAGATGTCTGATGCCACATGGTAAGATCCTAAAGGCTCTAATTGCTCCCGAGAGAAGGCTGTCAGGGTTAAGTAACCTCACTCAGGTTGTGTCCACGGAGCAGCAAGAGCAAAGCACAGCAGGAGGCAGGAGCAGAGGCGGAAAGGCAGAGACCCTGAGATCCTTGGACCTGGAAGTATTTCTGCGGTTGTGTACTGAGCTGTCTTCATCTTCAGTGGGTACCTGCTGGCTGACTGCGGGGGCCCCCAAATGCTCGAACAAATGACTGACTGTTTCTTGGGCTTAGTTGCCTTCTAATTTGGAACCCAAATTATACTTCTTTAATCTTCTCTTTCATTTAAATACAAAACCCAATGCAACTCAACCCAACCCCAAACTCTGTTCCTGCCCCCCCCCATTTAAACTTTGTTTTACTTGTGTATTACTCATTTGTTTTTTCACCACACAAATATTTGCCAAATGCCTTTTGGTTTTCGGGTACTGCCCCAGTCACAGGGCTGTGTCTCAGAATTCATTGTTAAGTTTAGGGGCGGTTGCCAGCAGGTGGGGAACAGAGGCACAGCACACCTACCAGAAGGGGGCGCCTCCTAAGCCAGGACCCCACGCAGATGCTAGTGTGTGTGGCAAACCAATAGCACTCTCCTGGCCAAAAACAGGAGACTAGCGAAGTTCTGTCACAGAACAACAGCAGCAATAATAATAATGTTCACTGTGTGTGTGTGAGGCTTTTCAGCAACTGGGCTCAAAACGACCTCTTAATCCAATTGAAACAAGAAGCCCTTCATGTGTCTCCTCCCTGCAGCCCATGGAGGTGGGTATTCATGCTGACAGCAGCCCTGTGCTGCTGTGCTGCCCGGCTGCCCTGCCTGTGGCCATTACATGTGCCTAAGTGGGTTTGGGAGCCATAACCTTGGGATTAAGCAAGAAAAATGGAGGCGAGAGCCTGGCTCACTGCAGCCACAGCAATTCTGTCTTCTTTTGATATGGCTGCGACTTAAATTGGGCCAATGGCGAGGGCAGATAAACGTTATGGATTTGATGTAATCCCAGACCTCAGATTGAGGCTGAGCTTGACCCTTCCCTTGGAGCACTTTTGTGCAACTCTGCAGCTAGACAGCGTGCGGCAGCAAGAAAGGAGACACAGGAAGCATATCGGTTCAGCTTGTCAAACCAGGAGAGAGGATGACAACAGGAGCAAGGCAAGGGATGCACAGTGACATGGATTGAAACACAAAAGAAAATTCTGGAAGACAAGCAGAGTTGTCTTTGATGTGGAGGATGATTTTCCATGGTAGGATTTGGAGCTGAGGTTGGGAATTTTATTTTGGCTATTTAGAAATCTGGTTTGTGGGTCTGGTGCCATGGATCAACAGGCTAATCCCACATGGGCACCAGTTCTGGTCCTAGCTGCTCCACTTCCCATCCAGCTTGCTGATTGTGGCCTGAGAAAGCAGTAGAGGCCTGCCCAAGGACTTGGGAACTTGCACCCAGCTATTTCCCATATTGTTCCTTGGTAGGAAGCTGGAATTGAGAGTGGAGCAAGTAGTGGAACCCAGGCCCTCTGATAACTGCTGTGCCCATTGCTCACCCATGATCCCTTTAATTTCACACACAGTGCCAGGGCTTCTTTGGGTGGTCTCTTGCTTACAGCAAAGTTGGATTTATCCTCTGCTGTCTCCTCACCATGGTGTTGAATAAGCACTTTTCCCCACTCCTGTATGCGACAGCCAGTATGTAAAGGTACTGATGGACCAGCCGTCTGCCTTTCTCCTCAACTGCTCCTTGGTTCTGGGATTCTTTGGGTTCTTCAAAGACAGAGGTATGGACTGGCAGGTCTGAACCTGGAGGCCAGCTAGTCAGCTGGAATCCCTGTGGTTGGGGATGCTGCAGGGTGGAGCAGCGTGGAGCCTGCTGCTGGGAGGCTGAGTGTAGAGTGTCAGGCCTACTCACGTTACAGAGGACTGGCTCCTGAACTGAAAGGTCATGGATCTGATGTGCCATCCAGAGCTTCACAGCACTGCTGCATGCCACCTCCATTCAGGTTGGGTTGAACATTTGAGTAGGATGGTCCCTGATCTTCCAGGTAGATTAGTAGATGCCCTAGACCCACTGGGACAGCTCTCTCACTAAGGTTCCTACTGAGCCTCTTTCTTCCTCCTTCATCTGACCATTGGCTCCTTTCCCTGCTTTTGAAGTACTGGTGGTCTTTGGGGTGCACATTTGGAACAGCACTTAAGATGTTACTGAGGGCATCTACATCCCACATTGAAGTACCTGGGTTTGAGTCCTGGCTCTATTCCCAATTCCGGCCTCTTGCTGGTTCACACCCTGAAAGGTAATAGCTGATGGCCTGAGTATTTGAGTCTGTCACCCACATGGGATTTTCAGATTGAATTCTTGACTCCTCGCTTCTGCCTCGCTGAGCTCTAGCTATTTTGGACATTTGGGAGACAAATTAGTAGATAGAAGATCTCTGTCTGCCTTTCAAGCAAAATAATAAAGAAAGGAAAGAAAAAGAAGGAAGGAGGGAAAGAAGGAAGAAAGGAAGAAATGAAGGAAGGAAGGGAGGAAATGAAGGAAGGAAGGAAGAAGGAAGAAGGAAGGATAATCATTCTGATGGGAGATCTTCCAGGTCTCTCACACAGATGCAGGGTCCCAAGGCTTTGGGCCGTCCTCCACTGCTTTCCCAGGCCACAAGCAGGGAGCTGGATGGGAAGCGGAGCAGCCGGGATATGAAATGGCACTCATATGGGATCCTGGCGTGTACAAGCTGAAGATTTAGCCATTGAGCCATCATGTTGGACCCAGGAAAGTCAGTCTTTAGTGATCTTCAGGACTTGGCTCACTCAAGTTGCTCTTTTGGGCAGTCTCATCTACCCATGACAACTGAACTCACCCTGTGCACCAGCAATTGCCTGGCTCTTGTTTCTAGAAGCCTCTTTCTAGAACACTGAACACCTCTATGGAATTTCCCTTCCCCAGTTGGTACTTAATCTCTTACTTCAGCCTGCTTACCCTCCTGACTCTGTCTACCCTGCTCACCTCATCAATCCATCCTAAAATCCTCCTGCCTACCATTCTTGACTCTTCCCTCTCTCTGTCTCTCTCTTCATACTCACTAGGTGACCAAGCCCCGCTGATTTCTATCTTTTAAATATTCACCTAGCCAAGAAGGTATTTATTGGCCCTTTGCACCCAGTACTGAGCCAGTCTTTACACTGGCTCCACAGCCACTGTGAGCCACACACATTTCACTTCATGGTGGGGACTGCCCTGGGCATTGTAGCAGGTTTAGCAGCATTTTCTTGCATTAGAGCTGCTGAAGCAATGTACCCGAGACTGGCAGCTATAGCTCTTGCAAATTTAGAGGTTCCAGGCCAAGGTGCTAAGTGGGGTGGTTTTTTGGGATGTCTCTTGCTGGCTTCTGAGTGGCAGCCTTCTTACCACGTCTTCATTCAGCTGCTTCTCTTTGTGCCTGGTTTTTCTTCACAAAAGCACACCCTAAAGGTTTCTTTGGAATTTATCACCCTAGAAAAGCCTTTAATCTCCAAATAGAGATAGATTGAGGTACGCAAGGTTGAGACCTAGGAATGGGGGCAGCAGTGATAGGGACACAACTCAACCCACAGAACCTGGTCTCCACCCACTAGACCCATTAGCAGCCTACATCCCAAGCTGAGATGACAACCAACAGATGCCTCCAGATAGTGCCAGCACTCCATATAGCAGACATTTTAAGTAACGACTACATATCACAATTACTTGGAGAAGCTAAAACAAAAACCAGAAAACACAGAGATCTTTGGTTTCCTTTGTTTTTGGGATAGGGTCCAGGCAGGGATATTTGGCAGAAGTATTCCAGACAATTCTAAGTTACAACCAGAGATGAGAATTCTCCTGAAATGTTGGAATGAATAAAACAGATTTTAAATAACAAATTTCAAGATTAGAAATGTAAACGCAATTAAGATTATACTATGCATAATGGTTTGTGACATTTTCTTTAACAATGTCTTGAACATTTTTTTTGCACCATTAGATAATCTACAATAAGAATTTTTGTGAGTATCCAGTCATATGTGCTGTGAGTCATTTAATTAAGGCCCTATTAGGTATTTTTGATGGTTCAAACTCGCCTCTATTGAAGTAATACTGTAAAGAATATTCTTGCCTTTTTTTTTTCTTTGTAAGCAGCCTGATCATATTCTTAGGATAAAATTTGACAGGCAGAAAATGTAGGTCAAAGAGGTGAATATTTGTGTGGTTTTTGACCCATATTAGTAAATTGTTCCTCAGAAGTTTTATATTAATTTGCATTCTTCCAATAGACAATATAAAAAAGCCATTAGCCAATGTCCTCACCAGCTTTGGATATTTCAATTTTTGCATTAAACAAACATGGTTCCTTGTTTCAATTCGAGTTTTTTTGATTATTATGGAAGCTAAACTCTTTATTTTTTAACAACATGTATTACCAGAGTTTTTCCATTTTTGAACTGCTTGTCTATCCTATTTGTTCATTTTTTTTTTTAAGATTTATTTACTTTATTACAAAGTCAGATATACAGAGAGGAGGAGAGACAGAGAGGAAGATCTTCCGTCCGATGTTTCACTCCCCAAGTGACCACAACGGCCGGTGCGCGCCGATCCGAAGCCGGGAACCTGGAACCTCTTCCAGGTCTCCCACAGGGGTGCAGTGTCCCAATGCCGTCCTCGACTGCTTTTCCAGACCACAAGCAGGGAGCTGGATGGGAAGTGGAGCTGCCGGGATTAGAACCGGCGCCCATATGGTATCCTGGGGCGTTCAAGGCGAGGACTTTAGCCGCTAGGCCATGCTGCCGGGCCCACTATTTGTTCATTTTTAGTATTTTTATTTTTAAGAGATTTGCCAGTCGATTATGGATATTTTTATCTGATAAATATTGTACATATATTCTTAAAATCACTTATTTTACTAGTTGTAAGGCAAAAAGACAGAGCTCTCACATCCAATGGTTTACTCCCTAGGTGCTTGCAGCAGCTTGGGCTGGGACACATGCTGGGAACTCAGGCTGAACCTCCTTTGTGGTAGCAGGGACCTACCTACTTGAGCCTGCCAGGGTGTCTGTCAGCAGAAAGTTTACATTGAGAATAGAATCAGGACTCTGAGCCCAGACACTCTGATATGGGATTCTGGTACCTCAAGCTGAGTCCACTATACCAAATGTCTGCTCCTGCAAATCTACAAATCTACAAGTCTACAAATCGATCTATGTTCCTTCCTTCCTTCCTTCCCTCTTTCCTTCCTTCCTTTTTTTTTTTCCTTTTTTCCTTCATCAAGTTATTGATTGCCTTGGTATTTGTTTATGTCATTTTAATTTGTAGAAGTAGCTTTGATGTGGTTAACAAAAATTATAATTTTCTTCTTCCCCTGATTTTACTTACAGGGAAATCTTTGTTCTGGTCTGCATTGTTTTATTTACCTGATCTGTAATTTGTTTTAGCAGCTTAAGTTCAGATTTTCCATATTCTTTCTTTTCAATTTTTTAAAAATTTAGAGCCATTTTATTTGCAGATTTTCCAAATCTCCATGATGATTTTGCATAAATGTCCATTAAGTTAAGTATTTATAGATTTCCAGTATTCCAAGTTACATATTAGACCCATGCAATAACACTTCTAGTCTCAAGTATTCTTCATGAGTCTTTGTAAAGTGTGTCATTTTCTTTCTAAAAGTCTGTACTATTTTGTCAGATATATTTCAAGGTATTTTTATTATTATTGGATATGAAGGCTACTACCCATTCTATTTACTAGTTGTTTTCTTGGCTATTTAGGAAGCTATTATTTTAGGTAAATTGATTTTAAAATTTTCCAGTTCAACAGTAAGCTCCCTTCAGGACTAGGGAGAGGAGCTTTCTCTGGTCCTCACTTAGTTCCAACTTTGGATCCCCACCCTATCTTGCAATGACCATCAGGGTCCGGAGCCCCCCACCCCAAAACACACACACACACACACGCACACATGCACACATACACACACACAAATTGGAATAGATGGACCGAGAACAACAAGGAAAGCTTGGAGCCAGACAGGAAATGGTCAGCATGGACTCACACATGCCTTACCAGGTAGGACACAAAGATTAGTTATTCCTCACTAAGATAGTGAAGATTTCTCTGCACACCCTTCCTAAAACTGTTCTGTACTTCGACTGTTGACATATGCCTTGTTAGAGTTATAAGCCAGTTTAGACTATCCCAAAATCTGCCAAGTTCAGTAAAATTAAGCTTCAACACAATAAACTGCTGAATGCTAAAATGAAAATAGTCACAAGACAGCTAAATAGTACCTATAGCCATTTTAAGGTGTATAGCAGCCGGTTCTGTGTATAAACCAAAACTGAAATGTCAATGAAGTAGTCAGAGGATGTGGTTAAGAACTTGCATTTTTTAACATATTTGTTACTCAATATCATGTCAATTAATTCCATAATATTGCAAATTGATGTTGATGTTATGTTGTGGCTTTTAATTGATTGGGATGATATTCTGCCAGCTCTGCTTTCAAGCCAGAGATGGTCTCCCCAAGAAACCGTTGAATTTATCTGGACAATAAGATGCTGGACTCTATGCTTGCAATGAAAGAATGTTACCTGAATTTGAACTGTAATACTGTAAGAAGGTGAAGGAATCCACCTTGGGGAGAGGGTATGGGGAGGGGTTGGGGGAACCCCAGAGCCTATGAGACAGTGTCACATAATGCAATGTAATCAATAAAAAATAATATAACAAAAGAAAAAAATTTCCAGTTCAATATATAGTTTTAGTGGTTTTTATCTGGGAATTTTCTGAGTTGATGATTGTAGATAATGCAAATAATGCTAATACAGTTTCCTTTCAATCCTTGCATTTTAAAAAAGATTTATTTATTTGAAAGGCAGAGTAACAGAGGGAGAAGGGAGAGACAGAGAGATAGAGAGAAAAGATCATCCATCCTTTGGTTCCCTCTCCAAATGGCTACAACTGCTAGAGATGGGCAGATCCAAAGTCAGAAGCAATAAATTTCTTCTGGGCATCCCACGTGGATACAGGGGCCCAAGTATTCGGGCCATCTTCCCCTGCTTTTCTAGGTGCGTTAACAGGGAGCGGTATTGGAATAGAATCCCTGAACCTCCAACCTCTGCCCATAAGGATGCCTTCACCATAGGCAGCCTCTTAACCCACTACACCGCAGCACCAGACCCCATTTTTGCATTTCTTGTTGTCTTACACATTGACAAGTATCCAGAAAGAAATTCAACTGTGACAACACTGAACATACTAAAATTGCCCTTGATGTGATTTCACCTTTAACCTGTTCTCCTACGAGATTGGCCAACATTGTGTAAGGCTGCTTGCTGTTCTGCCTTTGTCTTGATCAGATTTGTGTGTTGGCATTATGCTAACTTCATAAAATAAATAGGAGAGGTTTAAAAATTTATTTAACTATTTTAGAAGTATTTTTGAAATTTTTTTGAGGAAGTTATCTATTTTACACAGTTTAAAAAATGTTGTAATGGGGTAAGAAGATTTTGTTTAAGCAATAATATTTTCATATCTCGTCTTTTGCTATTTGCCTTCCTCTCCCCAGCACTAGTCACTCTCTTGTTCACCTTCTCATATAGACCCACTGCATTGGAAGCACCTGCCCAGGCCTCCACTTGGAGCAGTCCCCCCACTCAGCACTTAGTTTTATTACAGACATGTGTCCATCTGTGTATCATTCCATCAGCCAGTGGACCCTGGGGAGCTGTGGCCATCTTGTATCCTCACTATTGAGCACAGGGCCAGGTAGACACCAGGCATCCTTAAATGGAGGCTGAATTTATCTTGAATGTCAGATGGTGCTGAGACTAGCAGTCCCATTTGTAGGGGTTCCCACTGCCTAGTGATCCACAAAAAGTGATCAGGTACAAAAGAGTATTTGTTAAACAAAAACAAGGTGAAACCTGTTCCATACTGACAAAAAAAATCATTATCATGGACTAACCAGACCCAAGTACATTCTAGTTCTTCTGTGGAGTTGCCATAAGGAGTGTACAGTTACGGGGAGTGTACAGTAATGGGAAGAAGCGGCCTAGAAAAAGGAGACAGCTTGTCCTGAGGCTTCCCCAGCAAGCATTCTGACTGTCAATCTCTGGCCCTCAGTCTCCACATGACCAGACAGGGCATCAGGCAGTTATTTCTACTGATGTATAAAAGGGCTTTTGGTAAGTGGCAAAGAAGCAATAACTCACAACAGCAAAAGAAGAACATTTTAATATTTTAGCATTAACTTTTTAAACTCCTTAGATCGCTGAAACAGAGTGCAAAATTTTGTATCTTGCATTTTTTTTCTGCAGAGAGGATTTTTAAGAAAATCTTAAAAGCTACCTACTCGATGGGTTACAAATTCCGGAAATCCTGATGAAATACAGGAAATGTTCTTTATACCTACCCAAATTCCTCATTACATCATCCGTTCAATCAATCCAGCATTTGTAGAGCAGCTTCCAGGATGAACACATTTTGCTTTTGTAATTGAGGAAGCAAAAAAGGATGTGAACCATCCCCTGCCCTTTAGAAATGTAAGGTGAGACAAGGAGAGGAGAAAAATAAATGTGGAAAGTCAACAAATAAGACTTCAGATGTAAGAAAAAGGTGCCTTGGCTTTGGGTACCATGGACACTTAAAAAGTGGCGAGAAAAAGAATGTAATAATATGTAACCATGCTGGAAACTAGAGAGGAAGTTTCTCTTAGTAAAAAATGCAGTTATTCCCATTAAGTAATCTCACACAGAGGCCATGGTGGAAGTTGGAGGACTTGGTTTATGGAGATTGGCAATGGAATTGGCTTAATCAATGAATTCAGGTTCGTATTCCTATTGCCCCCAAAATCTTTGGGTTGGAGTTGTGCAGCTTGTATAAATCTCAAGATGGGAAAAATATTCTTGCCATTAAAGGTGGGAGTGAGAACCAAAATTGTGCCCAGGATTATAGCTGAGGTCATGGGAGGTGCTACCCAGCATGAAAGCTCTCGGGACCAGGCTGTATGCTCAGAGAAGCCTGAGTGTCAAGTCTTCCGAAAGACTGTTCTGGGTTTTCAGAATATATACATATGGATATGCACATACATATATGTATACATATACATATGCATGTTTTTGTAATTATCAAGAAAGATAGCTTCAAGAATGCAAATTTCAAGGTGCCCAAAAAGTCCAGTTCCGTGAAAGACAAATAACAAACTCAGCAAATGAATGAACCAATAGTCAAGAAAAGGAGATGATAGAGCAACCAGCAATTTTAAAACGTTTCGAAAAAAATCTAAGTATTTTCAAAGATAAGGGAGGGCACAGAAATGATGACATAAGAGCAGAAAGCTGTGGCCAGTATCATGGCATAGAAGATGAAGCTACCACTTGCAACACTGGCATTCCATATGGGCAATGGTGCAAGTCTCAGCTTCCAATAAAGCTTTTTTTTGTTGACATGCCTGGGAAAGCAGTTGAAGATGGCCCAAGTGCTTAGGTCCTTGAACCCACTTGGGAGCCTCAGAAGAGGCTCTTGGCTCCTAACTTCTGGCTTTGGACTGGCCCAGCTCTAGCTGTTGTGGCCACCTGGGGGGTGAGCTGGTGAATGGAAGATTTCTCTCTGTAATTGTGCTTCAAATGAACAAAATTTTTAAAATCTTTAAAAAAAAACAAAGGGAATGAAACAAGAACAAGTGGTTATGAGAAGATTAGAAACTTGAGAAATGCAGAAATAATTACTAGAATTTTTAAAAAAAAGTCTGATTTACGGGTGTAACAATTAAAAGTCATGCCAAAACTTAATAGCCTAAAATATTAAATACTTGTCATCTCACAGTTTCTTTGTGGCAGTAATTTAGGAATGACTCAACTGGCTGATTTTATTCTGTATCTCTCATGAGGTTGTAGAGGAGCCGTTAGTCAGATCTGGAGTCATTTGAAGGCTTGGCTGATGCTAGGGAGCCCACTCCTAAGATGGGCCAAGTCAGATGGTTGCTGTCAAAAGCCTCCATGCCTCTCCATGTGGGTCTTTCTTCATAATGCTTCTTATATGCTCTTACAACATGACAGCTGCCTTCCGCTGGAGCACGTGATTCTAGAGAGGACAGGAGTCAGGAAACCAAAGTGCTTTCTAAGGCTGAATCTTGGAATGGATACACCATCAATTCTACCGTGTTCTCTTCACTACTGAGAGTCGATAAAACCAGCCCTTACCCAGAAGGACAAGATTAAGACTGCACCTCCTGGAGAAAAGAGTATCAAAGAGTTTGTAGGTGTTTTTCAATCATGCCATGGGTCACATAACATGTTATTCACAGCAAAAGACGAAGTGGAAGGCCAGAAGACAGAGATGAGTAAATGTCTCAAAATGTGACACAAAGAAGTAAAGGTGTGAAAGCATGAAAGTAGGGGGTCTAGATGACAGTTGGAAAAGCCCATATTTGTTCATGGGAGTCCCAGGAGCAAGAAATAGAGAAGGGGCAGAAGTAATATTTGAAGGTTTTAAGACTAAAGAAGTATTTCCCCAGCTGAAAAATACCAAAAGGGCCAACAGTTACCTTGGCAGGAGAGCAATGTGTACAGTGCTGGAGCTAGAGTCATCCAAAATACTTCGGAGTGGCAGTGGGAAGGTTGTGTGTGAGGTCATGCTGGGGGTTTGGGAGGGACCGGCTGGGTTGGGCTGTTAAGGTGGTGTCTATGCATCATCAGCTGACCCTTCCCTGACTCCTGGAATGCCATCCTCCCCATTCTGAACTATCAAAAAACTGGCAAAACAGAGTGAAGAAGCCCTGGCCCTCTGGCACCCAGAACAGAACATCGATGTCTGCCTGAAGACACTACTTATCATGAGACACCAGGTTACTTTGGGCCCTAAGCTTCCCTCTCTGGCCCTCAGACCTCCAATGCCAAAATGCTACAATCGGATGAAGACGTTTACTTCTGCATCGAGCCCTTGACTTGCTACCCTCCTGTTTATTTTCACCCCACCCCCCAACATTGTAATTAGCCGTCAGACTTGGTTTTCCCTACAGACTCAGAGACAGGAGTAAGTGTTAATTTGCACATTTGCAACTACCCAGAGCCTTTCTTAGTGGTCCACTTGCAACCTGGCAGTTTTGAGAGATGTCGGATTCACTGAGGAGGGTAGGAGTAGTGGCAAGGAGGCAGAAGGTGGCACATTTCAACCCCAGCCTGGACACATGGCAGCTTACAGACAGGATGGCATTGCTGCGAAGAGGCAGAAGTCTATACCCAAACCCAGGGGAGGCCAACGTCACTGCTTGCTCAGGAGTCACCATTTTGGCTGGAAGACTAGTCACTTTAAGAAAGAAAACATGATGGGTGTGGAAGAGGGATCCCTTTGGCCAAGCAGTGTGATTGGAACTCGGGAGAGCTATTTCTGAGGGTCTGGTCTCTGCCCTTGGTTCCCTGGAGTACTGCCTCTGTGTGCTGAGGCTGCTATTGTCGAAGAGTCAATGAAGTGGGGTCTTAGGAACAAGTTTGGGAGAAAGAAAACGGGGAAAGCGCCACAATGGCTGGCAAAGAAAACCAGAGTCCTAAAGACACAAGTTTATTTGCCACATCAGCTTTCACAGTTGGTTCATGGCCCTTTCGTGGTTCTTTTTTGGACTGGTGCTGTTGTGGTGCCTTGCTCTCCGTGAGTTTCTTTCTCATGGCCTGTAAGCTATTTGAAAGTCAGGTAACTAGAAAGCATCACTCGTTCTTCCTCCCTTCCAGGAAAACAAGAAGTTCCCAGTGTCACCTGCCAGGGTGACTGTTGATTCCTCTTGGTCTCCTTTCTATTCCCTGCAGAGCAATGAGGAAAAGAAGGTGCTGCCTTTGTCTCTACCACTTTCTCCCCTAATCATTTAGTCTCGTTCTAACTCTCTCAACCCTGTCTCTTTCTTGCTCTATTTGGGTCTTGTTCTTTGGCTGGGTCTGCTCCATGGCCAAGGTGCACCGCCGTTCAGCCTTGCAGGCCTACCGCCACCTCTCATCGCACACAGCAGGCCCATTCTGGGTTGTATTTTCAACCTTGTTTCGGGCTCCCTGGGCGGTGTGCATGCTGAGTGGCTGCGGTTCTTGGAGCTGTCTGGATAAGCTTTTATTTTAGTGACCCTGGGCACACCACAGGCTGAGCTCACGCTGCAGACTAAGACCTGACCGCTTTTTATGTTATTCTGTCAAAAGGGGTATCTGTGGGAGGGCCATGAATTCAGGCCAACAGTTTGGGGGTAGTTGCATGTTGAGTGTGTGGGTGTGTGTGTACATGTGTATGCATGACTGGTATAGCAGAGATTTATTGATTTATTCTGGGACTGCTGTTTGATTTCTATAGTAGCTTCCCCTGACCCCATTGTCTTTTTTTTTTTTTTATCAGAGAAGGAGATTGGCAATGCTTCCAGCTACTGAGCAGACCTTTATGCTGTGGCAGTACCAGGGCTGTTGTGTGTCATGCTGCAGGTAGCGGATTCAGCAATGAGGGTGGGTTTGAGTGAGGAGGGGAAAAGAGCAAAGGGGTCCAGGCGAGGGTTAGCAACAGCCTGCAGGCCACGAGGCTGACAGCTTCTTCTCTCTTGCAGCTGGACAGGAGCCAGGGGACATTTGAGGCATGTGGCAGCTTTTGCAAGTTGAGGGATCCTACAGGACTGTCATTAGCGGGGAAGCGTGCTGTGTGGAAGAGGAAGCTAGGGCGGGTCTGGAGGGGAAGGTCAGCTTTGCCATCAATCTCAACAGCACCCAGAGTGTTAACAACAGTTAGTTACCAGAGACCGGGGTGCTGGCTGACAGGGACTGGTTTCATGGCACTCAGAGTTTTGTGGGCAAGCCAGGGAAAGAAGGCTGCACCCAGATTCCTGATGGCACAGTAGGAAGTCCTCTGTTCTGAGCGTTGGATCACCCTGCACATCTCAACCAGGTCCTGGGCCCTGAGTTTCTTGGCTACCATGCAGCTGTGGCTCACATTTCTATGATGTTAACTCAGAAGCTTGGCATTTCCCCCACAGATATTTGCCCGATCACTCTTTCATTACCAGCGCTAATCCCCAGCCACATTGCCAGTGGCTGGCAGGTGCCTGTGTACCTCTGCCACCCTCCACGGCTTGTCCATGCTACTCAGTCCTCAGCCTAACTTTTTCCCTCTCAGGTGAATGCCCCCTCCCCTCTGCCCCATCAGGAACTCCATAGAAAAAGCAGATCCCAGTGGTCCACATCTTCACACAACTGTTCCCAGGAACGTCCTGCATCTGCTGCTGCATCCTTGGAAGGCTTTGTCCTTGCTGATGAATACAAGCTCACTTCCCACAAGGATGGATGCATTGGTCAGTCTTACCAGTTCTCTCAATCCAGAACAGCCCTGGCATATGGCAGCAATCAATGAGTTTGGTTGAATGAGTGGGTGATGGAGTCAGCATACGGGGACAGCTTTTCTTTATGGGAGGTATGGCTGAAGACAGGGAGACCACCCCACCATCTCCTGGATTTCCCAGACAGATAACCCCTCCTTCACCCCTGCATCAGGCCAATCCTGTAAATAACTTTTAAGAGATGCAGTCTTCCTTCCTCCAATTCTCTGAAATGTTAAAATCCCTTGTTTCAGTTCCTGGCAAACTTTCCATCCTCACAGGGCCAAGATGGTTTGCTTTCTCACTCTCCCAGGCCCTAGGCTTCATTACCATGACCTCTTGCAACGTCGCGGGCAGCGCCTACTGCTCATTCGCCCCAGGGGACAGCAGAACTGGCATGCAATGCCCACCTTTGCCCCCATGGCGTTGGGAACATAATGGCATTTTCCCTTGCGTAAACCTCTAGTGCTTGTGTCTCCTTAGCAGCACTCACAGTTTAATGGTAACATGGATCTGCCCTTGGTCAGGGGCTTCTGGCCTAGTGACCAGGCCTGCAATAAAGCCCCTACTGCAGCAGACCTTCTGAGGGTCAGTAACCATTAAGAGAGATGGAAAATTGACAATAGCATTGAACTATTTGGGCTATTTGGAGAGCTATTGTTAATATGTGCAAGGGACATGGTATTTCTTGTTTAGACCCTCTTCAATTTGCCAGGGAGCACTGTGGATGGAAGATGTGAGCCAAAGGCCTGAGATGGAAGGACATATAAATGATGTGGACCCATCCCACTGTTCCAAGATGTAACAGGCTTAGGTCTTCCTCTGCTGGAGGTGGTGCTGCTTTTCTCACTAGATGTTTCTTCCCTTGGCCACCGGCTGCATGCTCAGCCACTCAGCAGCACCTGATCTGCACGGTGCATCCTCTGCTTAATGTATCAGGTACAATGGTGTCACACAGGTCAGGAAGAGTGCTCAGGCAGTGCCCCAGAATAAGGCAGGAAGCCGTGGACCAAAATGCTCGCTTTCATATAATCATAAACTTGAATGTGCATTTTTCCAAAAGAAAGAAAAATCACCACTCTCCTTTTGATTACACTTTTACACAGATTAATGTCACTTTCCTTTCCAGCAGTATTGGCTGCAGGGTTCAATTTAGTGCAGCAGGACCTGGATAAGGAATGCACCGTGAGAGCTGCCCAGGGACAGCACTCTTTCTCTCTCTCTCTCTCTCTCCTCTCTCTCTGATTCTCTGAGGTGGGTGAGATGAAGGAAGGGGGGAAGAAAGAAAGGAAAAACCCCAGAACTTGCAGACATGCACACATCCCTGTGTGAGCTGCTACCACAGCTGTGGCCGCTGCTTGGCTGCATCTAAGATGGCACCTTGGTGCCCTGCCACATTCGGTCTCCTTGGTACCGAAGCGGCGCTCAGCTTCTTGTCACTGAGTGGATGATGATTATCTGCACCAGGTCTCAAGGGTGCTCGAGCTTTGCTGGCGATGGGAGTGGAGCTGCTTTAGCTGAAGGATTTTAAAAGCTATACAAGGCCAAAGAACCATTACCAGTCACTTGCTGGGTGATGCGTGCTGGACAGGGGCTGTGGTGGGAGGTGGGGTGCCAGGGAGTGCCAAGGGAAGGGCAGGAGATCTTTATATCCCTTTCCTGTCCTCTCCCTTTTCCCCCTCGTCGTCTCCCACCTCTCCACCTCCCCACGCCTTTTTAGCCACTGTACCCTTGCTGAGGCATGACAAGGTTATGTCAGTGTGGTCTGAGAATCTATTGATCACAGCCATCAAAAGATCTTTGCGGGAGTTTGGGGATTTGGTGCTTTGCATAACACCCCCCCCCAACATGCACACACAACTCTGCTCATCTCAGTTAACCCCTCCTGTCCTGGCTTAGGCTCCCATTACCCTGGAGTGCAGCTGTTGGCAAAACTTAAAACTTACTCGTTTCTGTGACAGCTGCTTTCCGAACTATACTCTTAAGGCTGTCAAAACCATTGTAATTACTATTATAACAGAGCTCAGGTGCATGACCCAGGAAGGCTGGGAGGGAGGGATCAGAGGAGGTGTAGGAATAGGAAAAAAACCCACCTACAGATGCCAAGCCCTTACTCTGTGTGCTCAGACATGCTTGTTCATGCACAAGTGCATACACGTGCACATGTGCACACTGCCTTGACCTCCCCCAGGAGGACTGTGAGAAAAAGACTCCATCAGCAGAGAAGATCTTGTTGATCTTCTATTGTCTTTTAACGGGGTGAGGGAGAAATGCCAGAAATCCCTCAGTCCCCACTCTGTTCCTGACATGCACTTCTTGCACATGACCTGTGGAACAGCACCATCCGAGGTGCAGGGATAAGCAGTGTCTAAACCAAGTAGAGTTTCTTGCCTTTTGCACCCACTGCCACACAGCCAGCTGCCTGTCCTCAGAGCTTGTGTGCTTCTGAGTCCTTGCCTGGATCCCCTCACTGGATGACTGAATTGGGATCACTCCTTGTGTCATTTGCACAAATGTATAAGCACATTCTCATTGAAAAATAAGCTTAAAAAGGCAAGGGTAAGAAAATATCTAGGGTGCTTCATTTGGGGGCCTGCAGAAATAGGAGAAATAGGAAAAGTCTTTTGATGGCATGAGCTGCCAAGACAAATGACACCCAAGGCAGGTGTTTGGTACAGTGGTTAAGGCACCACATGGGACGCCTGCACCTAGATGCCTGGGGTAGAGTACTGGCTCTGCTGCTGATTCCAGCTCCCTGCTAATGCACACCCTGGGAGGCAGCAGATGTTGACTTAGTATACAGGTTCCTGTCACCTGCTCAGGAGATCTAGATTGAGCTCCTGGCTTTATCCTTTCAAGCCATTGTGGGCATTTGGGGAGTGAACCACCAGCAGTAGATTGTCTCTCTCTCCCTCCCTTCCCCATTCTCTCTTTTTCTCATTCTCTGCCTTCCAAATAGAATGAAAGAAAACAAGCTTAAAACATTTTTGAAAATGACACTTATCTTTTAGCTGAGGAAACACTGTTCCACTGGAGATCTTTGTGTCAGGTAGATTGCCCACATGGAAGGGCAATTACATGTGGCAGTCCAGGTGCTTCTTGCAGCAAGTGAGAGGTGAGAGTTCCCTGGAAGGAACCTGGATGCGCCGTACTTGAGGGCACTTGCCCACTGGTGTCCTGGAAGGGTGCAGGGAAGCCAGGTCAATACGCAGCAAGGTGGGAGGGAGGGTCCTGGGCCAGAGGCTGCAGCATGCAGAGGGAGAGGATGGGTGTTGGCACCACTATGCTTTGCACAAAGTGGTCAGGAACCCCTGTAGGATGGAGGGCATTCTCCAACTCCAAGACTGTGGTGGGGGTCAGGTCCTGGCTGGGGGTCACCATGTAGCCCCTCCTCCACACACACACTCCATCCAGGGTAGGGGAGAGTGTTCAGGTACTGAGGGACCAGGGCTCAGTCAGCATCAACTAGTACCTGCTGACTTGTGGTCACATCTGGCAACAGAAGTGCTTTTGCTTTGCTTTCTCTCTGTCTGTGTCTGTCTCTTTCCCCTATCCCTCTCTGCCAGATGCAGTGCTTAGAAACTCTTTGTGCTGTGGCGTGAATCACCTGCTGGAGGGAGGCAAGAGTTGGAGGCTGAAGTAGGTGGGGAGGAAAGCTGGGAGCAGAGAAAGCTCGGCAGAGTTCAGGAAGGAGTGTCTCGCTCCAAGCCTCTCTGAATCAGACCCTCCATCCTTCACTGTCCTTGAAGCTTCACCTGCAGAGATGATATGCTGCTGCTGCAGTGGTCTGGACAGCTGGTGGGGCCTCATGCTGCCTTGAAACACCTCGGAGTTGGCTCTGGGTTGGAATCTAGGCACTTGTGTTCACACTGGGGGTCTCAGGGTTCTCTTGTAACTGCAGTGGGGTTTGCCTGAAGGAGAGCTGTGATTCAGAGGCAGTGGAGTCCTGGCTCTGGGCTCTGAACTGAGAATGGGAAGCTCCTGGTCACCTCCCAGTGTGGTGTGGCACAGCATTCCTGCCTGAGTGGGTGCCCACAGAGGGCGCATGGGGTACCCAAGCCATTGCGCACTCACAGTCTGCAGCCAGCAGGAGAGGAAGAAACCCTCCCCTTTCTTCCCTCCATGTCTGTGCTACCTTCAGAGTTGTGGGTCATAGATTCAGGCTGATTTTCCCCCCAGGACCATCTACTTTCAGATGAGCATGCACACACCATGGCTTTCTTCCCGAGCTCCCACTGTTCAAGCTGATAGGCTAGGAAAGCAGGGTATAGTCCTCAGTGTGACTGGTACAGCCAGTCCTAAATCAGGTGACAACTTCCTCCAAAAAAATATTTAGTTTCAAGCAATCAGAAAGTTAGGCACATGTGACTCTGTGTGTGTGTGTTTCATTCATGGGCTTATCCCTCTGTAGCTCCAAACAGACATGAAATACAACTTGAACTTGGCTTTTATGATGCCCTGTGTATTTCTGATGATAAATAAAACATGGAAACAGATTCTCCAAACCCCTACCCACTTCCAGAAGGGTCCTCCTCCACCTCCTCCCATCCTCAGTTTCACTTCTGCTTTGTTTTTCTTTCGTTTCTTCTTGAGGTTCTTGTGCCTTCTGAATACCTTTGTAATGAGGAGCTGTCTCCCCACCTCTTCTCACTTCTGCTGTTTTGTGATCTTGCCGGTTTAATGAGAGCACAGTCAATAACTATGGAGAGGTGCTGACGACATTACAAAGGAACTCACCCTTAGCAAGTCAACTGTAGAAGGGTTGCCAACGGGATGGACAAGAGGATTAAAGTATTTATGCCAAAATATTAGAAGCACACGCAGAATTAGCTCTCCCTGTGTTAGATATTTTACTTTTGGCAAGTCTGTATTTAAAAATCTTTTATCCTTGTTTTGCTTAAAGTATTACAATAAGCCCCGGATTTTTCACAGTTACACTTGTATATTTTCACAGCTGTTTTAATCAGAAAAAATTAATGTGCTTTTGATAGCTCAGAAATCTATCACTGGCAAAAGCTTTGCAAAAATGTGCTATGGAACAGAGTGGAATCCTCCACGTTATATATTTTATTGGTTATTTGAAATTCATAGAATTTCCCCTAAATATTTTATTTTGCAATTCTTGCTTAAATTAATCTACTGGCTCAGGCTGACTTCCTTGGTAATCTCTTTTGTTAGGAATGCCTGGGTTGCTATTGTTCACGGTCTTTGGGAACCCAATGCAAGCTGTCTGTTCCTGGAGGAAAACACAATTGCTATTTTTGCTTGTCTTGGAAGTATTTACTCAAATAAAATATGCAACATCATAGACAGGCAGCCCTGGCACTCTCCTTGATGGCTTTATGGTCACTGGCTTAGCCTCGCTGCTACCCTGGATTTTCACAAGCAGCACATGAAAGAACTTGTCTTTGGCTTCTCTCTAGGTCTGGGATCTAGGCAGGACCACGGACACACACTCCACCTCTGGGGCTTGGTGAGTGCCCAAGGTCTTGGATGCAGATGCCTGGTACACCTCACGCACAGTTCAGGGTGAGGAGCTGCCCTGAGTGGCAGTGCAGTTACACACCTACAGCAACAGTTAATCACACACGCAATGGAAAACAACTCATAACAAGGGATAGAAATGATGGGAAAGGAACAAAAGAGATAGAAGTCTCCATTTGCCCCAGTTTTCCTGGCAAAAGGGAGACTGATTTGAAGGGGGAAAGGGATCAGCCGATTAATGTGAACTCTGATACCGAGGCTGTGTGTGTTTATTGCTGGTGACCACAAGACATAAATCTCGCAAGCACAATATACAATGCGAAGCAGCCCCCAGCTTTTTTTTTTCCCTTCTCTACTCTCAATTTGTGTGTAAGTGTGTGTTAAGTGCCGTTGAAAAATAGTGACCTTTAATAAAGGATCGTATCCTGTGACTATTTTCCCAGACACTCAGTGACCTTTCAAACCAGACTGAGGTGAGGGGGTGTGGAGTTTGGACTTTGAACCGGCCAGACCCCGCTGTGCTCCTCTGTTAGCCTGGCCACTTTTTATTGTGTCACCAGGGAGTGTTCTGTATGCAAAGTAGGCTGGGCTGGCAGCCTGAACCTTTGCAAATCAATTTGTCTGTGAAGGCGATTCCACTGGAGTGAAAGATGGTCTAACAGGGCACACTGCCCCTCTCTTTGTGACATCATCGCCCGTGGTACTCTTGTCAGTCATGTCTGCCCAAAGGCCTGTTGGAAGTGGGTGAATGCTGGTGTGGGGGACTGAAGGGGTGAGGGGGCGGTTAATCCTCACAACCAACTGTGGTCTGAGAGACAAGGGGCGTTCTTCTTGGGAGGACAAAGCTGGAACTGACCTGCCTGTCTGGGAAGGGGTGGAGGGAGGGAGTGGTTTATACCCAATATTGTTCAATACCATTGATGGGTCTGGTAGCCAATCCTGTTGTTTCCATTCCCCCCACCCCACTTCCCTCAGATGTGAGCAGTGTTATAGGAGACAACTACTGTGTCTCTTGAACCAGGTAGTGAGCAAGTCCAACCCTGGGAAAGGTGGCATCCATGACCTCTAACCTTTGGCTGTTTTTCATGGAATAACCTGAGCCACAATCCCCTCTTTCAGCAAAGCTTTTCTGTAAGGGTTAATGTGACTATTGATTTCCTTATGTCTCCCCAGCCCTAATGACTATACATTAATCAATAGCTAAAAATGGTAGGGAGGATGGAAAACAGTCAGTGACTTTGTGTCCTAAATCAAATGTCCTCAAGGAGTCCTAGGACATGGGAATTCTGTGTTTCTCATACAAGAGGGGTTGGATCAGTCTCTGTGTAAGTGATGAATCATCTTTACACCCCTCACAAGTTGTAGCACGAAGCATGGCCTGCTGTAGCATGGCTGACTGAGCGACCTCTTGGTGAAGACCCTGAATTCCTGGCCTGCATCCAGGTGCCTCATGCCAACCCTCTGTGGAAGCTTCCTAAATGGCAGCAGTTATCATGATGGGTTCTGGAGATGGACAAGCTCGTGTCCTAGTCCCTTGCTCTCTTATTTGTTGAGTAACAAGTTACCAAATCTTGGTAGATCTTTGCTTCCTCATCTATGAAATAAGGGTAACAGCAAGTTAGATACCTCATGGTCTTTTAGTGAGGAGTCAAGGTCATGGCATATATGCTCAGCAGAGTGCTGGCACATAGTTAACCCGTAACTATGGTAATATCACAGGTAATGATGATTGGATAAGACAAGAGGTAATGATATACAGATGGAAAAAGTATAATTAGAGCATTTAAAAAGTTAAAAATAGTTATATGGGAGGTAGACACACACACACACACAGAATTCTCCCTTTTGTGAGTTCATTTTCCAAATTTTTATAATGGTGAAGGCTGTGGCCAGAGCCGGAATCTGGTTACTCAATCCTAGTCTCTCACATGCGTAGTGGGATTTAGCCATTTGAGTCATTGCTTATTGCCTTCCATGATCTGTGACAACAGGGATCTGAAACCAGGGGTCAAAGCCAGGAACTGAACCTAGGTACTTCAACAGAGGCCTAACTGTTAGAGGATGTGCCTAGCCCTTAATTAGGGTTAGAATTATTAGCATTATCAACCACAAGGCAGTCATCTCATCCTAAAGACCTTTGGATGCTTGGACAGAAGTTATATTATTTTATAAATTATCATATTGGATTTAAGTTAACTTCTGTTTGCATTGTATGTATAGTATCACATGCACATATAAACATATATTTGTGCCATACAGACACCATATGTTTTTTTTTATTTTAAAGATTTATTTATTTTATTACGAAGTCAGATATACAGAGAGGAGGAGAGACAGAGAGGAAGATCTTCCGTCTGATGATTCACTCCCCAAGTGAGCCGCAACGGGCCGGTGCGCGTCGATCCGAAGCCGGGAACCAAGAACCTCCTCCGGGTCTCCCACAGGGGTGCAGTGTCCCAATGCATTGGGCCATCCTTGACTGCTTTCCCAGGCCACAAGCAGGGAGCTGGATGGGAAGTGAAGCTGCCTGGATTAGAACCGGCGCCCATATGGGATCCCGGGGCGTTCAAGGCGAGGACTTTAGCCGCTAGGCCACGCTGCTCGGCCCACCATGTTTTTTTCTAACGATCTATTTTCAGTTATAAGCCCCAAGCATAAAATACTAAAATTTATTTGTGTATCATATCCTTTCTACATGGGATCACAGGATGATTTGCAGAGGGTCAGACATGAGCTGACAAGGAGAAAATGTTTTTGGGTACAGGATGGGAAAAGAGAAGTCACAGTGAAGCAAGGCTGACCATCGGCTTGTAAAGAGTGCAGGTGTGGTTGGCATGGGCTTAGAAGATGAATTCCAAAGTAGATTCAATTTCTAAGCTGAGTTTTGCCATGAAAATGGTAAAGATGAGTTTGGAGTAAGGATCTTATTTTGGGGGAAACAATTTTGTTGATCTCTCTTGTTTACAAATTCACAACTAAGGGGATAATAATAGCAAATTTAGGAAAGACTATTAGTCACAGGTAGGAGATACAGAGAAACCCAAGACAACATGAAATATTCTAGGTAAAGAGAAGGGTGTATTAGAAGTAAACAGGAATGAGGCCACCTTTCAGACACTAGATCCAAAATTAAGGTCCTAGGGTTCTTTAGGCAAAAAACAGCAAACAAAATTGACGAGACAACACAGAAACCATAGCAAAACAATCCTTTAATCGTAAGTTTATGGTGTGAAATGAAAGTTTGAAGAAGCAACCTTAAAAAAAGTTTATAGTGAATATCTTTATGAAATTGGAGACTTTGGTACTGAATGAAGATATAATGCTTAGTATGGAGATAATTAATGACATATTCCAGAATCAGAAATGATGATAGAAGCAGGATGTATAAGTCCATCCAGCTCTTGTTTATTCATCTCATGGATTCAGTTATTCAGCACGTTGAATCATATTCCTGGATCTTAAAGCTATCTACTTACAAAACTGGATACAACACAAGTAGCAGCTGAGGTGAGCATTCTTTCATTCCCTCGGGTTCAACTTCATCTTATAGAGGGAAATCAAGGACTTCTCAGTATGTAAGGAAGGTTGAGACACAGGACAAGGGAGAGAAAATACTTGAAATGGGATGAGCAGAGAGCATTTTTGGGAATACTGGCTGTGTTGGTACCTTCACAAGAGCACAGGCATTATGTTCCCAGTGTACCCAGAGGTCTTCCATCTGCTTGCTGGTCACTCCCCAGTGAGCTTCAACAGTTAAGGCTGGGCCAGGCCAAAATCAGGATCCTAGAATTTCATCTGGGTCTTCCACACACTAGAGCCATCTTATTTTTTTTTTTAAGATTTATTTATTTTTATTGGAAATTCAGATTTACAGAGAGAAGAAGATGCAGAGAGAAATATTTTCTATCCACTGACTGACTCCTCAAGTGACTGCAATGGCCAGAGCTGAGCTGACCTGAAGCCAGGACCCAGGAACTTCTTCTGGGTCTCCTATGTGGGTACAGGGTCCCAAGTCTTTGGGCCATCCTCTACTGTCTTCCAGGCCACAAGCAGGGAGCTGGATGAGAAGTGAAGCAGTTGGGATATGAACCGGTGCCTGGATCCTACAGCTGTGAGCATGAAGCTGCCCATCATCATCACTTAGGCCAGAGTTAAGACAAATAACTTCAATAACACTCCACCATTTTTTTTCTTCTAAAAATAATTATTTTAAATTGAGGCATACTTGACCTGAAAGAAGCTGTATTAATGTGTACATCTTGATAAGTGTGACCACAAGGATACACTCATGAGAATATCACCACAAATCATGTCATAACTGATGTTCCTTCCTCCTTTTTTTGCATGATAAGAACATTGAATATAACATCTATCCTCTTGAATTCTTAAGAGGACAACATGATGTTGCTAACTATCTATGCTCTGTTTTACTGCAAATCGTTAGGATTTATTCTTTCTTGCAAAACTAAAATTGTTTATTTTTACTTTTTTATCGATTTGAGAGAGAGAGAGAGACAGAGAGAAAAAGCATTAAATCCACTTTTCTGCTATGTGGATGGAAGGAATCTCAACTATTTCATGGCTGCTATCTCCTAGGGTGAGACATATTCATCAAGATCTTCCATCTGCTGGTTCACTCCCCAAGGCTAAGCCAGGCAGAAGCTAGGAGTGTCCTGAAGGTCTCCCACACCGGTGGCAGTGGCTCAAACACTTGGGCCATCTCCATTGCTTTTCCCAAGCTATTTTATATAGCTGGGTGTTGGATTCGGAATGGATCACTTAAAACATGAATATGAGATGCTGGTGTCACAAGTGGAGGTTTTACACAACACCAGCCCCTCAATCAGAACTTTCTAGTGTGCCATGGTGCACTAGAGGTGTGAGATGTGAGGACCTAGTGAGGTAATGTGTGGATTGTCTTAGTACACAGTGCCAGCTAAGAAAGTTGGAGTTACTGAGATGCTTTTATTGGAGCATTGTGCATTTCTGAGAGAAGGCAGCCAGCCAGGTATAACTCCATCCTTGCAACAAAAGGGGAAAACTGAGGTCATGTTCTTATGTCTTTGATTCTGGTCTAGTGCTTCTCCTAGCACACTGGCAACACAGCTATTTGTTTTGCTGCCATTTGGACATGAAAAAGCAGATTCTGCTGAGGAACCACCTTTCTGGGTCAGAGAGAGCAGCCTGTCCTTCGGGGATGTAGCAGAAAGCTGATGATCCCATCAGCACCTATGGCCCGCAGGGGTATGGGGGACATCGCTTCCCAAGGTTACCATCACCAGCCCTTTGACCCTGCAGGCCATGACCCGGGCCACCATGGGCACTTGCTAGCACCACTTTCCTGTGCCAATCTTTGGACCAGCAGTGGCCCTGTCCATGAGGAATCCATAGCTCACCATCCACTGACCTTTATCTACAGGATGGCTTAAGGCACAAGGCTCTGGCACACACATGCACACACCTTCTGAGAAGGATGTGTATTCAGAGCACCTTCTGGTGTAGGTGATTGAAGCAAATGCATCTAGGACTCATGGGTCCTAATGTTAGGCATCACAGCTGGAAGGACCCCAGCTGCTGGTACACGTCCTATTGATAATCTCTCGGGTTTGCCCTGTTTGTCTGCTCCATCGTCTCTAACTACAAACGGTTTCTCTCTTTCAAAGGGAGTAGGCAGCTCCTTCCCTTCATGCTGGCAACTTTGTAGATACTGGGACAGGGGTTTCTGCTTAGGAAGGACTGTTCTTGGCCCAACTTTGGTCACGTGCTCATCCCTGGCCATATCATGAGGACCAGGTTGATGGGGTGCTCATTCTTGGGCTTCTCCATGGACTAATCCTTGTTGCCAAAATGATAAGCCATTCAGTCTCATTAGAACCACTGCATTGGGAGGAGAGCAGTTTCCAATGAGTGGAAATGGGAGAGTTCAGGCATTAAAGGAAGGCTGGGTGATGCCTGTGCTTCCTTGTAAATGAAGTGTTCAGGACAATGAGACGCTAAGATGCCTGGGACTGCCCATTGTGGTCTTCTACGTCCATCTGAGCTCTGGAGGTTGGAGTATGGAGCTCTGTGGGCTTCTATTCGCTGCACATAATTTTGGCTTGACCTGGGCACTTGAATGAGGCTGCTAATACCTTTCAGAGGAGAAACTGGGCTATGGTTATGGCCAGCAGAATGAAGGATCTTTGGTAGAGCTGGGAAAGCTATCGTCACGACACTTTTCAAAGCTTTTACTTGAGGTCCAGTAAACACCTAAGCATGTTAGTAGTTCAACAACAACAAACAGCAAAGTCCCAGCATTCAAGAAAGTTACAATCTCCTTAGATGGACAATACATCTACATGTGAAACAATTAGAGAGGTGCTTCTCTAATAAAGTGTCCGATGGTGCACCGTAGTAGGTGCTGAGCTGTGTGGCACAACGGGGCAGGGAGATCAGGCTGGGGCTACTAGTAAGAGAGAGGAGCCTGGAGGAGACCCGGGGTTTGGATGAGAAAGTGCAGGGTGAACACAGGGAAGCAGAAGTCACCTGTAATGATGGGTTTTCATTTTTATTATGTTGTAGGATGGATACATGGAAGCAGTTATGTGGAGGAGGTAGTGAGGACAGATGCTGCCTTAGGGAGAGGATTCGGGTTTCTCACTCCAAGGAACAGGAATTAAGGTCTGTTTGTGGGCAACAGCTTGGGTTTTTGACAAGGAACAGGTGGGTTTCTATGAATCTCAGCTTTGCCAAGACTCTAGCAGGTATTCAGCTATGTATCACGGAAATGATCACAGAACAGTGAAAATCATTTCATTTATTCCCCGATTTGTTTGTGAGAATTGGTGATCAAATACATGGGATATGCTAAAAGTCAGACTTTCAACAAAGACCCCAGTTGACAGGTCTGGCAAAAGTTTCCATGAAGATTGCAAAGGTGCAGAAAGCGGCAGATGTGTGGGAGAGATTCTTTGCACTCCATCATATCTAGGTATGAATCCTCACTTTCCTGGCTTGTAAAAGGGGATCAGAATGGAACTCACTTCATGGGGTGTCTTTTTTGTTGTTGTTGTTAAGGATATGCCAGATTATCTCTCTAAAATACTTAGCACGTAGTAGTACAGACTCAACAAATAGTTGTCATTGTAAGGAATTCTATTGTGGGCTAAGGAGTTAATTAGCGCTTGTTAAGCTGAGCAGTAACAGGACATGGGCTTTCCGCTAAAAACACCTAGACTAATTGGACTCGGTGGTATCCAATTGTTTGGCTAAAGGACTTGTGGGGAAAAGTATATAAGGAGAGGTGAAGGAGACTAAAGAGAGACTTCTACCATCACTGATCTCCTGTTGGTGCCTCATCCCCAGATCTTCTCCCTGTCCACGTTACTGGCTCTGCTGGCCAGAGAATTCAACACTTGGTGTGGGCAGTTACAGTGAGAGCTGCTGGGGCTCAGTATCCATCATGTGCCTGACCCAGGGCCACATGGACAATTACAGGTCTGATTACAGAAAGGGCGGGTGAGAAAAACAGAGTGATCTTTACAGATGGGGAAACTGAGGATCAAAAAAGTTTTAGGTACCCTTGAGAGGCTGACTTGAACTGGGATGTGGCTTATTCCAGAACCTTAGTCTTGTCCTCGTAGGAGGCAGATCAAAGAGGGGCTGGTGCAGCATGGCCCCAGGGCCCTCCACTGCAAACTCCCTTCAGATGTCTTAGAAAGACCTAGAAGGTGGGGCAAGAGGGACGGTGCTGCCAACCCAGTGAAGAAGGTCACTGACGAAAAGAGACAGTAGGCGGTCTTGTCTTGAGTCTAATTCCCCACAGAGCTCTTGTCATCTGCATAGGTGCGGAAGTCACACACACACACACACACACACACACACACACACACACAGTGTCCCTGAGAACTCCTAAGCAAGCGTAAACTTGCCCCTTCCCTGGGTCAGTGCCTCTCTGCTCAGGGGAGACTGGGGACCCTTAGGAACCTCTTTCCTCTGTGTCCCCCACTCCAGCACTGAAGAAGATGGGGACTGGCTAAGGCTGTCTGTGCGGGGGCAGCAGCTGGCCTCTGCTATGGCTCCTGTGGAATGAAAACATTGCCAGACGGACGAGGCATAAAGCAAAGCAGAGCCACTGATGTGTGGGCAGGTGTGGGCAACAAAGGGAAGAGAGACACGGTTTGAGCATGCAGAGTTGAACTGCTGAGATCCGGGCTATCTTAATAGCATGGGAAAAGGGGATTGTGAGATGCAAGGCTGTGATAAGAAGAGATTGTTTCATCATAGCTCCGCCCAGAGAGGGAAAGCCGGGTCTGACGGGCAGGCACCCCAGACACACCCATTTCTTTGATTTCAAAGTGGGAAGCACTCAAGTAGACCCCATACAGCTGGCGCCCATCCCTGACTCCCCACCCCACTGCACTGCTGGCTTCTGTCCTGGTTTTATTTGCCTGTGAAAAGGCTAGACTCCTAGTGCATACCAAATCTGCTCTCTTGCGATTTTGATTTTCTCTCCAGCTCATACTTTTATTTCCTCATAGCTAAGTGATGCCTCTGGTGCAGTATCCTGGCCTTTGCTTGAAACCCCAGCCTTCTTCTGTGTGTGTGGTTCTAACCAATGGGAGTCCACTTGGAGGCTTTATTTATTTAGTTAGTTACTGTTGCATTTCAAGAAAAGGAAGCCAGGTTGCCGTTGTGCTTAGCAGGGCTTGAAGCTCAAAGCTGTTAGAGACGCTTCTCTGCTCTTGAAGATGGAGCTGATTTTCGTTCAGTCCCTTGTCTTCACACCCATCTTGGTGACTAATACTGGAAGATGGATTCCTTTTTCTTTTCTTTTTTTTCCCCTTCCTTGAAGTGGGTTTCAAATCCCCAAAGAATTTCTGGGAGGGGAAAAATCCTTTAATTGAAAGCAAGAGAAAACAAAACAAAAGGCATAAGAGAGCTGACAAAAATATCATGTTTAATGAAACCGAGCCCTATCCCCGCAGATGGCTGTGGAGGCACAGAGTGACCTAAAGATAGAAAAACGGGTTTCCTCTATGCGCCTTGTAAAGCATGCCTCTCTTTTGAATGTTGCTTGTGTGCCTGCCGCATGCCTCCAGTGTGGGCAGCGGGCAGCCTGATCCTTGCTGTTTGTATGTGTCTGCTGAGTGTGCAGTGCGACCTTAGGCCAGAGTCTTCACCTTCTCTAGCCTCAGTTTTCTCCTCTTTGAACCCAGGGATTGTCACTCTCAAGTGTTTTATGAGGATCATTTGAGATAAGGTGAGGGAAGATGTCCATAAAAAATGGTTCTAGGGGTGGCATTGTGATATAGCGGGTCATCAGAATCCCATATGGGCACTAGTTTGAGTCCTGGCTAATCCACTTGTAATCCAGCTCTCTGCTAATGTGCCTGGGAAAGCAGTGGATGATGGCCCAAGTTCTAGAGTCTCTGCATCCACATGGGAAACCCAGAAGAAGCTTCTGGCTCCTGCCTTGGTCTGCCCCCACCCTGGTAGTTGTGGCCATCTGGGGAGTGAACCAGCATATGGAAGATCTCTTTCTCAATCCCTCTTTGCCACCCTCCCCTGTATCCCACCCCCCATACCTGTAGCTCTGCCTTTCAAAGAAATAAAACAAATCATTAAAAACATGTAGAGGGCCCGGCGGCGTGGCCTAGCGGCTAATGTCCTCACCTTGAACGCTCCGGGATCCCATATGGGCGCCGATTCTAATCCTGGCAGCTCCACTTCCCATCCAGCTCCCTGCTTGTGGCCTGGGAAAGCGGTCGAGGACGGCCCAATGCATTGGGACCCTGCACCTGTGTGGGAGACCTGGAAGAGGTTCCAGGTTTCCGGCTTCGGATCGGCGCAGCATCAGCCCGTTGCGGCTCACTTGGGGAGTGAATCATCGGATGGAAAATCTTCCTCTCTGTCTCTCCTTCTCTCTGTATATCTGACTTTGTAATAAAAATAAATAAATCTTAAAAAAAAAAAAGCATGTAGAGAGAAAGAGTTCTGGGTATGGAGCCCAGTGGTTAAGTTGCCCCTTGCGATGCCCACATCCCGTTTGGGAGTGCCTGGGTTCAGATCTCAGTCCCTCTGCTTCTGATTCAGGTCCCCACCAGTGTGCATACTGGGAGGCAGCTGAGGATGGTTCAAGGGCTCGGGGCCCTGGCGTTTAGGGCTCCTCTTCTTGGCCCTGGCTCAGCCACAGCTCTTGCAGGTGCTTGGAGGGTGACTAGCAGTTGGAAGATCTCATTGTCTCTCTGCCTTTCAAGTGAAATGAAAGTAAGCAAATTTGAAAAAGGGAATGGAATGGCTTAGGGTAGTTCTCTGGCCCGCTCTGCACATGCCTTCGGGGTAAGTGGATCACACTGTTGTCCAGTGGTACTGGGCTCCCCGTCCCTGAGGAGCTTCCTGGGTGCCGGACACCACAGCTGGGCCCTGATCAGATACATGGGCTGAGCAAAGAACCAAGAATAATGTTAACAACTGAGACGAGGTGCTTAAAATAACCCCGAGAAAGTACCATTCTGTCTGAACTTCCCTGTTAGTAAACAAATTAGCAAAACATATGAAAAGTAAAAACATTTTGAATATGCCACAATTTGGAAATTCACTGTACTTGATTAGGAATCACCGTCTTGATGCTGCCCTCGGTCCCCACAACTCTCTGAGCGCACTTCCTTTTCCATCTTTTCTGCCTTCTTCGATTCATGGTATTTTCTTCCCAAAGCTGGGATCCCAGACTTTGTTCGCTTTCTCCCTCTTCATCATCCAGGGGCAACGCCTCCTTCTGTGAGTCTCTGTCCCGGAATTCACCTGCCTGGACCATGTCTGTTCACTTCTAACCCTGTCAGAATGAGGCTTGAGCACTTTAGCTCATTGAAATGGGTTTGTTGAACCCATGGTAGAGGTGTGGTCAGTCTCTCTGTCTTTCTTTCCTTTTCCTTGTTTCTCTTGTTCCTTATATTTTTCAGTTTATTCCAGTCCATTTACCTTTTAGCCACATTTCTGGCAGAAATACATTTATTTTTTTAAAAACTGAAGAAAAAAAAAAAAAACACCCCACCTCATTTATTCTGGTGCTGTTTTCTTACAAAAGTCCCACATCATACCCACCCAAAATGGCCCAAAAGATAAAAAACAATTGTGTGTGTGTTTCTCCTCTTTTGAAATTACAAAGGGTCGTACTCTAAGAATATGCTGGCCGTGGATCCATTTATTAAAACAACTTCTATTCTGTTTTTATGAGAGATGTCTACTATGTAACTTGAAGCCAATCCATGTTCTTCTGTGGGCTCCTCATCCCATCCTTCTTCACTCAAGCCCCTTGCATCCTGGTGCCAGCCAGTGCCCGGTTGGTAAAATTTAGGAGTTCATATGTTTCATCTGGTGAGTAATGGCTGGATCTCTTTGCTTTGTATCCTCTTCTGGCTTTGTCATGACAAAATGGGGGGCAAGTAGGTATGAAGCTGGTAATGCTGTTTTTCAGTCTCTTGGAAACAGACCCTTCTCTTTGCCTCTGCTTTTGCTCAGAGGCCTATGAGCTTGCTATTAAGCCACACCTGGCCCCCGAGTAATTGCATCCTCCACATGAAAGTTTATTGTCTCCTTCATAGCGATGAAATGAAATCTGGAGAATTTAGAGGCAGACCACAGGCTTTTTAAAAAAAAGATTTATTTTAATTTTTATTGGAAAGTCAGATATACAGGGAAGAAGATCTTCTGTCCAGTGATTTACTCCCCAAGTGGCCTCAACGTCTGGAGCTGCACTGATCCAAAGCCAGGAACCCAGAGCCCAGAACCCCCTCAGGGTCTCCTACATGGGTGCAGGGTCCCAAGGCTTTGGGATGTCCTCAGCTGCTTTCCTGCACCACAAGCAGGGAACTGGATGGGAAGCAGGCCGCTGGAATTAGAACTGGCATCCATATGGGATGCCAGCGTGTGCAAGGTAAGGACTTTAACCACTGGGCCAGACCACACGTTTTTGCTGAGCAGGGCAATTCCTCCCTGGGGAAAATACTGTAGGACACAAAACATCCACATACAGGGAGGGAGAAGGCTCAGGTGGGTGGCACCCACCACCACCCACCTCAGGGCCTGGGAGCTTCAGAAGGTATACAGCTCACATGCCCTGGAGTGGCAAGAGCCATCTGGGTGTCGAAGATTGGTTAATGATGCTCCACCCTTGTTTGATGATCTTTACTCTCGTACATTCTTTTGGTATCCTTTTAAATTGCTTCAATTTGGCTTTCATCTCTGCCAAGCCCACAGGGCCAGCAAGAGTTAAATTATTTAGTTGTGACTGTGCTTAAAGGCAAGCATCTTTCATTCTGTCTCTCTCTCTCTCTCTCCCTCTCTCTCTCTCTCTCTCTCTCTCTCTCTCTCTCACACACACACACACACACACACACACACACACACACACACACACACACAAGCTGAACTGGTCTATTTTCCATTACGGAAGATGAAGTCCTAAAGAATCAGCCTTCGAAACTCAGTCGACCACTGAGTCTTCAAAAATGAACTGTAGTGGTGGTAGGACAGCGAGGGGGCAGATGGGCTGCTTTGGCCTTTGCACAGTCCTCTACCTCCCCCACTGCCCTGCTCCTAGGCCTCACCAAGGGGACAAGCGGTCATGTCCAGACACATTGCAGACTTCTGGCAGCACAGGCCCAGCTCACGAAAATTTACACTTTTCCTTGCACCTGGCCGAGAGTAGAAGCGGGACTTGGCTTGGGTTTGCTTTCAGTTAGAAAAGCCCCGTGGGGCTGGGGGCAGGGCGGCAGGTGTGAGGGAGGAGGGCAGTAAGAGCCCTGTGAAGGGTCAGAAGTGCTGAAATCAAGATGAGCCCGGCGAGGGAGTGAGGGCAACCCCTGTAATTATATCTGCCTGGGGACTTATAATCAGCATTCCTAGTCGGGTCTGGCCCTTTCATGTTGTCTCCTCCAGGGTGCATGTGATATGGGTGGCACTAGTCAGGGGCGGGGCATGCCAGGGAGGCTCACACCTCCATGGAAGGTGGTGGTGGTGTTGATTGTGCTTATTACCATGAACTTGAGCGTTGTTCTTGTGGAGGAAGCCAGAGGAGCTCTTGGTGCACTCTGGTAACAGGCTAAAGGTCGTGTATGATTTTTCACCACAGGTGACCTGGTACAGGCATATGCTCAGCCTCATGGAAGGAGCTGACTGTGGGAAGGAAGCCCAGACCTCACCCATTTGAGGCCTCGGAGAGTGGGTCCATTTCACATCCCAACTTAGCACAGCTCGTTAGCTGTCTCCTCCTGGATAGCTCGGCATTAGGCAGTCTGCTGCCAGTCCCCTGGCTGGCTGTCACTTCCCTCCCCACGCCTCACTCTTTCTACAGAGGAGACCTTTCAAATGAATGTTTCTGGTGCTTGGAAGGCCTTTTTGCCATCATGTCACTGCTGTAAAGGCAGTGTCTCTTCGGGAAACTTGGTTGGATGCATGTGGATATGAGGCAGGTGAGACAAGAAGCCGAGGTCAAATGCATTCTCCCTGAGTGGACAGCAACTTGCAATGAACCTCACCTGGCTCCTTTGGCTGCAAAAATGCAAAGAATGACAATTATTTACTCATTTGTTTTGCAGAACTCTCAAGGAAATAGGGAAGCCCGGCTTTCATTCTTAAAAAAGAGAAGGATTTTCTGGACAGTGCAACTCACCATTGTGCCTTGTCTTTGCTGATATCATGGTGGCCTCTCCAGGCTTCTCTCTGTGCTTTGCGGTCCACGGGGGACACTCTGGTTCCCTACGAAAACAAGGTCTTCCCTTCCCTGCAAGGACACTTGGGGAACCCCATGAACGCGACTGGCTGCCCCATCATAGACCCGTGCAACAAAACCCCAGGACCTTGAGACAAGCTCCTGACAAGCTGGTGGTTTATTGGGCAGAGTTTGGGGAATATTCCCTGGACACAGGAGAGAAGACGGGTCCACAGAACTTGTGTGTCCATTACATCACTGCACCTATGGCCTTGTGGGCAGAAACTTGAGACTCTCAGGCCAGGAAGGACCCTGTTAGGTCAGGCAGTTCCTTTTCTTAAACTGTGCTTTGTGTTGTCTCCATAGACTTGACAGTGAGCTCCGTTTTCATCTGCTCATATGGTGGAGTTTGGTGTGAGTTTTTCATGGCATTTCAAGCTTTGTGAAGCCTGGGCCATGGTCCTAGTGTCTGCACGACTTGCATGATGTCATCTCCAAATGGATAAAAAGGGATAGTGTTTAAAACCGTGCTTTTGTCCTGTCTCCCGTGTTTCCCTCCTATCCATTATGCCAAGGCCAAAGAGGATGTGTGAGCTTCCTGGGGTCCCTAAGCCAGTCACTGGGGCTAATCAACACCCAGGCCTAACCACCAGGCACACTAGTGCCTCCTGGATCTGCTGGATCCCCTTAAAGCCAAAGCTAGCAGCTGCTCTAGGCAAGCTTTTCTCACTCATGTCCAACTAATGCTGGGTGTAAAGGGCCAGGACTTGGAGGCTGTGAACTCCACAAGAGCTGGGAAGGGATTTGCTTGGTCCCTCTGGTATCCTGCGAGCCTGGAGCAGGGCATGGCATTAGCTGCAGCTCAGATACGATTGTGTTGGCTGGAGTCTGCGGCTCAGCTTCCCTCTCTCAAGCAATCTGGAATGTTTGTTCCTAGAACTCCAGGCCCATGGGGAATTCAGGTCTGAATTGCAGTATAAGCCCTAATCCACACTCACAGGGCTCTGCACGTGGTGGCTTCAGTAGCTACACCTGTGACTGCAGTGACAGCACAGAGATGAGAAGGGTCTCACTCTGAAGAGATTGCACAAGGAAATTAACAGTTTTTGCCTTGTTGGATCATGCTTTGAACATGGGTACTGGGTGGTCCTCCCCCTGTAATCTTCCCATTCTTGTCCTGTGCAAATAACAGGCTTCTTTGGCCTGCGTTCACGGGCAGACACAAAGAGCACTGGACACTCGCAGCAGCAGATTTCTGCGCTAGCGTGGACTTCTAGTGCCCTGGTCCTGTGGCCTTGTGCAAAACCCCTGCCCTGCTGGATCTTTGTTTTTGCACCTGTCAAAAAGGGAAGACAAACACATGGCTCTGCACGCACCAGCTGCCTGACCCTGGTCAAATGTCTTCATCTTTAGGACTAAGCTTCAGTGTCTTTAACTGTAAAATGGGTTAACAGGGTCAGCCCTCTCAGGGTTCATGCACAGATTACACGAGTTCATGGACTCAAAATGCTTAACCAACTAGGCACTTGAGATCTATTCTTGTCATGTTTGTTCTCAGCTCAAGGAGCTGGTGAAAATCGTGGGGAATGATTCATTCTATGTAAGAGTTCTCTGTAAAGGATGACTTCTGGATGTGTAATGATTTTCTCTATATATCCAGTTAGTACTGGCGTTGATGCTTAGCTCACTTTCCCAGACATATCAAAGGCGACTGACTAGTTCCCAACTGACTCCATGACCTTTGTTCCTTGCCCCATGCTTACTGCTCCTCACCTCCCCCACTCACCTCCTCTTCCTGTGTTTTCTGTTTGCCTGAATGGTGTCAACGTCTTTCCAGTTGGCTATGCCAACAGAGGAGAAAAGGGAAGATTCTTCCACGTGCTGCCTAGTCTATCAATTTCCACGTGCTGCTGTGTTCCTCTATGAGAGGGAATCCCCTCTCCTGAAGCTGTATGTAAACACAGCCTCTTCTCTGGGCCCAGGCAGCTATGTCACAGCCCTCTTCTCTCAGGCTTGCCAGTTTGTCCCAGGGCTTGCCTCTTACCTTTACACAAATGGCCCCTCTCCCTGTCACCTGTACCCTTGGGACTTAACTTACAGGGTTCCTGCTGGAACCCCACCTTGACTACCCTCCCACAGCTCTTTCTATAGGGCTATCTTAATCACACTGCCCCAGGCAAGTCTTTGTTACAGTACTTCTCACCAGGCTATCCTCAGGATTTTAGAGACCCTAAACTCTGTATCAGGGTCTCTTCACTACAGTATGACTACACGTGTCAGAGTCACAACAGCTAACCCTTGTCTGGCACTTGCTGGGTATGTGCCAAGCTCTGCAGCTTACATGAATTGGAACTCATTGTGTTTTCGCCATCATCTCATATTCTACCTCTGTATAGATGAGGACATTGGGGCCCAGAGCTAGTGGACGGCTATGCTGGACTTCAAGTAGAGCTACAGTTGCTCCAGATTCTATATCCTCAGCCATATGCAATAGGGAAGCTAAACAAAATTCAGATTTTTCTCTTCTTTTGAATGTTTTGGAGAAATATAAAAAAATATTTCACTAATCTTTGGCTCTCTGTTCTGTTGCACCCCTGCTTTGCTGAGACCTTGCACATGTGCCATTTTGCTAACTGAAGTACCTGCACGGCTCACCTCTCAGGGTGATAGAGCGTTTGACATGCCTGCCTTCCCCAGCCTCCTCTCCCTGTGGGCAGGGCCTACTCTATGACTGGGTGGACCCTGGGGAGAGGCTTCCCAGGCTGAGATACAGACCAGTGTGGATTTCCATCATGGACTAGATCCCACTTCCCTGACCTCCCAGCTCCTGCTGGCTTCCAGTTTGTTTCCTCCATGTCCACATTTAGTTTCCCAAGCCTGAGGACAGTGAAGGATAGCCTGAGGTGGGGATGATTTACCTGTGAAAGCCTCCTCTCCCCCCATCTGGTGCCCCTGCCACTCAATCCCTCCCAGCCTCCTGCCTCTCCCCATAGCCCTCCACATGCACTCAGCCCACTGCTGTTCCTACTCACACTGGGAGTAGCTGTGTGCCGTAAGTGTGTTGCAATACACTCATAAGTACAAATCATAAAGATGGAGAGAGTTCTCTTCCCACTCCTTGTCCTCAGGACCCCTCTGTGGAAAACAAGCACTGGCATTTAAGATGCTCTGAGACAGCTGCCTTCCCACTTGGGTGGAATTGGAGCTGAGGTTTGAGCAACACCCAGACTGAGGCTGCCCCCAGCACTGATGGTGAAAGCCCAGATGAGCTCCACAGCGCCTCCATTCTCCTGAGGGAGCTCTTGCCTCCTGGGATGAGCTGGTCTTTTCTTTACTGCCAGAGAAGTACTTTTGAGTCCCTGTTCACTCAGTCTTAGGAGGGGAGGGCTGGCATTTGCCTCTTCTGGTTTGGTTTGCTTATTCCTGTGTGATGCCAACTCCCTTTTCTCTTTGATTCCAGAGTCCAAGCTCCCCAATGGAGGCAAGAAGGTCTTTCCCCAGATCTTTTGTTCTCCAGATTCTACGGTTTTATGCAACGTGAACTAAACTATTGAGAAGACAGTTTCCCAAATGCATTGCATTTTCTTCTTTGCATAAATAAGGATTGAGTCTTCTCCATGCGCTGCTGGATAGGGCAGGGGCAGCAAACTCGTGTGGGAGGGTCCCAAGTTCTGTATGCACACATAGATGACATTTCCTCTGATCTTGGGCTGCTGTTTACTGGGTACACCCAGAGTAGAGATGGAAGGGTGAAGCCGGGCATGTGGATTTAGGATTTGGGGGAAGAAATAAAATGGCTCATTTAAATTCTTGAGAACTGCACTGGAGGCAGAAGACACAATGAGGATCTGGGAGAAGAAAAGGCCATCCTGTGAACAAACTAATCAGATGGTCATCAAAGGGGCAGGGCTCACTCCCTCCTGGGAAGGGTTTTAGAAGGTCTGGCCATGGAGAGTCCAGGCCAAACCCTGTTGAATGACAGGTTTAAAAAAACTGTACAAAGCCTTGTATGATGACGGACAAGTGAATTGAAAGAAGAAAGATGCTAAAAGCATCCATCCAAAGCCAGGAAACAGGAGTGGACAGGTTGGAAGCCTTTGTCACCAGCCCACTTGGTCCATAAATTCCTCTTTCTGCACAAACCCCTTCTCTGACACATCCCCACCCCTCTGCAAAGCCCTGCGTGCCGTGCAAGCTCCACCCTTGCCTGGCAGTCCTGTTTATCTGATTGGACTTGAGAAAGACCTGAAAGAAGAGCAGGTGGCCATAACTCTACAGCTCCAGTTTTACAGATTGGAGCTTGCGAACTTTGCCCGTGGCACTGGAAGGCTGGGAGAAGCTGCTTGACTTCCAGTGGGAGGTATGGGTGGTGGCCCAGAGATCAGTCCTGTGATTAGGGTGCACCTCTGGGTGCAAAGGGAGGGGTGGGAGGCCTGCCTAGCCAAAGCTCTTCTCTCCTCTTGTTCTAGGCTTGTCCTAGGATCCAGGCAGGGATTTGCAGGAAAGGGTAGCTTAGGCCAAGGTGGGCTTTGAGATGGCTCTGGGCATCAAGGCCTGCTGTCAGCCAAGCGTGAGGGTAGGCACTAGGAGGATCCGAGTGAGCCAAGCAAACACCTGCAGGGGCTCTGAGGCAATGGGGACAGCTCATCCTGGCAAGCTAGTGACCATGCAAAGGCTAAGCCCCCAGGGAGGACAGGACAGTGCCCAGGGTGCTTGAGAACCAAGATTTCAGCTAATGGTCAGAGGGGCAGATTTGACCTCACATGACCTGCTGATGACATGTGGCTGCTGCATGCCAGGGTTCTTGTGTGAGAGCCAGGCCTTCAGGTGCTCAGGGGGGAAAGCAGTCTCCATGGAGTGCCTAGTGTTGGGACCCAGGCCTCGGGGCTGGCTCCCGCGCATCTGCCTGCCAGTTGTTGGTCCTAGCTCTGCACAGACACCCATTCAATCACAGGCATCTGAGGGGCCTAGGATGTCTGGAAACTGCCCGTGGGCTGTACCTCTGCCTCCAGGCCCTCATGCCCAGCTCATTTCTAAGTCAGGAGGGTGGCCTACATCTGCAGCAGTTGCTCTTGATTTGGCTTGGCTTCTCCTTCTCCCTCCATCCCTCTCATCCCAGTCTTTGGAAGGGTCAGACTTGCAAGGGAGGCTGGGCAGTACGCAAGGACAGAGCTGTGCCCAATGGTTGTGTAAAGCAACCCTCAATGCACAGCAGCCGCATTACCTGGGTGTGTGTCCTTATGGTTTATTCCACAATCCTGTGTGGGTTTATTAGAGGAGTGGACCATGTTGTAGTTCAGCTGCCTCCATTTAAAGGCTCTATCATCTACAACAGGTGATTTCAATGTTTCCCTGGGATCATCTACCCAGGCCGACCTTGGAAGAGAAAGTGCAGAAGTTATACGTGCTTTTCCCCAATTTAAACCAATAGAGACACAATCTTCCTGCTCACTTCCATGGAAAAGCATCAGCCACTTGTTCCTACCAACAGGCATGGTAACTGCGAAGTTTAGTCTCATTGTGAGCCCAGAAGAGGAAGCAGGCTTGGTGAGAACCTAGCTGTCTCCAGGATGGACTCCAAAGTGGCTATGGGGTAAGTCTAGAGCTGGGATGGAGGGCCTTGCATGTGTGGAGAGTTGGTGTAGCCCTCAGAATTGGATGAAGAATGTTGGTGTGTACTACTGTCCCACTCTTATCCAGTTTCTGACAGATGTGTAACTCCCTGCAAATGCAAACAATCTTCATTTTACGATGCTGTTCGGTGCAGTGGCAGACTACAATGCTCGGAGTTGGGTGAATTCCAGCATGCCTTTACCTCGGCTTTATCTAGGTTTCTAGACTGTAGTTGTTTCTGCGAGGTGGGAATGTGGGTCTGCCAGGTGTTGGCTGTGCTGAAAGGGCTGAAGCCCCACTCCTGCTTGGCCCAGGCTAGGGTTCGGGTCCTGTGTGTGCCTCTGCTATTCTTAGGGGAAAGGAAGGGCTCCAGGTCAGGGTTTCCAGCCCTTGGCCGCTCTCTTACCCTCTCTCCATTTCTTCCTTTGCTCCAGAAGTGTGGCCTCATAGAAGGCAGAGTGTACTGGCCTCTTGCCCGAGGTGGTGCTGTTCTTAGGTTTGCTGGCTTTAGGAAGCGGCGGGCACTTCTCTGGGCAGTGAGCAATCTGAGACTGCAATGGGTAGGGTGACAACCCAGCCTTGACCTTCAGAGTGGAGCCAGGAGAAGGGTCTTTCAGACCTTGTCTCTTTCTTCATGTATCAGGGTGGGGGTGGGGGAGAGATGGAGAACTGGAGAGGGGACATCACACAGATGCCCATCTGATAGGCTCTGGGAGGACTGAAAGGTGCCTTGATGTGAAAACTGACATTCTGTACCCTTGTCTCAAGGCCGTGTCTGCCTGGGGTGCGCTCAGACAGCCATTGTTCCGTGCCCAGTTGGGCCCCACCTGAAAACTCCAGCAGACGTCCAGGGCAGGGCCGAGGGCTTCCAAACGGATCTGGGGCGTCAAAAGGAAAGTTGGAAATCCGCAGGCTCAGCCAACAATGGGGCTTTGTGCTCTTGCCTGACCCTGCCTCCCAGAGGGACTTTTGTTTCCAATAATTCCTGGCACCGGACTTCAGCAGCCCATGAGCCCGGTTTTTCTCTTAAAGTAAGAAACCCTTGCAGCTGGCATTTTATTTCACCCCAGCTCCGTCATTCTAGGGACCTGACCCCCCTCTTTGGCCACGGTTGAGTGGGGTGGCCTGCCGGCACAGCCGGGAAACAATACCATGTCCAGCCTGGAGCGCCGGCTGTCTGGTTGAGTGCGACGCCAGCTGTCAGCCTGGGCCGAGGTCAGACAGAGGCCATGCTGGTCCCAGGTGGGCAGAGGTCACCCAGGTGACCAGACGCACTGGAGGCATCGGCTGTGTGCAGGAGCGGGAGCTGCTGGCTTTCCCAGCAGGAAGGGGCTGCAGACGCCCCCAGGCAATCAGCGGCCAGGTCGCTGGTGGACACAGAGAAGGCGAGTGTTCCAGGTGCCTCTGTCCTTTCAGGAAGTTTATGCATCCTTTAAGCTTATGTGTCTGCAACCTGCACAGTGTGGGGTGTGGAGGCTGTGTGGACCAGCCAAGGCCCGCCATGGATGATAGTGTTGTGCCCTGGGATGGTGCTACAGGCCAACTGGCCACTGGATGCAGTCCTTACTTTGGTTTTGGAGACAGTGAAGGTTGTTACGACTAATGATGCCTTGGGCTGTGTTCACGTTCTTTGTGGCAGTTTAGAAACTGGGTGATCCTGGTCAAATGCCTTGGTAAGTTCATCTGTGAAAAAGATCTAACGAAAGAAAATTCTCACTTCATAGTTTGTGATAAATTTGAGATGGATCACCTTACACGCTTAGTATAGTACCTGGTGAGCCGTAAGAATGCAATACATGTCAGTTTTTTGTTATTGGTGATACATTTACATCTCCAGGAGAAAGGGACCTTTCCCACTCATGATGATCTTTAATTTTGAGAGTCAAAGATGGATTTGGAGAGAAAGCCAGCCCCCATCTGTGGGTTCACTCCCCAGAGACCTACAGCAGCTAAGGCTGGGCTGGGCTGCGCTGGCCCAGCTGAAGGCAGGAGTTAGGGATGTAATCAGCTGTCAGGCAGCTTGAAGCCTTGAGCCATTGTAGCTGCTTCCCAGGATCTGCACTGGCAGAAAGCTGGAATTGAAAGCTGGAGCTAGGAGTCAAACCCACACACACTGATGTAGGATAAGGCCAAATGGCCACTCTGTGAGTTGATTCCCATCCACAACCATCACTGCCCACAAGGAGCCTTTTCTGGTCACCAAGACCTAAGAGGCTGTCTTGTATAACTGCTGAGGGCTTTGTGGTCTGGCACATTCTTATTTGAATAATTTCTTTAGTTGTGGTCTCAGGTTTATTCTGTCCATTCTCCCAGCAACTCATATAGCAAACTCTTACTAAATTTTTTTTTTTTGACGGAGGGGAGCTGATAGATTTCACATTCTTTTTAAAAAATTAAACCTGTGTATTTTAAATAAACTTCAATTCTTTGAGTCTTCTTCATTCACAGATGATCTGTAGGATAAGGTCCTGACAACTTTATGCTTTTTATGAACTTTCCTTAAAGCACTCTATCAAACCCAAACTGTAGTGTAAAGCTATAGCAATAAAGGGTGGGCATTTGGAGTAACAGGGTGTCACTTGTGTAGTATCAGATTGCCAGAGTTCATGTCCTGGGTTGGTTTTGCTTATTTTTTAAAAATTTAATTATTTAAAAGTCAGAGTTAGCGAGGAAGGGGAAAGAGAAAGAGAAAGAGAGAGAGAGAGAGAATATTCTATCTACTGGGTCACTCCCCCAAGGATTGCAACGGCCAGAGCTTGGCCAGGCTAAAGCCAGGAGCCTGGAGCTTCATGTGGATCTTCACAAGCGTGGCAGGAACCATCTGCTGCTGCTTTCCTCAGCCGTTAGTAGGGAGCTAGATCAGAGGTGGGGCAGCTGGGACTTGAATTGGAACCCATTGGGGATGCTAATGTTGAGGTAGTGGCTTTTTGCTACACCACAGCACTGGACCCCTGACTATTCTGATGCCAGCTTTCTGCCAGTTCAGACCCTGAGAGGCCACAGGTTCAAGTAGTTGGGCCACAGGTCGTGGTTCAAGTAGTTGGGCCCCTGCCACTACTGTAGGAAACCTGGATAAAGTTCTTGGCTTCTGACTTTGAACTTGTCCAGTCCTAACTGTTGTGGTCACTGGGGAGTGAACTCATGACTGGAAGATTGCATACTCTCTGTCTTTCAAATAAAATAAGTTTTAAAAGCTATCATAATAAAACATATGGTACCAGTCCAGAAAAAAAAAAAAGAGGAAGAACAACAGAACAAAATATAAAGCCAAGAGACATAGCCAGTTATATGGAATATTTTAAAAAGTTCATGGAAAACAGATTAAAAGAATGTGCACATTTTCCATGAACATTTTGAAATATCTTCATCTAGGGGACTCTGCTACATTATAAAGGTATATTACAAGTCAATGGGTAATTGACATATTATTCAAGGAATGGCGTTGAAACAGCAAGTCATTTGGAAAAATAGATCTGAATCTCTAAATGTAAGAAGAAAAAGCAAACCATGAAAGTATAATCACAATAGAATGAATGAAAGGTTTAATGATATTAAAGTAGAACGAACATTTCTAAGCATGACATGGAACCATGAAAACTATAAAAGAAAACTGGTTAACTCAATATCATAAAGTCTGAAATTTCCATGTGGCAGAATATCATAAAAGTAAAAAATAAAATGTGACTAACTAGTTCTATATAATAAAATACCATAAGCTATGCAGAAAAAGTCAGGAAAATGTTTGTTACAACAAATATGAAGATTTTCTTAATAGCAAGCACCAATCAATAAGTCAATAAATATACCAATAACATAACAAATGTATCAAGCAAAGAATAGGCAAAACACTTGAGTAAAATTTCAAATTAAAAAAACATAAGCAACAATAACCAATGAATTATTTTGTAGTATTAAAAGTGTAGAAGAAGAAATGCACATTTTTGCTTAATTAACAAAACTTCCTGAGTTTCATACTGTGTAGTGTCACCAGACTGGTAGGCTTACATATTTTCAGGGTGAGTGAACAGGTAAATTGGTATTACTTTTTTTAAAGAAAATAGTTTGATAATATCTATCAAAATTCAAAATGAGACTTTCTGTTGCTCTAGATATGACATTGTTAGTGATTTGCTTACATATCCTTACATACGTAAGCAACTGCACACATATATAAATAAAGATTCATTACAGTGTTGCTTGCAGTAGCACAAATTAGAAACAAGCTGAATGTCCATTAGGAGTGGAATAAATAAGGGCACTATGGAATTGTGTACAACTCCTACAAAGGAAGGAAATAGGTCTTTCTCTATTGCTATAGAAACATGGTAAATTGCTACTCAAACATGTAGTAACAGAGTATGCACAGTGCTATCACATGTATAAATATTTGTATGTAAGTATTTTTGCATGTGTGTAATACTACCTCAAAAAGTTTACAGAAAATAGAATTTAAAGACTAATTCATTTTGGCACAACAAAGTTGATACCCACACATAGCGTTTTCACAATACACATTTCTGTGGACAGTTTGAAGACCTCTTGGATGCATGTATTTCAGAAAGTATTGCACCTAAATAAACTTACCATTTCATTCCATGCCCTCACATAAGGAGGAGGTGACAGTGTTTCCGTATGGGAGTGGAACTGGAAGGGTCCCGGTGAACCATGGTTCACTTTTACTTTATGTGATTATGAACTTGTTAAGCTTTTCTTCTTCTTCTTCTTCTTCTTTTTCATAACAAGCATATGTTATTTTAAAAATAGAAACTCTTAAAAATATTGATATCAATATAATGATAGCGATATCAGTAGTGATGGATTTGGGGAATTATTTAATAGTACTACCATGCACAGTTGCTTGGGCTGATCATTCTAAAGCTCCAAAGAGCACCAATCACAAAATCCATGTGCAGAGTTATGTGTGTGTTTGAAAACAGTCCTTGACATCCACCACTATATTTTCTTTGCCAGATTAAAAAAAAAAAAATAGGGCCTGGCGCCGTGGCCTAGTGGATAAAGTACTCGGCTTGAACACACTGGGATCCCATATGGGTGCTGGTTCTAATCCTGGCAGCTCCGCTTCCCATCCAGCTCCCTGTTTGTGGCCTGGAAAAGCAGTCGAGGACGGCCCAAAGCTTTGGGATCCTGCACCCGTGTGGGAGACCTGGAGGAGGTTCCAGGTTCCTGGCTTCGGATTGGAGCAGCACCGGCCGTTGTGGTCACTTGGGGAGTGAATCATCAGATGGAAGACCTTCCTCTCTGTCTCTCCTTCTCTCTGTATATCTGACTTTGTAATAAAGATAAATAAATCTTAAAAAAAAAAAAAGTAAAGTGTTAAGGCAGAAGTGAGAAGTGCTGAAAATCAGCCTGTAGAACTACATGGCAATAAAGATGGCTTCACGCCAGAGAATCCAGGGATGAAAGATGAAGGTTCAAATGTAATAGGTGAGGATGGAGTGGGTGAGGAGGGAATGAAGATGAAAATTAAGAAGTCAAGTGAAAAGAGAAGGGGGCCCAAGATAGCTTAGTCCTGGACACCTGTTGCTTTAGTCATTGCCCACCCTGGACTCCAGTTCTGCCTGATACACCATTTGTAGGAGGAGGAGGAGGTTGGCATGGACAGTCCCTCCCACTCCTACAACCTTTCCTTTCCTTCTGTATGCCTGCCTATGGGCTGCTCAGCAGCTGGCCAGAGGCCCAGGTGAAGGAGCCTCCCATTGGGCACCGTGTTTCTCCTTCCATTCCTGCATAGGTGCCTTGCCCCCTCGTGCTTCTGGTGTCACACTGGCAGATCTGGAGGAGCCTTCAGAGTGACCCCTTCAAGCTCCCATTCTCTCCCACCCCTTCATTGTTCTGATGTCAGGTGTGTTCCTAGTGCCCACTTGACCTTCAAGGCATGGCTCTCAGTCCAAGAAGCCCCACACCACTTCTGGATGGTCTTCTTGCTTGTTAGAATGCTAGGGTTGTTGAACTCCCCTCATGTGAATCTCAACCTGCATCTTGCCTTTTCGATGGAGATTCATGTGTGCATGGAACAGCAAGCTTGACCCAAGTAGTCTTTGAATAGTTTTAGTCATTTAGACCCTGGTAACTCTGGTCTCAATCCTTGAAAATAAGTTGTTTATGCATAGTGAAACTTGCAGCTGGCTAGCACCTTTATATCTGGGATTAAGATGGTAACTGATGTAGTGTGACCTTTGACATTGGGCAGAAAAGTCAAAAGGTCAGCAACCCTTGTCCTGATAGAGCATTGGGTTTGTTTCTCCAAGTCCACCAGGGATCTGGCCATGGTGTTCACATGTTGTAGGCTAAAAAACAAGACCCTGGAATTTGAGCCAGGTCTACAGGTGCCATGGCTTAGAAAGCTAATCCTTCACAAGCAGTGTTGGTATCACACATGGGCACCAATTCATGTCCTGGTTCATCCATTTCCCATCCAGCTCTCTGCTTATGAGCTGAAAAAGCAGCAGCAGCAGAGGATGTTCAAGTTCTTGGGCCCCTGCACCTATGTGGGAGACCCGGAGGAAGCTCCTGGCTCCTGGCTCCTGGCTCCTGGCTCCTGGCTTTGGATCAGCTCAGCTCTGGCTATTGCAACTATATGGGTAGTGAACTAGCAGATGGAAGATCTTTCTCTGTGTGGCCCTCCTTCTCTCTAAATAATAAGATAAATCTAAAAAAAAAAAATACCCACTTGCATTGGGATAAATGCTTTCCTGGGGGCATCTTTCTGTAATTCTATAGGGATAAAATCCAACAGGAATAATAGTAGTTAAAAAAAATTCAGTTGAGTCTCCAAACATCTCATTCTCATCAGGAACCCAGTAACCTCGTGTTGGGCTTGTTTGGTATAGCCCTGTGGGAAGGTAAAGTCCTGGCTTGTTCATTTGTATAATTTCCCTGCCCCATCTAGGACTCCAGGGTGAGGAACGTATGTGACGCTTTGTCTTGTTTTGTGCATTTAACTCATTTTTTCACCTTCTATTTTTCCCTTACTGAAGTTTCAGTGGCTGCACTAATGTGGCAGCAGGAGACAGTTGTCACAAAAGCATTCTTTGACACTGAAGTGTCAGGAAGCGTAGAGACATAGTGGGTAGGGCAAACAGGAAGCGAAGTGGCAAGGGCTACCATTTAGCAGTGCCTTCCTGCAGGTGCCACAAAATTGAAGGCTTCTCTGATTCTAGAAACTTCCACATCATATCCTGGTTCTGGAGACCCCCTTCATTCTTGCTATAAGGGAAGTAGAGTAAAGGAAGAAAGAGTTCCTATATCTGTTGTGGCAACCGACTGAGTAGAACCATCACTGGCTTAGTAGAACTGTCCTATTGTCATGGAGGTCTTGAGAGTTAGGTTTGAAACAGCCTTACTTTTGAGATAGTGGCAGGCGAGGTGTGAAAGACGTGCTGTTTTGCAGGCTGATGCTCATGAGAAACGAGAGAGGTGCCTGGTGCTAGAAGCCAGTGTGGAGTAGGGAACCTTTTTTCTAGGATGATGATTTTGAGGTTGTGGCTTCAATGTTAGGCCCTCTCTGATGAGATGCAGGCAGTAGTTTCAAGTGGATTTTGATGACATTGCTAGGAGCAGCAGGTAAGATCATGATTCTTCAGGAGGCATTGGAGGGAGCAAGCCCGAGCATCCATCTGAAGCATGCCTAGATACTGCGGAGAGGAAATCATTGTCTTAAATGTTGGTAACTACAGTCCAAGCTGCCACACAATGACTGAATGTCATGGTCTTTGTTTAAAAATAACCCTAGAAAAGATTCTTTCCCACATAAATACTTTCTTTACTACAGGTATGATATGAAGACAGGAAGGTGAGCAAAACCAGTTTTTAATTTTTCTACAAAGCTGTAAAGATTCTTCCCCTCCTCCCTCAAAAAACATCAAAAGAACTAGATTTTCAGGTAAGACCTGTTTCCAAGCCTACACTAAGGTCATCTTTCATAAGGGAGGTGACAGGAGAATCACAGTTATCTAGAGACAGGCAGAACGAACAAATCCCAGTGCAGGTGCATCTTAATTGTATCCTATGTCTTCAAGGACAGAGAGTCAGCATTGGTCCAGTCTAACGCTTCCTCAGTCTTAAAGATTTAATTGTGACCGTTATTTGACCAGGATTACAATGTGAGACCCAGTTTGTCTATACCAGGCTGCTCTCTCAGCACCCACCCCCTCTATGCATATCTTCTCATTCACCTCCCTGAAGCCCCTCCCTCCATGAAAAGGATGACCAGTTTTGAATTACGGTAATGGCTGCACTCTTGGTTTAGGACTAACCTCCCTGAAATTTTCAGGACCACTAATTTGTGGTTACTCCAGTGCTGGAATGAACTTGGCACTCTGGCCTTTAGACTGGCAATGCAGTAAAAGTTTAAAGCGAAGCCTGCCTCAGAGCCCAAAGAAGAGAGGAGATTGAAACCTAAAGGTTATCCTGAAATGCACTTTACTGTTATCTATGAGAACAAATGAGTTAAAAAAATTTCAAATACCAGAATACCCTACAGGGAGGAGATATAACTATTAAAGGGCTGTTATAGCTGCAATAAATGTAGGAACAATAAAAATAAATTGATGAAGTAAATGTCAGCGCTGTTCCCCTGAGCTGCCCCCACACCTTTGTCCAAAAGTAGAACATCTCCAATTACAGAGGGTGGAAACAGCCTTCAATGACAATATGACAAGGACAGAACACAGAACGCTGGCACAGGGAACACAATTATGCACAGCCTTGAAAAATTGTATCATAGCACAATGCATGGGAGAAATCAATTAATGATGCAGAGCTTCTACTGCTGTCTAATAATCCTAGAAAAGAAAAGAGGGAGGGGGAAAAAGACTCTGCACACCCAGTGCATCAAAAAGCTGACCCTTAAGTGGAAGTCTACATAATACCAGAGGTCAATCCTCAGAGTTTATAGCACCTGAAATACTTTATTTTTCCTTCTCAATTTTCTTAAAAAAAAATTCACAGTCTTAAGGAGGCATTTAAGTAAAAGTCACTTCTTCTCTGGTTAAATGGCCTTGCAAAAGCGAGTCTTGTGGTGCAGAGGGCAGAGATGAGTGGAGTGTGCAGCTGTTGTCACAAGCCCACCCCCTAAAGGAGAAGAAGCAAAAGTTGGGCATAAACATGGTGGAAGGTAGAAGGTGATTTATCTTGTGCAATTTACAACAGGTGCTAAACATTACGAAAACCAGAGCTATTAAGCAATCAAATTAAGCTATAATTATAACCGAAGAAAACTGTACAGGAATTCTAATTAATTCAAATCTGAACATGTCCAAGAGGAATGCTCCAACAACCCCACTTCTGCATAAAACAAAACAAAAATAACCCTTGGATAATGCCTTCAGATTGCACAGGAAATTAAGAAATACTTCTAGGCCTGAATATTCCAGGCATTCTTTATTAAATGGTGAGAGAAGCTCCATGCAATGCCTGGTCACTTGGCTTTTCAGGGACATTCAATAGAAAGCATGTATTTGGAGGGGGCAGGATTTGAAGTGGATTTGGGGTTTCCAGGCCTGGGGGCTGGCTCAGCTTTCTCCCCTTTGAAGATTTCTCACAGGGCATTGGAGCCTGTCTTAAACAGCTCTCCACACTCTCCTTGTATACTTATGTTGTGTGTGCATGGCTCTTTTGGGCAGACTCCATTGTCTTTTGTGTTATTCTTCCTCCAGTTCTCTTGCTCTGTCTTTTCCCCAAACCTGAATAGCCTGTTTCTGTCCCACTTTAGGAAGCTCAGGGCAGTCAGTTGATGGGAGTAGGGTTTTCTGTGGGATGTGCCCAAATCAGACAAGCTGTGTGTGGTTGAATCACAGATGGTATGGTACCTTGGCATGTGATGAAAGTTTCCAATCCAATCATTTGATGAGGGTGTCTGCCCTGGTTCACGGTTTATTAAGTGGAATAGTTCAAGGCTAGGAGCAGCAAAAACAATCACAATTGTGCTAGTCTCACCTGAGTGTTAGTCTATCTAATTTTAGTTCACTACTGCTGCTGCTATACTAAAATACCTGAGTTTGAGCAATCTATAGATTCCATTAGAGCTCAGTTTGTTTTTTCTTTCATAATGGGATCTCTTGCTGGGTCTCACATAGCAGAAGAGAAGCAAGGATCAAATTCACCCCCTCAACTTCTTTTATAAAATATTAATCCCAACATGATGTTAGAGATCTGATGGCTTAATAACCTTCTTAAAATATTTTTTTTAGTTTTGTTTATCTTAAACTTTTATATAAATGGAACAATACCATATTTTCTTCTGTGACATGTTTATTTTTTCTGTTATTTTTAATTTTTAAAACTTAATTTTTAGTATTGTTTACACAGTTGAGAGGGATGCACACCCATGTGGTTCTCCAATTAGGGTGGTTCTCTTTTGAATCTAGCCTCTCAATTCTCTTGCACTGGAGATTCAGTTTCGACATGAACTTAGTAAGGGCACAAACATTCACACCAAAGCAACGAATTATCTCAATTCTCTGTACAGAGTAGATTCTCTTAGAAAATTCATTTTATGGCTAAGCCAGGACCCAGTGTTGCCTATTACATGGTTTGTGAAATCCAGGGCCCCTGAATTATACTCATGTGACCTCTTGACTTTTAAGGTAGATTCTCTTTGCTTTCTGCTCTGTGGCTGTGTGAGGTGATAATGGTGAGGAATGCATGGTTTTCTCAAGGTGAACTTGCTGTCTGGAGGGAGGGCAGCATGCCCCTGTTCGTTAGCAGAGTTTAGTCCACCATTTTATGTATTTACTCTCAACAGATGCTTGGTTTTGTTTCAGTTTGTGTTGCAATTTGGCTTTGGGGGACAAAGATAAGGTGAAGAAGTTCTGAGTTGTGCATCCTTTGGAGCTCACAGCATCCTCCACCTTACTAGGGCTTGTGTTCTCAGGGCTGTCTCTGTGCTGATGGATGAGATTGATAAAGGGAATAGGTTCATCCTCTGGCTGTGGTATCCTAGGCCCTGACATGGTCCTTCAATTCTTGCAGCCACTCAGTGAGGTGGATGCCATTATCACCTGCCACCTCACTGAAAGAAACCGGACCCAAAGGAAGTTCTGGGACTTGCCCAAGGCCTCGTGGTATTCGAGGGCAGAATTGGGATTTTGACTGCTTGACAACAAACTGTGCCCATCACAAGCCCATTATGCAAGAGAGGAGCATGTTATAAAGAGCCACGAAACACAGGGGCTGTGGATGCTGAGCAGAAAGGCCGGGGTAGGGGAGTGGGAAGAAAAGGGTTGCCTGGGCAAGTTAGTGGAGGAAGGTCTCTTAAACTGGCTGTGACAGGTAGGTGGGATGGGAAAAGCAGCGATTGACAGGGAGGAGGGAGGTCCGTGCGGGTGGCTTCGGCAACCCAGGGCAGGGGAGCTTGAGGAAGAAGAACCCACAAGGTGGGTGCCACTGGTCCCCTTGTAGATCCCCATCTTTTGAGGGACCTGGCAATGCAGTGTGCACACAGACTCAGCCGGAGGCAGGAATGACCCTTCCTCTCCCTCTCTGTTCCCTCCAAGGTGACTTTGGCTCCTCTTTTCTGTTTCCATGGGGATGGCAGGTGCTCTGAGGATTCCCTAGGGAATACTGGCTACCTGTTCAAAGATCAGGCCAAGATCTCTAATGGCCTGTGGTCAGGACATGCCGTACCTGGAGGTCAGGCTTCATGCTGAAGTGCTGTTCGCCCCTGCAAGTTGCTCATGGAGTTAGGGAGTCTGTGACACTCCTTGTGCCTTCACACGCTGCTTTCAGATTATAAAATCCTCCCTAGTTTTTCATAAAGGGCACCCTTTACCATTCTTGCATGTGGGTTAGAGGCTGACTTTGACCTTATAGGGTGGAACTTGCTACATTTTAAAGTGACCCAGAGAGTGACACAGAGGCAGCTCCAGGGAGTGGACAGACCAACCTGGCAGTTGCCCATGTGACCTGAGTCCTGCCGGTAACCTCTGTGGAGCTGGACCAGGCTTTTCTAGGACCAAAGCATAGCATTGGTGAGTACCGCTCTCAGCTCAGATGACCAAGCTTCAAACCCCAGCTGCTCATCCCTGGTAGGAGGTCCAGTGCAAGGTGTCACACACCGTTCTTTAGTTTCCTCATCTGTAAAGTAGAAATCACGGCTGTGTGTGTCTCTTTATGTGGCTGTTGTGAGGAATAAATGGAAGATGCACAGATGTGACTTAGAATAGCACAGAGTACTCAATAGAAACTCAGTGCTGGTTAGGTTTAGTTTGCCACTATGCCTTCGAGAAATCCTGCCTGGCACCCCACCTCACTAGAGTCTGAGGCTCCCACAGATTGCTTACTTGTCTGATGTCAGAGCCAGGGCCTTGCTCCAGTTGCACAGGATGCCCATGCCAGGTTTTTTCACCTACCCAAGCTGCTTGGGTCAGTCTTATTTCTCAAAATACGTTGTAAGATGCTATGACTCAGAATGGCTATGGGAGCTTACCAAAAACACAGTCTTTCAGCCCCCAACCTGAATTCGTTACTGTAATTTCTGGGATGGTGCTTAAAACTCCATATCTAAGCCAAGATATGCCTGTCCCATTCCTACTTTCTACACCCGCTTGATTCCAGTGTACTCTGCAGCTTTAAGAATCATCAGCTTGATGTTGAGACAGTTTGGGTCACACTAACAAAGGGTTAGGGGACAGATAAGTTGCCAGGTTTTCTAAGCTGCCCCCAGTTGAGGTCCTGCCTGCTGTGATCCTGAACTGCCCAATCACCAGCCTGTGGGTCTGCATCTGCGGGGGCTGGGGTGGTGGGCAGGCTCACGTGGTTGGGAGGTGACACTCGGGCAGGGCAGAGGTACATGAGGGAGAGTTTCACATGGTCCCTGCAGGATGGGAGCTTTGAGGGGGGCGGAGGAGAGGGATAAGGACATCTCAGCCCTGAGAGAGAAGCTCCAGGGAGTATGTGTCATAGGGGACAGCAGCAGGGATATGGGTTTGGGGGACCCAGTGACTGACCAGCCCCTGAGACCAACCACCAGCACTTACCACATTTCTTTGACATTCTCAGTCTGTACTTCTGTGATTAAATCTGCCAACACACACTGTCCCTTCAAAGCTGTTGCAGATTTGACTTCTATACACATTATTTAGGGATGACAAGCAGTCTGTCCCCGATATTCCTTGTTCCAGTGACCCCCTCTGGGGCAGCAGGGTCACATGGGCATGGCATGGCCATGGGGGAATGGGAGCAACAGGCCGTCAAAGCAGGAGGGAAATGATCAGTCTTGGGGAGGGATGTACCCCTCCCTGACACATCTGCTCCGTGGACACCCCTGAACTGCTGGGAAGAGGGAGTTGGGATGACCTTCACGGCAGGTGTAGAAGAGGAACCTGCCTAGTTCCTGTCACTGGAAGTTCCGTAGATTTATCTACAATGCTTTCTATCCTTTCTGGAAGCTGGCAGGGTATAAATTTGAAATAAACAAAAATAGATTTATCAGCACTTTCCAAGTTTGTACCAAATTCAGGGGTGGCAGCAGAAGTGCTTTTCCTGAGCCCTTTAAGTCAGAGTTCAGGGTGAGTGTGAATTGAGACCAATGACTTCTGCCAATCTCCGAGTCTCCCCACTGATCAGAGGCTCCCAGCTGCACATCTCAATGAAAGACAGACATGAGATAACTGTTAATACTCTCAGGCGAGGCTAGGAACCAGTTGTTCTCTGGGATACATCTTTTGCATGGATTAATTCTTTAAAGCAGATACCTATTTTCTAGGGAGGGGAAGACTGGAGGATGCCCACATAAGAAGCAGATTTGGGATTGGAATCTAGCCAGTTGCCTCCTAAGGTCCCACCCAAGGCTAGGTAACTGAGGCAACTGTGTCCTTTGCATGGAGAAAGAAGGGATTCTGAGGGTTTGTTAGGAGTTGGTTGGAGAGATAGCAGACAGCTTGACTCAGTTTCACCCAGGTGCTGACTGGGTTAGCATCATTTGTACTGGGTATACTCCTCTTGAAGGAGAGGACCCTAGTTTATTGCCTTGTACTGCCAACATGCTGGCATCATGGGCTTATGTGCGTGGTACCTTTGGTGCACATGGTCAGGTGCAGTCATTGTTAGCTGAAATCCTTTGCCCTGCTTTGATACAGAATCATCTTTTCCTGCTTCTCATGTCAGGTAGAGTAGGAAAAAAAGGTGTGTTTTGGCCAATTGAAGGGCTCCCACCAGCTGCTCTTCAAAGAGGGGAATTTGGAATAAATGTTGAGTGTGTGGCTTGCTGAAAGCCCCATGGCCCACATGAAGGCTGGAGCTCTTCCTTGACACTGGAGCATTTGCCTCTTGGTTTCCCTGGGAGATCCAGAATGCTGGTGTTGCTTCCTGTACCATTCCCATTTGTGTTATGTGGGCAGGTGCTAAAAGCAGGCTCAGTTAGCCCCACAGTGACTCATGGAGACCAATCCAAGTGTAGCCTCTAAGGGTGAGTGCGAAAGGATGCAACTTCTGTTTTCTTTCCTGACTTTCAATGACTATGAGCAAGTCCTGCCTTCCTGGAGTGAACTTGCAGGTGAATGTAGACTCTGTTTTTCCTTTTTTAAAGATCAGACTAGGAGAGGAACATGTGGAAACTTTGGGCAGGTTATCAAACATACTGAGCGCCAAAAATACATGAGGCAGGTACCAGTCATTCGGTTGTGAGGGACGGGATGGCGGTAAGATATGGCTCCTGTTCTGAGGAGTCCTCATTCAAAATGGGGAAGAAAAGCATGTGTATAAATAAAACAAAGATGTGTTAACAGTAAAGCTGTTGATAAGGGAGTTTTGAAAATAACACAGGTCCAGACATCTAGGAATGCAAGGTGCGGAATTTGACAGTGTTACCCAGAAAGACAAGGACACACCTTGATTCTTCCATCCACACTACTGCAGGTGTTCTCAGCTGCATCCACAAATGACAAGGATTGTAAATGTTCACAGCCGTGTCCCACAGTGGAGCTCACTCCCACTGCTCTGTTTCTCTGGAGCAACTCAGATACTCATTGAAAGGCCTAGAAGGGGATTGGAAACCTTTAGGTCCCGGACTTGAGTCAAGATTTTCTGTGGACTTTGTTCTAAGTACTGAAGACTTATAAGTTTTTCTTGCATACAAGACAACAGAACAAATACATCAAGATGTGTTATTTCTGTGGGGATTTAAATCTATCTGAGCCACTGATCTGACAATGCCACAGATGAATCAAGGGTGTGGTGGTTGAAATTCCATTTGTAGGGTATTTTCTGGAGTAAGAGATGGGAAGACTTGAGTATAAGATCTAGAAGCTTTCTTATTTTGCCCCCTTCCCCTCCATGTAAGACACCAGAACTTACTCTGGAACATGAGTTGGACAGGATAGGGCTGGCAGAGACATCCTCTCCAGGATTCTCTTTTCTGGGGATGGAAAGATAAAGCACCCCTGCATGAGGGGTGCTTAAAGAAAACGTGCAGCAGAGAATTTTCCTGCTCTCCTTATCAAAGAGAAGGATTTAATTTGCTTGTTTACAAATGGTTGTTGTCTAGTAGGTAAATCTTCTGGGGCACTGGACTGCAGGAGCCCTTTGGAGAGCTCCTTGTTGATCAATAGCACATGGAAATGGAGTTCTGCTAGCATAAGTCAACTTAAAACAAAGGGGGGCGGTTCCCACTTGTCCTCTCAGCAAGACCAGTCACATGGCAACTAGCATGGGGAGCTAAAGACTGGTGAGAAACTGAAGCTGCAGATCTATCCCAGAGTTAGATCTGAGGCCTCATCAGCTGGGATTTTGGGGTATTACCTGAAGACTCCTTAGCCCTCTGGTTCTACCTGTGTTTGATAGACAGCAACATGGGAAGCAGGTGAGGGCAGAAAATGCTGGCTATGGTGTTGCTGTAGCCAGGGGTTATTTCTTTTTAGAGATTTATTTAGAGACAGTGACAGAGCAAGAACGAAAGACGAGAGAGAGGATCTTTCATCTGCTGATTCACTCCCTGAATAGAAGAATAGAGCTGAACTAGACCAAAACCAGGGACCAAGAGCTCCATCCTGAACTCCCATGTGAGTGGCAGGGTCTCATGTATTTAGATCAACTTTTGCTTCCCCACATACATTTACAGAGAACTAGATCAGAAGCAGAGTAGCTGAGACTTGAGCTGACACGCTGATATGGGCTGCTGGTGATGCAAGCAGCAAACAGTGGCTTAACTTGCCATGTCAAAAAGGCCTTTCTCCAGACTAATTTTGTATAGGCCTCCTTATAGTACGCAACCAAGAGGGCCTGGGGAAAAAGAGAGATGTTTGAGAGCTGGGGACTGCAGCATTCAGGCTCTAGCCAAGAGATTTGATATAGGAATTGGCATTAGAGGTGTAGGAAGGGCAAAGGGAGCAAAAAGGGAAAAGATAGTTGTGAAGGAGCAGATGAGAGAAGAGGCAATACCCAGAGATTCAGAGAAAGCTGCTCCTCCCTGTTGGCTCACTGCTGCACCTGAGCCCATGGATGCGCTGCTACAGCCCACCGGGTGGCCGGAGTTGGGAATTACTCCATCACATTGCTGCTAGAATAACTGCCAGCTGGTGCCAGTGCTGCCTGTGATGTCCAACACAGAAGCAGGGTGCTTTTCTCTTTGTGCCACCTCTGATCTCCCACCGGGGCCTCCCTTTGGCGACACTCACTGGAAGCAGCAGGCGAGTCTGTAAAGTGTCGCTTGCAGTCTCCCTTGTGGTAAAAAGGAGGGACAGATGTGCTTGTGTTGGATTGAGAGGCTGTGGAGAAATAATTGGCACAGAGTTCATGACAAAGAACAGATATGGACACCAGAAGAGAGGTTCCTAACTTGGTTCAATAACAGGGTACATTCAAGAGTTCAAATCCATTGTGCCCTGAGTATGTACTTCTATTTTCCTGCAATTCTTTAGAGAAAAAGATGCTAGAGTTGGAAGGGATTAGTGTTGTGCCCAGGGCAGGGCTCTCCTCTGCAGCGTTTGGGATAGGTGACCTGTAGCCTTCACTCGGATCATTTCCAGCCTCAGAAAGCTCACTACTGCCTAGAGGAAGGCAGTTATTTCCTCCATGGACAGTTGGATTTAGTGGCAACCATTTTACTGCGCTGCACCCTGTCAAGTAACTTCTGCCCACTGGTGCTTTTCTACAATACCATAGGTAATTTCCCTGCCCTACTAATTCTTTAGGAGGTGCTAGGGGTTAAATTCAACAAAGTAGATTTTGTCGCCTGTGTGGGTATTAGGCCCAGGCTCCTCCCACATTTCTTCTTTGCCATTTAGAAAGGGGAATCCTCATCCGTATGATCCAAGTTGGAGTTGAGGCCAACAGACAGTAAAATGGGCACATTCAGAGTACATTGTTGGCATAAAGAAGTTTCCTCAAAGTTGTCTTTTGAGGTTTATACTTATATGCCATTGACTAGAGCTTTGTCACATGAGCACAGTCTAGCTGCAAAGGAGTCTGGAAAGGCATTCTCTATCTGGACAGTTGAGTGGTAGGTCAAGACTTATGTGACAATGAGGGGGTAAAGGCAACAGATACAGGTACAGAGCAAATGTCCCAGCAGCAGAGTCAAGCTTTTGGCTCAACAAGGACCAAGTCATGGGCTGGGCGAATGCGTCTCACACTGCCTGTGATAACAGTCTTTAAAGGCGATTGCTGACATGCTGGCTCTCACCAAGAGTCTACATTTGCATCAAGCTCCCAGTTGAAATCAGTATAACTGGTCCAAGGACCACACAGACCTCAAGGACTGGTACTCCAGCAATATGAATGCTGATCAAGATGAACACAGTTCCTTTTTAAACCAAGAGCAGCTGAACACTGGCTATTTTTTTGCTTATTTTTAGTCGTTAGCCTTCCTTTTGGTGAGGCAGTGAGACTAAAAGGCCTGGCTCTCAGAGGCACTCAGTAAATGTCCCCTCCTTTCTTTTCTTTTTTCCTTCCTTCCTTCCTTCCTTCCTTCCTTCCTTCCTTCCTTCCTTCCTTCCTTCCTTCCTTCCGAGGGGCCCATCCACTTTCCCTGGAGGAAAGGGCTGATGGGGCAGACGAAGTGAGTTGCTCCAACCCCATGGATCATCCTCAGTCTCCATACAAATGAGCAGTGGGGTCTCCTGGGAGCCAGGCTGGACCTTGCTGATTGTGGACGGAGAGTGTCCAGTAGGCCGTGTGAACAGCTGTGAGGAAGCCTCAGGCTGGGCACGGGGCAGTGCTGCAGCGACAGTTTCCTCCCGTGCCAGGCAGGACGAGGGCCTGAAAGAGGCAGCCTGCCACCATGGGCTGGTCCAACTCCCCATCTGCTCGGGGAGAGAAAGGACACGGAGCAGAGGCAGGAATTCAGGCAATTAATCCTTTATTTAAAGAATAATAAACAGCCAGATTTTACAGACTGAAAGAGGGAACAAGGTAAAAGGGGTTAAAAACTAAAAAGCAAGGACGGCAGACACCAATTAACACAATGCTAATTGACAATTTCCCCAAGCTTCCATGAAACATGCCAGGCCGATTTCCCCAATTGCTAATTAAATCAAACCGCACACACAATACTAATTTCCCTAACTTAGGGAACTCAGTAGACAAATAAAATGAGAAACTAACTTAAACATTTTGTCAAAGTGTGGGAAGAAGGATGAATGAAACCTTAGCATGAATAAACTTTGGCTTCAACTAAATTTGTGAAAGTTCTGGCATGTTTAATGAAGACCCGACATATCTCAGTATCTGCTCTATCACAATGATATAAATACACTTCCCTAATCACAAAATAACACACAGCAGTTCCTCTTGCACCGATGTCTCTCCCCTGGGTGAAAGGTATCCAGCTCATAATGGAAGTGACATGTAAATTGCACCATTTAAAATTATAAAATACCTACTTAATTACAATTAAAAACAAAGGAATAACTTTTCTTTAAAATAGTCCCTGAGGTTCTTTGAGTTGGAGACTCCCTTTGTGAAGAAGAGAAGCCAGTCACTTAATCACACATTTGCGGGTAGTGGCAGCCTGTCTTGGCTGGCATTTGCACCGTCTTCCCTCCTACACAGTCCTGCATACAAGGGCACTGCGCTCTGAGCTGTCCCTCCTGGGCCCCTTGCTCCCACTTCCCACCAGTCCCCATATAGCCTGCTTTGAAGTGTCCTTTTTCTCCTTTGTGCTACATTCAGAACCTGCAAGAAACATCCCCATTGCATTGTGCTGTCACAGCGCAGGGACAAACCTTTTAGGTCATCCATCAAAATCACTGTTAAATATCATGCCAAAAGATGTGAATGTGTCCAAGGTCCAACAGCTGGCTCAGGACCTAATTTTTAAAAATCACGTGAGAAATAACTGGTGACCATAATAATAATAATAGCTAGTGTGTGGCTGTAGGCCAGCTGCAGGACTAAAGCCTTGAAAACCATGGCGGTTATCAGGATCTTCAGAAGCTTAGTGCCCTGATGTCCCCAAATTACAGGTAAAGAAACGGAGACACTGAATGATCAGCAATTTAGCTGTCATATCCCTATATGGCCGGATTAGGTTTGACTCCAGAATACTGGCTCCAAGTCTAGTATCTTACCCACTCTATTCACCTGCTCTTTTGCAGATAGACAGAATACAGGGATTTGACTAATAGTAGATAAAAAGTAAGCATCAGTTGTAATTATGCCACTCATACAGATAGAACCATTTGAGAATTTTGAATATATCCTAACATAACTGGTTCTGCTTATGTGTTAAAGAAAAAACTGAGTCAAACATGTTCACAAGGTCTCATGAGCCCCTTAACTTTGTTTTTATTCCCTCACAATATACTCAAGTTACAATTAACTTTTCATCGACATGTACGATGTGGTCTTCAGTGGCTCAAATGCACTCCACTGAATGCATGCAACACAATTTAGTTAACCTCTGCACTATAGCTGACATTTAACTCTTCTTTCTCTCTTAAGAGGATGTTGTAATGAACAGCTTTGCACATTGACTGCTCCTTAGAATGATGCCTTCACTACTAAACATATGGGAATTGGAAGTTCTGCGAGGGGCCCCTGGTTCAACTTTGGAGTAGAAGTAGGAAACCAGACTCCCAAGCAACAAGGAGGGAAGCCTGGTCTCCCTAAGTTAAATATTGACCTCATTTGGAAGCAACCTCACTTTCTTGGGGATCCCCAGATGGAGGGCCAGCACTCTCTCCACCTTGCAAAAACAGTATAGTAGACTCTCCTTGAGTGGCCATGTGAACTATTCCTCAAGCATTCAGGATCAGCTTTAGCCTCTGGATACTGTCTGTCCTTATTTTGGGATAACAGCTGCTCAGTCTGGCCTATGGGAATAGGGCTATTGGCAACACTTGTTCACCTGCTTCTCCATGTCCCACCCACTGGCCAGAGAAGCTAGCAGACATCTCTGCTCAGCCTCTGCTATGGTAGGGAGCAGGCCAGGCAGAGCCAGGATCTGAAGCATTTTTGGTCTTTTTTTTCCCTGACTGGCATCCGGAATGCATTTGTCAAGAGGGAGGCTGTTTATCTGTCCTTGTCCCTTCCTGGGACAAAGGCAGACCTGTCGTTGTCAGATCAAGGGAACTTGGGAGCAGCAGCGTGAGGACAGTGGAAAGTCCTTCTCATTCATCGTGATTTATCGTAATCATGGACCCCTCCCCCTGAATGAAATGGGAATGGAATAGGAATGTGATAGGTTAATGCGGATAATTAAAGAGAGTTTAAGACCAGTGTGAGACTGAACTGTGTGTGTGGGTGGTTGAAATGGTTGTTTGATGTGAAAGTCAATGATTGAATTATTCAGAGAGAATGATTTCCAAATGATAATTTTATACTTTACATAACTGATTTTGATTTATTACAGTGGCACCCAGTCGCGCTGTTTTAGTACTAAGGGCTGTCAGCTTTTCTGTCCCAAACTCCCAGTTTGTGGCTCTCCCCATCCCGCCCCCTGTGAAATTTGCTCTTGTCTGAAATTTGACATTATTATCATTACTTTCTAGCATGTCTTTCATTGTAAGGATTTATGACTTGTTTGGCTTTACAGTTTATAATCAGGCAGCAGACCTGTGTAAGTGTGTGTGTGTGTGTGTGTGTGTGTGTGTGTGCACACAAATAAGTGCACACAGCCTGAGTATGTAGAGAGTGAATGGGCCAGATAACTTGATCCCCCTTCCCTCTCACTGCAGCTTTACAAAAGCTTTGATCTTTTGTCCTTTAGCAGGAGGTGGGGCCATGCTGGGGACAGGACTCCTTGAGGCCTTGTAAATGGAAAGGGTCTAGCAGCCACAATGTATAGTGCTCCTTCACAGTTAAAAGGAGAGGATGGGAAGCATGCAGGAAGCCCTAGTTCAGGATTCACCGAGAGAAGCCTTGTTAGACTTTGGGAAGTTGTGAATCCACCTGAGAAGTCAGTCCTCCAGAGGTGGCTGTTTCATCTTATCTGAATCATTCTGCTGCAAGTGGTGCAAACCAAAGACGTGCATCTCCTGCTGGTTTCTGTTTCGTGTTGTGTCTGTTTTGAGCAGCCTTGCATGCAAGTCCCACACGACTGGCAAGCTGGTGACCTGTCCTAATTGCCTCACCTGCTCTCTTCAGCCCCTTCCATCACTGGCTTTAGCACACCTGCAGTATGGGATCCCTTATCCTTTGTGGGTGGTAGAGGGATTCAAGAAGCATTCAATATTGGTCAAATCCTAGCCAAGCATTTACCTCGAGCATAACCACCTTGACAACAGCTTACTGTGAGACAAACACTGCTTTAAGAAGTTTATATGAACTTGTTTGGCCCTCCCTAGAGCCCTATGAAACTGCTCTTTTGAGCACCATCTTATGTGTCAAGAAACCAAGGGCTAAACTGCACCTGTGTATTCAGTGCAGTGGCTGTCCTCAGCCTGCTGCCACAGTAGCTGTCCTTTTGGGGGCTGCAGTTCTACGCCCGTGGGGCCTCCATATAGGAGGTCTTTGCTTTCTCAGGCCTTCAGGATGGTCTGCTATGTGGGTGGTATGTGGCATCAAAGAAATGTGAGTTAAACAATGACCTGTAACTTTTTCTGTCTTAGTAGATAGACTTAAGTGAAACCAATTTGATACTGGTTAAGAGTGTACCTTGGTATAACTTTTCAGATGAATACTTTGTTAGGAATTCTTTGAATTTAAAATGCTATTATACAGCACCTAAGATTAAAACAGTCATGGGAATAGTGTATGCACAGTGATGTTCCTTATGGTTGGTCTGTGTGAGAGTTGGCTACAACTGAATTATGTACGAATAGGGAAAATGGAGAGATGCGTGTTTCCATCCTTGCCTTGGGATATTTGCAGATACCACCTCATTAGATAAATCTTTGCAGCAAGAGCATGATTACTGACTTTTTATTTAAAGGGATGTGCATTTGTATAAAGCTGTGTAGGGTAAACATGGGTAAAAATCAGGAGTGGCAATGCACCAAATTCTAAAAAAAAGGCCGTACTGTGAGAGATTAAGGATGGTTTTTCTTTCATGTGTTTTGTAATGTTGTGACGCTTGTTGTCTGTGCACTTGTTTGGCCTTCAATGGTCACCACTTTGTCTTCCTGGTAGCTTTCCAGATATATGTATTTTCCTTCATACTGTGATTGTAGAATCTAAGCATTCAGTTTCGGATCTTGCAGTTGCGTGCGTAAATCTCCAAGTGACAGCATGGCTCTATTTCCTTGGCACGATTTTACTTTGTTTGGTGTCCAGTCTGATGGGGTCTCCCTGGCAGTCTCGCATGTGTCTTGCTCTGGACAGTTAATTACATGGCCAATCTGCTTGGAGAGGCCAAGTAGCAGTTCATCTTCACAGTACTGGTGGCAGGCAGAGGCAGGGCTTAAACCCAGACTTCCTAGTTTCATTGACTTTGCTGAAATGCAATGCCATCCCTCAGTGGGCTTTTAGTAAGTTTGGCAGGAAAAGGCTGTTCCCCACAAAGACAAGTGACTCTCTGGACAACTGGATTCAGGGTCAGGCTGGATTCAGTCCTTGTTTCCACCTTTCACTAGTGGTTGTACTTTGGCATCCTCTTCATTTCTGTCTTAACTTCCTTATCTGTAAACTGAGGTTTGCACTGCCTCCCTCCCTCCCAGGGCTGCCATGAGCATTAAGCAAAGCAACTAGTACATGCTCAGCACATATACTTAATTTAGGAAAAAACCAGCCCAAAGCAATTCTAACCGCTGTGACGTTCCAAGTGTGTGCAATTCTCTGACATGGCACTGAAGGTCACCAGGTAACTTGGACAAACTTGTTGCTTCCTTCCACATATTCAAGAGAAGTTCTCTGTTTTAGGGGTGCTGGATTTGAATTGGTTGATAGAAGTTAAAGGGGATAGGCAAGTGATTGGTTTGTCACAGGCCAGGATTACAGATTCAAAGGCTCTTCTGATCAGAAGGGAAGTTGGAAATGATCTAGAGCACCTTTGTGCAGAAGGCGCTCTGCTGTTCTTGCATAGCCAGCATCTATGCCATAGTGCTGTTCTCCTGCAGGAAGCCACCAGGGCTCATCTGGTCCTCTCCCTTGCACTTTGGCTGCTCTCTGCACAAGCTCAGATTGGGAAGCATCTCAGAAGGGCCCTCCTGCTGTGTGTCACCCGGGGTGCTGACCAGATAGTTAGGAACAAGGGTCCAAGGGGCTTGGTTGTCACTGCATGCCCTTTGTTCCTTGGTTACGTCTCTAGGTAAATACCAGGGTACCTCAACAAGTTCATGGGCACATGGAATTAAATGATAAACTTCTATTTTGATGCAATCCATGAATAGTTTTCCATAATACACATTCTCTTGAACTTTTTGTAGACTGCTTGCAATTCTTTTGTTTACTGGTAGACACAGAGAGAAAAGGTCTTTGGACTCTCTCTTCTGAACTAGCCCAGAGGAAGAGACAAGGGTTTGAATGAAAGCAACAACCAAACAACTTCACTTTTTTTGTACTCCAAAAAGACACTTTCGGTCTGTTTGAAAATTTGAGCCTAGAAGTCATGCTCATTCTTACCTCAGCAGTCAACAGAACTGAGGAGGGTTTATGGGAAGCCTTATTTTCCATCTTCCATGTTTTTTTTTCTTGTAAGCTGAATGCAGTATTTCCTTCTGCATCTTCTAAAGAAGGTAAAATTACTTCAGGATAACAAAGGCATAAACATGCTGAACATGAACTTGTGTCGTTTGACAGAAAGCTTTAGACTGTTCTACTCCTGTGTTTGCAACAGTAATTTTTGACATAGAGTGGGAATTTGCCATGTGTTAGAAACTGTGCTAGGTGCTTTATAAGTCTGATCTCATTTAATTGTAATAAGAAACCCTGAGAGTGTTTTTTTTTTAATTCTATCTGCTATTCAAATGACAAAGCTAAGGCTCGAAGAAATGGACTTGTCCCATATATCCCAGCTAGAAAACTCAAAAATTTGAAGCCAAATCTCTCTGTATATCAACAACTTTGCTCTTACCTCTATATTATATTACCTCCCATGGTTCCAGGGTGAACTGTTATGTGCCAGACATTGTACTGAAGAGTTTTTCCCAGGCAGACTTTGACCAGCAATTTCCATGGCATACTTGCAGTATTTTTGTCCCATTCTAACTGCCTCCTCCCTGTTCTTCCAGTTCCTTTCTTTTAGAACCAAATATCTGCTGGTTGCCATATTCCCAACCTATGTGGTCAACATGTAATTACATTAGCATTTGTTTTCACTAAAAAAGTAATCACATTACTGCCTTTCATGTCACATTAGTGAAAATGGAGACCAGTATGATACATATTAATAGAATATGATGGGAAATGGCTAACACAATTAGACTTTCACATTTTATTAGTTCTGCAGTGACACCACACACTGAAGAATAACTTACTTTAGCAGTGATGGGGAACAAGGTGGGAAGTGGTGGAGAGGTCTTTTTATCCTGCAAGATACTCAGCAAGATCCCAGGAGGCCTTGGGGCATCCATGGGGTCCCATGCTCAATTTCTGAGTCCCGCTTTCTGCTTTTTCCTGTAACATGAGCACTTTTTGGATTTGGCCTGGGAGAGGAGTTTCTTCTTCACAGCCAAGCTGTGTTGCCTGAATTGTGGTCATTAAAGTATCATGTGTCATGATACTGCTTGGGTGGCCCTGGATCAGATAGAATTAATATTTCATTGTCCCTTCTGTGGCGGGTGCTGGCAAAGAGAGGAACACAGGCAGGGCAAATGTCCCCAGGGCCCTTCCCAACACTGTTCACCAGGTCTCTGCTGAGTTCTGTCTTTGACTGGATGTCCTAGGAGGAACATTGGGTTGCTTGGTCTTCCAAGTGTCTCCCACCTTCCCTCCTTCTCTTCCTGCTTAACCCACTGGTGAATATTTGGAGAACTATTGTTTGAAGGACTTCAGGAATTCCTGTTCTGCCCTGTTCAACTCTTTCCGGACATATTGGATCTTACATATTCCGTTCTGGTTAACTCTCTCCCACTCTATTAGACCTTGTGACTTTGTCTCCTCAAGTCCTCTTTTGAAACACAATATGAATCTAATTTGTCACTTCACACTAATTTTCAGACTGTATTTCCTTTATGAGCCATTCTTATCTACCCCATGTCAGTGTTACCCCCCTGAACTTCACACATCTAATATCCTTGTTTATTTGTTGTCATAGGACCTTCCCAATAAGTTACAGTGACCTTATTAAAAAAAAAAAGGTTATTCCTGTATCTGAAAGTGAAACGGAGAAGATAAAGTTAACATCAGACTGAAAAAGAAGTAATCTAGTATTCACATGGGAGCCCACCAGGGCTACCCCTAAGTATGGTTATGGGGTGTGGTACATGTAGTATGGCAAGTACGGACCAGGACTTATTAGCAGGTGGGAAGCCTCCTGCTTGTTTCTTTCTGCAATGCATCATTTGGCATTTGATTTGGTCTATTTCTGGCACATGACCCAGGATTTGGGCTTTTGGACTGAAAGCCATTGATGCCACAATTGGGAAGAAAAACTGTGTCAATTAAGGAAGACATGTATTGCCTTGCCAAGGATTCAGTTTGGGTTTAGGGGAGGGGGAGTAGGGTAAAAGAGATTAAGCGTATGGTGAGGACACCCTGGCCTTTAAACAACAAGCAATTTATTTTAGAGCAAGCTGTACATTGTAGACAACAAATGGAGAATTTACAGCCTAGGAGTTTTCAGCCTATCTAAATCAGTATGGCAGCTGAGATTTCGTAGGACAGCTCTCTCATGTTCCTTTGCGTGGAAGGGCCCCCGGGGAAGGTCCAGGGAAAACTGAGAGGTCGTCAACTGGACACTTGCTCTCCACAGGATAGGAAGCAGCATGGCCTATGGTCAGGATCACCAGCCTAGGGGTGACCCTCACCTTGGAAGACTCAGTTGAAGAACAGAAGGACGCAGCAATGAGGGTATAGAAGAGCCTTTCCCACTCTGTGGCTCTTCACTCTACTTGAGAGGGTGCATGCCCAGGGTCAGAATCAGTCATGGTACTGCATTCTGGAGGTGAGGTGAGCTGTTTGGTGGAGCCTGGTAGGAGATAGAGGGACAAAGCCGGAGGCCTGTGGAGGGCTACTCTCAGAGGATAAAGGGCACAAGTGAAGGGAGGTGGCAGGAATTCCAGTGGTCTGTGGGAGATTGAATAGGAGCAGTCTTATAACAGGCTGAAATATAAGGCTGAAACCAATGGTGGGCTCCATGGCCGCCTAGAGTGTGGACTTGGCTCTGAGCAGCTGTGTTGGTGGCGAGATGGGATTTCACTTCTTTCTGGGAGGGGAGGTTGGGAAGTTGAGGAGGGGGAAGACACCCCAATGTTTGAGTGTAAGATAATTCAGTTTAGAGAAAGATGTACCTTGTGGAAATAAATAAAAGGAGGTGCAGTGCATTGTCAGTTAACTATCTTAAATCAATAATGCAGGCAGTCCTCCTTATATGCCCATTCTACTGTGCAGGGGGGTAGCTACTGCCCACAGGCTGGTGCCAGAAAGAAAGTCGTTACCCAGAGATGTGCGGGGTTTCAGAGGAGTCTTGCTTTGCTCCTTAGGTTCTCTCTGGGGCCAGTCTGGCGGCATGCCTGCAGGGTCTGAGAGTGTTAATGTCCTTTACCTCCAGAGAGCATCAATCTGCGGCCATTATTTTTGCCAAGCTGGGACACCTGGACTGGAGGCTCTATTTTCTTTCTGTGGCCTCTGGCTTGTAAAACAAAACCAGCAAAAAAGGCATGTGATCCCTTTAAGTATTCTTCTAGTATGCCTAATGGGAATCTTTGAGAGTGCCAGGTACTGTGAGAAGTCTCTGAGTTAAAGAAATGAGAAAAGGCAGGCAACTTTTTTTTTGTTTTAAATCATCTTCTTTACAAAATGGTGGCATTCAGTCTTAAAGCAAATGGTTTCCATGTAGGCAAGTCTCCTGGTTTTTGTTTTGTTTTGTTTGTTTGTTTTGTTTTGTCAGCTACTGGCCACCAGCATGATGTTCTTCCAAACTTTGTGCAAAATCAACTTAACTTGATCTAAGCAACAAAGAAGGGGACTTATGGGCTGGAAGAGTGGGAAAGGGGGAAGCTTTTAAAAGATTATGCTTTTGGAGTTTTGATAGATTAAGAAGGTGATCAAACTAGGCACCATCTTAATAATAGGGCCATGTGAATTTTGGTGAGGCTAATGGAAGCTCTTTTGTCAATTTCCTGAAACACACACTTGACAGGACTCAGGAAATGCCCACCTTTGATACCTCAAAGGAGCTTAATGAGATTTAAAGTTGCGGCACCATGACTGGAGTTTCCCACATTTGGTGTACTTTACACACAATTCTACACACTGGTCCCTGGCTGGCTTTGTAGCCTGTTTGCCGGAATTCAGGGCATGTTTTTTTTTTTTTTTTTTTCCTCAAAGTAACAGCTGAAAGCCAGGCAGCTGAGTTTCAAAACAGAAATTGTTTTTCTAAAGTGATTTTTTTTTTTTGGTTCCATTCAGGACCGTGTCTCTGAAACATTATCTATCATAAAAAACATGACATGAATTTACTATGTCAGTCAGCTGCAATTTTTAAATATACTCGCTAGATTATGAGCAACGTCTTCCCTTTCCAGGGAAACAGGGAATAAGGGGTGGGGACATGAGACTGTTTTCTTTTGGGGGTGGCTGGGGAGCATTGTGAGCAGACGGGGCCATGCCATGTGAACTTGGATGAAGCCCACCAGCCTAGGATGGAGCAGTGGAGCTGGAAATATTTAACATGAAAGAGCCTTGCCTCATGGAGCACATGACCGGCCGGAAGGGGTTAAGAGTCACAAGGAGCACATGTGTGCCTGCTCCATGGTGGAGCTGCCCAGGCAGGGGCTGGGGTTGCTGGCAGCCTTGCTACCTGGCAGCTCTCCTGGCAAGAGTGTATGAGAATGGACGACTCCATTTGAAGAATCCTGCTTACCCAATGATTTCTCTGCCTTAGGAGCATGAGCCTTGGCTGCCCATAGGCAAGGAGGCCCTTCTGCTAGCCAAAAGGCTGGGCCACTGGCACCCTACACCCTCCCATACCTCCCTGGGGAGTTGTTAGCCAAGGCTCCTCCCTGGGGAGTTGTTGGACCTCGTTTTTATTTCTGGCCCCTTCTTAGGGGTTAGGACATGAATTTGGCCAGCCCATGCTCCCTGGTCCAAGGGAGAGCTGATGTTGTTGATCTTTAGAGCATCAGTTGCCTGTATCCCTGTGAAAATGACCCCTGTGCTTTTCCTGCAAGGTGGCACCCCTCCTGCATGTCCACAACCTAGACCAAGAATATTGCTTCCAACTTCCATGGTTGACAGCAAAACATTCAAGTTCTTTGAAGAATCATGGTCCGAGCTACTTGAGAGCTGGTATAATAAGGATATGGATTGGTTCTTTTTGTAAAAACATGATTTGTTTTATTTGTATGAAAAGCAGAGAGGGAGAGAAAGAGCGTTCATCTGCTGGTTTACTACCCAAATGGCTGTAACCTGGCCAAAAGCAGGAGACTGGAGCTCCATCTGAGACTCGCTCTTGGTGGCAGGGGCTCAAGTATTTGAATTACTTTCCACTACTTTCCCAGGTACATTAGTAGGGAACTATACTGACATTGGAGTAGCCTGGACTCAAACCATCTCTCCTGCATAAGACATTGATGTCACAAGTGGCAGCTTAATGCGCTGTGCCTCAATAGTGACCCTTTATGGGTTAATCCTTAAAGGGGGAAAGCTTCTTGGAATAGTTAAAACTAATCTTCAAGGTATGCTGAATCCATACTTTAGTTTAGAAGTGTACAAAGACACTTAATTCACCTTGTGAGACTGAAAGGTCTTGTTAGACTTCGTGTTTTTCTGTTTTTGCTTATCTGCGCTCAAACACCAGTGCTACCCTTAGTAACTGAGTGACTTTTGAGGGCCACATGCATCTTTCCATAGGGAAGTATTGCCAACCTTACAAGACTGTTGGGAGATTCAGCGTCTTCGATCTTTTTGACCAGAAGACACAGTAAGAAATGAAGTTCATATCACAACCCAAACACCTATATGCACTTACAAAATGGTAACAAACTTTTCCTGAATTAGCTTTTACCTGTAGTCTAAAAATGCTCTTTTTTTTGTTTGTTTTCCAGTCCTCTGGTTTTGCTTATTTGTTTGTTTGTTTTTGTTTTGCTTTGTTTTGAACCTGGTGATGGCAGTCTACTCAACTGAGTTCATGGTCAACTAATGTATTACAATGCTGAGCTTGAAAAGCACTATAGGTGCTTAATACATGTCCAATCTCTTAATATGCTGTAGGCCCTGAATGAAGTTTTATTAATTAGGACTTGATAAGCTGTATTACAGAGAGGAACCTTTTTTTTTTTAAAGATTTATTTTATTTTTATTACAAAGGCAGATACACTGAGAGGAGGAGAGTTAGAGAGGAAGTGGAGCGCCGGGATTAGAACCAGCGGCCATATGGGATCAAGGCAAGGACCTTAGCCACTAGGCCACGCCACTGAGCCTGAGAAGAACCTTGACAGAGCTTTAGTATAGAATCAAGAGAGTTTGCTATCATAAAGTGACTTGTGGGTTGACAGCTTTTCAAAGTAGGGTCTCTTCTAAGTGGAATTCTGGTGGCTTTCTCTCATTATTTTGTCTCTTTCACATGTGGCTTCTACAATTACAACCAAAGGGGAAAAGAGGGACCGAGACTCTCATGGGTACCCTGGTGGGGGAGGTCTGAAAGCTGGCATGTCCTCACTCCCCGAGCTCTAATATCCAGAACTCAATCCTCATGTGGCTCCAATCCAATGGCAAAGGAGGCTGGATCACACAGCGTTCTCATGTGCTTGGGAAAAGGAAGCTGTAAGGGGATCAGAGTGAATGACATCTACCACATAAGGTAGCGTTTAGGCAGGTCTTGGGGCCGGTCTTTGATATGCTGACATTTGCAATCAAGTAATGATGAGGTTGGATTGTTCTGATTTAAGTTATCGCTGCCCAGCCACAAGGGAACAGACTGAATTAATGACTTTTAATGCTTCTCTTTAGGCCACGCCATGATTCTGAAGTTTCACAGGTTCACTTCATAGTACAGACAACATTTTCTACAACTAGGGTGCACTTACCTATTGCTTGATCCCAAGGATGAACACAGCATCCCTTTGAGATAGTGAATTGGGACTGGAAGTTCAGTTTCAAGCTGGGTAAATTCCAGACCGTGCCTGATAAAGAAGGTCGACATTTAGTGGGCACTTAACACACTTACACCTACAGTTAGTCAAAGCTGCACATTGAGTGAAGTTCACAAGTTTTATCCCAATTCATCACACTTCATTTTAGAATTTTAGACATCTTTTTTTTTTTAAAAAAAAGATTTATTAGTTATTTTTGCTGGAAAGACAGAGTTACAGAGATAAAGAGAAACACAGAAAGATTTTCCATATGCTGGCTTACTTTCTAAATGACTGTAATAACCAGAGCTGGGCTGGTCCACAGTCAGGCACCAGAGTCGTCTTCTGGGTCTCCCACAGGCAGTGTCCTAAGGCCTTGAACCATCCTCTACCTTCCCAGATCATAAACAAAGAACTGGATTAGAACTGGAGCAGCGGGACACAAACTGGCGCCCATATGGGATGCTGACACTGCAGGTGGAGGATTAGCCTAATACACCAACAATGCTGGCCCCAGCTTTAGACATCTTAGTCTCCTTTGAGATATTCTATTTTGATATTTTCTCTTCATAAAGTGAAATAGAACTGAAGTTCATAGGGGTTAGGTGACTTTCTCAAGGCAACACAGAAAATTAGTGATTACGCTGGCACTAAAACCTCAGCTCTCTCAATCTCCATGGTAAGGATGTGAAGTTAATGTGGTACACAATGGACATTCTACTAGCCTTCTAGTAATTGTATCTCTAATTTTAGGATCTTTTAACTAGGCACATACTAAAAATGCTAATTTGTGCTGGGATGTCCAAAACCCTAACTGTTGTTCAACTTCTGGTTTTAGTTTAAACTGTCATTTCAGGTAGAAATAGCCAAGGTACACTGTTGCATCCGCTTAGCTGGAAACACACAATGAGGCTGTAGTCAGATCCTTAGCCATGCTATTTATTTACTTTCATTTAAGTCTTCCTACTCTCTTATTATTAATCCTTGGTTACTTGGTGACTAATATGACTCAAGAGAATGACTGGAATTTACCAAAAGAGAGCAAATGTTTTGCTGCTAATGGTAGGCTAGAAGGAGGCAGCTTAAGCCACAGCTTAAAAGATGTAAGTTCTTCTTAAGTGAGAACATTTCTGACAGAGTTGCTAAGCTCTCCTACAGGTACTGAGGACATCTCAAGACTATCTCTGCTTGGACACCTTACGAAGCGTTTCTCTAGACTGGTTCAAGCCAGAGGTGTCAACCTATGGCTGTCTGAGGTTTCTTCTCTATAATTTCACAAAATCAGGTTTCCTACTTGATCAGTGTAACAACTCTTTTCATAATAATCTTCAGAAAGTAATGATCTGCATGCAGCACAAAAATGCATGTATATAATTAACACACACAAGGCCCAAATCCAAGTGTCTTTTCAATGCCTCCCTTAGGAAGGCCCAAGGGCCTGGCTGTCTGAATGAGTTCTTGACCTGGCGTGGTTGGAATTTGCAGTGTTATTGTCTGTGTGTGCATTTGCAGCTGCAATGAACCATTCTCCCCCTATCTCACACTCCATATATATTTATATTAGGGGAACTAGAAAAGTATACTCAAGGACAAGGAAAAAACCACTGCCTGTGGTGCTGGCATTCCATATGGGTTCTGATTCAAGTACCAGCTCTGCTAATGTGCCTGGGAAGACAGGGGAAAATGGCTCAAGTGCTTGGGCTTCTGCACTCATATGGGAAACCCAGAAGAAGTTCTTGCCTCCTGGCTTCAGACTGACCTGGCCTCAGTCATTATAGACATTTAGGGAATAAACCAGTGGATGGAAGACCTCTTGCTGTATTTTTTCCCTCTCTCTGTAATGCTGCCTTTCAAATAAATAAAAATATTAATAAAGGAAAAGTTACTCAGGGACATTTCCAGCATCACTAACCAATTTCTGTGGGTTTCAGGATATGAGGATGGTCTTCCAAGTTCACAGGTAATAATGCACTCTGAAAGAGTAGATGAGGGAGGGAAGCATCCTATAGCTTTGTTGTTGATCAATGTATAAAGATGTGTGCTCATTGTGTGTGTGCAGTGATGCCTGGACTCCTAAGGACTACCATGGGTGTACATTTGCAATGGAGGGTACTTTTGTGCTGTGTATATTCTGATAATTTCATTAACTGGAAACCAAGTCTTTTCTGCTTTACCATGGAGTCCTGATATTTTGCATAATGTGCTTGACATTTCTGAGACAGTGTAATCTGAGGAAATGAACACCTGCCAGGGGACTGAAGATGCTAGTTTTTGTGTTGACTTGGCTGCTGATCTGCTCCTTCTCCCTGGACAGCTTGCCTAACAGCTCTGTGCTGCATGGCCTCCCCCTGCCCTCCAACCTGGAAAATAAATTTCATTTGCTCTATCTGCTCTAGCCCAGAGATGCTCTAACTCAGGTACATCTGAACAATTTACTGGGGGGCTGATGGAGGGGAAGGTATGCCATTCACATGATGGTGTTTTGTCTTTGCATTACAGTTACTCTTTTTTATGGTTCAATAGGAAACACTGTGAATCCAGAATAAAAGGAGTAACTCTATATTTTAATGTTATACTGTTGAAGATGTGCTCTTCCAGTGTTATAATTTCAAAGTGTTAGTTTCTGAATGCAGACCAGCCTTTGTCCTAACTCTTGAGGTCCAGCTATGTGGGCTCCAATTCTGAGAGAAATGCCCATTCTTTGATGTTTTCAGTGGAAAAGAGTGACTTCATGTATCATTATCATCATCATCATCATTATCAGGATTCGGAGTGCCCCCTGCCCCAACCCCCCCTTTTTGTTTTTTAACATTTTTTTTGGTATGGCCTCACTGGAAGAAAACCTCTGGAGGCACATCACCTGCAAATGGTGCTTCTAAAAGGAGACTGTTTCAGTAAGTTCCAAGCACTGAAAAGGATGTGTAATGAACACTGTTTTGCATCTTTAATTATAGCATTTTCCACTACACATGCTGTAATCATATGCTTTCTCTAGAGCCAAAGCCATGTGCAATTCCAGGTCCATTCATTAATAAACTGGCAAATCAATCACGGCCCTTGTGAGAAACACCAAGCCGTGTGAGTCCCTTTACACAGAGCAGGGGCTGTGTTCTGGAGCAGATCCTTTCCTACTCCCCAAGAGCACTTAAAGAAACATGTGTCTTGTTCAAATTTGAGTTTGTCTCTGTGGTCCCTCCTCATTTCTCTCTCTGCTTCTACTTTCTATAGCAAGAAAATGAATTGTTTGAAACTTGGCAAGTGAAAGACGCAGAGAGAGTGAGTAGCAAATCTGGAGAGCAGCATAGAGATTGAAATGATCTCAGGAAAGTGCCAGAAAAACAGCCTCTTGGTCTAAAACTACGTGGCTGTTTTAGGTTTCACAAAGTCTGAAGTCCTTCCATCGGGGAGGGCTTTGGGTCAAGCTTCACCCCTTAGGAAGAAGCGAAGCGGAGATTCTCATAAAACAACAACAACAACAACAACAGCAACAAAACCAGATACTTGTGGATTTCTGAGGAAAGCTCATTTCAGTTAGATACATAGCTATATCAAATTGTTTCCTCGCTGATCTGAAGTATTGGAGGGCAAAGGGGAAGGTCTTGTTGACTGTCATATATGGAGATCACAGCTTTGTTGCTTTAAAGAAAGGCGGTGTGTGTGTGTGTGTGTGTGTGTGTGTGTGAGAGAGAGAGAGAGAGAGAGAGAGAGAGACAGAGAGAGAAAGAGAGAGAGAATTCATTATTTCCTGCTCCAATAAGTCTTATCTTCATTTGTGGGATTCTCTCAGAATTGGGACAATCACACACATACAGTTTGCACCCCCTTTCTTGCAATGAGAACACTGTTGACCATGACAAGGTGGCTCTCTATCAGTTTTCTGCCAGGGATGCTGTATTGCAAGGGACCAGGCCTAGCACTGACTGTAAACAAACCCAGCCATGTGTTTAAAACAGACTACTGAACAGCTTGCAAAATAGGCCCCCTTTTTAAAAAAGAGCAGTGGACACTCTGGAAAAATGGTAAGTATGGTAGCTGGATGGAAACTCCAATGCTTTCTGGCTGCATTTGTCCTTAGAACTTCATTTACATTTGGCTTGCCTGGGCGCGGTGGGGTGAGGGTGGCTGCCAGCCACTGCTGGTGCCCACACGCAGAGGAAAGTTCACCTGGACTGCTGGAGAGAAAGTGAAATCTCCTCGAGAAGTCTGCAGCGTGCTTGCTGTGCTGATGTCCGAGAGACTCGGGTGCTGGTAGCCGAGGGGACCCAGTGTTTGTCCCAAGTGAAACTTGAGCATTAGGGAGTGACAAACTCAGGCTCTAGAACATGTGTGGTCTCAGGACACGTTCTTAACCTTGCCAAGTAGAGCATGGATACCTACCTCAGGGAGTTGTTCTGGGATTAAACAATGTGAATGTCAATGCCTGAGTATAGGACGTTCTCTCTTTTGTTCACTTCTTCACATCCAGTGTGTTGTACATGCCTGGCATCTGACAGCTGATGGTTACCCAGACCTCCTTCTTTGAGGTTCTTGTAAAGGATTGCAGAGCACCTTGTCCAGCAGGTTGAAGGCATAAATAGAGAACTTGTATTGCCCCGCCCACCCATCCATCCAAAGTCTATATTCTTAAAAAGGAAATGCAAACTATGTCTTTTCTTAAAATTCCAAAAACCTGATGGGAGTATTTTTCAGTGTGAAGGCATAGTAGGATGGGGAAGGGACAGAAGCTTTGAGATGGGAGATAGATATCCCAAGACCAAGCATAGATTCAACCTTGTCCATAACTTCCATCTTTTCCTTAGGCAAGAACAGTCCCCGGAGTGGGACACTTGGGGCACTAGGAGGCCCTTTGGTCACCAGGCTCTTCTATAAAGATGCCCATGCCAATAGATGATATGTTGATTCCTGCTTCTTTTGGATGGTGTGGTAGCCAGAGTATACCAGAAGCCGGAGGAGCCACAGGTCAGGCTTTGCTTGGTGTGACCCTGGATACCTGGCAGAACACAGAGCTCAGAGGTGGATGCAAGCCAAAACAGGGACATGGCAGCAGAGGTTGATGCAATGGTTGAGGCGCTGCTTAAGAGTGCCCGGGATCAAATCCTGGCTCCACCTGCGAGTCCAGTTTCCTGTAACTGTGTGCCCTGACAGGTGGCAGGTGACAGATCAAATACTTGGGTTCATATCACTCATGTGAGAAACCCACATTCTGCCTCCTAGCCTCAGTCTGATAAAGCCCCAGGTTTGTAAACATTTGGGGAGTGAACCTGTGGATGAAAAAATTGTGCTGGCTCTCAGCTCTTCAAATAAAAATGAAAAAATAACAGCTTTCCAATTATGTGAATGTATGTACACATGGTACATGTATGAGAGTACGTTAGAAAGTTTGCAGTTTCAGTTCAAAGGTTGCTACAATTGCTTCTTCCTGTAGAGTCAAGCTGTGTTCTGTGAGTCTCTAACTGATGGGGTGGAACCCACCCACATTATAGGGGAAAACCTGCTTTATTCATAGCCCACAGACTGAAGTCTTAATCTTAATCTCTTCGGGGGAGAACAAAACCTTTACAGAAATGTCTGGAATAATATATCTCATCAAATAGAAAATTAATAGCATGAATATTTTGCTGCTAAAAAGGTAAAATTCCTGTGTAGTTTTTCCAAAATATGTGTTTTTCACATATTATGAAAATACATTAGCACCCCCAATGTTTTTGCACCAAAATAATTTGTATTTTTATTTCATTTACCACAACTTTCTGAAGTGCTCTTGTATATAATTTTAAATTGTCACTCAAGAAAGATTACAATTAATTCTTTACTATATTTACAATATATTTCCATGACTATCACATTTTGTTCAAATGTTCTGCAAGCATTTCCCTATTGCTGATATATCATAATCCATATAAATTACTTTTGATAATGACTATTTAGTTTTTTCCCTAATTGTAAACAACACTGTAGTTAACATTCTTGAGTACTGAATATTCCCAGTTACCTAAAAAACTGCACTTCATCTCCTCCCAGAATTTCCATCCACTTACTTGTACTTGCTGGAGACTTGCCCTTAGAGAAGCTCCCATGGTGGGGAATTCACCTCAGAGAATGCCAAGCTGTGAGCTTAGGAAGAAAGCAGAATCCAAAGGAAACTTTGTGTCCCAGGCCAAGAAAGATAGACTGACCATATGATGTGGGCAGTCATGATGGCTGAGTGTTTTTGTGCCTGCAAGGGGAACCTTCCCCAACGCATCTCTTGCCCTTCTTGCCCCTTCTTTAGAACTCATGAACGTGTGGCAGGGTGATGTTTCTCTGCTGTTATTCCCAAGTCCTTCAGTTTCTATATTTCCTTCCGAAGTTATCAATGGTTTGGAAAGAATCAGGAGGAGACTGAGCAAAGGTCCCAGGCTTCAGTCCTCTGAGACGCTAGTGTATGCCCTTTCCAGCACCCATTGTAATTTTTGCTACATATGTATGTATGTTTTGATAAATGATGGAAACTTTTGTTGCCTGTGTTTAAAAATCACGCAGATGTCAGCAAGAGGCCATGAGACAAGGCTCAAGACTTGGGCCTCCCTGTAACCCGTCAGCCTCAGCTGGGATGCTGTTTGCCCGACTGCAGAAGGTGGCCACACGGAGGAGGTGACTGGCTAGCCTTCCCCTCACTGGTCACCCTCTTTTTCCTGGTGCTCTTCTCCTCTGTGCCAGTGGCCTTGGCCATGACATTTATTTCTGAAGGCAATTGAACGATTCTGGACCGAGACCTCAGCTCATAAAACCACAAATTCCAAGGAGCCTTTTTATAGGGAAATCCAGGAGAGTGTTTAAAAGCTCAAGAGTAAGCTTCTCTGACGAGGGATTCCTGTGAGAGAAGGAATCCCGTGGGTCCCTCTGTAGAGTTCCAGACTGAAGAGGAGGTGGCTCTACTTGCCTCTTTGGCTAAAGTTGGTGATCAGACATGACAAGGAAGACACCATCCGATTTGTTTCCCAATTCAAAACCAAATTCTCATGAATGGGACTGGTTTGAAAATCTTATTCCTGATGCCTTCATGAAAAAAATAAGAACTATGCTCTTCTTCTCTGAACAAGTCCACATCTAGCTGGGGTACCAAGGTAGGAAAGGGGAGGATGGAATATCCCAGGCTGTGGACTCTGACAGGTGACAGAGCTGATGGCCCGCCTCCTCCCTCTCTTTGGTTTCTCTTCATTCCTTCTTTCCAAATGTTGGAACATATGAAACTTGTTGTTTCAAATACTTGCACTGCAGGATTTGATTTGATGCGATTTGTGTGTATGTTTTTTAAAGCGGAAGGAATACCAGTGTTGGCACAGGTCTTTTAGTGACTTGAAACGAGAGAAGAGGTGCCAGATAGTTCCTGTTGATGGAAGAACGTGTGCCATGAGGCTGCACACTCAGCCGCCAGCCTTCAAGACTGTGTTTTTGCCATCAGCCTTGTCACCCATGACTCCAACGCCTTCACTCCTTTTCTTCCCTTCCTTCCTCCTCCAAGACTTTGCATATGTGTCTGAATGCAATTAAGTTGCTTTCAGCATCTTTGTTTTTTCAATTTATCAACAACTTTCAAGTGGAAAAAAAATTTGAGTCTTTCAATTTCAATTTTGGCTTTTTTTAGAAAATTTTTTTTGCATGTGTGTCTCCTTTCTGTTTGCTAAACAGTAATTGCAGATCTTCCTGGCCACCTTTAATACTCCCAGCTAATTATCCTGAAATAAATCTCTTTCAAGCCCGCATGCCAGCAGTTCTGGGATCCTAGCGGCTCTTTCAGCTCCCTGCTGCCTGTCACTCAAACAGGCCTCAGCTGCAACTCCGAATGATGAGTATTAACCTCCCGCTGGGAAGATTCGCCCGATCTCCCCACTTCCAACAGCAGCTTCCAGGGCGGCACCACGCTCCTACCTGTTAGCCTAAGCTGGGATTTTCTTCTGCTAACGCTGTGATTTTGAAAAGTGGAAGAGCATTCCTGGGAGAAAGACACTCAGTTAACCTCCTTCTAATTGCCATTCAAGATGGAAAAGGAAGAGGAAGACGATGACTGTCCCGGGAGAGCCACTGGGCCTCACAGTGGCCTGAGGCCTTCCCAGGAAGCAACCAGTCTATTGGTGGGTGTGTGCCAGTCTTCTGGGCCCAGAGCACTGGGGGTAGTGGATGACTGGCATCTGGGGCCTGGCCTTGATTTCCCCCTCTGTCTTCTCTGATGTACTCCTGAAGGATGCACTTGTGTTAACACCTTCCTCTGATCACCTCCTCGGTTGCCTTTGGCCTTGTTCAACAACATCTGCCATGCCTGGCTCATCTGTAGCCTGTTGTCTCCTCAGAGTGCTATGGCTGGCCCCATTTGGTAGATGCCCATCTCATTCAGTTTCCCTGTGATGACATGTGGGACGAGGATATGGCAACCCAGGAGAACTGCACAACAGGATGGGTTACACCCCAAGCGTTGGAGCAATGCTACCCAATGCCTGGCCAAAGAGTAATGATCTAGCAAAGTGAATATTTGAATGAATAAACATACACAATAAATAGCATCCCCTTCCTGGAATTGTTTCTCTGAAAGCTTTTCTTATGCCACTGTGCAGACTAAGTGAATCAAATGTTAACTAAAACCAATGTGTGGCCCTTGTAGGTGGACGTGGTAACCAACAGCACTCTCTTCTCCTTCTGTCCTACTGTTGGCAAAGCTTCAGCCAGTGACTAACGCATCAGCTTGGGTACTCCAGCAACAATCCCTAGTTAATCTTCCATGGGCATATGAAATGACAAGGAATAAACCTTTGTAGTTTGTGTCACTGGGATTTGGAGCTCTTAACATTACAGCAGCATAATTTAGCTGACATGACACTGATGCATAAATACAGAAATATGTTCATCTATATCCATAGGTTTTATTTTCTGTCTTTAAAAGTGCAATTTTTACCTGCCTCTGAAAAAATTTGCTAAATTTTTTTGAACAATTGTATATACTTATGGGCTAAAATGTACATTTCAATGGATAAATACAATGTGTAGTCATCAAAACAGGGTAATCTACATTTCCCCTTCTCCGACACTATTCTGTGATTGGAGGCTTGAAACTTCTGTTTATTCATACAAAACATACTAGGTTATTGCAAACTGTAGTATCCCCAACTTGCTGGGAGGTGCAAAGAACATATTCCTTCAGTATAACTCTGATCTGGTAGTCTTTACTCAGACTTCATTTATTCCCCATCCTCACCCCTCCCAGCCTCTGGTAATCACAATTTAAAGGTTTCTCAGCTTGATTTTTAGCTTCCACTTACAAGGGAGAATATGTGTTAGTTGTCTTCCTGTGTCTGGCTTATTTCACTTAACGTGATGTCTTTCAGGTCTGTCCATTTTGCTACAAATCACAGGATTTAATGTTTGAAGGTTGACTACTGTCCGTTGTGTATATATACCACATTGTCTTCGTCCATTTATCCGATGACGGACACTGTCGAGGATTCAGCAGCAGGGCTATCATGAACATTGCTGTGACAAACACAGTGGAGCAAGTATCTCTCAGATACAGCAATTTTTGTATTTTTCAGATATGTGTATGGAAATTCTATTTCTAGTGTTCAAAAAATCTAATTTCCGCAGTGTTTGCACTACCTTACATTACCATTAACAGTGCATAAGAATTCGCTTTTCTCCATACGGCTGTCAGCATTTGTTATTCTCTTTGGAAATGACCATTCTAACCAGGGTGAGGTGATACATCATCAAGATTTTTCCTATATCTCCCTGATGCCTAATGATAGTGAGAATTTTTTAGTATGTATTTGTGAGCCAAATGTATGTCTTTCGAGAACTACATATTCAGGTCTTTTGCCTATTTCTCAACTGGATTGTTTGTTTACTTTGTCGAGTTTTCCTAGTTCTTGATACACATTCTGAATTTCACTCCTTTGTTGAATAAGAAGCTTGCAAATGTTTTGTTCCAATCTGTTGGCTGTCTCTTCACTCTATTGATTATTTCCTTTGATTGTGCAGAAGCCTCTGAGTTTGATATAATTCTGCTTGCCTCGTTTTGTTTTCACTGCCTGTGATTTTGGGATCTTATCTAAAAGAACCACTACCTCTACCAATGTTTTGTCTTTCCTCTGTGCTTATATCAACTGTTTCCCTGTGGGTTTTTTTTTCCCCTGGCAATTTCAATTTTACTGCTTATGTTTAGTTTTCTGATCATCATTGAATTGATGTTTGTGTATGATACGAGGTAGAGATCTAATTTCATTCTATTATATATGCTCTCCCAGTTTTGTCAACACCATTTATTGAAGCCTATTCTTTCTCTGATCATGTTCTTGGTTCCTATGTCAAAGATCAGGTGACAGCAACTGGCATTGTGGCACAGTGGGTAAAACCACTGCCTGGGATACTAGCATCCCACATGCACACTGGTTTAGGTCCTGGCTGCTCTACCTCCTGTTTAGCTCTCTGCTAATGGCCTGGGAAAAGCAGTGAAAGGTAGCCCATATTCTTGGAGACCCTGTCACCCTTAGGAGACCTGGATGAAACCCCTGGATCCTGGCTTCATCCTGATTCAGCCATGGCCATTGCGGCCATCTGGGGAATAGATCAGCAGATTGCAGAGTTCTCTCTCTGTCCCTTCTTCCTTCTCTGTAACTATGAATTAAAATATATATATATATATATATATATATATATTTAAAGGTCAATTGATAGTATATGCACAAAATATTTTCTGAATTTTCTATTTTATTCCATTGATCAAAAGTGCTCATTTTTATGCAATACCATGCAATGTTCATTACTAAAGTTTTGCAGTATGTTTTGATATCTGGTGTTGTGATGTCTCCAGCTTTATGTTTTCAATCAAGATCATTGGCTATTCTAGATCTTTTGTGATTCTATATAAATTATAGGAGTTTTTTCCTAATTCTATATGATGTCACTTGTATTTTGATAGAGATTGCTTTGAATCTGTAGATGGCTTTCAGCAGTATGGACCACTCAATATTAATTCTTCTAATGCACAAACAAGGAATTTTTTCAATTTTTTCATGTCCTTAAATGTTTCTTTCTTCATGTTTGGAGATCTTTCATGTGTTTGATTCAATTTATTACTAGTTATTTAATTTTTGTAGTTATTATGAATGGACTTTCCCTTTTACCTAGATCATATATAGTGTACAAAAATTTTACTGATATTTATATATATATTTTTAAAATCTTGTGACTACTGAATCAAACAATTAGTTTTAGCAGCAATTTGGTGGAATGTCTAGGTTTTTCCATGTAGAAAATCATGTCATTTGTAAACATGGCAATTATGATATTCTTCTTTTCAATTCCATTGCTCCTTATTTTTCTCTTCTAATTGCTCTTTCTAATATTTCCAATACTATATTGAATGAGAGTCATGAAAATATTCTTTTTTTAATTCTAGATACTTTCAGCTTTTCTTCATTTAGTACGATATTGGCTATAAGTTCGTCATGTAATTTTGAGACCAAATTTGTTGAAAATTTTTATCATGAATGGATATTGAATTTTCTGTATTTATTGAGATGTTCATATGGTTTTATTTTCTTTCTATTGATGTTATTTATTATATTCATTGGTTTGTGAATCTTTTTTTCTAAGATTTATTTTATTTTATTTTTTTACTGGAAACCCGTATCTATGCAGAGAAGGAGAGACAAAGATCTTCTGTCCATTTGCTCTCCAGGTTTTCCACAACAGCTAGAACTGAGCTGATCTAAAGCCAGGAGCCAGCAGCTTCTTTCAGGTTTTCCACATGGGTGCAGGGTCCTAAAGTCACAAGTTAGGCCATGAGCAGGGAGCTGGATGGGAAGTGGAGCAGCTGGTATATGAACCAATGCCCGTATGGGATCCCAGTGGATGTAGGGTGAGGATTTAGCCATTAGGCTATTTGCGCTGGTTCTGGCTTGTGAATCTGGAACCACCTTTGCATCCCTGGGACACATTCCATTTGATTATGATGTTTGATTTTTTTTTTTTTGTGAGTGTAATGTTGAGTTCGGTTTGCTAATTTGTGGGGTTTTTTGTGAGTTTTTGCATCTACCTTCATCAGGAATGTGGTCTGTAGTTTTCCTGTTGTGTTTTGTCTCTATTTGGTTTTGGCCTCATAAAAAGATTTTAACAAAGCTCCATTCTTTTCAATATTTTAGAATCGTTTGAAAATTAGTACAGTGACTTCCACTTTAAATGCTTTATAAAATTCAGTTGTAAAACCATTAGATTTGTATTTTTCTTTGGGCAACTTCTGTTTATTGCTTCAACATCATTACTTGTTATTGATCTTTTTAGGTTTTATATATCTTCCTGATTTGTTATTTTTAAACTACATATATCTAGGAATTTATCCACTTCTGCAAAGTTTTTCAGTTTGTTGGCATGTTAGCTATTCATAGTAACTTCTTATAATCGTTTGTATTTCTGCGGTATCAGCTATAATATCTCCTTTTTAAATTCTAAATTTATTATTTGTGTTTTCCTCCTTTTCTTTGTTATTATGTCCAAAGGCTTATCCATTTTTGTTTATATTTTTAAGAAATGATTTTTCACTTTTTTTTAGTTTCAATTTTTATGCTCTGATTTTTAATATTTCTTGCTTTCTGCTAATTTTAGGTTTGGTTTGTTTCTGCTTTACTAAGTCCTTGAGATGAATCATTAGATTATCTATGTGAAGTCTTTATTTTAATGTGTACACTTATTGCTGTATACTATATTTGCTGTATCCCACAGATTTTGACATGCTACGTTTTCACTTTCATTTGCTTCAAGAAATGTTTTTATTTCCTTTTTGATTCTTCAATGATATATACCATTGATGATAATGTTCAATTTCCATGTATTTATAAATTATATTTTTTGTTGATTTCAACTCTTATTCTTTTGTGGTTTGGAAAGATATTTGGTATAATTAAATTTTTAAAACATTTAATCAGATTTGGTTTGTGGTCTAATATATAATCTGTCCTGGAAAATATCCCACGTGCTGATGAGAACAATGTGTATTTTGTTAACTGTTGGATGAAGTGTTCTATAGATGTCCGTTAGGTCTATTTACTCTAGAATGTGGTTCAACTCTTATGGGTCTCTGTTGATTTTCTGTCTGATTATATGTGTTTTGATGACAGTAAGGTGTGAAAACCCCCACCATTATTACTGTATTAGACTCTGTTTCTACCTTTATATGTTTGGGTTGTTTAGTGTCGGGTGTATGCATTTATGATTCAGGTATCTTTTTTCTGAATTTATCTTATCACTACATAATGCCCTCCTTTGTCACTTTTTATAGTATTTTTACTTAATGCATATCGTATCTGACATGAACGTAGCTGCTACACCTTGCTTTTTATGTTGATATCTATTTGCATTGTACCTTCCTCTAATCCTTCACTTTCAGCCTATGTATATTTTTACCTGTGAACTTCTTGTAGGTTTTTTTTTCCATGCATTCAGCCAGCCTATATCTTCTAGTTAGGGAACTGAATCCATTTACGTTAAAGGTTACTATTGATAGATAAGAATAAACTATGATTATTTTGTTGATTGTTTATGAATGTATTTTTTTCTGGTTCTTTCTGCCTCTCTTGTGATTTCTTTTTGTGTTTTGATAGCTTTCTGCCATGATTAATTTTACTGTTCTCTCTTTTGCTTTTATGCATATGCTCTGTTAGTGCACACTAATAGTAAATGCTATTTTTTCCCCCACAAGATATTTCTTTTGTTTCTAAAATAGGATTCTCTTCAACAGGTTTTTACAGGTCTAGTTTGGTGGTGATGCATCCTCTTAATTTTTGTATGTCTAGGAAATAATTCCCTTTCCTTTCCAAAGAATAACTTCGCTTCACTGGATACAATAGTCTTGGTTTAAAGTTTTTTCTTTTTCTTTCAAGATCTTAAATATGTCATCCCTTCTCTTCTGGTATGTAGGATTGCTGTTGAGAAGTCTACTGTTAGTCTAATATATTTTCCTTAATATGTAATTTGACATTTTTCTCTTGCTGTCTTTGATTCTTTCTTTGTTGCTAGCATTTGACAATTGGACTATAACATCCCTTGGAGGAGAACTTTTTTCTTTGAGCATGGCTGGGGTGCTTTGAATTTCCTGTTCTGGATGTCTACATCTGTTGTAAGGCTGGGGATGTTTTCCACCATTATCTCATTAAACTGGCTCTGAGGTACTTTTTCTTTCTCTTCTCTTTTGGGAATCCCTATATGAGTGTTTTTCACTGAATGTTATCCTATATGTCACATAGACTTTTTTCATTTATTTGTGAATTCTTTAATCTTTGTTTCTTCTAGGTTATTTCAAAAGTCAGAAATTCTTTTTCACTTGGACTATTCTATGCTGTCTTTAGTTTCATTGATCCAAATACTTAGTTCCAAAGTTTCTGACAGCTTCTTCTGAATGACTTTTTGCAACTTTGTTCAATTTTTCATTTATATCATGCATTGTTTTCCTCATTTCTTTAGATTATCTATCAGCATTCTCCTGCATGTTTTTTCCTTAGGATAATCATTTTGAATTCTTTTTCAGGCATATTATAGATTTCCTTTACATCAAAAGCTATTTTTGAATAACTGTTATGCTGTTGTGTTCTTTTGGAGGTATTATACCTGCTTGCTTTTTCATATTTCTTGTGTCCCTACATTGGCATATTTGCATTTTGTGTAACAATTGTTTCATTTTTATGTATCAGTTTTCATTATAAAATCTTTTTTTATAGATGGAATGTGTGTGTCAGTTGTAGAGTTGCTTTGTCTTTGATTCAAAATGAGCCCAGAAATACAACTTCTGAGAAATTTCTTCAGCTGTAATCAATGTCAGGAATATCTGTGAATACCACAGTTGTTTAGTCCTCAGAGGTTCATGCAGGTAATTGTATGAATTTGAGGTGATCACTGGCTTCCATAGGTGTGTACCTGCAGACCTCAGACCTATTAGTTGTTGATCACACTGGGTTTGTAATATCAGTAAGATAATTCTGGTCCTGTGGGACACAGAGCATGCTGCCTCCTTGTCTCACAAGACAAGCTTGAGTGATGCCAGGAGATGGCAAGCTGTGGCCTTGGAACTGTGTAGGGTAAAAGGGAAATTCCTTTATTTCTTCTGGGTGGGCATGGCTCATGCTGGGGCTTATAGGAACAAAATCCCTAGTTGTAGCATTGGAGCACATGAGAAGAAACTTTCTCTATTTCTAAATAGTGATTACAAGTTTTGTTGGAGATTGTGTACTATCAGATATAGACCTTGAGCACAGAAATACAGGTGTATTTTCCCTAGATCCTGCAGATTGAGTCCCTGTGACACTCTGGAAGATGATACCAAATGCCGCAGCCTCAGAGCTGCAGTGCATGAAGGATGATTACCTAGGTCCTACAGAAAAAAAAACTGGAGGTTATTTTGAGAATTGTATGTGGGCAGCCATGGTCTTGCAGCAATGAAATGGTGATAGAGCCTTCCTGGGTTTCCACAGAATAAGCGCGTGTGTTCCTGGGATTTGCAAAGCCAGTAATTCTAGTCCCAGAACTGTAGGACACAGTGTAGACCTTGCTCAGGCTTCATATTTCATGTGCATTGGTAGGCATAGGTTTGGTATGGTAGTATGCAGACAGTGTCCTCCTTGTGTCCCTCAGGGAGAGCTCAGATGACTCTGGAATAAAACTTCAACAGTCCCAATCCCAGAACTGCAGGATTCAGACACCTTGTCCAGGTCTCACAGGATAGTTATACTAGAGAGTCCACACGAAGAGATGCAGGTTTAAAGTAGAAGAAAGAAGATAAGGCTTTCTCTAGCACCACAGGGAAAATACAGGTGTCCTTAAGGCTAATAGAACAAGCAATCACAGTCCCAGAACTGTGGGTTCCTTATCCATGTCTCATAGATTAACTGCTGGTCATGCTGGGGACTATGGACCAGTAAGTGTCAGTCTGAAGCAAAGGAATACAGATAGGTCCCTGCAGGTTCCACAGTAAATGTTACGGATTGTAACACCAAAACAGACACAGTCCAAGAACTTTAGTTCACTGAAGGGAATACCTCCAGTTTCTACAGGGTGTGCAAACTGGGGCTTGTGCCCTGGCCACCGGGAACACTGTACTAAAAGATGCAGGAAGGGACTAATTTAGTTTTTTTTTTTTTTTTTTGAGATAAAAATTAATGAAGCAGATACTTTAATTAAAACAAAAATATTAAAAGCAGAAATCAATAGAAAATGTACAAAATTGACTGGAAAATATTTTAACAACTTCTAAAGGTCAAAAAAAAAAAAAAAGAAAAAAGTCATCCTGGTTGTTTTGCACTGAAGTCACACAGCAGGGTGACTTGAGCTCTAAGCAGTGGGTGATTATTTAGCTAAATGGTCAATCTGTTTCCATTTCCAGATATTTTTCTTTTTTTTTCTATTCATTTATTCATTAATTACAGTGTATTACATGACACAATTTCATAGGTACTGGGATTCTCCCCCCTTCGTTGAACTTGACTGGACAAGTGGGATGCTGGACTCTGTATGGTGTGAGCTTTTAATTCAGTTTTGATTCTCTGGGGTTGTGTGTTGGCTGCTGCTGACACCAAGACTCAAGAAGCAGAGAACTTCCCTGTGTCATACAGAGTGAGCCAGCAGGGCTCTGGGGGCTTTTGCCTACCAACCCAGCAGCTGCAGCATAGAGGAGCCTGCTCCCTGCTCTCTGAAATGTCCTGACTCTAGTTCTGGAGACTTCCTGCAACAGCAGGGCTGCTGGCCATCCCTGACAAACAGTTGTGAATGACTGTTTTACTGCAGGTTGGGTATGGAAATATGCAGGTCTGGGAGACAATATAGGTTCTTTTCTAAGAGTGGGACTGTCAGATGAATCTCAATTAGTTTTTTAGACTGTGTTTAAAGCCACTGAGGACTCTGGGATTCGTCTGTAGCTAGGGCTGCTGGTCCATGGTGACAGTGGGAGTTGTGTAGCCTTCTGCTTACCTTTTCTTGATAAGATGGAGTCCCATTGTCCAGAGTGATACCTTCTGTTGCTCTCTCTTTCTGGCTTTCAGAGTCTTCATGCTACTCAGTTTCCATAACTTTAAAAAAAATTATTTATTCTTATTGGAAAGTCAGATTTACAGAGAGAAGGAGAGATGAAGATCTTTCATCTGTTGGTCACTCCCCAAGTTGCTGCAATGGCCAGAGATGAACTGATCTGTAGCTAGGAACTAGGAGCTTCTTCCAGATCTCCTGTGTGGGTGCAGGGTCCCGAGGCATTGGGCCATCCTCGACTGCTTTCCCAGACCATAAGCAGGGAGCTGAAAGGGAGGTGGAGCCGCCGGGATATGAACTGGTGCCCATATGGGATCCCAGTGCATACCAGGCAGGGATGTTAGCCACTAGGCTACCATGCTGGGGCCCAGTTCCCATCACTTCTTTGCTGGTCTTCCCTCAATCAGCCTACTGGAAATGCAGTCCTTCCTTTGCTATTTTCAGTCTTTGTAGTGGAGACAAGTGCAGAGCTTTTTCATTTGACCATCATGGATCCCTACCTGAGTAAAGATACTTTTCTACTTAGCATACCGATTTTTCTTCAGATTTGCAAATCAAATATTGGAAATTCAACTACTGGCCAAGGAGAGAGAGCGAGAGAGAGAGAGAGAGAGAGAGAGAGAGAAGGAGATGTTTTTGTTTAGATGCTCAAACTTCAAAGTTGAGTCTTAAATTATCACTGGCTCCCTAGTAAATCAAGGGGAACACCTACTAGGACCTACACAGTATGTCTCAAAACATGAGAGGGCTGCCATTTACAGCTGTAAGAGTGTGCACTGATCAATTAAGGCCAGGACATCTTCAAAGACTACATTATGAGTGAGTGCAGACATCCTTCCCTGGGTTCCTGTAACAGGGGCTCTGCTCAACTGAAATGTTCAGAATCAAGAAAGCATTCCACTGGAAACATAGAATCAGAGTTAATTTACCTTAGGTATTGCTGAAACCCTGTAGGAAATTATAATGGGAGAATCCCTTACTATGCTGCATCCTTGGCACAATTCCGACAAAGTGTAAATGCCTGATCTGTCCAGGCTTCTTGCCAGTATCATCTTCCACTTGACCTTAGCCCCAGGCTCCTTGGACTTGTGTTTCATTAAGTTTTGGAGGGCCAGGCTTTTTGATTTACCCTTTTGTGGTCTGTGCCTCCTGACCCATCCCATAGGTGGAGCTCATAAGATTACATATGGCATCTATTGTTCTGAACTCCTGTTTTAGCTCCTGTCTTGGATTATTTTCATTTGCCAAGTCTTTGGTCTTGATTGGTAAGTGGTGTATCCTAAGTAACTATGGAATTCGTTTAATTCTAATGGTAACTGATTAATCCATGAAATGTGCCATCACATGTTAGTCTTAGCTTTTCTCTGCCTGAGAGTGTTCCAGTCTCAAATTTTAGTGTTGGGTATAGAATTCACACAGCCAACTGCCAGGGGGAGCTTTTGCTGCTGAATGTTTGCTGCATCAGTAAATCATCCTCCTACTGCCTTTCATGACAATTATGCAAGTGACCTTTGGATTTCACAATTCTTGAAAATTTATGACATGGCAGTCTACTCCAACCATGACAATACACCACAATGAAATTGTGAAATCATTGCAGATGCTAAAGAGTAAATGAGAAAAACTCATCAACGAAAGCAACAAGTATTGCTTTATATTGAAAAGCATGGTATTCTGAAGAAAGAATTCTAGTACCAGTTCTGCTATTGACTGTCCATGGGCTTTGTATCAATCACTAAACTTCTCTGGATCTTACTTTTCTGATTGGTACGATATGAGAAGGTCCTCTTTAGTTCCAATATCTGACAATTCTTAAATATAAAAATGATGAATATTAAGTCTTTAAAAATGTGTTTCCAACCACGACCACTTCTTAGGCATCTTGGGGTATTTTTGTTGTTGTCTTTGGTAACCTTGTTATTAGACTGATCTTTCTCCCTTACAAATTTATCCCAGAAGCCATGAAATTGGCAAGAGCAGTTCTCTCCATTCCATAAGTGAAACCTGCGGAGATTATATACCATGTTTAAAACTATATAGGCCACTTAGTAGTAAAAGTGGAAACAGAACTCAGGAATTCTGACTCTTGTATTCTAGACTGCACAACAGGAAGTTGTCTCTCCCATGGAGTTATTGAGATCCACTCTATCCTAATGACTCAATTCAACTAATACTAATTAACTGTATCTTACATTTAATTATGAGCAGAAGTTCATTCCCTAGTACCCAAGAAAGTGTGGTCATATGAAGGGAAGCTACATGAATAGATGAAAGTTTCTTTTTAAAAATTTTTATTTATTTAGTTTTTACTTTTTCTTCTAACTAGGATGGGGCAACAGTGTCAAGGTTTATGTTCTTATCCAAACAGACTGAACAAAACACACACATTAATATCACACCACAAAAATGGTGATTCCTAAAATGTGGGGAAAAGGGTGAGCGTTGTGGCATGGCAGGTTCAGCTGCCCCCATGATGCCAGCATCTGATGTGAGTGTCAGTTTGAGTTCCAACTCTTTCATTTCTCTTCCAGTTTCCTTCTAATGTGTCTGAAAAAGCAGCAGAAGACCCAAGTATTTTGGTCCCTGTTACCCATTTGGAAGACCCAGGTGGAGCTCTAGACTCCTGGCTTCAAACTGGCACAGCCCTGCTGTTACAGCCATTAGGGACTGAACTAGCAGGTGGGACCTCCTCTTTCTCTCCCTATCCTTCTGTCACATATGTGTTTGTGTGCTGTCTCTTTCTCACTCTCTTTGACTTTCCCTTTTATGTAATAAGCTAAATCTTTAAGAAAATAAAATCTGAGAAACAAATGAGGGATCTTATAATGACCCCAGCATTATGCCTGTAGAGTTCCCAGGGCATGATTCAGTGAAAAAGGAAACCTGTGGATCCTGGTAGCTCCCCTGAGTTTAGAATACAAAGCTCGGAATCTGGACGAGTTAAGGTCCTGAAGAGTTCACAGGGTACGGGCTGGTGCTGTGGCTCAATAGGCTAATCCTTCACCTGAAAGCTCTGACATCCTACATGGGTACCAGTTTGTGTCCCAGCTGCTCCAGTTCCAGTACAGCATCCTGCTTGCATACTTAGAAATCAGCGAATGACTCAAGTCCTTGGGCCCCTGATTCCATGTGAGAGACCTAGAAGAAGCTCCTGGCTCCTCTCATTTGATCAGCTCAGCTACCAGGTATGGTGACCATTTGGAGAGTGAAGTAGCAGATAGAAGATCTCTCTGTTTCTCCTTTTCTCTGTAAATCTGCTTTTCAAATAAACACAAATAACTCTTTTTAGAGAGAGAGAGAGAGAGATCACAGGGTAGAGTAAAAAAGTGGAGAGACCTTCACAGAGAAAGAGCTCCAGAAATCTGTGGAGGATTCCACTCAGATCTTCAGTTGATGATATTAATTAGCACGTGCATGTGAGGAAATTACTCAAGGCTAGAGAAAAACTCACCTACAAGAAGTAGGGGGAAATGTCTCTGCTTCATTCAGAGTAGAAAAAATTATAAATTATAGAACATGGAGTAGAATACTCAGAAGAATTTTGTCTCAATAGCAGGAAAAATTAGCTCCTAGATTAAATGTTGACCTCACCTTATAAAACTCAAAAAAATCATGAAAAGATAAAATTGTTTCCAAGCAACTTAATCGTGTCACAGAAAAAAAGCTCAAAATATTTGTGAGAATATAAAAATATCTAGTACCCAGCAAGATAAAATTCATAATGTAATAATAACCTAATAAAAATGCTAAGATATGCAAATAAGGAACATATGTCCCACAATGAGAGAAATCTATTAATAGAAATTGACTAAGAAATCACATAGTTGATAGAATTTGTAGGCAAGGATACTTAAGGCAGGTATAGTTTATTTTAAGCTTGCAATTTTAGGAAAGTAGAGGAATGCGTATGGAACAGAGGCAGGGCTAATGAAAAAAATGATAATATCTGAATTAAAAATACACTGGATGAGTTCAACAGTAGATTCTATATTGTAGAGGAAAACATAAGTGAACTTGAAGATAGAGTAATAGAAATTATCAACAATAAAACACAGGCAAATACAGACCACAGTGATTGTTGAGGCCATTTGGGCAGTGGACCAGTAGACAATCTCTCCCTCTTGTACACTCTCTTGTCACTACCTTTCAAACAGAAGAAGTCTTTTTAAAATTTTTGAGAAATAAAAACATCAGAATGGAAAAAAACACTAAATAGATACCAGAAAAATAGTAGAGAAAACAATGGAACCAAAAGCTGACTGAACCTTTGAGAAGATCCACAAAATTGATGAATCTGTAGTCCAACAAAACCTATGGTCAAACTCATCAGGATAAAATAAGGCACAAGTTACCAATATCAAGAATGAGAGAATTAGTGCCACTTTGAATTTAAACCTAGCAAGAAAGAACTTTAGCTAATTAATCCTGCTACTGGGATTAAGTGTTTGGTACAACAGTTAAGACACCACTGGGACACCAGGATTTCACATTCGAGTTGCTGGGTTTGAGTTCCTTCTTCTGTTTGAATTTCCTGCTAATGCTCATTCTGGGTTGGTTCAAGTGGCAGGGTCTGCGCTACACTCTTGAGATGGGGGGATTGAATTCTGGGTTTCTGGCTTCAGCCTGGTCATTCCAGCTGTTGGGAGAATTCGAAGAGTGAACTGGTGAATGGAATATCTCTGTTGTTCTGTCTCTGTATTTCTGTTTCTATTCTGTAGTTAAAATACGTAAGTACATAAAATTTTTTTTAAAAAATTCTATAGCTTTAGTTAAATAAATTTCTTGAAAGAGTAAAAGTTGCTAAAATATTTTCTTTTTTTTTTTTAAAGATTTATTCATTTTATTACAGCCAGATATACAGAGAGGAGGAGAGACAGAGAGGAAGATCTTCCGTCTGATGATTCATTCCCCAAGTGAGCCGCAACGGGCCAGTGCTGCGCCGATCCGAAGCCGGGAACCAGGAACCTGTTCCGGGTCTCCCACGCGGGTGCAGGGTCCCAATGCATTGGGCTGTCCTCAACTGCTTTCCCAGGCCACAAGCAGGGAGCTGGATGGGAAGTGGAGCTGCCGGGATTAGAACCGGCGCGCATATGGGATCCCGGGGCGTTCAAGGTGAGGACTTTAGCCGCTAGGCCATGCCGCCGGGCCCACTAAAATATTTTCAAAGGAGATAGGTAATCTTAATAACCTTACATAAAAGAAATTGAGCTTGTTGTGAACAATCTACCCATAAAAGAAACTCCAGATCCAGAAGATCAAATTGGAAATTCTACTAAACATTTAAAGAAGAAAAACATCAAATATATACAAACTTTCTAGAACACTAAAAGGTAGAAAGTGTTTTTCAAATCAATCTATGGGATAATTAAGCTAATACCAAAACCAAAGGCATTGTTAAAAAGAAATTGCAAACCAGTAATCATAGCATAAACACAAAAATTCTAGGCAAAATTGTAGCAAATCAAATCCAATCATGCATAAAATAAAAATGCATCATGAGCTGTTGTGTCAGGAAACCAATGCTGATTCTACATTCAAAAATTCTACATGGGGTCCCGGAAGGGTTCCCTGCTCTTGGCTTCGGATCAGTTCATCTCTGGCCATTGCGGTCACTTGGGGAGTGAATCAGCAGACAGAAAATCTTCTTTCTGTCTCTCCTCCTCCTCTCTCTATATCTGACTTTGCAATAAAAGTAAATAAATCTTTTAAAAATTACAGTATAATTCACAAATTTAAATTTAAGAAGAAAATGATACAAAACAAACAACCCAAATCACCTTGACAAAATCTAGCTTTATTCCTCTTATTATTCTCCAGAAAACCAAGAAGTACTTGATCTAACAGTTGCTCTCTATGAAAAGTATTTAATTGTGACCTTCATGTATTTAAATGTGACATACTGAATGCTTATTCCTAAATGCAAGAGGGAGAAAATAATACATGTTCTTTTAGACAACATAGTACTAGAGGGTGTAGTCAAACAATATAGTAAACAGAAGAAGGAGAAGGAGAAGGGAGAAGGGGAAAAACACTTTCAAATTAATTGGGAAGAAAAAAGCTTATTTGGATATGGCATGATTGTATGCATAGAAAATCCTGTGAAGTCTATAAAAAGCTACTAGAGCTCACAAGTGAATTTGACAAGGCTTCAAGAATAAAAGATCAAGATATAACATTCAATTATATTTTATATGCCAGCAATCAGAAATTGAAATAAAAATAAAATTTACAATAGCATAAACCATGAAATATTACAATCATGTATTAAAAAATCATGCAGGACCTTTATTCTGAAAGCTACAAACAGTGCTGAGAGTAACTATGGAGTTCATAAATAATTGCAGCGATAAATTTTCCATGGATAGAAAGATATACTACCAGTAAGATTTTCTTCAAATGAAACATAAATACAATAAAAGGTTCAACAAGGTTTTATTTTTCTTTGTAGAAACTGACAAGTTGCTTCTTAAGTTCATATGGAGTTACAAAGGACCTAGAATAACCATAATAACTTTGAAAAGGAAGAACAGTGTCAGAAGATTTATTATAAAGCTATAGTAATCAGAACAGTGTTGCATTGACTTAAAGATAAACAAGTACATCAATGGAACAGATTAGAGTTGAGAAACACATGTTTGTCAATTGAGTTTTGACAAATATTCAAAAACTATACAGTGGTGAAACAATATGATAGAAATATTCTTTTCAACATACAAAGAAACAGAAAAACAAAGAGCTTCAATGTGCACTTTGCAAAATATACAAAAACTGGCTCAAAATGAGTCTTGAACCTAAAAATAAAACCTAAAAAGAAAAATCTGTTAGATGTAGGAGGACATTTTCTGACCTTGGACAAAGAGAACGACTTCTTAAATATGACATCAAAAACATGATTCATAAACCAAAAAGATATGATTTAATTCAAATTAAGAACTTCTTTTCAAAAATCACTATTAAGAGTACAAAAAGACAAGCCACAGAAAGCAAACAATTGTAAAATCTCATCTCAGATAAAGGATGTGTATAGAGAATATATGAAGAAATTCAGGACGATTACAATAATCTTCCCCACCATGGGTAAAGATTTGAATTAAGTATTTCACCAAAAATTACAATTCCATGAAAAGACAATCTCTTGCTGTTTGAAACCAGTGAAGCTGCAGTGCAATGGTGGTTGTCCCTCTCTGTACCTCAGGAAGTTTTGACCACAGGCTGCGGGCTTCCTAGGACATGGTTTGTGCCATGTGACTTTGCATCTTTTCTCCTATGGTGTTTCAATTTTACTTTCAGTTGTTTGCTCTTTGTCCCCACCCCCATCTCCTCTTTCTCTATATGTCATTTTCCCTGGATTTTTGGGTTCTTTTCCATCTGCTATGGGGTTTGAATGTGGGTTTTCCCATACAAAGCTCAGGTTGAAATATAATTCCAGTCATAGATAGTTTAAGGGGTATTTGCACAGCAGAGTCCTGCTCTTGGACTAATGTTACTCTCTCAGGACTAGGTTATTCTTTTCATAGGACTGGATCAGTTTCTGTAAGAACATGTTGTTACCAAGGGAGGCCACCTCTCTTATTCTGTCTCTACTGCATCTGCCTGCTTGTCCTTCCACTGACATGTCATGATACTGTACAAGGTACTCGTTAGATGGGGCCCTCTGATCTTGGACTTCCAGCCTTTAGAACATGAAACAACATAATCTCTAATTTTTTTATTAATTTGGCATTAAAAAGGCCCAGAATGCCCACCAGCTATTGACTGCTTTTCTCCCAGCAGTGTAACACTTGCCTAGGTACAAGTTGGCCAGTTGCCTATAGCTAGGGTGACTTTTAATGTATTTATGAAGGTATTTGAGATTAAATCTAACTCTTAGTTGTTTTCTATTTGTCTCACATATTGCTTTTCCTTTTCTTGCTTACTTTATTTTAGATGTCTTCTTTTTTTTAAAGATGTATTTATTCATTTGAAAGTCAGAATTACATAGAGAGGGAGAGACAGACACACACAGAGAAAGATCTTTGATCTGCAGGCTCACGCTCCAGATAACTCCAATGGCCAAGGTTTGGTCAGGCTGTAGTTAGGAACCAGGAGGTTCTTATAGGTCTGCAGGAGTCCAAATGCTAGGTCATCCTCCTCTGCTTTTCTCAGGCCATCAGCAAGGAGCTGGATTGGAAGTGAAACAGCTGGAATACGAACCAGCATCCATATGGGATCTCCAAGTCACAGACAGTAGTTTTATCTACTAGGTCACCATGTTGGCCCCTCATTAGTTGTTTGTTATTTCATTTAAAAAAAAAACTTATTTTTATTGGAAAGGCAAATTTACAGGGAGAAAGAGAGACAGATAATGGCCAGAGCTGAGCCAGTCCAAAGCTTCTTTTGGGTTTCCTATGTAAGTGCAGGGTTCCAAGGCTTTGAGCCATCTTCCATTACTTTTCCAGACAACAAGCAGGGAGCTGGATGGGAAATGGAGCAGCTGGGACACTAACCAGCACCCAAATGGGATCCTGGCACCTGCAAGGCAAGGATTTAATGACCGAACCATTATTTCATTTTCAATTATTGGCTTATTAGTTATAATTTTGTGATTATATATTTTGGTGGTAATTACATCAGTTATTCAAAAGTATTTAGACATCCTATGACAGAACAAATAAATATAAAATACAAAACAAGTATAAAATTAATTAGTATTTTCATCACTTAATTGGATAAGCTAAGTGTCCTCAAACAGTTGGTATTTCAATACCTTTAAATTATATGCTGCTAACATCGTAACGTTTCTTAATAAAATTTTATTTGAGGACAGAGTTACATGGAGAACAAGAGAGATCTTCAATCTGTTTATTAGCTCTCCAAATAGCCACAATACTCAGAGCTGAGCCAATCAAAAGCCAGGAGGCAGGAGCCACATGGGTGCAGGTGCCCAAGGACTTGAGCCATGCTCTGCTGCTTTCTCAGGCCATAAACGGAGCTGGACTGGAGTGGAAATGAAATAGCCAAAACAGAAAATGGCAACCATATGAAATGTCAGCACCAAAGACTGAAGCCTAGCCTATCACACCACAGTGCCAACCCCAATCATAAATTTCAGTATTTAAAAATTTTAGCCTTACAAGAAAATGTTAGCTGTTGTAACTGCTCCCTGGATGTGTCTCCTTTTCTAGCTGCATTTCTGACTAGAGATCTGAGATTTCATAGTGGGGTTGTTTTCTTTCTGCCTGTACATGTTTCCTACTTACGCTGCAAGTGTTGACTTCACTCATTTTTTCAAAGAATATTTTAACTGTGTATAAGAATGCAGAATGATGGTTTTCGCCTCAGCCCTTCTATGATAATGTTACATTATCAGACTTGTATTATTACCAATGGGAATCAGATATGAACTCAATCATTATATGTCTAAGTTTTCCTTTTTTATTTTAAAGGGCCCCTCTCTCTCTCTTTCCCTCTCGCTCTCCCTCTTTTGGTTCATCATCAGCTTTTATTGTTGCATAAATAAGATTTTAAATAAAAAAATTATCTTAGTTGAGACTTCTAGTGTTTCTTAAATATGGGCTTTATGTCTTTCAACATTTTCAAGGAAAATACTTTATTCATTCATTCATTCATTCATTTGGAAGTTTGAAAGAGAGAGAGGGAAAAAGAACATACTTGCATTCACTGGTGTACTTCCTGAATACTATTATTAGCTAGGACATAGCCAGGACATAGCCGGGTATGGGTAGCAGAGGCCTAAGCAGCTGAGACATCACCTGTTGCTTCCTAAGGTGTGTGCTAGCAGGAAGCTAGAATTAGAATTCAAGCCCTTTGATATGGGGTGCTTGCATCTTAATCAGCTTCTTAACCACTGTGTTAAAGGTCTGTCCTGGAAATGTTTCCCAAACATGGCTCCTCCTCCATTCTTTCTCTCCTTTTATAACAACAGTCATATTATTTAATGTGTTCCTGTGCAATCAATCTGAATTTTTCTTTTATGCTCATTTCTCTGATTTCTATTCTTTCATGTTTCAGTACTTTGTTTTGGGTGCTTTGTTTTAACTTATTTTCTGGTTTGCCTGTTAACATTCCAGTTGTGTTTAGTCTGTTCTTCAAACCATTGATTCTTTTTTTTTAATATTTATTTATTTTTATTAGAAAAGCAGCTATACAGAGAACAAGAGACAGAGAGAAAGATCTTCCATCCGATGGTTTACTCCCCAAGCGGCCGCAATGGCCAGAGCTGAGCCAATCTGAAGCCAGGAGCCTCTTGTGGGTCTCCAACATGGGTGCAGGGTCCCAAAGCTTTGGGCTGTCCTGCACTGCTTTCCCAGGTCACAAACAGGGAGCTGGATGGGAAGTGGAGCTGCTGGGATTAGAACTGGTGCCCATATGGGATCCTGGCACGTTCAAGGCAAGGACTTTAGCCGCTACGCTATCATGCCAGGCCCAAACCATTGATTCTTAAATTTACTTGTTGATTTTTTTTTTTTAGTTTCAGACTTTCTATTGATTCCCTTCTTTTAAAAATAGTTGGCATTTGGTTGTCATAATTTTCTATCTTTGCTATAAATCCTTTGAATATATGAGGAATACTGTATTAAAGTTTATATCTAATAGCTCTGTTATCTGAGTGTTTTACATACCCAGTCACTTTTGATTGAGTACCAGGTATTATACATAAACAAAACTTAAAGACGATTTGAGGCTTAGCATAAAGTTACCTTCCTATAGAGAGGATTTAATTTGCATCTTTCTGGAACTGTGAGCTGTTAGAAGCACAAGGTCACCTTATTCTCATCAGGTACAAATGGTTCACACATACCTTAGTCCTGGTGAGGACAACTGATTTGCTTTTGATTGAATGGTGACTCCTAAATGAAAGTCAGATCCTCTTCATGTCCAACTTAAAGCTTGGGAGCTTATCAGCCTCTCTATCTTGGTTGGTCTGGAATTCTATTTTTTTGTAAACTTATTTACAAGTTAGTCTGTCAAAAGTATATTAGAGTTAATGACCTTTTAATGACCTATTAGATTTAATGACCAATGTAGAGGCCTTTTAATGACCTCTACATTGTCTGAAACGCTGGAGTCTGGGACAAAAAGTAGCCTGAAATGTCAGACTGAGTTTTCTGGGATTCCTGTATGGTCCCATCTGTCTCAGTCCTGTCCTGAAACATCTTCAGGGCCAGAAATGTTTATACACTGACCAGATTTTCTGGTTCTTCTGTATGTAAAGTTTTGTCTAAATTAACTGTGCCAGTGGGAGCAGTCACAGCTATTATGTTGCCTTGTAATCCTGGAGACATCATTCCTTTTCTCTAGACTTTAGTTTCATATCACCATGATAAAGAGATTAGACTAGAGACCTACCAGTCCATCTTTTAGTTAGCATTGATCTGTGGGCTGGAAACAGCAAACACATGGGTAAGATTGTCTTTCTTTGCAGGGAAGGTGCAGCTCTTACTCTGCAGTGCTTGCATCCTGCCACACTTGATTAAGGTGACTAGCAAAACTTTGGAAACTGGCAATGATCGCACTCACCACTTTTGGGAGACTGAACATGTGTACGCTTATGTGAGTACACTACTAGCTTATGATAAAACCACTACTGCTCTTATAGTGGTGTGAAAAGTGGGCAGGGATGCTTCATATTTTTCTCAACTTAGAAATAGGAAGGATTCCTCAGGGCTTTATAGCAATCTGATGGCAAATAAATAAAGAGCAGGGATGTTATTAATTTACTCAAACTCCAAATTCAAGAAAGTCCCTTTGATGGAGTTAGGGCACCAGGAGAGTCCCAAAATAAGATTTCTGGGGAGCCATCTGGAAGGTCTGCTGCTCATCTCTCTGTCCATGAACTAACACACACACACACACACACACACGCCGCAAACATGTGTGACTAATACTGACCACATTAAAAATGGATGCATCTGGTGGAAAATAGGAATTTTCAAAGCACTATCATTTTCATTCTAAAGAGCTTATGTAGTTACATTTAGCTCTGTTCTTTGTTTTGGAGAATGCTTAGAATATTACTGGTTTTTAACATACTTTTATGGAGTTTGAGCTCTAAGAAAGCTGTTCTTACTGTATCACACTAGTTCTTTTTGGGTTAATGGCACAGATGCTGGAGCCAAATGGCCTGGATTCAAATCTTGGCTCTCCCATAGCTGAAGGTTAAACTCTGGGCAAATTATTAAATCTCCCGTACCCCAGTTCCCTCATTTATCAAATAAGGATGATGAATTGCCTCTGCCTCATATGGGTCTGGTGAGGATAATAGGAGCTAGTTCATTGTATTAGTTTGGAAGCGACTTTGAGTGTCTCAAGACCCATGTTTTGAAGGCTTGGTTTCCAAAGTATTACTTTAGTGCTTAATAATTTTATGTTAATGGCCATTGGATTAAGGGTGGAGAATTAATCCACTAGTAGTATATAAGAGGTGGATCTGGTGGCAGCTCCTAAACCATTGGGAATTGGACCTTAGAAGGTGTTCTTGTCAGAGGATTGATTATCAAAGCCAAGTTGGACTGAGATGCTCTCTTTGCCTCTTGGTTCATGTGGGAACCTTCCTGGGCACCTGGTCTAGCATTTACTACCCTCAGATGCCAAGCCAGTGGGGCCATTTGATCTGGAACAGTGAACCTCCAAAAAGATATGAACTGAAATAAGCCTTCTTTCTTCCTAAGTACCTTCTCTCGGCTCTTTGTTATAATGATGGAAAGTTAAAGCACCTATGTGAGCTATTGATTGACATTACTGGTCCATTAACCCCTCCATACTTGCACCTCTTGTATGTAAGCCACAAGCATTGGATTCAAGGTCAGGAGTCTGCTCTTGTGTTAGGCTGGTTTTTGAGTTAACTTCCCAAACTGTCAGATCTCAATGCAATATTTTACCTCAGCTGCCAAACACGAGAACACCATTTTCAGCTACCTCACAAGGCAGATTTCGATCATATGGATGATGTGGAACTGTTTTGCAAATTCCCTAGGTGCTATGCAAATGTGAGGATGGTCACTGAAGGTGACTTGGTAGGGAAGGGTGAAATGCCAGGGCTGCAGGGGAAAGAGGGGGCATTGCATTCTGATTTTACACTGTAGTTTCCAAACTTGTTCTGCATCATTTTGCCTCCTGGGTAGTGTCCATGGAAGGGGTAGTTTAGAGCTGATCATCTTGTTCCTGGGAACTCTGAACCTGATAATCAGTTCAGCAAATAAAGGAGAATAGTCCAGGAGAATCAGAGGAACTATGCACAATAACCAAAGGAAAAAGTGCTCAACTCATTTATGTAAAGTTGATTTTATAGTCACAAAAGTGTTTTAGTAGGATACAATTCTTATCAATTTGTTGGATATAATATTTAACTCAAGTTTGATAAAGCACTAAATTTGTAGCAAAATAGATACATCCAGGCATTTCTAGTTTTTCTTCTCCATGCTCTACAACAGCTCTACTACTTTTATATTCCCACCAACAGTGTGTAGGAATTCCCTTTTCTCCAGGTCCTCACCAGAATTTTTAGGTGTCTTTTGGTTTGGGATGATTTAGCCCACACCTCTTTCAGGATGTAATTTTAGACATTGCTTTTAGCAGTGGAGTGTTAAGGTCCCACTAGCTCTATTTTCTTCCTTTTCAATTCTGTGGCTAGGAAGAAGCTGACCTCTGTTCATCTCTTAAAACTGTTCATCTGGTTTGCCTTTAATACCTGGGAATTTGGGGTAGCAGAAAAGCCTACTATACCTTTTTACCCTGGGGAAAAGTAGAAGTAAGATTGTTGTAGGGAGTTAAGGTGGGCTGGCAAAGGTCCCCAAGGGATATTCACTTCTCGGTCCCCGAAATCTGAATGTTACCTCACAGGACAGATGAAGTCTTGTAGATGTGATTTAGTTAAGGATCATTGAGAGGTTATCCTGGATTTCTCAGTTGGGCCCTATACACCATTGCAAATATCTGTGTAAGAGGCTGGCTGATGCACACAGTTGAAAAGGTAATGTGACCAAGGAGGCATAGATTAAAACGAAGCAGCCCAAATCCGAGGAAGGATTGCAGCCTTAGAAGCTGAAGGAGGCAAAGAACAGAGCCTCTCTGACTCCCCCAAGGGGGAGCAGTCCTGGTGAAACCTTGATTCCTGGACTCACAGACTCTAAACATTAACGAGAATGTGTTTGATTGTTTTCATCCATTCAGTTGGTGATAACAGACTAATACTGGACAGCCTCTTGGAGTCCAAGGTTAAGTCTTGATGTCAGAACCAACCTGATGGGCTATACTTCTTATTTAGCCACTTAACTCCCAGGCTGCTATTCCAGATTGGTGGAGCCTAAGAGAGAGAGAGAGAGAGAGAGAGAGAGAGGTGCATCTGGAGCTAAAGACAGAAAGCAGTTTGCAAAATTGTCATGTCTCTGGCCTTCCTGCCACCTGACATTGTGTGGGAGCGAGGGACATGAGTCCTCTCTCTGACAGGCTCCACTGCTGGGGGTGGGCAGAGCCAAAGGGGTCAACTGTAGCCCCAGTCACTCTTCCCTGCCTCCTTTTCAGCACTGAGGATCCCCAGCCAAGTTCACCTCCATCTTCCCCAGCCCCATAGCTCAAAGGCAAGGGCTTTCTGGAACAGTTTTCCTTCATGCATCAGGAACAAAGGAGAAACCAAATGCCTTGCTTGGGAGCGACCCACATGGAGGAAGCAAGGCAAGGCCCAGTGACAGGATAATTGCTTAAATCTCTGCTTTGAGCATAAAGGCAGACTCTACCTCCAGCTGGAGTTCAGGTTCCCACAGGTCATGCAAACAAAGAGGGGAATGGGAGAATTAAAGTGGGATAGAAATGGAAATGATTAGGAAAGATTGCCACTACTTATAGGGTGGGGTGGGGGAGGAGGAGGCTTGGTATTAACCCTTTTGGGATTGTGTAAGTGGAGTATAGGCTGACAGCCTTCCTTTTCAGATGGGAAATCTGGAGGCTTAGCCCACTGGTGAAGCACTCTGTCAGGACAGTTCCCCTGGCCTGCAGAAGAAGCTGGGGAGACACAGGTGGAGGGCTGGGCTTTGGGGCCTTGGGAGTGAGGAATGCTATTGAGTGACAAGAGTGAATCTGTATATGGTATACACAGAATCCTTTGCCTTTTCACTTGAGCCCAGCTTGTCTTCTGGCTGGTGAGGACACATTTCTGTCCACCTCCACTTTCCTAAGTCCATGCCTCTCTCCACTTGCTCCCATAGCATCCTGTTTCTTCTTGTCATTTCTCAGTACACTGGTGATTGCTCAATTATTTGCAATGGTCTTATCTTAATTTTAGAAGGCTCTAAGATTTCATGTTTTAGTGTTCTGTGAATGTGAGGGCCGTTAAGCTACAAGCAATGTGTTCTGAGAAACATAGTGTTAGGCATTGTTGTCATTGTGCGAATATCATAGAATGTGACCACACACACTCACATGTGAGGATGCTTCACACGGTTTGTGGAAAAAAAGGGAATCAAACATAAGTTGATTTTGGTGCAAAAATTTTGAGATCTATTCAAAGTTGTTTTGTAATGTGTGGTTTTTGTGAGCTTTTAAAGATCTCTAGTGTGTGTGGTAGTTTAGAAAGACAGAGAGAGAGGAGTTTAAGGATTTGATCCACAGAATTGTCAAGGCTGGCACATTCACAGCTAGCAGGTGAACCAGTAGCCTAAAGACCCAGAGAGGAACTGCTATATCAGTGTTGAGCCTCACACCTACAGTGTGGGCCAACAGGCTGAAAATTTAAATGGAATCTCAATGTCTGGTTTTGAGGCAAGAATTGTTCTTCTCTGGGAAACCTCACTCCAGGCTCTGAAGGTCTTGACTCACTGGATGAAGCCCATCAATAGTATTGAGGGTTATCTGCGGATCTGATTATCAATCTTACCTAAGAAAACACCGTTACAGCAATACCTGCCTTAATGTTTGACCAAATAATCCAGCACCAGAGCCTAGCCAAGTTGACATATAGAACTAACTCTACAGTAGGCTGGTTGTTTATTTGCATTCATTCATTTATGCCCTCTTGGGGAAAAAAATGTTCCTAAAATGTAAACCATCTTGGTGGAACCTTAAGTGTGGAACCCCATGGTGTCTACTGCAAATCTACTTTTGGCGTGACTTTGCTCTGGGTCACACCTGTTTTTTCACCATAGCATCCCAAGTGTGTTACACTGGCATACAATGAAGTGTTCACCGTTTATTTCCAGACTGATCACTTGTATGACTATGCCATATATTGTTTGGATTCAGGGGTTCTTGCCTTTTCATTTCCTCTCTTCTAGGGTATCATAAAACCTCTCTCCACTTCCTTCCTGCTCTGCACAGAATGGAATACATACTCCCTTTCTTCTCTCTGTCCCCCTTTCTGGCTCTCTGTTCCCATCCCCTTTATTTGGCTAATGCTCTGTGCCTAATCACATTAGCCTGCACTGGCAGTATAGAGATGTTTGCAATCCAACCCAGGTCTGATTATGAGCTTCAGCAGCCCGGGGCTACTTCAAGAATGTGTTGATTGGTAGGGGGTGGGGAGCTCCCAGAGGGGAACAGTGTTATTGGCTGGTGGAGCTGCCCACATGTGTGTCTGGGCACTGCAAGGGAGCCCAGGCCAGTCGGTTTTTGGTTCTTTTCTTGATCAGGCTCCTGGTGGGGTATTTATTCTGGCTGGGCGTCTAAGCCCTTCCTGATTGTATTAAGCCTCATGAAAGTGAGGCCCAAAAACAATCCGGCTAGTGTGGCAAGTGCTGTAACCACAGCAATGTGTGCCCTGGATTTCTTGCCCTTCTCTGTTCAAGCTCATTTCAACTTTTCCTCAACATTGGGAGTATAAAGAAACAGCCACGTGTGTCTCTGGTTTGTAAGCATTACCTCATTTCCCTTGTCTAGGATATTAATTGAGAAATATTTATTAAGTGATTTCAGGATTTGGGACAATTTTGAAAGCATTCACTTTGAATTCCAAGGAGGATGCCATGGGTTTAAAGGAAATTAGCTACCTCCTCCCTCTCTCCATTTTCTCAGAACACCCTATATTTTTCTTAGAGCACCTTGCTTTCTTGTCATTGTTCCCTTCATTATTTGTAATTATTCACGGGATGTCTGTCTTTTCAACCACATTGTAATCATCTCTATCTGGGCAGGGTCCATGAGTTCCATCTTTACCACAATAGTCCCAGGGGGTGGTACAACCGTTTCTATTGACTGCATTTTTGATGGGCAAAGTTAGGATATCCTGCAAAGTGTAATTAGAGCTTGGGAAGTTTATTCACGGCAAAGGAGAATATTCACATGTTTCTTCACATTTATATGCATGAAGCCTGGATCCTTGGAGATCAAATCAAAAGGCTATGCTGTATGACTTCAACAAGTGGGCCCTTCTTGTATGTCTTGAAGTTATTCAAGACAGTCTACCAAGTTTCCAACCCCAGGAAAGCCAGTATGAAATGAGATGATCTTGAGTTGTGTAATTGTGAAGATGAATGTCCCCATGTGAGTATCCTATAGTGCAATCTACTTCCCTATAATCCTAGTCTTTGTGAATCAAACTTCCCAGGATCAAGCCTAGGTTCTGCCAAGGTCAAGATGTCCCACATGAGTGTGATGTGACCTTCAGCATGATATTGCCTCCCATATGCTTTAGTCTACTCATTTCTGAAAGGGATTGATACTAGTCCTTACCTCATAGACTTGTCTGGAGATATAGATGATTTAGTACTGAGAATAATGCCTAGTTAAGAATAAGCTATTATTGTTATTTCTATTGCTATTATTATTTTTATTTCCATACACAATGTAATAGCAAGTCTATTTTTTCATGCATGGTGAGTTAAAAAAAAAAGGGAGAGATGAATGAAGTTTTAAGGGAAGGAAAAACTCCAGTTACTGAAAACCATATGGACTATGTGGAAATGAAAGCAGGGGTTAATGTGAGTGGAAATGACACTGAGAGCCCAGGATGCAATGAATTGGGCTGCAAGAGATGGAAGGGAGAGTATGGAGGAGAAAAATACACTGTTCTAGGTTTGTGTTCACAAGGCATTGGGATACCTGAATAAAAATGGGAGATCCATTCAGCCACTGACTAGGAATGAATGTCAATGGAGTTGACTCATTTGGCATCTGGTTGCTTCCAACCATGTCCACCTGGCAGCAGCACAACTGGTTGTGTCAATCCAGAAGTTCAGTCCAACCAACATTCAGGGAGTGCTGGTGGCTTGCCTGTGTGAGGCCTGGACTGCAAATCATCATCTGGCCTGGCTAGCTATGGGACTGGGCACTTCTGACAGCACCATCTGCCAGCCCCCCATGATAGTTATTGGGGTCAGAAATTGCTTTGCCCAGCAATTATGAGCAGTGCCCAAAATGCTTCTGCATTCAGAGTACTCTTGTAGTAAGATAGAATTGACCAGAAATTGTTCTGTCTTGTTACTCAGAGCAAACACACATGACTTGCCACAAAATGGGATGAACACAACTTCAGCATCTCAGCCCCTCAGTTCATCCCACAAAGTGGGGTTCTGACATATTAGTCCTTTAACATGAAGGACTCAGTTTGAATTGTCTAGGGAATGAGTAATCGATCAAAGGTAATACATTGAGGACATTACCATGAGAAGCACTTTTCTCTCCCAAAGAACCTTTGGTTGATTGGGTTATATGGTCTTTTCAACAACTCTATGGAGGCTCAAAAAAGTGATTACTCATTAAAAGACATGCAATGACAGACTGTACAGGCAATACACGGACTCTGTAATAGTTAACATGTAGCAGTTCTCTCATATCAGATACTACCATAAGTGTTCATTTAATCCTCACAGTGACCTGATGAAGAAGGCACTATTATTATCCAAAGTACACAGAGAAAGAAGAAATGAATCGCAGGTGGTAGGTGGCAGGTGGCAGAGTTGAGGCTAGAACTCAGGTATTTGGCTCCAGAGTCTAGAGGAATAGCCACTGTGATATCCTGAGCAGGACAGTGAATGGAGACAATGATTCTTGGACAATTCTTTTTTTTTTGTCTCCCTTCAGAATCATCTATTTCCAGGACATCCACTGTTACATGGACACAGGATATTCTAAAATGTGTCTGCTTAGAATGCTAATTGACCAACAGGAAACAAAAATGGGAACCGTCTTCCAAATGGGAAGGAGAGGCAGCAAGCTCCTTAGAGGGGAAGCACTGCTGACAGTTGTCTTTGTCTTCCACAGGTTGCCGCGGGCTCCTGTTGGGGTCCTGCTCTGCCTCAAAACACTTTAGTTTTGTTGAGGTAGGAGGAAACTTCTCAACACTGAAGTCTTACTGTGTGGCAGGTGGATGCACATAAGTTGTGTTGTCCTTTTGTGGGAACCTTAGGAACGTCTGGGCAGTAATTAGACTCAAGTTTCTGTAGTGAGGCTTTTCAAGCCACTAGATGAGCCTGCTTTTCTCATGAACTCCTTGGTTTGTGGGATGCAGAAGTCATGGGAAAATTGACAAGTTGAAATAAAGAGGTTTAAAAACTTTAGCTTCTTATAGCTGGCAGACTTGGGCGCCTCTTAGGGATCCTTTGAGACGTGAATGTGTGGAATGGGAGATAACTGACTTTTGGATTTGCCAACCACAGTATTTATTATTATTATTATTATTATTATTATTATTCAACTGGGTTAGAAGTTTGGCAGAGTGGTTAAGATGTTATTTGGGAAGCCTGTATCCCAGTTTGGGGTGCTTGGGTTGGAGTACTACTGACTCTGTTTCGGAGTGAACTTTCTGCTAATGTGCAACCTGAGAGAAAGCACAGGGATGGTTCTAGTATAGGGATCTCTGTCAGCCATGTGGAAGACCTGGATTGAGTTCTTAGCTCCTGGCTTCAGCCTGGCTCAGCCATAGCTCTTTGGAAGTGAGCAGGGAATAGGAGGCCTCTCTATCTGTCTCACTGTTTGTCTTTCAAATAAATAAGTACAATGGAATAAAAAAAGTTTAGTTGTTACTATCAGTGTATGCTGTGTATAGAGAAAATTCCATTTTCTGCATATGGAACTTCTATAAAAGAGGCTGCTTTTAGTTGGGTGGGAATGGGATGGGGAAGTGAATGAGAATTTTTAGAGCTCCAAATTATTCAATAGTGTGTTTCTTGCCTGATTTTACATGTAGGCAGAGTAACAAACCCAGAAAAACCCATGGGAGCCTCACCTGGGCTTCCTGTATGGTGTCTAATTTACTTCCTGCCCCGAGTTATTATGTAATCACATTATGTTGTCAAAACCTGGACAGTGGAGAAGAATAGGGCAATAGAAAGTGCCCCAAATTCCCTGGGCACTTCTGTTTAACATGATTTTGCATGACCTTTGGCATAAGTATTAACCCAAGAAAGCCAGCTTTGTCATGTGGACAGGCATGTGTGCACGGGTGGCCAGGGTGAGACAAGGTGACATTAGACGTTTATTACAGCGTGCCTGATGCCAAAGTAGACAATTGAATAACAAAAGCATTTGCCAAACTGGCTCATTTGGCACCTTTAGACAAATAAATTGTGCTGCTAAAGAGAACTGGACTTGATAATCATATAGATTCAACCATATAGATTCAATGTGTAGTGAATGTCTTAGATGTCTACTTTTGTTTACATGTTGACTCTATCTGAGGGTAATTAACATTGCCACCCCCCACAGAATGTTACAGTAATTTAAGTTTTGATAATTTATAGAAGTGTAACAATAACATAAAAGTAGCATTAAGCAAATTTGAGCAGAGAAAAAAAAAAACCCCTCCATGTCATAACTTTGCTCATGTTTGAGTATCCCTCCCCTTTTTTTACATTGGCTGACATAATTCTACCCAGCTGGAGTTCCTAGCTATGCAGACTTCTGATGTGCCTGATAACATTTACAGACTTGGAGCAGCTTCACAAGTGGGTCTCTGGATCAATGAGCAGGAATGGGCCTTCAAAAGCATCTAGCTGGTTCTCCTTGTTTGGTGCCACAGTGTCACTCCAGATCCCTTCAGGGTGGCTCTCTTAGTCCTCAGATTCTCCACCAACACCATTCACTCTTCTGCTTAAATGCATACTTACACATAGGCATAGACACAGGATGTCTATAGATATTCATATTTATAGACATTAATTTCTGCATAATGTGCGGACTGCTTAATAATAACAAACTCTAATTTCATAAACAATTATAGAAATGGAAGATAATTGAAAAATAGCCATGGAATTATGAGATCTGATGTTTTCTCACATAACATGCTTCTTGCCGAGTCTCCTGAAGATGTGTTTCCAAGGTTTTACACTGGACAAAGTTAGGCTAATATGATCACACACCTCTGGCTGGCAATGGGAAGGCCTCACTGACTGGGAAGGAAAATCTGTCACAGATGCAATGGAGATCACTGTTCATGACAGTGGGCAATTGTTTTCCACACAAATAAAAATAAAGTTCATTTAAACTCTGTTAAGTAGGGAAACCACAAGCTTATTTTGGCCTTAAGTAGTAAAAATCTACTGCCCATGGACAGTGGAAATCTGTTGTTCTTAAATATCTTCAATATTCACCCTTAGCAGAAATTGATAGAAGAGCTTGCCATCTTGGAATATTTCAGTGATCTAGATTTTAAGCATGGTTAGTTGTACTTTTCACAAATAGATGACTAAGAAAAGTACAGAGAATGGAAACCTCTAAGCAGATTCACTTGAATGATAGAGCTATAGATAATTTGGAGGGGCACTTTTTTCCCCCTATAAACTGAGGATAGATTTAGGGGGTTAAAATGTTTTTCAAATGCGAATCTTTATTTGATTTCAAAACAGATTCTTGAAAGAACACTTGTTCTAGTAACCAACACTGCTTTGGATGTCCCAGTTCAGGAAGAGCAATGTTCTCTTCAGCACCTCAGTATACCATAAAATGAATGCTTAGTAAACATTCTTTGAATTATTGGATTTTCTTTGTTTAGTTTCTTTGCTTTCTAGCTTGTTTCTTCCAGGTGATGGGAGCTGTGCAGTGACAACTGACCTCTGTCTCTCAGACTTGTATCCAAGCTCCATTTTCGTTATGGCCCATAGGAAAGGCTCTGCTTATCAATCATTTGGAGATTTTTTCTTGTCGGAAGCTAAGCTCCAACTTGTCCTCCCATGTCACTGCTGAGAGAATAGGATGTAGCGAATTCTGCTGGCTCTTGCATCTGCTGGCAAGTGTTACCTACCACCTGCTTCATTAGCCAAGACATGTGACCACACTCAAGTTCAAGTTTCGTCACATTGCCAGGATGACGGGCAGTCAGAGCAAACAGAAGCAGTCCTGGGCACTGCAACATGGTTCTATGAGTCTAGTAATGGTAATTTGGTTAGAGGCTTTTTTTCCCCTGAAGAATTTAAAGTGATTTCTGCTTTTTTTTTTTTTTTTAAATGGAACTGTAGGAAGTTGGATTCTGAAGGACATAAATAATGAAAATGTGCATTAAAATCATGCAGGTGCACATTTAAATGTCAGTTTGTTTCTCCTCCTGTGTGACTTCTGGAAAGTTATTTAACCTTTCTGAGATTCAGTTCCTTCCTCCAAAAAATGCCCTATTGGTTGTAAAGGAGTAAACTTGGAAAGCATGTTGTATGCTCAAGTTTGCCAGGAAGCTGTTCTGTGAGTGAGTGCTGTTCTAATCAACATTAGTCAGCATTTAAAAAATATAATTAATTTTATTTTTTATGGTGTTTACATATTTGGTTAGGGTGGGAAGGGTTGAGAGCCAGGGGAAAGTGGGTTAGACCATTGTCTCCAAACATTTCCCCTCTTCTTCCTATATCTGGGGGAAGGAGCGAAAGGAGAGAAGTCACACAAAGCCTCCCAACCGCCCTACTACCTGGGAACCCAGTATCATCCCAGGGTCCCTGATGTGGAGTGTGCTCTGAGGGTTCTGCTCAAGTGGTTTCAACAGTTCTGAAATGCTATCGATCTCACCACTTCTAGGATGGAGAAATCCTTCCAAGGTCCATGACATAATCTACCCTAGAGTCTCTAATTGCCTGGACATTTGGTGTCAACCACCGGCTGGTGCAATTGACCAATTTGTTCTGCCCTCCATCATCTGCCATGGTACCAACTGTCTTTTGCAGGCCCCAGTGAACTGCTGTATCCTCCACGTGTGTCTGGTATGTCATCCATTGCTCTGTCTGAGCCACTGAGTAGACCCAGTTCTGACACATGCATTCCATGGTCAACAAGTACAATAGCCTTCTCAATGGGATTCCCTTAGAAGTCATCCCTCACCTGCAGTATACTCCCTCAGAGGTCCTCCCTCTCACACATTCCCTTGCCCTTTTCCCTGGTCAAACCATAGTCCTTGTGCCCAGGAGTACGTGGTGTATCTGGCACCAAGCAGCACTCATGTGGGTCAGTCCTAGCTGGCTAGGGGCACACGACTCCAAATTCCCCCACATATCTTTCAAAAATAAAGTAAAATAAACAGAATAGGCGACTATACTGGCTCATTGGTATAATTGACACAAATTTGGCATTAACTGGGCCCAGTAGTATGCCTGCCAGCTATTGGCTGCTCATCTCCCAGCTGCATACTGCTTGCCTAGGCACAAGGCAACCTAGGCTATTGTCTACAGCTGGAGACACTCAACTGTTCAGTTAAGCGGACTTCCCACAGTTTAAGCACCAGAGCAGAACCAGGAATATTTGTACATGGCCACTCCATTGAGGCTGATAGCCTTTGATGAGAAGCAACTTACTCTCTTTTTTTGTAGTTGATGTTTGCTGCAAGCCACCTGCTTTATTTTGCTAAAATATCATTAACTGCAATTATATTTTAGTATGTTCCACCATAGATTTCAGAGTGTTGCTTTTTGTTTTGCTTGAGAGAGGTGGTGGTTAATGCTCTCAGGGCACCGCAGTAGTCAAAGAGACACTAATAAATGACTGAGGTCAAATAGCAGCTTCTAGAAATGACTCCTCCCTAGCTCCAAGAGGCTTCTGGATGCTGTGCCAGGGAGCCCATCCTTCCATTCCTCATGGTGAAACTCTTGCCACAGAGGAGTCCCAACCCTGAGCTGGCTGCCTTGTTAAAAAGCATAACTTCGCTCCAGGCAGAAGACTGTCTGGGCTCTCTCGCCTCACTTCATAGGATGCCAGCTTCATCTGCTGTGGCTCACATGGGCGGTAGCCCACGTTGCAGTGGTAGTGCTGCTGCAGCTTGCCTGGTCTGACTTCACTCAGACTTCCTTTTTGGTCCACTTTCAAGGTGAATTGCAAATTGAGGCTGTTTGGATCTAAGTCAGCAGGCTTAGGGGAAAAGAAAGCAACATATTATTCTGATTCAACAATAGTTTAGTGAGTAACTACTGAGTACTTGTTTTGACTAACGTCAACAGAAAAAAAAATGCAAGCTGATTTATGAGTGTAGATACCATCTCAGTTGTTTTAAAGCCCACAAATAAAACAGAACTTCAGAAGTGTATACCTATGTAAAGAGACATAATCATCTGGCAAAATTTGAATTGTATCAAGTTATGTAACCCAAACACCCAGTGAATTAAAATTCCATTCCTTAGAGTTCATTTAAAAATATATCCCTACCCCAGTCTCATCCTAGCTGGCTTCCAGCTTCCTCCTACCCTTCTCTGACTACAACTTTGAAATGGGCTCATGTACCAGCAATACATTATCTAAAGCTAGGAAGGTCGAGGCTTTTCTTTGTGCAACTTGAATCAAAGATAACACAGCATCATCTTAGCACAGTACCCTGGTCCCTTTTGGGTGGGGTAGGAAATGGAAAAAAAAAAAAAAAAACTTCGTAGACTCAGAACTTTGTGGCCTGCAGACAAGTGAGCTGCTGGCATCCACAGCCTGTGCCCTCATTCACTAGAGCCCAGGGCTCCAGCCGGAGGCTGCCCACAGTAGTTCTTGGTTGGCAGCAGGGAAGCCGGCCAATGTCCCATCAGGCTTGTTTCTTAAGCAAAGTTGTATAAGTTAACAGGTTTCATTGTTGGGGGTAATCTGGATCTGTTCTTACAGGAGGAAGGGACAGGCCCCCAGAGTGTTTGCCAGCAACAGCCCTTGGCTTTCCTCATTCCCTCTCCTCATTAATTTGTGTGAGCTCAGCCTGGGTAACAAACGGTGGGGCAGGGGGATCGCATTCAGCCAGGCCTGGCCCCTGGACGGCCTGTGAGCTAATTGCTCTAATTGAGTGGGAGGGACTGCTTGCCTCTGGATTCCTGTCCCTTCTCGGCCTTGTTTGGAGAGGAATGAATGGAAGCTCACTTCAGCTCCTGCTGGCAACTCCAGGCCAGCCTGGGTCCTGGGATCCACTCCGGGAATCCACAGCACAGACAACCCTCTCAGCCGCCACTGTGCCCCTTCTTTGTGTGGCCAGGTATTCTGACCGCATTCTTCGAGGGCTTGTGCTACGTTCTGCTTTAATTTATATCTGGGAGACGGTGGTAAAGACAAGTTAGCGCGCGCTCCAGATGGACAGATCATTTACAAGGAGCACAATATATTATCAATGCACTGCTCTTTAGGTCCTGCTGTCTAATAGACATGTAATGAAGCATATGAAACATGGGCTTCATTTCCAGGTCCCCAAAAGGCGACAGGATCTTAGAGAAGAAAACCCACCCCAGGTGGCAGGAGGGAGGGGGACAAAGAGTGAGGGGCTGGGGGCCAGGACAAGGGGCTGTCTGTCTCTTTAAGACAGGCTAGGAGGAAAACCCAAAGTCATCAACTCTGAAAGTAACAAATGAGAACCCAGAGCTCTGGAGCTAATGTGCAAACTTGTTTCTGTCCTCTATGGCGCCATCATTTATTCAGGAGGTAGAAGCAGAAGACGGGGACTTGCATTTGCTTGATACTCAATTATACATTAGTGTACATCACTTGGCAATCTGTTCATATCAATTTAATTGGATTTTAATATTGCCTCTGATCTTGTTGTCCAATTAACAGTACTGGCTGGCAATAAAGCAGAACCACACACTATGTAACACCTTTGATCCCTGCCATATGGAGCTCTTCCATTGATTACCACATTTTCAAAAAATTTCACTCTCTCAATATGGGCTGTGATAAATGGGAGAAAAAGCACATCCCTGATGTGATAAAAATTTCACTTCAACTCGCAACTTCATTTATTTTGTTGACATTCGGCTCTGATTAAGAACAATAAAAAAATCATGCCCTGAATATCATATGCAAATACAACCCTGGGCATGAATCTAATCATGCCATGGGAGCATTACCATGACTAGCCTGGCATCGGCTCAATTTTTTTTAAAGTGACAGCAGACACTTCTGGGCTCACTGTGCAAAGTGGTCGCCACTGCTATGTCATTTAATAAACATCTGATGTTTCGATTCCCACTGAGGCATGGGGAAAGCGTTTGCACTTCTGCCTACTACTAGGAGGCCCCTGTGTCCAGGTGGTGTCCTATGTTGACCTCTCTTTATCCCTGCCCTCTTGCCTCCCCACCCCCACCTTGGGGAGAGCTGGCCAATAGGGTTGTGATTCCCATGTGGGACTCCTCAGGCTTCCACTTCCTCCTTGGGGCTGCCCAACATTGTGTGAGGGATGGAGCTTTGGTTAGAAGGGGTTGCACCACCAAGGAGTAGACCTGCCTACTCTGCTCTAGGAAGCTTCTGAATGTCTGCCTGCTTCAGCTTCCTGTTAGCCTCTTGGAGTTATGCAAGCAATTATGGCTTAATGCCCTGGAGACACTCCCAAATGACAGGATTAACCCCCAAGGGAAACGGGCTTCTGTTGGGAAGGATTACATCAATGCTCTAAAAAGCCCTTCCTCAACTGCAAGGAATCTCAGAGCCTTTTTCTGCCTTGTCAAGCAAGTTGCCAGTGGCAGGAACTGGGATGTGCCAGGCCCTCGTTTTGGGATCCCCAGCCTCTGCTCTGGCACCTTTCCCTGGTCTCTGGGACAGACCCTTGGGGTGGGCTTTGTGGTTGTGTGTGGGAGTTGGACTCTGAGCTTTGGAGCGGGCAGACCCGCTTGGGGCTTGGAGGGAAGGAGGTGGATAAGGTGAGCATGTGCAATGATGGTGGTATCCCTTGGGCAGCGAGGGCTCGCCTGAAATCTGGGCAACTTTGGAATGTGCGAGGAAGTTCTAAGGCTGCCGGTTGCACATGACACAGATTATTTCTTGACCATTAGAGGTGTTTCTGCCTCATAACTGTTCTTCAGGCATATTAAATCAGCAAGAAGGAAGAACATGCTAGGACATCTGGGGCTGCCAGATAATTCAGTTAATTTCTATTCCCTTGAACCTGGAGGTGTTAATTTGGAAGCACAACAGAAGAGTCTGAAGAATGCTAATACGTCATTTGAATGATTAATGCAATCAGGGGATTGGGGGGAACCTCTGTTTACTCTTTAATTTTGACATGGCACTGCAAGGAGGACAGTGGCTCATTTTCCAAAGTTGAGGGCAACTTGGTTTCATTTCAGTCATGTGACGGTGGCTGGGGTTTGGGGAGCTGGGTGACTTGGAAGGGCTGTATTAGGAGCTGGGCGGAGGGGTCCAGTTTTGTTTGTGTAATGGCTACAGCCAGGAAAACAGATGAAATCGTTTGTGATCTGATGAGCCCTGCCCTCTTGGGTGAGGGCGCTCTCCAAAGCTGCTGTAAACAGCCACCGGAAGGAGAAAACAGGCAAAAAGAAAGAAAAAGAGAGAGCCTGGAAAAACATAGCTGAAAATAGGTGATAGCCTTAGAGTGTACATGTATTTTTATCTGACATTTCCAAATGCAGTGGCTTTCTTTAAAAGAAGCAAAATATTTCCAAATTTATTTAAATGGAGCCTTATTAGGGAAAGCTTAGGACTGGGCAACCATTTAAAAATATATTTGGAGGAGATACGCAAAGCAAGACATTTAAATCTTAGCAGACTGTAGGCATTTTAAAGAAGACTAGTGTCTATTTATTGCTGACTCTGATTAGAGACAGCTTATGATGGTGATAACAGGAAATTTCAAAGGGCACTCCTCTCCACTAGCCAGAGACTGTAGTATCTCCTTTTTAAAACAAAGGAGGTATTGTGAGAGTGAAAGGGATTTGGCCTCAAGCACTAAACAAATTCTAGAGAGCAGAAAAAACCCTGTAATTATGTTAATAGTAAATTAATGTTTTTGTGATTTACCCATATCACCTCAGAATAGGTGTTGTTCCAAAGAAGCTATTGGAAATATTCAGCTGAAGAAAGAAGGAAGTCAAAATGTTTAGTTCCCAGCAAAGCCTTGTGTTTAATCTACAAATGGAGCATACCAGTGCCAGAAATACGGTTTCTAAGGTGCCACCCAAACATGGCTCCCAGCAGCCTTGGCGAGAGGGTCCTCCTGGGTTCCATGTGCTCTGGAGTTACCTGGACTGCCTGGGGTCCCAGGTCCCTCCCCTCTCTGGATTTTCGCTGTTTGATTTGTCCTGCTTCTGGGTGCACCTCAGCACAATGTCACCTTTTGTGATCTCTCTCTCTCTCTCTCTTGACTGTCCCTGAAAGTCTCAGGGTCAGAGAGCCCTGGGTTGAACAGACTTCAGTTTGGATTTTGATTTTTCAGCACCTACGAACTTCTTCACCCAAAACCTGTCACACAGATTCAACAAACATTTTTGGAGGAATTATATATACCTCCAGCCTTTTGTACCCTCAGTTTCTACATCTCTGTGTTCAACCAACTGTGGGGAGAAAGTATTCAGAGAAAGAAAAGTTGTGTCTGTTCTGAACATGTCCAGACATTTTTCTTTTCATTATTCCCTGACTGTTATCGTGTAAGCACTATTTACACAGCATTTATGTTGTTTTAGGTATTATACGGAATCTGGAGAGGCTTTAAAGTAAACGGAAAGATGTGAGTAGTTTATATGCAAGTACTCTCCCATTTTATGGCAGGGCTTTGAGCCTCTTGCTGTCTGTGGGGAATTCTGGAATGATCCCCCTGTGGTTACCAGGGAACAACTGGATGCCAGGAAGTATATGGATTGTTTTCTGAACACAAAATTTTTCTTGACTAATTCTCAAAACAACCCTAAGGGATAGGAGTTATTATCCACACTTTACTGGTAGGGAAATCAATGCTAAAGAAGTAACTTGCCTGAGGCTCAGCCATAAGAGGACAATTCTCTGGCCAGATTGCATCCCTGTTTTAATTGTATCCTGGTTGCTTTGGGAGCCAGGGCAGGGGAAGGCTTCACTGTACTGCAGGTTCTTTCTCTGGTTCATTGTTGCTGCCTCAGTGAGGTTTCTTCTCTAGGCATGCTATTTGCTTTCTTTTTCTTTTGAAAGATTTTTTTAAAAAAATGTATTTGAAAGGCAGAGATGTGGGGAGAGACAGAAAGAGACCTTTTGTAAGTTGGTTCACTTGTGATGGTTGTGATGGTTGGGGCTGGACCAGTAAAGCCAGGAGCCGGGAACTCTATCCTGCTCTGCCACATGGGTGAAAACGGCCCAAATATTTGCACTATCTTCTGATGCCTTCACAGGCACATTTAGCGGGGAGCTGGATCAGCTGTGGAACAGCTAGGACTGGAACCAGTGATCGTATGGGAGGTACCACCAATGCTTGTCCCCATGCTATGCACTTCAAAACCTAATCTTAAGAGATCTCCTATCAGTCATATATTCTTCAGTATTAATTTAAACCCACATCAGAAACTGCACTAGGTCTTTTAAAATATATGACTTTTTATGATTCATTCTCAAGGGATCTCAGTATTTAAACTTTTATAGCTAATAGTGGCATAAAATATTTGACCTACCTTTTAAAGTGGCCAAGACATTAATGAGTAGGAGCAATTAGAGCTGATTTGCCTTAATCTTTCAAGTAAAGTAAATGTTGGATTTTTCTGCCATCTACCAGCTAGAAGCACTCTAGAAACCAGCATTTCTGATGAGCTTTATTAGGAGGAGTAATGGTAACTTTTATAAATAAAGTGGCAACCAGGGAGTGAGGAAGTCGGGTTTGTCCTTCCCTTGTCACAAAAATGTGTGTTTTGGGAGCAGACAGAAGTGGATGAAGTAAGACCTGGATTATAGTCATAGTTTCTTCTCCTTGTCCTGACAGACATCATTACTCTTGGGGCTCTGTCTGATCACGCCTGGGTGCTGTTTGCAATCTGTCTCTGCTGATCAATCAGCCCTGGCTTATCATTTGCAATTGACATTCCAGATGAAAACGATTGCCACTCAAGGACTAAGTGTTGTCCAACATTTCTTCCACTGAAAATTTCTATGTGATCTGAAGTCTAAAAATGTCACTAGGTTAATGGTTCCCAAACCTTTCTGTGCTTAAGCTCTGGGGACATTGTGAACCTGCCTCTTCAATCTGATTGTCTAGGAATGAAGCTTGGGAATCCGTGTTTTCATAAGACTGCTGCAGTGACCATTGTGTAGTCATTCTGGACTGACATTTGGCACTGGTACTTTTGACGAAGTGATTCAGAGTTCTATCTATTTTAAGAATGGAAATTTTAAAGCTGAAATCATTGCCGTCTTTAGGGAGGCCACATGAGTAGACTTTTAATTGGCTAACTTTTTTATGAGTTTCTGCTCCTAACTTCTGCCATTTTGTTACCAAGCTTATGAAGAATGCTCTGGAGCACTGAGCAGAACTGGACTTGTATATGTCGTTTATTAACTGGATCCAAATGTTGATGCAAGAACTAATTGCCTAGGTGGCCGTGAACAAGTCATTTCAGATAGGCAACTAACTTAATCTATTTTATGTGAAACCAATGTCAGGAAACCTGGTCAGAATTACTACAATGCCAAGATTCTATGTTTTCCACTTGCTTTTTTGCATAATAGTTATTGGACACTTACCATGGACTAGGTAGAAGCATATGAATAAAGAGAATCATGGCTTCTGAAAGGCATCGAAGACAGTGACTTGTTACCGTAGCCTTCACGTCACACTTGGACACACATGTACACACAAAGGAAGCAAAGTTTTCACAAAATAATATTTCTAGCATTATTAATATACTTTAAAATTGTTCATTCCATTCTATTATACAGATTATAACCCTTGTATTCATTTTGTGAGGCATCAATGTGTCATTATCTGCAATGAAGCTAGTTTCTTCCTCTATTTCTCTATTGACACCTCTCAATGTGACCATCTAGCTCTGATGTGCATATATTTGCAGCAATGGGAAATCCTTTGAAGCTGCACAAAATATCTTTCAACTCACTTAGCTAACTTGAGGTGAGGACTGTTAGCAAAACAATCAACAGTCTTTACATATCATGTGTTGTCTAGACCTTATAAACTGATTGCATTACTTAAGTTTTTAAATTGATGTAATGAAATACTTACGATTGGGTAACTTGATAAAAGCTTTATTTAGTGCAGTTTTGGAGGCTGAACATCCACACGTTCCTTGTTACTAGATATAGAGTATATTGGTCAGCAAAATAATCTCTTTAATCTATTATGATGTCACACTAATAGGGTAAGTGAAAGAGAGGAAAGATACATACACAACTATATTCACGTAAAATGAAAAAAGGAGATAGCGAGAAACAAAACAATTATGAGAGATACCATAATCATGAACAATGACTTGAGAAACATGGAACCTAGGGTTAATTAGAGTTGATAGCAACTAATGTGTATGTATTATTCCACTTAATATATTTATGTAGGAATTTGGTAATAATAACTAAAAATATTTTTGTTAAATTTTATTATTAATTTTTATTATTAATCTTTATTGTACAAAGATTATATTTCACATCTAAATTTCTATATTATTTAACATTTTATATTAGTACAGTACATGTGTTATCACAATTGAAGCAGTATTGACACATTAACGTTAACTAATGGCTTTTTTTCAGATTTTCTTTGTTTTCACATAATGTTCTTCTATCCAGGATCACACCCAAGATCTCATCATGCCTGTAGTGATTAAATTTACTTAAACTCTTCCTGTCTGTCACAGTGTCTCAGATTTTTCTGGCTTTGGATGACTTAGTGTGGAAGAATACTGGATAGGTATGTTACAGAATGCTTGTCAATTAGAATTTGTCTAAAAATTTTTATCATGATTAGACTGAAATTATAGGTTTTTGGAAATACTACCACAGAAGTAAAAGGATATTTTCATCACATCCTGTGAAGGGTATATAATATCAATGATTAATCACTGTTGATGTTGACTTTGATCACTGGTTGATGTAGTGTTTGGTTTTTCACCGTGAATTTATACCTGTCGCCCCTCTTCATACTGTACTTTTTAGGAAGGATTCACTTTGTAAAGGCCCTCTTTTTTTATTTGGAAAGATTTCTTTTTTTTAACTTTTAAAAGTATTTATTTATTTATTCATTATCATTTTATGATACAGTTCCATAGGCTCCTGGGATTTCCCTTCTCCCCTTCCCTATTCCCCCTCCCCCTCCACCTAGTTCCTCTATATCATTACTATAGTATAAAGGATGGAGAGTTAGGCTCCACCTGCTTGAAGTTGCAGTGTCTATATACATTATTTGGAATGTTGCACAGGAGTCTTGTACATGATCTCTTATTTAGTTATTTACAATATGTCAGGATGAAGTTAATGCAGTTTTTGCTTTCTACTTTTGTTACAGTCCAATACTATATAATTTTTTGTTTTATTGCTCAAATAGTTCTGGTTTTGGTCTTGGGAGCTCTTGGAGTTGGTTCCTATATTTCTTTGACATAGTCTTGGTATTGTTAAGTTCTTTTTTAAAGCACTTCCTTACTTTTGGCAGTGTGAAATGCTCCAAGGTGATTTGTATATTTCCTGTCTATTCCAAGAATCAGACATTTGTCCAAAGAGCCCTGTTTTCTTTTGCTGGGGATGGTATTAGAAGCTAAGGTCTGGATTGTAGCTTCTGTGCTCATTGCTACCACGATATTGTTGGTTCCAGGCTCTCACAGATGACAAAACAAGGAAATAGAGATGGGTATCATAATCCATATATATGCATCTAAAAATACTTCTATATGTAATTATCTGTATCTATATTAAGCCAAACATGTGTTCATACTGATGGTTCCAACTTTACTGCATTGCCACATGGCTTAGTTTAATCTTCTTTTTATTTTTCTTATCTGTAAATCCCCACTCCAGCAGTGGGAAACAAGGTTCCCATGATTTGCTATCCATTTACTTAATTGTTCAGTTCCAAAATACAGGTATTGCAACAGTTTTTTTTTAATTATTTATTATTTAACTTCATTAATTACATTGTATTATGTGACACAGTTACATAGATACTTGGGTTCTCCGCCCCCCATACCCTCCCACCATGGTTGCAACAGTTTTTAACCCATATGCTTTATGGGGAAAAACTTTATTCACAAGACCATGTTGTTTATATACAATTCTTTTTTTTTTCCTTGCTTTTAGTCTTAAAGGTGCCACTTATTTTCAAAGTTTCTTGGGTCAGCACCATTTTCTTAAGTTTTATTGCTTGATGCATTTGTAATACAGCCAGATTCTTTTGTCATAGTTTGTATCCAACTATGGGATCATCTAATGATCCTAAATGATTTTTAAAAAATTTACATATGCTAAAAATCACCTTTAGTTCTACAAAAGTTCATACATTTTTGACAAGAACACGACATCAAATATAATACTACTTTATTATACAAAATTCATTTCAAATATTCAGGCCATAAAAAATTTCTGTGCTTTGCCTTTTCAACCCTGACACCTTTCCTTGAACCCCTGGCAATGACCAATATTTGTTTTGTTTTGTTTTTTAAAGCTGTGTATAGTTGCCATGTCCAGTATGTCATATAATTTAAATAATACAATAACCTTAGGAAATATTCATGTAGGGTTCATTCATAACTTTTTTATGGTTCACTAGGTCCATTTAAAAATATTTATTTATTTGAAAGGCATAGTGATAGTGAAAGCAAGTGGAAGGGGGAGAGAGAGAATGAAAGAGAGAGAGACAGAGAGAGAGAGAGAGGAAGAGAAAGATGAATCTTTACACTGCTTCCTGTTTCTACAAAGGTCCATAATGACTGGGGCTGGTCAGGGTAAAACCAAGAACCTGGAACTCTATCCTGGCCTCCTAAGCAGAGGCAAGGTCCAAGTACTTGGGCTGTCTTCTGCTGCTTTCCATGCTCATTAACACGAACTGGACTAGAAGAGGAGATGGTATTCTATCTGTCATCCAAATATGGGATGCTGGTATTCTAAGTGGCAGCTTAGCTCACTGCACAACAGGGACCCCAGCTCATTTAAAAAATGCTTAGTCATGTTTTATTGTTTAGGTATACCATAATTTATCTATTTTCCTGTTAAGAACATCTTGATTGCATCTGTTTTTTGATTATTATAAATGAAACTGCTATAAATGTTTTGGTGCAAGTTCTAGTGTGGGCCTAAGTATCTAAATAAATTAGAAAATCTGTAGGCATATCATTGCTGATTATACACTAAGTTACATTTAGCTTTGTAAGAAATTGTCAAAAGTGGCTGTGCTACTTTTGCATTCCTATCAATAACAAATGAGCCTATTAGTTACTCTGTATCACAGCATTATCAGAATTTTTTTAGATTTATTTATTTTTATTGGAAAAGCAGATATACAGACAGAAGTTGAGACAGAGAGAAAGATCTTCTGTCTGCCCATTCACTTCCCAAGTGGCTGCAATGGCTGGAGTTGAGCCGATCCAAAGCCAGGATCCAGGAGCCTCTTTCGGGTCGCTCATGAGGGTTCAGGGTCCCAAGGCTTTGGGCCATTCTTGACTGCTTTTCCAGGCCACAGGCAGGGAGCTGGATGGGAAGTGGAGTTGCTGGGATTAGAACCGGCGCCCATATGGAATCCTGGCATGTGCAAGGTGAGGACTTTAGCCACTAGGCTGCTATGCTGGGCCCTGTCAGTTTTCTAAATTTTTAGTTTTTCTTTTTCTTTTTTTTTTTTTAAGATTTTATTATTATTGCAAAGTCAGATATACAGAGAGGAGCAGAGACAGAGAGGAAGATCTTCCGTCCGATGATTCACTCCCCAAGTGAGCCGCAACGGGCCGGTACTGCGCCGATCCGATGCCGGGAACCAGGAACCTCTTCCGGGTCTCCCACAGGGGTGCAGTGTCCCAAAGCTTTGGGCTGTCCTCGACTGCTTTCCCAGGCCACAAGCAGGGAGCTGGATGGGAAGTGGAGCTGCCGTGATTTTTAGTTTTTCCAATAGGTGGGCAGTAGCTTTCATAGTTCTTTTTCATATTTAATTCTCTAATGACATATGGGAGGACTGTGTTAAATCTATAGGTCAACTTGGGAAAATTGACATTTCAATCCATGTAGGTAGACCTTTTCCAATTTTATTTAAATCTTTTATTACCATGTAGTTTTCTGCACATAACATTTCTGTGTATTAGATTTTAGACTTATGCATAAATATTTCTTATATTTGGTGCTTTTATGATATTATTTCTTAAAAGCTTTCAAATTCCAATTGTTCATTACTGGTTAAAAGTCATTAAATCTTGTGCATTTATTTTATGTTGCCTATATACTAAACTTACTATAATTATTAGTGCTTTCAGGATTTTTTTCCCCTATTTTTGATCCTTGGTATTTTTTACATTGGCAATTATGTCATCTACAAACAAAAAATATGAGTTTTTTTCTTTACCAATCTTCCTAGCATTTCCTTTCTTTCTTTTATTGTACTAGCTAGGACTTCCAGTCCTAGATGTTGAATAAAAGTCATGAGGGAGAACAGTCTTGTTTTATTGCTGATCTTAGCAAGAAAGACTCTAGTTTCTCACAACTGTGATGATGTTAGCTTGTTTTTTTTTTTAGATTTTTTTTTATCATGTTGAGAAACATTTTATCTATTCTTAGTTTGTCAAGAATTTTTTAATCATTAATGGGTATTAAGTTTTGTCAAATGCATTTCTGTGTTTCTTGATATGATTGTGAATTTTCTTTAACCTGCTGATGTGGAAGTTATATTGATTTTCAAAAGCTGAATCAGTGTTTCATATATGGAATAAATTTCATCTGATTGTGGTATATTTTTCTTAGATTGTTGGATTTTACTTGCTTGTATTTAGATATGTATATAGATTCATCAGAGATCTCTTTGTTTTCCTTTATTCTAATATCTTTACCTGATTTTGATATTAGAGTAATACTGGCCTAATAGAACAAGTCAGAATATCTTCCCTGTTTGTATTTTCTGAAGAGATTCAGAATTAGTATTGTTTTGCCTTTAAATACGAGGTAGAATTATCATTGAAATCAACTGAGCCTAGTGTTTTCTGGATTATTGTTAACAATTTTGTTAATATATAGAAGGTCTATTTAGACGATCTGTTTCTGGTTGTGTGGCCTGTGTTTTTCAAGGCATTGGTCTGTTTTATCTGATGTGAAATTCGTTGGCAAATAGTTGCTTGTGGTATTCCTATAGTGTCTCTTTAACACCCATTGTTAGTGATGAGCCCTGTTGCACTTGATTATGTAATTTGTGTCCTTTACTTTTTTCTTAGTTAACATAACTAGAAGCTTATCAATTTTACTGATATTCTTGAAAAACCAGATTTGATTAGCTGATTTTCTCTATTTCCCATTTTCAAATTCTTGATTTTTTTTTTTCTAATTTGCCTCTGCTTGCTGTGAGGTTAAATAGTTCGTTAAGGTGGAAGCTTAGCTTCAAATCTTTCTTCTTTTTTAGTATGTTAATTCAAGACTATATGTTTGTCAATGAACATTGCTTTTGCTGCATCTCACAAATTTCAGTTTTCTTTCATCTAAATATATTTTATCTTGTGATTTCTTTTTCTGACTCATGTGTTGTGTAGAAGTAGGCTAAATCCTGTATATTTGTGGGTTTTATAGCCATCGTTTTATTTTGATTTGTAGTTTAATTCTATGGTGGTCTAATAATATGTTTTGTGTGATTTCTGTATTTTATGTTTGTGAAGGTATGTTTTATGTCCAGAATGTATTCTAACTTGGCAAATCTTTCATGATAATTTCAGTAGAATATGTTTTCTGCTGTGCTGTGAAGCTAAGAGTTGTATCTTCTTTCCCAAACCCTAAATCCCAGCCCAAGATGATGATTTTAGGAGACAGGGCTTTTGGGAGGTAGTAAAGTCATCATGGGGAGGCTTTCATGAATGGGAAGTAGTGGTCTTTTTTTTCTTTTTTCTACCTTACAAAAATAGACTTTTATTAGTGAGAGTTTATAAAATTCACAATCTGCTCTTTGAGACATAGCTTCAGAAAATACTGGCATCTTTCCTACGCAGAGGTCAGAGTAACATTAAGGGTTGAATGTAACATCCTTTTATTTAATAAAATATTAGCCAACCCTGGCAGGAACTTGATTAAAAAAAAAAACCATACAAAGCATGGCATGACGTCTCACAGAAAGAAAATGAAGTCTCCTCAGATTTATGGAGGGGAAAAAAAAAGTCTGACGCTGTTTTGACATTTCAGCTTTAGCGCCAACCATGCTCTTTGCAGGGCAGGAACCCTTGGGGAGTTGGGGTCCAGCCTTAGCAGACAAGGCTCTCAAACTGTAACAGAACACCCCAGGGCGGGACTTGGTGGCCAGGAGGACAAAGCCTTCTGATCTTGTGTTGTCAGAGAACTCGGTCAAGGCACTGTACTCACCATTTTGCATGTCCCCCCTGGAAACCCGGCGGCAGTGGGTCAGCCGGACCCTGCCGCCTGGGCTGCCGGGTAGTGGGGCGGGGCGCGAGCGGAGCATGAGGGGAGTCGGCCTCAGGGCCGGGGTAGCGCTGCCGGCCACACGTCCTACACGCCTTCAAGTACAGGGACACCAGGAAGGATGCAGGGGCTCCACTGGCTTCGTCCTCCTCTTGCTGACAGGACACACAGAGCGCCTTTTGGACTGTTCGTGCAGGGGTGTCCACGGTGGGCCCCAGCCGCCACCGCCGCAACTCGATGGTGTTGAAGGGGCAGGCCATGTCCTGCGCACCCCCGGCCGGCCTTTATGGCGCCACAGAGCTAGCTGGCTGTACAGCACCAATAGGCTGCTCCTCACGGCTTGGTGCCTGAGGAGGCCGCTGCCAGCCCTGGGAGTGAGTGAATGCTACTCTGGAGCCATCCCACAGCTTCCATCTTGCTGAGCCCAGCCACTGACTCTAGCACCAGCTGACTCCCAGAGAGGCTGTGGTATGCACAGGGCGAGGCGCCAGAGACCGCTGGTCCGGAAGTGGGTCAATATGGACATCAGGTGGGCACTGCATGTCTCCACGCTGGACGTCTTCAGCCCAGATTCCACGGTTCCTCGGTTCCTCTGCCCCCGTCCCCCAACTTCCTCTTCTGGCCGCAGCGGGGTCTTTGGCTCGGCTGGTTCTGAGGAGCTAGTTCTGATCCCTTGAGCATTTTAATGCGTTTCTTGACTTGACGGCCTTGTACCTCAGCATGGAGTCAAGCGTCCAGAAGAAGCTGGTCAGCTAGGCTGGGGCCGGAGTGTGGCCTCAAGTGCTTTGCGAGCGAGCGAGATGAGGACATAAAGGAACTCGTTGATCAGGAGCGGAATCAGCACCTTGGAGGATTCATGAGAGTAGGACTGGTCAGCAGGCTGCCCTTGGCCCTTCACTCTGTTGTCTCCCAGATTGGTCACCCACAGTGTGTGCAGCCAGGAGATGATGCTAGACAGCAGCAACGTCCGCAGGAACTTGACCTCAAAAACAAACTCCAGCTCAGAAGGCTGTAGCTCCTTAGGAGCGCATACCCCAGACCTGGTGACCCGCGCCTGCGTACAGGTTTTCTAGCATTCAAGTTTGCACCTCCTGGTTGCACGAGGGCCTGCTGAGGAAGGCCAGAACGATGCAGAAGATGCCACGCTGGGCTTACAGCTCTTGGCAGTGTGGTTAAGTACTTGTGGGATAACAGAACTTGCTGGTTTCAAAGCTGCAGGGCTGCTGTGGACCTGAAGAGAGCCAGGGTGAAAGTGTGTCTGAGTTCGAACCCGGTTCCAGACCACATCTACCAGGTAAGGTCCCTAGGTTGCTCTTAGAATTGCCTCCCCCCCCCCCCCCAGGCGCAAAGAGTAGCGATTAGTGGTCTTTATAAAGCAGATCCCAAAGAGCTTCTTTTGTTCTTTCTACCACTTAATGAGAGAGAGAGGAAAAAAAAAGACAGCTGTCTGGGAGCCAGGAAGCACCTTGATCTTGGGTTGTTCATGCTGCAGAATTGTGGGACTCAGAAACTGTTGTTTGTGAGTCATTTAGTTTAAGGTGTTACAGCAACTTGAACAATCTAGGGTGTTCTTTTTTGAGGTCGATATTCTAGAAATGTCAATTAGATCAAATTGATTATAATACTATTCAAGTCAACTGTAGCCTTATTTTCTGGTTCCTTGATCTATAAATTATTGAGGGAAGAGTATTCACGTCTCCAAGTATAATGCTGTATTTGATGTTATACCTTGAGGTTCTGTCAGATTTTGCTTTGTGTATTTTCTTATGCTATTGTTAGGCATATTGATGTTAAAGTTTGGTATGGTTTGTTGGAAAATGAATTCCTATACTGCTAGGCAATATCTTGTTTTCCTCCCTGATAATTTTCTTAGTTCTGAGCTCCACTTTTTTCTGAAATTAATATAGTTATTCTAGCATTATTTTTATTATAGTTATCACAATACACATTTTTCTCTTTCCTGTTTAACTCATGTGAGTTTTTATAATAAAGGTAGGTTTTTTTGTATACACTACATACTTTAGTGTTATGCTTTTTTAAAGCTGCTCTGATGATCTATCATTTCACTGGTATAGCTGAGCCAATATTCACGTTTGAAATGATTGTTGATAGAGTTGGATTAAATGTATGATATAACTTGTCTTTTTTGCACTTATTTATTGTTTCTTTTCTGCATTGCGTGCTTTTGATAGAACATTTTATGTGATTAATTTTATCTCATTTCCTAGCACATTGATTTTACTTTTTAAAAGATATTTTCCCTAGAGTTTGCAATGTACATTTAGAATAAATTTAGGTTCACATCAAATAACTATTTCATGTAAGTACAGGTACCTTGTGTAAAACTATTTGCAATCGGTTGTGCCCTCTCATCCCTTGTGACATGGCTGTCATTCATGTCATCCTACTTATTCATATGCTATAATTATCCAATATGTTGCTACTGCTACTAAACAATAGGTATCTTGTAAGTCAATTACAATTAAGGAAAATAAAGATATTACCTCAGTTTCATCCTGCTAAAATTTTTATTTAGGTTAGATAAAAGTTTTTGAGCTTCCTGTAACATTTCTTGTAGGTCAGATCTGGCAATGGATTCTGTTTTGTTGACCTGTGAGCCTTCATTTCCTTTTCTCATTTGAGGACAATTTTTAAAGAGATAATAAGGTGTTTATTACAAATTATCTCACCCAGAGGTGGTAGGTTTATAATTTAAAACCCAGCCCACTGCATAAAAAGGGGGAATGGTGAGGGCAAATTTTGTTGGCTGCTCCGTGGGGTCCTATGTTACTAAGCAATGTGTTGTTTGGGAAGTTAGGTGTGTGAAATATGTTTTGTGTCTTATGAGGATGAAAACCCTTTGTAATCTCTGGAACATCTAATGTGGGTTAAGGCTCTGGCAATGTCCTTTTCCATGTAGAGCTAGATTTTGTTCTTGAGAATGTTCTTCGTGTATTTCAGAATCATTACTTTCATCTCCTTCTCATAGCCAAAATAAGATCCTCTTTTGCTCTTCACAGTGAGAACTGAATAGGGTACCTAGAGTAAAACCCCTGAAATTTGGAGGCCCCACCAAGACTGAACCCCACCCTGCCCGAGTTTTTCACTCTCCTGGTAGTGTGCATTAAACTCCTAGAAATTCATCAAACGGCAGTTTCAGTGTTTCTTCAGTTTGTGACTCCGTCTGTGTTCTGCTCTAGGTAATCAGATGGTAGCTGTGATTCTGTAAAGGTTTAGGTTTAGGGACATGGAGAAATACCAAAGAATATAATTACAAAGTAATTTTTGGTTAGGAATTTCAACACAAATTTAATGGCTATAAATATATTTTGTTTGGGTAAATCAAGTTGAAGATATACTAGATTAAAATTCAAATCCTTTCCCATGAACTCATTGAGAAAATTTTAAATACTCTGGCTTTTCCCCCCCCCCATTCCTGGTTACACAGTACTGGCTCCTGGTGGCAGCCATGTTACTACCAATCGTAGCACCCCAAATAAAAGTTGCGTCCTCTGAACATACCAGTTGACTGTCCCATATGTATTTTGAAAACTTAACACAGTAGAATTGCTTGTGCTCTGGAAAATGTGATATTATCTCTAATCGTTTGTCAAATGAGCAGAGAAACTTAAATAACAAAGTAAATTATGATGTAAAGTGGCCTTGAATCATAGATTTTAAATTCATAAAGGATTGGCAGGCTCATTTATTATATTAAAAGCTGTTTGTTGTTATTGGTATCCTAGTGGCTGGAAAAAATCCATGCTATTGCCAAGGGTGCTTCCTGTGGCCATAGTGAGACTAGCTCTCAGCCCTGCTACTCTCACCATTCCCAGCCCATAGCCATGATGCTAGAAGGCAACTTACGGAATATAACGGAATGCATTAACATGAGAAGGCTGGCGTCCAGCCCTCTGCAGCAGAAAGGTCACAGGGGAGGGATTTGCAACGAAGAATACCACATTGTGACCACTCTGCAGATCTGTACCCGGCAGACAGAGGTTGACACCTGTGACAGGTACATTCTGATTTCCACATGTCTTGTGCAAATCAGATGTACTCACAACAGCATGGCAGCCAAATGTCAAGTGCTTCTTTTCTCAGCACAGAGAAACTCAGAGACCTTGACTGGAAAGGCCATGGAGTCACCTCCTGGAGTGCACACCACTTGGTAGAGGCAGACCTGGTGAGGGTTCTGGGAAGCCTTGTCAGACAACAGGCTGGAGGAGTCATGCATGGTGACTCTCCTTGTCTGCAGTGCTGTGCACTGGGGGCCTCCCTGATGTGGCTCAGCTGAAAGTGCCGGAGTGGTATTCTATCTCTTTGCCTGCTTGCTGTTGCTAGTGGCTTTGGTGATGTGAGAGGGAGCGGGTGGGAGGTTTCAAGAAGAAAATGAAGCTTTCATGGAGAGTTAGGACTGTGAACTCAGACTGGAAATCTGACAAACTTGATTGTCCTGTGGGGTTCAGGAGCTCTCAGAGGGAGAGAATATTGAGAAGAAAATTTGATTTTCTTTAAACCAGAAGATAGGTCTTGATGGGCATATAGAATTGTTTTAAGTGGAAACTTTAGATGTGGCTTTTCCCAGGATCAGAAACCACTCCTGAAGGGAAGGCAGCTGCTTTCACCTCCTTAGATTGGACCCCAGGCCTCCAGAAAGAATCCTAAGACACTTTGGGCATTCAGCAACGAGGCTGATATTTCACTTCACAAAACAGGTGGTTTTTGTCCAGGAAGGGTTTGCAGGGTCCATGTACTTTCTGCTGTGACTTTCCTGAGACCAAGAGCTGGTAGGAGATGTCCATAAAGAGTGTGTGGTCTAAGGCTCCTGGAAGTGACACACATTGACTGCCTTCTTAACGGAGTGCCCAGCAGTGTATCCAGGAGACAGGATGGCACAGATTCCCTGCAGAACTGTTTATATTCAGATGTTCTTCAGGGTAAGAGCTCAATGTATCCTGTCCTTGGTTTATTGTCACAAGGATATCAGAGTTAGTATTATTATTTTACATGTAAAAATTTTTATGTATTTCGTTTTTGTTGAAAGGTAGAGGGTCAAAGAGACATAGAGATAGTTGGAGATAGATCTTCCATTTTATGTTTCCCACATAGATGGCATGGGCCCAAGTACTTGATGTATCACCTTTTGTCTCCCAAGGTATGCACTGGTAGGAAGCTGAACTGAAAAGGGAGTAGCTAGGACTTCAACGAGACAGTCTAATATTATATGTAGGAGCCGCAAGTAGTGGTTTGACTGCTGCTCTGAACTTTGTGTTGTAAAAAAAAATTGTTTGGACATAGTGTATCTGATAATTCTTTTCTTTCTTTGCTTTCCCTTCCTTTTTTTCCTTCTCTTCCTTCCTTTTGCCTTTTCTCAGATCAGTTATAGGAAAAACTTAGAACCCCAGATCTGAGCCATAGCAGGAAAGCATGCATCACCAACGCATGCGATTTTCTTAACTTTATCCTCACTCCTGTTCTCTTGTGGAGATTTGCAGAGTCTGAATAGCTAACTTTTTTTCCTTTCTGGAGAAAGGTCAGTGTAACCACATACCTTAGTAAATGTTCTTTCTATCTCAAACATTGAGCCTGGGGCTTAGGCTTTTAGTGATGGGCTCTGGAAACCAGGCTTGAACAAACTATAATTCAATATATGATACTGCAGGGAGAGGCTTAACTTGCTATACCATGGCACTGGCCCCAGCACTTTCTTTTGCATAAATTCAGCAGGCTACTGATCTTAGAGGCCACAACTTGCTCATCAGTAAAATGGGAAGAGTAACATTGTGCATGGTTACTATTACTATTAAAGTGTCCGTGTAGCACCTAATAAGTTATTTCCTCATTCCTTGATCTTTTCCATGAGGTGAGAACAAATGTATTTGTTACTTCTTTGCTCTTTAAAACGTCTGGGAAGATGTGGACATTCACGCTTTCCTTTGAAACAGTCCTGGTACCCCAGGGAATTATCCGGAAATTCAGCTCATGTTCGAGCCTGTTTAAGGAGCGTTTGCTTTCATCTTTAGGGGCCAAATGCCAGTGGCTGCTTTTAATGAAATCAAATCCTTCCTAGTTCTCTGTGATTTGGGGATTTGCTTCCCTTGTCTGGGCAGCAATTGTATATAGTCTGTTTTCTTTATTTTCTAAGTGACCCCAGAACACTTTGTGATTCTAAAAGTGACCTACTGGGAGAAACAAAATAAACTCTTCCATCCAAGCTTCTCCTTCTCTGAACCTGTCTGAGCATGCTCTGACTTCATGCACCTATCGTCCAGCATGGTGTGCTGGTTGCAAAGCAATAGCAAGTAACCTAAGTGCTTTTATCAGTTAAATATCCTGGTGGGGATCTGCCATATGTTGTTGATGGTGATACCGTCTGCAGCTGTTGGTGGCTCGGGAGCTGGATTAGGAAGAAATAGGTTAAAATCATGGGAAAAAATAAAATGAAAACCAAACAAAAGTATTAAGTATTACTTTGTCACCCAGAGGGTACAAATATTGTTTTCATTCATTAGTAAGTTATGATATATCTTTTTTTATTTATTTTTTTCAGAAACTTGAGTGTCAAGAGAACACACTAGTTCTTAAATTATCTGGGAGAGGAGGTATTTCGTAAATAGCAGTGAAATCTGTATATTGTGTAAATCTTGAATCTCTGTTTCTCTGCTTTTCTCTTTGGTTCCTCCAGTTGACACATGCCCACCTGACCTTACAGGAGCACTCTATGGTCTGTGGAAAGCCTCCTTCTATGCCCTCTGCATTTCAGTTTGGCCATGAGTCATTTGGAACCTTGCTTTTCCTTGAATCAATTCCTAGGGCCAAAGTTTCTCTTGTTTGTAGTATTTCCTTCTACAAGACCATGGTCCCATCAAAGACTTTATGGGCAGTGGAGCAGTAGCCAAGACTAGACTGGATTTGAACATGGTCCCTCCTTGTGATAGCCACACGACATTGGGCGAATGACTAAACTGCTTGGTGGTTTTATTTTCTTGTTTATAAAGTGGGGATGTGAAAGCATATGATTCCAAGGTTTGCTCTAGGGTTGGCTGAAGTAATGCAAGTGTAGGACTTAGCACATTGTTAGCAGATTCCAGATTTCAGTGTGTGAAGCAGTATCACTACTGGTATCACTGTGGTTTGTCCATCAACCTACAGTGGACATACTATTTACAGGGAAGATGGGCTTACATTAGAACTCATTAATCCCAAAGCTTCAACATTAATAACATCTCAGAAGCCACACCCAGCATTTTATGATGCCAGCTCCCCCTGCCCCAGAGTCAGAGGGAGGGATAGAGGCGCATTCTTAGGAAAGAGGCCTCTACTTTGTCTGGATCATCTTTATTGAGTCCTGGTTTCCTGGGCTTAATGATGGCTTCATTTTTTCCAGATAGCTCCTTTCTGCCCATTCTACACATGAAACACTGGGTCAGTCTAATGAAATCTTATTTATCCTTGCTGTCTTTGCCCTTTCCTCAGAGCTTTCCACAATTCCACAAGGCCAGTGGCATCTCCATTTGCTTTCTGCAGCTGGCCTGGTTTACTTTGTTCATCCTCGCTTCTGTGCTTTGCTCTCAGCTGTCTATTTCTGTTCCACCTACAGGGTCTGTTCCAAGTTGCATGAATCCATAAATCCCCAACTCAGATTGTTCCATTTTTGTGAAGAAGTCCCCTGTCTCCACCACACCAGCTCTCTGTTCTCTTTTCTTCTCCAAGCCACTAGAATTGCCAGCTATCATTAATCTGGCACCATCTGGGTTCACTGTAAATTCATGAGCCCAAATCACGATGTACTTTCAGCAATGTATAATCATATTATTGCATTTTTCTTCTCTATTCAGCCCTCCTCCAACTTCTCCTCCTATTTTATTTTCACTGGCAATCTAACCTTTATTGCTTGGTCCCTACCTATTCACCTGCATCTGTAGTTGCCCTTTCCACCTCTCTCTTATTAGATAATAAACATTTTCCTGTGGCAAAGTCCAGCCTTCACATTGCATGCCTTTGGCCTTCGCAAGAACTGTATCATTTATTTTCCAATGCTTAAGGGATTTTTTAAAAATAAAAATAATTTATTTTCATTCATTTGAAAGACGAAATGAGAGACAAAGATTGTCCATCTGCAGATTCACTTCTCATGCCTATAAAAGTCAAGGTTTTGCTAGGCCTAACTCAGGAACTCAGTCTAGGTCTAATATGTGGATGTCAGGAATCTGGGTACTCGAGTCATCACCTGCCATCTTCTTCAGCATGTACATTAGTAGGAAATTGGAAGTGGGATCAGTTATTCAAATCTAGGCAATTCTATGTGGGATGCTGGTGTGTCAAGTGGAGGCTTAATGGCTGTATCAAAAACCTGCTGTGGAGATCTTTCTTATTATGATACAAATATACTCTTGAAACTTACCTCTTAAATAATACCTGCCTCTTTTAAGCTGCTTCATTCACCAATTTCTCTCTTTTCCCCCCAAAATCAAGAAAAACCTATCTTTGATGAGTGCCTGTCCTTCTACTCTGCTCACCTCAGTTGGGCTCCAACATTATTAAACCCAAACTGCTCTTTTCTGGCTCACTATTGATCTCCATATTGATTCTCTGTCCTCTTCTTACTCAAATGTGGTAGGTATTGACCACATCTTCTCTTTTGAATACCTTCATCTCCTGGCTTCCAAAAGACCTCATTCTCCTGATTTTTCTGTTTTTCACTTCTCCCTGAAATTGTTTGCAGGTTCTTCTTTCTCTGATGGTACTGAGGGGATTTATTATGGAAATTAACTAATGTAGCAATAGAGACTGACCAGTCCCCGGATATACCTACTGTAAGCTCAAGAATTAGGGAAGCCAATGACCGCATTCAGCCAAAATTCAAGAGCCTAATAATTGGGAGCTGTTGGTCTGCGTTTTAGCTTGAGACTGAGGTGTGAAAATCTGGGGACTGTTGGGGAAGACCGGAGAACTTGGTGTTCTAATATCCAAAGGCAGAAGAGGATGAGTGTCCAAGCTCCTGGCAAGAATTCACACAACTTCTGCCTTTCTCTTCTTTCTTGGTCTTCATCCAATGGGATAATGCCCATCCATCCTGGGTGAGCACAGATCTTTACTCATTCCACTGGTTCATATGTCAGCTTCTTCCAAAAATATTCTCACAAACATGCCCTGAAGTAATGTTATATTTGTTGCCTGAGTAGTCATTCATCCAATCCTGTTGACACCTAAAATTCACCACCACAATGGAATGTTGGACTATACTTGCTCATTTCTTCATTGATATTCTGTTTTCGGATGGTTCCATCCATACATTTTTAAACTACATTTATATGCTGATGATTTAAAAATTCACATCTCTGAATTTTCCCTTTGATTCTAGAGTCTCTTCTCCCATGGCCAATATGGCATTTCCATTTGACTAGTAGGCACTTCAGAGCTAACTGCTAGCCCTGCCTTCAAAGCATATTTGACTGGGTCTTCACTGCTGTTCCATGCTCTAAATCCTCATCTTCTGTCTCTTGCAGTACTGCAGCCTCTTCCCCAATCTCTGCTTCCCTCCTAGCTCCCTGCAGTCCATGTGGAGATAGCTAGTTCCCTGAGTGACTTTTTAAAACAAAGATTTATTATATTTATTGAAAAGCAAAGTGAAAGAGAGAGAGAGACAGAAAGAGACAGAGACACACAGAGAGAATATGAGAAAGAAAAGGAAAGAGGGAGAGAGAAAGAGGGAGAGACAGAGAAAAGGAAATATTCTGTTTGCTGGTTTACTTTCCAGATGGCTGCAATTGCTAGGCTTGGGCCAGTGTGAAGCCAGGAACTAGGGACCTTCTCCCTCTCTCACACTTGGGTGTAGGATCCCAAGTGCTGCATTGCTTTTCCAGGTGCATTACATTAGCAGGGAGTTAGATGGGAATTGGTGATGCTGGTATGCTGGTGGCAGGTAGTGGCTTACGCCATTATGCCACAACACTGGCCACTAGAGTGACATTTTAAAAATATCTGCCACATGGTGTGTGTCTGCTGTGAACATCCTCCAGCAGCTTCCTGCTCTGTCCTTGCTCTAAGGTCCAGGGTAGAGGGGTTCTGGTTTCCTGGTAGCTCCAGCCTCTTGTGCTTCGCTCTCCGTTCTCTGGTATTGCCGTTATGGTCTCCTCTGAGTGTGTTGTCCCTGGGTGTGCTTCTGAAGGTCCCTGGGACCTTCAGACATGCTGTGTCTTCTTTTGGCAGTACTGTTCCTCTCAACCTGTCTGTGTGTTGCTTTCCTGATGTTTGGATCAATTTCATGGTTCCCTCTGTTGAGAAGGAAGTTCTTTTTTTCATGTTCCCATCTTTTGATTTTTCATTGTAATATCTATGCTGTGTACTCCCTGGTACTCTCTGGTTCCTCACATTGTTTGCTTGTTCATGGACCTTCTCTTAGATTTTTGAGATGAGAGGACTTTTCCATTTTGTTCTTTCCTGAATGCCCTTTCCCTGTCACACTGATGGTGCTTAGTATGTGTTTTTAATTGAATAAATGCTGAATATATAGTGTTCTGTGTTTCTGGTTTTGAAAATTAGGGCTCAGAGTCAGGGAAATGAGGATCCTGTGAAAGCTGAGATTTCAAATTTGATAGGACAAGGAGGTGAGAACTCTGTTTCAGCAGAGAGAAGTTCTCAGGCCAGGACTTGACCTTGAAGGACTAAATATAAAACATACCTAAAGCAAGAATGCTTCAGTGAGAGAGAGAGGAAGAGGTTTAACCAGATCGCTGAAATCCAGGTCATGGAAAAGTCCTGGATATGAACATCACCACTGCTCATGCAAGCAGTGACCATGAGGCTGTGCCAATGGAGTGAAGCTTCTGGTGCCATTGGTTGCATCATTTCCTACTGAGCACTTAGATGGATGAGACTAGATAGTCCGTTCATCAGACTCCCCTCCTCTGGTCCCATGTGCCCTCCTTAACTTTGTGATTGCGTGTGGCCTCCCCTACTGCTGGGAGGGTGGAATTTGCTGGACATTTGTGCTGCATGTGTTCAGTCCATGCAGCAGTTGTTGCTCAGCATGAATGACTAAAGTGATGTCCCATTTAGTACATCAGCCTGGTGAGCTTCTCTGAGTGATGGATTTACCTCTTGGGTTTTGACGAATAATTTGATTTCTGGGTCTTTGTGATTCTATCTAGGAACATTTGCCAAAAAACAGAAGCACTTTTCAAGGACTCTTGGGAAACAGGCTACTTTTTTTTTTCCCTGAAGAAGACAACACCATTTTTATTATTTCTATCTTTGCTTTGGTTTAAGATTTCTTGTGCAGTTTTGTGCTAAGTTCTTTCCTAGCCCCCAAGATACAGCTAAAAACTCAGGCATGGCTTCTGTTGGCCTGGAATTTAAAGTCTAGTGGGCAAGAACTGTATATAAATAACTAGATGATCAGAAAGTGGTGAGTACCATTAGGACAGTAACCAGGATGTGATAATAAGGGTCAGGTGCACAAACACTTCCAGGGTCTGGGAGGGGGGCATTTGAGTAGGTTGAAATTAACCTTGAATGGGAACTATGGGAAAGGAGTCCCTGGAAAATCATGAGTAGAAATTCTACCTTTTACTTTCCTAACAAGAATGCCAACTTTTGATTGACGATTACATAGAAGGAGCCTTAGCAATTACAGTCACAATAATAGTGTCCAAATCCAGATTCTGAATGCTGTTTTTGGAGGTGGGGTGGAGGGAGGTGAGAGTTGAGGGTTGAATTATGTCTTTCCTAAATTTTGTATGTTGAAATCTTAATCTCAGTACTTAGAGTGTGACTTTATTTGGAAACAGGTCTCTAAAGATGGAATTAAGTGAAAACGAGGTCATTAGGGTGGGCCCTAACCCAAATGACTGCTCACCATGTGAAAAGAAGAGATTAGGACACAGAAAAAAAACCCACAGGGAAGACCATTTGGGGACAGAGAGAGAAGATGGCCATCTGCCTGCTGAGCTGCAAGGCCCCAGAAGCCAGCCTTGCCAGTACTGTCACCTTGGAATTCCAATCTCCACAGAAATTGGGATGTAAACTTCAGTTGTTAAGGCTCCCAGTCTGGGGCAGCTTTAGCAAACTAATGCACTGTTGAAAAAAGAAATTATGTGAAACTGAGACAGTCTTGGAGAATCCAGCCTAGACCAGCTTGGTTGATGATTCATCTCCCAGACTTGAGTTTTGCTACTATCTTTGATATTACACCTTTCTCTTCCCTGAGGGACCACTGGCAAAAAGCCAGTTGACAAAGAGTATCTGGGAGGCAGCAGTCACCTTTCCTCATCAGGGTGTTTCCCAGGATTCAAACCACTGGTCTTCCCATTACAAATGAGTCAGAGTATAGGGCAGTATTCTTACTTGCATGTCCAGACTTTCAGTATATAATTAACTGTGAGTTATAATAATGATGATATGAGGTGCTCAAGGACCTTTGGAATCTATGGCCTATTAAAAAGAACTTATTATTATTATCATCATTACTATAATCAGGTATGGATACCTAGAAGAAAAAAAAACATTTCTCACTAGTGTATAATAATACATGGTCATAAAAATATCTCAAAATCTTTAATTCTCTCTTAGAAATCTGACCAATGACTAATCATCATCATAATAATTAAAGCACCCTAAACATTCTGTCTAGCACCTGCAAGGGGGTGCCTTCCTTCTCGCTGGCTTCTGTTAAATGACTTATGAAAATGTGGCCTTTGTCTTGGATACAAGCATTGGAGACATTCGTTTTTTGGGTGGGGGAGGGTAGAAGGAATCCACTTATAAAATATAATCAGTCCCCAAATGGCATATCTTCCAGCAGTGAGCAAATTCCCAAAGAAGTGGAGCATGGGCCATGTCTCCTGTACCTAGAGAGCATGTTCTATGAGTAAGGAACATTTTTTTTTACTCAGAAAATGTAGTAAACTTTGAAGCTAATTTGAAGGGTGTGTAATGTAACAGGTAGGGCACAAGTTATTCTAAGTGGTCATGAAATTGGTAGCTGCCTCCACAGGGATAAAGAGAAGACCTAAGGTTGTGAATCTTCTTTCTTTAACCCTCTCTTTGTTTCTTTCCTACTTTCCTGTTTTCTCATCTTTTCCTTTAACTCATCTGCAGGATCTCCACAGGATTTTAGGTGTTAAACCTCCCACAAGCATCGTAATATCTGCAACCTTCCCAGGATAGAGAAATGGAGCAAAGTGAGCTGCAGAACTCAAACATGTTCTACCCTACACTGTCCTGCCCATTTGCACCCTCCCCATCCATGACCCTTCTTCAGCCCTGCAAGCTTTATGCCTGTGCTAAAGCAGGAAGTTAGTTTGCAGAGGAATCTTGCAGTACAGAGAAATCATTTAAATGAAGATTATGAAAAGTCTTTACTAACATTATAGCTGGGGATCTTGACCAGGTGTTGGTTTGGATATTCACTGAGACTGAAGCCAGCCCCACAGTCCAGGTGCTCTGAAAGCAGCACAGGGAGTGGTGGTTAGCAACATGGTGTTTAACACACTCCATTGCCCATGGAAATAGAGCAGGCGAGCAAATATTTGGTCTGGCAAGCTGATGAGAGGAGTCTGTTGCTCAGCCTTGGTAAAGGCTCCTCCATTTCTCTGGTCTTCACTGTTCTCATCTATAAACTTGACATACATATGTCTGTACCATTAACAAACCAATGAAAATCCAATGCGTACTCTATTCTCAAAATATTCCATCAAACCAAATCAGAAAACCTGAGATACAACTGAAAGCCAAGAGAGCAAATTAAATGCATGAGAGCACACAATCATACGAAAGCATACATTTTCAACTAGTCCTCTAATATCATCTGGAACCTAAGACACTTAATGAGCATTCAGGTTTTTCCCACTGATGACAAACTTGTTGTTTTGTTTAGAAATAAGCCTCTGCTCACAAGTACCCTGGAGCATCTTGATGCCCCAAGTCAAATTTTCTTGCTTTTGGTTTCAAGATGCTTTAACTTTTGGCCCCAGACTTTCTCACTAACCTAATTTTCCACTATTCCTAACCTTTCCCTCCACTTGTCCTTCTCGTACCTTGATATTCGTGTCTCTACACACTTGTTTATGCTGTTTATGTTTTCTGAAATGAGTGCAGCACCCCTAACAATTCATTCATTTGTTTATTCGTTCATGTCTAATTACCAGGCAGTATGGCGTCAGAGGTTATCCAAGGGTACTTTGAAAAGTCTGTAGGATTATAAGATTAAAATGTGAGTTTATTTTGGTGTAACAGATTTTAAAAATCAGTGTGTGCGTGTGTGTTCGCTTTTTTTCCTTCATAACACAGGTTTCCCACAAATGTTGTGAAAACCATCATAGTGGCTTCGTTGGTGGGGATACAGGGTCACTCCCTCCTTAATCCCTGTGACCTTCTGACAGATACTCATCTGTCACTGGACCAAGTTGATAAGTGCTGTGGCTATGTCACCTGTATGTGGCTGTCTGTTGTTTCCTACCCCCAACTCCTAGAAACCATTCCTGGAATTTTGGGGCACTCAGCATGTCTCTCATGTGGTAACATCTCTGTGTGCCCTGCACTATGCCCAGCTAATATGATGCCTTCTCCTTACTCCTCCTCTCCCTTTGGTTCTGTCTTAGTCTTGGAGTAGACTTCAACCTATGGGTCCTGGTGGCCTTTCTGTAGGGAACTACACTTTGGTGTATAATGGCCCTCTCCTTGCCTCTTCTGGTCACAACTCCTGCTTCAAACAGCATCTTACAGAAATTCAGGAGGGAATAAAGTTCTGGGGTTTTATTTACAGAAGTCTTGCTCCCTGGGTATCAGACATAAGTCCACAAGGGGCTAACTTGGTAATATTCCCACCTCTTTTTGATGTAGCCTCCTCCGATGTAGAAATCTGTTGTCCCAATTCCATCTTCCTTCTTACCCAGGAATCTCCTGCCCTGCCTGTTCAAACACACTTGATTCCAGCCCTGGACTCAGCCCTTGTGACTCCAGAGCTTTCTGCTACTTTGGGTATGTCCCACGTATTGTGAGGGACAGAGTAAGACTATTTCATGAAAAAGAGGAAACTGTCAAGGAGGAGGTGGTGGAGAGGACTTGGAATGACTAGGTGGTGAGTGGGGAAATCAGGAAGCAGAAGGAGTTGAGCACGCCTAAGCACACATTCTGGAAGAGCAGGAGGTGAAGCAGCCTCTGGAGGGGGCACAGGCTGGGTTTTAGGGCAAGGGAAGAACTGAGAGTCAGGAGTTAGGGAGTAACAAGGCTGTAAAGGCTCTTGTCATCCGTTGTAAAATGCTGGTAGACATGGGCTCCATGGTAAAATATGGTTCAGTCAGGTTTTATGGATTTAAGATGCCTGACTTTGTGCCATGATTCAGGTTTTATCACATCTCCAGCTGCATTCTTGGTGTAGGTTCCTTCTCTTAAACTTCTTTTCATATGAGTGCTTTATTTTTTCTAACTTTGTAATAAAGCCTTAAGGAAAATAACTGATAGAGGGAAAGTGTGCTCACATTTGCTGCAGCATACCTTGATTTTCTAACTGTAAGGAGAGTCTCCTAATTCCTAGATTAAAAAGTTTTGTAGGAACAAATAATCAAGATCAAAATGTTAGCCATGAGAAGTGATGCCATGGGCAGAGATAACTGTCAAGTTCTTCTAGGTGGCATGTGAGAGGCCTTTGGAGCTTCATGTCTCATGACATAGAGGAGTAGGTTGTTCTCCTAGTAAAGTGCCAGAATTCAAGAACCAGCCTGTCTTGGTTACTTTGTCTGTTCAATATTGGTAATGTGTCTGAGGGTAGGGGGGCAGGTCTTGTACTTTTGTCTTTACTTCCACATGAACCATCTTCTGTACTTGTGGGTCTTTAGAAAGACTGACTGAAGCGTGGAAGGTGGAAGGCAGGTTGAAGAAGCACCTGATGTACTTGGAAGAAGCCAAGTACTTTAGATTTCCTAGACATGTATGCAAATCACTTTGCTTTGGTGGCTGCTAGCTGTGTAATCTGGGAGAAGTGAATTAGTGTTTCCTAATGTCCCTATCCATGATGTGGGCCTCATAATATTCAGCATATGCACCCAATGGGGAAATTTGTGAGGGTAATTTGTGACAATGTTGGGCATATAGAAAGCAGTGGATGGCTTAAAAATCAGCAATGAACAGTGACAGAATCTGAAAAATGATACCACGAGCCACAACAAGAAGAAAAGTCATCTATATTCTCGCTTCTAAAACAATACCTCTCTTTGACTATAAAACAATATTTCACGCACAATTTTCCCTTAACAACTTGATCCGTATTTTTTTGTCCAGTCCCCCCTTCACTTTGAGTAGTCCCATGTGAGTCCACCCAACCCTCTTACCCAAATCAGAGAATGTTTGGCTTATTTTTACACAAACACTTTCGTATGCTTCTCCTGGGAGAGCTACTCTAGAAGCCAGAAAATCAAGTCCCCAGTTATCCATGCAGAGGACATCAGTGATACACCCAGAAAGGTCTCTCCTTTCAGCACTAGTAACAGCCAGAGATATTCCTCCTGAATGCGCATTTATGGGGGAAGTGGAGAGAGCTGGGCAAACATTATGGGAACTTCCCTTGAACTCTTGGTCCTGACAACCTGCCATGAGCTCAGCTGGTATCAGGATTTGCAACTTTTCTGGCCAGAATCCTGTTTCAATGAGTTGGCCTGTAGTCAAATGCAGCCGAGTTCTGGAATCTGGGATGCAGGAGTCGGAATGTCCTTTGTCTATGCATTCTCAGCCAGCCCTTTCTTCCTCCCCACCTCAACAGCCTGGGCTCCAGCTGTCACAGAGCATCCACCTTTACCAAAGATCCGAGATACATTCTTCTGACTGGAGGGCTCATGGTTCCATGTGTTACTCCTGCCAGGGGTATGGCAGCCGCAGAACTTCAACAAATATTTGCAAAATCCTCATGTTGCTTAAGCTAGGCATGGAAGAAATGGACATAAAACAAGGCAGAAGGTTCTGACTCTGATGCCCCAGAGTCTAGTGGCACAAAATAGTCATCATTAATTTCAAAACTATGTAATATAAGTGTGTGTCTACATGTGTGCCTAAATATATAAAAAGAATATTAATTTTACCTATAGAACTTTTAGATGTCCCAGGGGAGAAATGATGATGTGTGACACCTGGAACAGAGTCCCTGAGAGTGGAACCCTTCAGGCAGAGGTTGGGCCGCCTCTCTCGCCATGGGCGGGAATGCCAGGCACATTGGCAAGCCAACATTTCCCATTATAAATTCAGCTCATAAAAGCCAGTGCCTGCCTGCCTCTTGCTATGAGGATGTGGAAAGCTTCCTGAGGCCTCCAAGTCACCTCCAGTGGTGGCAAGGAGCCACCTACTATGGCACTGCCTTTGTTAACCCTTTGCCTCCTGCCATGTTGTTGATGCTGGGTGGTGAAAGGACATCAGGTAGCCAGTCTGTTCTGTGTTTCAGCTGAGTTCTACCACTAGTTTGGAAAGGCAAGAAAGTTTTCAAAATCTTTATTTCCTATTCTTGAACTAAGTAACACCATTCTATCGGTTATGCAGGTAAAAATGGGAATATAAAGGTAAAAGTCATTGGGAAAATAACACTAGTGCCCTAAAATATTTAATATTTAGATTTAATCTAAAAATATTTATTAAATATCTGCTGTACATCCCAAATTTGAGAAAGTGCTAATAAGAACCCATTGTTGCAGTAAAAATTTATTTCATGCGTTTAATGAGCAAGCAAACATTGTGATCTGCTGGTTCACTCCCCAGGTGAATGCAACAGGCTGACACCACAAGCTAAGAACTCAGTCTGGGTCTCTCACATGGGTGTCAGGGACACCACTGCCTCTCAGGGTCTGCATTCTCAGAAAGCTGGAGTCAGGAACTAGAATGAGAAATTAAACCAAGGCATTTCAGTATTTTTCAGTATAGGATGCTAACTGCTAGGCCAAAAGCTTGGCCTAGTCCAGTAGGCTCCTAAGAACGAAATACGTTTTCTCTTGCCTCTGGTACGAAGAATTGGTGAGCATGGAGCCTAAGCAGTAGAGAAGACATGGCTTGACAGAGATCCCTACAGTGTTGGGACTACTTTGCTGTGTGATACTGAGAAAAATTGTTTTCATTTTTATTTCCATTTACCAATTTGTGAAATAAGGATTTTGACTGATTTTTCCCTATAGTTATTTCTTGTATCTTTCAGTCATACCTTTTCTTACGGCTGTGGTGCTAGAATGAGCTTAACAAACCAATGAATATTAAAATAGAGAAGACTATAAATAACAGTGTGCTGATTACTTGGGGGATAATTAGACACTCTAGTGGGTGGATATCAGATATAAAAGAATTATGTGGGAGCAGGCAGTCTTAAGTAATACTGATCTTGCTGGAAAATTCTTTTCGGGGAGGCTGGTTGGGGCCTTAAGCAGACAGAACGCACACCCCAATATGATGAGTGGCTTACATTTGTGTCAATCAATTCTTGTCAGTTTCTCCTAAAAGAGAAGGCCGATAGGAAAAATCTCCAAGGGTGTGGCTAGGAATACCTTGTTTATGTTCTCTTTGTTTCTATAAGAAGTGCTTTCATGTGCATTATCTTACTTGTGCTCCTACCAGGCCCAGGGGTGGTCAAGACCTTTCTAATTGCTGGCTGTCTTAGGAGGAAAGGAAGAAAAAAATGGGTGGGAGCGAGTCCAAAAGATTCATGACTAACCTGACATCACAGAGCAGGACTGTGGCACAGCTGAATCTGGTAGCTGGATGTTGTCCCTGCTGCTCTCAGTGAGATCCTGAGCCAGGTTGAAGTGAGTATGTGTCAGGGCTTGATTCATTCTTCTGTTGTTTAGAACCATAAAGGTGGCTTTTCAGAGGATTGCCACTGCCATATTGTTGGCGCTCAATAGACGTTTGTGGATCAATAAGTAAAGCTGCCATCACTGTGGGTGAGAAATCATCTGAGGCAGACCCAGCAACGAATGCAGTGAATGCCTCTGCTTTCCTCCCTTCCACCCTGCCCCACTTTTTTTTTTTTTTGGCCAACTGTTGCCTCCAAGTCAAGCAGAAGGAGGAGGAGGAGTACTCTGTTTCAGGGCCTTGGCATTCCCAATCTGATTTCCTAGAAACCCAACCACAACCACAATATTTAGATGGGGATATGACATTCCTTTCTTAAACGGGAGGCCCAATCAGCCAGCATATGCATGTTCAATATAGACTAAAAACACTGTCATGCAGGCTGGTGCTACAGAGTTGCAGATGGCAGGCTTTCTCCTTCTCTTCCTTCTCTTCCTTCTCTTCCTGCTCCCTCACTCACTCACTCACTCATCATCATCATCATCACCAATAGGTAGAAAACTAGTGATAGTAACAAAATATGAAAACATGTTGACATAATTTAGTATTTTAAAGTACAATATAGTTTTAAAAACACTTAAAAAGTTGTGCTAAATGGAATTATATACTGACTTTATTTAGGTTAATCTCATGTGTGAAAATTTGACTAGGTCATAGTTCTTAGATAGTTGATCATGTTTCTAGATGTTTTTTGAAAGTGTTTTTTAGATGAGGTGTAATGTTTAAACCAGCACACTGAATAAAGTAGACCTCCCTTCATCCAAGAAGTTGAGGGTCTTAAAGAAAAAAGGCTGACCTCGGCTAACAAGGAGGATGTTTTACCAGCAGATGGAAGTGCCTTTGGACTTGAGCTGTAACATCAACTCTTATTGAGCCTCTCCAGCCATTTGGCCTACCCTGTAGAGTCTAGATGTTTTGTTTCTATAATTGTTAAGATCTCTCTCTCTCTCTGTCTCTCTCTCTGCCTCCACCCTCTCTCCTTCCTTCTCTCCCATAAATACTCATACGTGTATTTACCCCCTATACACACATGCACTTGGTTCTATCTCTCTGAAGAACCCTGAATCATACAACATCTCCCCATAATTATCTAGAATCCCAATAAGATATGAGGCTACATCTCCATGTGGAGGGAAGACTATTTCTACACTTCAGATCCCACTGGAGTTGGAGCGACTCCTGAAGTCATCTTCTCTCTGTCTTGGTTACGTTCTTTGCCCTCTGTCAGGCAACTGTGACTGCCCTTGCAGAGTTAGTGCCTGGGGAGGGAGGAAGGTAGAGAGTAGTGAAAGTTCTGGAGGATGCTACACTGTTGAGGCAGGTTTCACACCCTTTGGTTTTGGCTAATGTTTCAGCAGATCCTTTTGTTAGCTTCAGGGACACTTCAGAGGCAGTGGCCTGAATGGCTTTGGTGTGGATGGTGTGCTTCCTTTGGCCCCAAAGAGCTCCCACAGAGCTCCCTGAGCCCCTTGAGCCCCTTTTCTCTAGGGATCTAGTCCACACAGGCTCCTGCTCTTCTTGAATAGGATTTAAGATGTTGTACTTCCTGTCAGGTCTCAGTCTGATCAACAATACATAGTGAGACGGCATTGATCTTGTTCCAGGAACTACATTTTCCCTTTGTAGAACATGAACTCATTTAATTCTCACAAGGATTTTTCTATGAGGCAGGTTCTTTAGTACCTGTGTTCTACTGACAAGAAAACAGCTCCACAGAAGCAACCCAGTTTTTCCAGGGACACACAGCTCTTAAGAGCAGGTACTTTGAGACTGGAGCCTATGCTTTATGGCAGGTGCCAGGTACCCAACACCACTGGATGTACATGTGCTGTTTGACCTGCATGTTACCTTCTTGCTGTTTTGCCATTGGCTCCATGCTTTCTACATTTCCTGGGGGAAAGCCATTTTATTCCCAATGCCACAGGGACTGGTACCTGCTGCCCTGTGGTCTCAGTCGAATACCTGCTCATCCTTGTCCCTACCCCTCAACTCAGCCACAACAGCCAGATTTAAGTTGGGACATAGTCCTTGCTTTTTTTTGTGAAGGAAATTGTTCCACAAACATCTTTCTCTTTAGTCTCTTACATTTGTCAAGTGAGCAAGGGCCTGAAAGCACTTCTAGTTCATTTTCTTAAAAAAGACTGCATGTTCTGTACGATGGTATTTTGGTTTCTCAGCTGAAATGCAATCTTTCCATCTTATGCATGCACAGGCATATTCCATATATACATATATGCAATCTCGATTGTGATGTGTGTAACTAAGGACAAATGGTAAACATTTCAAATAAATGACTATCATGGTATAAAGCCAACCAGGTATTTTCATTTTTTCTGACTTTGTTGGTTTTCAAATCTGTAGCTTTCTCTGAGACTGTCATTGTTATCTTCATTCCTATTGTATCCATTTTTAAGCCCTAAATCATGAGTATCAATAATTTATTTTTCCCTACTTCCAGGATATTTTGCTCATGTCTCTTGCAAGGACTCTCATATTCTGGGGTTGAGTGAAATCTTTTGTAGAAGGGACATTGGTACAGGCTCATAGTTTGTTGGAGTGCTGTATGCCTTTAGGGAAAGCCAATAGAGGGGTACAGCTGGGTCACAAAGTATGGTTCCTACCATTGGGGCCTCTTTTCCCATTGGAGATGTCCTAGCTCCATTTATGCCTGAAGTACCTTGACCACTGTTGTGCCATCCTAAATGACATCTAGGGATTCCCATGCTGAAGCCACTCCTGTTGATTTAGGCCATTACATCATCCATGGGTTGAGGTGGAGAGACTGCCTGGACATCTAGCTAGTGCAGTTTGGAAGAATCCAGAAAAACCCTTTCTGTAGTACCACCTACAAAAACTGGGTCTGTGAAGGAGAGGAGGCATCTTAATGACGTAGAAACCGTAGGCAGAAGTTTCATTGCTTCTTTCTTATTTTTCAATTGTTGAATGAGATAAATTGAACTCATGGAACATTACTTAGCTACAGCCCAACCTTGGAAAAACCTGTCTGGCTCTAATGTGCTTTTCTCTTTTAAAAGACTTATTCCCATGTCTAGACATGTTAACTTGGAGTTAACCACACTATTTCACAAGATTCAAGTTCCCAATCTCAGTTACAGTGTCAACCATCCCACCTACATCTTCTCAGGGCTTAAAGGATTTGGGAAGGAGACCTGCTGTATCTCTCAGTGGTCAGAGGTGCTGTGAGTCAAGATTTAGTCTGCAGAATGCTGGACTGCAAAGGGGTGCTCTCCAATGCTACATTCACTCTTAAATTTCCTGGGTGGTTATTTTTCTTGTTCTCCCTTTTTCCCTAGTTTTTCTCCTTATTTGGGCTTCCATTGAGACTGAAATGATTAACGAGGGTGTTTGAGTGAGTGAACACTTTTCCATGCTGCTGTCAGTGGAAAGGTCAAAGTTGGACAAAGGCTTCTCCTGCATGACTCTTAGAAGTGTGAAAAGGACAAGGCTTGAGGCTCCTTTTGGAGGAAGGGAGCCAGCCAGAGATATTGCATGCTGGGGCAGTGCCACCTATTACGGGCCAGGAGGGCAGGCTCTGACTTTGGCCTCTAATCTCAAGAGGTTGAGAAATGTGTTCATTCTGAGCACTGTGTGCAGCTACCAGTGCCGGTAGCTGCAGTTTATTTAAGTGTTTCAATTAATTGATTAAGCAACTAGTTTTTGTTCCAGTGGTAGAGATACAAAGATCTTTCATCTGCTTGCTCACTTCCTGAAGGCCTGCAATAGCTGGCAGAAGCAGGCTGAAACCAGGAGCCAGGAACTGTATCTGGATCCTCAGTGCGGGTCACAAAGACCCAAGTACTTGAGCTTTCAGTATTATTATTGGAAGTGGTATTGGAAAGTAGGCTAGAACTTGAACCAGACATTCTGTTATGGGGGATGAGTGTGTCAAGTGGGATCTTAGCTGCTGCATCAAATACCTATCCCTTGAGTTTAAACAGGATGACCTTCTTGATGCTTCTTGAAACAATGGTAAATCTCCCTTGCCAGTTGCTGCTTAAAAAGCCCTATCAATTTTTTAAAGGTGGAACCAAGTAGAAGTTTTAAACTCATGGTGAACTTCCTTTTTTTAAATTTTGTTTTGTGTTTTACAAATATATAGCCAGTTCCTTATCCATTTATGAAAAATATTTTCCTGTATTTTCAAAGGTGAGTGATGCATTCGTTTCAGTATTCAAGTTTGCCTTTACAATCCATTTCTCTCTCTCTCTCTCTCTCTCTCTCTCTCTCTCTCTCAGTCACACACACACACACACACACATACCCGTGTTTTGGGGTCAAATAAAAATGCATTCATCAAGTCATATTTTAACCTTGCCTTCGATTTTGATTTCTGAAGTGTGTTTGCATGGGGAAAAATGTAAGTAATGAATCCTTATCTTAGGTATGAGAATTACTGTATCTTTTAAAAAAATTATTTATTTATTTGAAAGGCAGAAGACACAGAGAGGAATACACGCACATACCTATCTTTTATCTGCTGGTTCATTATCCAGGTGGCTGCAACAACAATGGCTAGGACAGGCCAAAGTCAGCAGCTAGGAATCCCATCTGGATCTCTCACATGGGTGGCAGTAACCCACTTGGGCCATCCTCTACTGCCTTCCCAGGTGCATCCACAGGAAGCTGGATCAGAAATGGAGTGACTGTGTCTTACACCAGCCCTCTGATATGGGATGTGGACATCACAAGTGATGGTTCCACTGGCTCTGCCACAACCCTGGTCCTGCTGCTTTGTCCTATATTTACCATGAAGATCCTTCTGTGTTTATGAGGCCGTCTCCATTGAAGAGAATGGAGCATAAGCTTTGGATTCAGGAGCACTGAGTTAAACTTCAGCTATCGCATGTGTTCTGTGGCCTTGAGTCTTGTTGCTCAATGTCCCTCACGTTAGATTGTTTGGCAGCAGGGTGGGACCAATCCAAGGGCTGTTACTTGGCTGAAGCTGTCCTATCAGGTGAACCTGCTTTGAAAAGCAGATACCCTCAAGGTAAGGATGCCAGTGTCAGGGAACCTCTGACTCCCAGCATCCAAGGTAATCTTCAGATAAATGGTGCAGGACAAAAGTGGACACCTTCTTCAACATGCAGTGCAGGTAGCCCAGCATTCCCCCCTTTTTTTTTCACAAGGAAGAATTTTCATTCTTGGGGGAAATTGTTATTCAGCTTTAAGAGGAGCCAGAAAATAAAACTAATTAGAAAAGGATAAATGAAGATATGTGTACTAAAGTTAAATTTTTAAAATAGTTTCTCCAATTTCTCACATTGAGTGTAGTCAAAATAAACAGAAATGTGTTGAGAGAAGAGGAAATATTTAGAAAGGGGCCATGAGGGTCTCAGTCATTGTGCTATAAACACAATTTAGTTGAAACCCACTTTAAAGATGTGTCTTTGCCCATCCATTGATATTGTTATTAATAGGTTTTCACAAAATGGCTAGAATCTGATCACCCCATGGGCTTTTACTTTAGAATTTGATTATACAATTGGTGTCAGAAGGCTGTTGACTTCTGCCCCACAACCGCTGTCCCACCTCCTCACTCATTCACTGTGTTTGATGGATTCTGAGCCTCTGAGGAGAAACCTACTTGGCAACTGAGCTTGGTATCCTTCTTCAAGGCTTTGACCTCTCTGTCCCTTGATTCTGGGAGCTGAGGTCAGAGAATCAGAAGTTGCCTAGGGCATTTGATTGACTTCCACTGCTTCCCAGGTGGGGTGAAGCTTTCTAGGAGTCTGGTCCCTGGTCACAGTGAGGATGAGCAGATAAGACACACTTTATTCTCCAAGATCAGAAGTGCAGGTGGGGTAGCCACACCAATTTTAAAATTCTTGGTCCTGATTCATTTGTATGTGGTAAAATCCATTTTAGATGAGATCAGTTATCATGGTAAGGATGAAATTGTTTCCTGAAACTTTTGGTTTTAGATACATATATGTTTTATATACTCATATGTATATGTACATACACCTGATATATTGGATTGTGATATAAAATGTTTTTGCTTTAGAATACAGCAGAACTAGTTGCCAGGTTCCTACTTCTCATGAGCAAGAAAAAAAATGGAAAATCCACATACCACAAAGTGATTTTATAGGAGTACACACACAAACTTACATACACAGGGTAACTGCTTTCCTCCAAAGCAACACAAAAACCTGGTATCTGACATTGCAAATGTGAATAAAGCCAATTTAAAACCATGTCCTCTACAGTTTGGAAGTTACAAAAATGCTGTAATGTCCCAAAGACAGAGATTGGGGCAAATGTTTAGATTCATTATTGGAGTTGACAAAGGCAGTGGCTTGACAAACTGCTGTCTGCAAGGGGGGGTATTCTTGAGGTCCTTCTGATCAGTTTGGAGCCAGGAAAAGGAACTGAGAGAAAGGGAAGGATTTCAGGGAAAAGTGAAGATGTCAAACACTACTACCCCTACTACAACACTACTGTGTTATACAGGAATCTTGAGCAAACCGTGGAAGTACGTAATGAGGAACAAAGAAGAGAAGATCTCCTTACAGCCAGTGGCATTATTTCTGTAAATTTCTAGACAGGAGTTCCCCTAAATGTGACATCAATGGGAACTTATGAGAGTGGCTCTCAGAAGCTGCTGAGGCCATAATTAATCTGACAAGGTATTTCCACTGAAAGAGAAGAGGGGATGCTTGGTCCAATGGGGTATGTCGATGAATAAAAGGACAAAGCTAGGGAAGGTGAAATTGGTCTGAATATCAAGGAAAAAAATTACCTAACAGAGAGGTACATTAGATAGTGGAATGGTCTCTCCAGGGGAGTGGTGGCAGGGCTAGTGGTGCTGGAATCATTTACAAGTCGGCTGCCAAAACCCCTGAGAATATGCTTTGGGGAACAGCACTGAGTTGAAAAGAGAGTGGACAAGTTGACCTCAAAGGTCTTTTCCATCTTTAGTGTCTACAATTTTGTGATCATCTGCTTTTCACTGAAGTGCTCTTGCTACAGTTACTCTCTAGGGCCTGAAACCTATGAAATAATTGTTAGTAAGATACACAGAAGTGAAACATTTTTGGGGAAACCATCCATTCCTGGCCATTCTTTTCCACTCAAGACTAGCTGTAAAGACTTGAATAGAATAAAGGAAACAAGGAAGACATTAGAATGTATTGTTCTTAAAGCCAGCATTGTTATTTTAGTCGGTATTTATTCATTCAAAATATTTGATCCAATAAAAAAATTTCCCTCAAGATTGTATGTAAATGGGCCTGGCGGCGTGGCATAGCCGCTAAAGTCCTCACCTTGAGTGCCCCGGGATCCCATATGCGCGCCGGTTCTAATCCCAGCAGCTCCACTTCCCATCCAGCTCCCTGCTTGTGGCCTGGGAAAGCAGTCGAGGACAGCCCAATGTATTGGGACCCTGCACCCGTGTGGGAGACCTGGAAGAGGTTCCAGGTTCCCAGCTTCGGATCGGCCCGCACCGGCCGTTGCGGCTCACTTGGGGAGTGAATCATCGGACGGAAGATCTTCCTCTCTGTCTCTCCTCCTCTCTGTATATCTGACTTTGTAATAAAATAAATAAATCTTTATAAAGAAAAAGATTGTATGTAAATATGAAGCCAGGTTTTTTTGTTTGTTTGTTTTGGAATGGTATCATACCAAATCACTTATTTCCCAACAGGTTGTTTAGTATTGTATAAGAAGAGCCTGTTTTAGGGGTTCTTTAACAGCTGAAATGTGCTCTTGGATAAGAAGCATTGTCCCATCTGCAACATGGCTAGAACTCTCACACATTTGCATTTCTGTGTTTCAGAATTATTCAGGCAATAAATTACTCAGGATGTCAACCTTATGCTGAGACAGAAATGACCTACTTTTTAAGGATCTCATGTATTTTAAATTTAACCTTGTGCCTTCTCTTCAACTAAGAACAGGAGAACGTAATTTCACATGGCAAAGTCTTTGTACGCTTGAGTACACTAAAAGTATAAGTACCCAAAATATATTGAACTCTTACTGTGTGCTAGATATCATGATATGGGCTTGGTATGGGTCAACTCATTTCATTACTTGTGGCATGCCAGGATCTGTTACTTTTGTAATTAAGGAAACTGAGGCACAGGGATTAAAAATATTGGCCCATTCTGGTGAAAAACAGTATGGATTTGAAAAGGTAGTCTGAGTATAAATCTTGAACTCCTAACCATGATTATTTGATAGGCTCAAAGTACAGTTTTTATCTCCTTTGAGAATCTATTCAAACAGGGGTATGGATTTTGGCCTGTTTTGTTCATTGATAAATCAGCAGAGCTTAGAGAATAGTCCCTGACGCAAAGTAGGAACTCAGTAAATGTTGGCTAAATCAATGAGTGGAAGTAGGGATTGGCAGTTCAGAGTTTTTCAATGCCAAATTCACTTACAAATCTGTAGATTTGTTCACTGAAGGAAAAAGGCAACTCCTTTTCTATCTTAGCTTCTGGTCATCTTAACAATGACTTACATTCCTCCAGAATGCCTTTTTTGACTTCTTCAAAGTCAAAGAAGTTGCTCTTGGTGCAGGGTCCAAAAACACTCTTCCTCCTCTTGACATGACAGTTTTTACATTTTCTTACAATTATTTGTTTTGTTGTCATCTTCCTAGCTATCTCGTAAGTTCTACAAAGGGTTGTGTCTGTGTTATGTTCACCACTGTAACTACATACCCAGCACTGACACTTGGCATGGAACTGACTAGAGCTGCTGAACAAATTTGTTGAAAGACGGTACACTTTGCAGCTTACTTTTCTTCTTGTTACTTACATTTACATTCTGGATTTGTTATCTATTGCAGCATAACAATTACTTTGAATCCAGTGGCTAAGATAGTAATATGTAGATTTATTAACTTTTACAGATTTGGGGTCTGGCTCAGTTTCTTCCTTGAAGTGGTGAGGGTTAGCAGTCATCAAGGGCTGCAGTTGTCTGTGGGCTTGCTGGAGGCTGGAGTATCCACTTTGGAGTTGGGGATCTCACGTGACCTGCTCTTTTTAGAAGGGTTCATGTTTCTTCCACATGGACCTCCCTACGGGACTGTCTGAGCGTCTTGTTGACATAGCATCTCAGAAAGTGGTAGATGCTGTCTTCTGTAAATAGTCTTAGAAGTCTCACACTGCTGTGTTCTATTGGTTGCATTGGCTGGTCCAGATTCTGTGTGGGAAGAGACTTTACATGGCATGAATACCAGGAGGTACGGATTATTGAGGGCCATATTTAAGACTCATTCCTATAGATATCATTTTTTGTATCCTTTTCTCGTCAGGAATATTACTCCCAAATCAGAATCAGAGATATTACTCCCATTTTATGGATGAGGAAGCTGAGATGAATAGTAATTTGGGCAAGAACCTATCCGATACTCAAAGTTCTTTTCTCCCAAGTTCATGTTTTCTTTCCAATATATCATAACTGTGTGACTAACTGAATAAATTATGTGTACCTTTGAGAAAAATAAGATAAGAAAATCTACCAAATTAGAAGTATTATTTGCTTTGTAAAGTCTTGAAACCAATTGAAATATGAAGCATTTTATAATATTTTTATTATTTTGCTTGATTCCTCAGTACTTTTTATTCCCAATGGAAAAGCTTTCACTCAGATTTAAAATATTGGTTTTGCTGGTTAATTGAGTCTAAAAATAAATGCCATCCCATTTATGTACATGTTCCAAAGCCCAGGTCATTTGTCTGTTCTTCAGATATTTTTCTTTTTACCTTTCTCTTTGTTTTCATAAACATCTGTCAGTTTAGCAGCCTCATAGCTCAGCAGAAATGAAAAATATCAAAACATGTTACACCAGGCCAATGCTAACATCTAAATAAGTTTTAAGCAATTACTAATGTGGAAATCAACAGAAATTAGACTCTTAGTTATAAAATAATAAAATAGGAGTCCGCACGGTAGTGTAGCAAGTTAATCCTCTGCCTGCAAGCACCAGCATCCCATATCGGCATTGCTTCGTGTCCCAGATGCTCCACTTCCAATTCAGCTCCCTTTTTATGGCCTAGAAAAGCAACAAAGGATGTCCCATATTCATTCTTGGGTCCCTGCACGCATGTGGTAGACCAGGAAGAAGCTCCTGGCTCTCAGCTTCAGATGAGCTCAGCTCTGGCCTCTGCAGCCATTTGTGGAGTGAACCAGCTGATGGCAGACTTCTCTCTCTGTAAAAATCTACCTTTCAAATAAAAATAAATAAATCTTTAAAAAAAAACCCAATGAAATGTATTTTAAAATAGCAGGTCAACTTTCAAGAGCAAAAAGTTCCTCGAGAAATTGTAACTACAGATAGTTTACTACCATCATTAATTTACTTTTTAAAAAAGATTTTATGTATGTTTGTATTTGGAAGGCCAAGTGACAGAGAGAGTGTGAGCGATAAAAGGAGAATTTCCATTCACTAGTTCTTTCCCGAAATGGCCACAACCACCTGGTCTGAATCAGGCAAAAGCCAGGAACTCCATCTAGATTTCCTATATGTGTGGTCCAAGTACTAAGTCCTAGTACTAATGCCATCCTCTGCTAGATTGCTGCATGCAATAACAGGAAGCTGTGGCCAGGGTTATAAGTAACTTAGGATATATTAGCTAGGCTTTACAATTATCTTAGAACTACAAGATGCTTGATGGTACTGTTTTATTAAACCTCTGTTACCTCTGCTTACTCCATGTGAAGGGACACATTTTTACACTGCGGAATGTTCTTTTCCTATATTCAAAATATTTAGAAGGCAGCCCTTCCTAAATTTCCCTTTGCAGGCTTAATTTCCAGTGCCAGCGCGAGCTAGCCTGCAATACTGAATCTTACCATTAGGTGCTGCTCTTTAACATATGAAGTAGAGCACAGGGATTTTTTTTTTTTTTTTTTTACCCCAACCCCTCACCCCAAACTATTTTGAGAGTGTAGAGGTAGCTCATGTTTTCATATTGTGTAGCCTTTCAGTGAGTTTCTAATTGAAGAAATATCTGACCTTTTAAACAAATCAAGGCCAATATCTTTGCCTGAAAATTTACCGTTTGCTTTTTGATTTTTCTTTTTTTTTTTTTTTAAGATTTATTCATTTTCTCTATGTTTGGTATACGCTTGCAATGGGGAAATCTCAACTGAACTTGAGCTGTGGTTATGCAACAAGGTGGAGGAATCCACCATGGTGGGAGGGTTTGGGGAGGGGTGGGGAGAACCCAAGTATCTATGTAACTGTGTCACATAATACAATGTAATTACTGAAGTTAAATAATAAATAATTAAAAAAAAAGATTTATTCATTTTATTACAAAGTCAGTTATACAGAGAGGAGGAGAGACAGAGAGGAAGATCTTCCGTCCGATGATTCACTCCCCAAGTGAGCCGCAACGGCCGGTGCTGCGCCAATCCGAAGCCGGGAACCTGGAACCTCTTCCAGGTCTCCCACATGGGTGTAGGGTCCCAATGCATTGGGCTGTCCTCGACTGCTTTCCCAGGCCACAAGTAGGGAGCTGGATGGGAAGTGGAGCTGGCGGGATTAGACGCTAGGCCATGCCGCTAGGCCATGCCGCCAGGCCCTGCTTTTTGAATTTTCGTAAAGACGTTAGTGAACTTTTCTCATGTTGGACAAAGGCTTCACTTTTCCAGAGAAAATTAAAAAAAAAAAACAGCAAAGAGATATTTCATGCAAGAAAATATATTAAATATGCTCAAGATGAATAACTTGGGAAATAACTCTGAGACAAAATTTTTATTGTTCAAATTTGTAGTCTCTTCTATCTCATTAAGCTAGAACTTATTTAGATACCTTCATTTGGGTGGTTCCTACATGTATTTTTCCAGGCACAAATGAAGTTTTTTGGAAGAAGTAAATTACTGTGCTGTTGTGTTGTTTCTGACAGAGTGTTAGAAGGAATTCAGAAGAAAACGCTTTGCTGGAGGATGCATGTCTCTTCTTTGTCCTTTGGCATCAGCCTAGGGATTAGCCATTTTGTTAGCTGCAACTCCTCCCCACCGCTTCGTTTTTGCTGTTATACACCATAATTCAAAGCTGGAATGGCCTCATATTCCACGACAACTTGAAGAAGTATGTTAAAATAGGCTAGACACAGTATTTTGTGTCAATAAACAGTCAACAGTTCTTAGCAGAAATTGTGAGAATTGCAGGTTAACTGTGAGTGTTCTGTTCAGGCTACCAACCTTGCATAATCAGTTTCCAGAAAGCTACCTGGGCAGAGAAAGACAAGAGTTAAACCTGGCGTGTGGGAGAGAGGCCTAATAAAAATAATGAAAACCACAGAGCTTACCACATGTCAGCAAAGACATGCTTATATTCTTGTAAAAGTGATCTTTATAGTAGACACCTCCCCCTCCAAGCCTTTATTCTTTACTCTTTTCTTATAAAACATATTTCCTGATTTCAGAGCATGGTTTCCTGTGAATGAAGCTCTTCACTCCAGGGTTGAGATGTTGTGACTTAGGAGAATGTGAAATACCTGTTCTGGATCAACTCTCCCTCAGCCAGGGCTGTACTTGTCAGGTGATGATTGAAGTTGTAAATCAGGGTTCTTGGATCTGGAATTTCCTGTAGTGAAGCAAATTGGTGCAAACATCAGCTTTAAGAATGAAATAAAATGAAACAAGTAGTAATACTAATATATATATATATATAAAATCTTGACAGGCAAATTTGGTGTTACACATTGTACGTTTGTGAACACTGTTATTGGTGCTGCTGCACCACGGATCCGGATCAGCATGGATGCAGGACTTTATTAGGGCTTCTCTCTTAGGAATGTCTTTTTTTTTTTTTTAAGAGAAAGGAATGCATAGAGGTTCAGTTACTTGAATCTGTATGTGATCATTCTTCCCAGCATTTCTTCAGTCTAAGAAAAGGGAAGAGGGATACAAATAAAGTAAAAAATGGAGGAAGAAGAGAGGAAAGGAGGTAAAAAGGGAGGCAGAGAAGGAAACTCAGGGATAAATTTTCTTTTGAAAAAGTCAAACAGCAAGATGACAGCATCACGTCCCATGGCCCAGGTAATTTTCAGCTCTTCACAGCCACCCACTGTTTTCTCTGATAGAAAAAAACAGTTTGCATGAAAAATTGGTTTACAATAAACTTATATAAAAGGTGAGGAGAGAGGAAGGCAGAGAGAGAGAGAGACTGTATCCTCTGGCTCACTTACCAGATGCCCACACCAGCTGGACTTGGACCAAGCCAAATAAAGCTAGGAGCCTGGAATTCAATCCTGGTCTCCTAGGCAGGCAAGAGACACCAAGTACGTGAACACAGCTGCTGCTGCCTCTTGGGGTATGTTAGTACGCAGCTGGAAATGGGAGCAGAGCTAGGATTAGAACCCTAGACTTGGTGTGGGACACAGGTGTTTCATGCAGTCTCTTAAGTACTGTGTCAAATGTCTGCTCTGGCTTAGTGTTGGCAAACAACAGTTCAGTTCCTTAATTATCAGACAATCAAAGACAAAGTCAAAGTCAAAAAGTTGGTCCTTGAATGGCTGTCTTGTTGTTAGTTTGTCTTTAAACATTTGAAGGGAATGAAAATGAGATCAGCTGAGAAGTTGTAGAGACACTTTTGTAATCTGTCAGACTGGAGTAATGAGACCTTACTGTCATAAGCTGATCATGGAGGTGTAGTTGTAAGTCCTTACCTGCTTTCCCCCTCAGGTTAAGGTCAGAGGGCAGAGGGTAAGGCAGCTGTTCCAGTGGAGCTTCTAACACATGGTGGAGCTTTTAAAGCATGGTGCCTTGCTTTTCTATATCAACAATTATTTGGCTATAAATCCAAGGATAGCCTCATCAATTTTTCCAAAGGAAAATGTGATGCAGTTGGCCCAGAGCATAGCAATCCTAGTTGGGCCTCTTTGCTCAGCTGGTGATCAGGAAGTCCCATACTGGAGCACGAGGTGCCTGCCCCGTCTTTCTGTCGTGTTTACTGTATCTTCTCAATGTTCACTCCTTCTCATCCCTCTGCTCTTGAATTATAGAGGAAGGAAGTAGGAGTGGGAGGGGTAGGGGAGGGAGGCTGGGCCCATGGGGTTTTCATGATGTCATGTTTAGAAGTGCCTAGAAGTCTGGGAGGGCAAGAAAAGAGGTGATTGGGCTTCATTCTGAATGAGGCTGGGGCTTCTGTATGAAACATTTAGCCAATGAACTGCCTTAGACCAGAACAGAGTCCCACACTAGCTCCCTGGCTTTCCATGAATGCCACCAGCCAGAAGGTGCCATGGATCTGTGGAGGAGATGGCGGGTGAGGGGGTGGTGGTGGTGGTGGCGAGCCTGTGTGGAGGACACCATGATTCCACTCTGAGGACACCAAGGGTACCCTCGTCCTGCTGCCGTGCTGCCTAGCTGGCATAGGCTTCTGTCTGGGGCAGGGATCCCTGGGTTTGTCCATTCCTGAGAGGGGTTGCCACCTGTTGACAATTGACCCACATGGGAAAAAGATTCTTCTAATTTAGAAAAAACATGCTGCTCTGCCCACTCTGTGAATTTGGAAATCAAACACCTACTTGCTTTGTTCCTACTTCTGGCATGGAGGGGGTGGGCTGTAGGCAGGGGACTGAGTTTGATTTCTTCAGCTGATGTTTCTGGGAGCTGGGGAAGAGGCACAGACCCTGGGGCCACAGAGACTGCTTGCTGCTGTGGTGCAAGAATGTGGAAGCCATCAAACTCGGGGACTGGAGGGAGTGCCTCAAAAATGCTTCACTCCTCACCAGGGCGTCTGTGCCTGTGGTTGCAGCGCTGCTTCGGTCCCTGCAGGACTTCTTTGAGGGTTCAGAAACTTCCTGTGGGTTTGCCTGGCAACATCCTGTGGATTTAGCTTGTTTTATCTGGATGCAAGAACCACCTGGTAGGGGGATAGAAGGTGGGAATGAAGCAAGTTCACTTTCCTTGGGTGAGAGTTGCTCAGCCTCCAACCAGCGGTATCTGGTCACTCTGCAGACTAAAAGGTAAGGAACTAGGGCATGGGGGAGCTGATGGGAGGAGCCCCCTGACCCATTCTATCCTTGCTTGGACCTTCAGGAGGTGAGCTAAGAAAATTTCAGGTAACAGTGAGGGCTGACTCCTATGCACAAAGACCCCATGTAATCCTTGGGCAGTGGTTCTCCAGTTTTTGCATGTGACCTAGTCAACTTGATAGTTTGTTGAATCTCAGATTTGTGAACCCTATGTGCAGGTTTTCTGACTCAGTGACTCTAAGGTGGACCTGATAATTTGCCTCCCTCACAAACTCCTAGGTGTGTTGACTCTGCTGTGCTGGAGACCAGGCTTGAGGAACCACCAAGGCTTGAGGGGAGTTGGGCCCATTACATAGCTCAGTTGTCTATGACTTGTAGCCAGGAGCTATTGGTATGTCTGTCCATCCTTCCAGCTCTGTGTTCCTGGAGGAAATGTCTCAGATTCTAGAGCAGTATTTAGCAGGTCGAGGGTTTTGGAAAGATTTTGCCAAAGTGTGATATTTGGGATGCTTTATAATGACTTTGATGTGCTTAGAGTCATAGAGGATTAGAGCTAAAGGGAAATTTAAAGATGACCTAATCCAACCAGGTTGTTCTACAGAGAGGGAAACCGAACTTGTGAAGAACAAAGGGCATGAGATCACATAGTATTGCCCAAGTTCACGCAGCTGGCAGGCCCAAGTTTCAGGTGCACTGTATTAATTGTCATCAGTGTTAATTGGGCAACTGTCTACTTAGTGCTGGACACCAGGCTACACATTGTATATTTCATTTAATTCTCTGTGTTCTTTGTATTTTCTCACTCATGTCTCAAAACAACCCACTGAGATCAATTATTGTATTCAGTTTGAGAAAGCAGAAGCCATAAGTGGTACATGACCCTGCCTCTATAGGTACTCTATACCCCAGTATGGCTGGGGACGAACTGTGGCGCAGTGTGTCTTCTGCTCTGCCTATCTTTGAGGCTCAGTGGATGTTGAAGTCCTCACATGCTCACTTTCCCTATTGTAAATTGGGAAATCACCCATTTCACAAAATTTGGAAGACATAGATGGAAGACTTGTGTTAAAACCCACTGAGAGCAGGGAGCCTTGCAGACAAGGAGACCTTGCTGGCTAAGTGGGTTTGTATCCTCCAGAACCTTTTACAAACACTGCGTTTGTGTTTATGCAAGTACCCTTCCGTCTATCTGAGATCACTATTACCCTTAGCCGTAACAAGTCTAACACTCTTACAGGGTTTTATCTGGCTTTCCCAGGGTGAATTTTGTCCCTTAGTACATTTGGGCTCTGTGTATGGAGACAGTTTGTCTATCCCTCTTTTTCCCTTGCTCATATCTTTTTTTTTTAAGATTTATTTTTATTTTATTGGAAAGTCAGACATACAAAGAGGAGGAGAGACAGAGAGGAAGATCTTCCATCCATTGATTCACTCCCCAAGCATTCACAATGGCCAGAGCTAAGCTGATCTGAAGCCAGGAGCCCGGAACCTCTTGTGCGTCTCCCACGCAGGTGTAGGGTCTCAAGGCTTTGGGTAATCCTGGACTGCTTTGCCAGGCCACAAGCAGGGAGCTTTATGGGAAGCGGAGCAGCCAGGACACAAACTGGTACCCATATGGGAACTCAGTGGTCGCACATGGAGCATTTAGTCAATTGAGCCATTGTGCATGGCCCTGTCTGCCTCCTTCTGCCTCATTCCCCAGGGGAAAACAAACCAATTGTTCCATTTGCAAGATGAGGATCCTGAAATCCAAGTGCTCATTCTCAAGACAAAAGAAAAGCACCCTCTGCTGGCTCATGGTCCTGGTTCTGGATCTTCAGACACAGCTAACACCAGCTATTGGGTTCCCTTTCTGGGTGTATCCATGAGAATGCTTTGCACACGGGAAGAGGCTCTTGGCTTTGGATTGACTCAGCTCTAACCATTGTGGCCACTTTGGGGTGAACCAGCAGAAGGAAGATCTTTCTCTCTGTGTTTCCTTCTCTCTGTATGTGTTCCTTTCCATTAAAAAATAAACCTTAAAAAAGAAGGAGGAGTTAGGAACAATAATGCCCTTTTATGGTATTTTGGAAACCACAGTGACTAAGTCTTAAGGAATTCGCTCAATGACAGACACCTGTGCTGAGTTCTGTGCATCTCCAGGTCTTGCGGCATGAGAACTTCAAAGCCATTCACTTCTCTTCCATCTTCAGAAAAACCTTAGAGCAGAGGCATCAGGGAACTTATCCAGTAGAAAGATGAAATTGCTTCTCAATTATTAGAATACAATAAATTAATTTTAAGTCCTAGGCTTACTCTGAGTAACAGTTTGCATGGATGCATCTCCACACAGAGTGAGAGTTGCCCTTCAGACTCGCGCATTCTGTCTTGGACAATCAAACCTCTCATGAGGCTGCCTGCCTGTGATTTGAGTGTCATCTCACTACTACTGTTGTAGTGCCATTGTCTTGGGAGGGCTGGGAAGAGTATGGAAGTCAGCTACCCAATCTCTGTTTCGTGAGTGGGGAAAGTGAAGCCCAGAGAGCTGAAGTGATTTGCTGAAACCCGCACAGTCAATTCTGAGCATGCACTGGAAACAAGTTTCTCAGCTTGTGGTCTAGGATTCTCTCCCATTTCTCATGCCATCTGTACTGTACATTATACCCTGCTTACAAATGGAGCCAGGGAAGGAGATATCAAACCTCACCTGGGTACCATTACCATAACAGAAAGAATGGAATTATCACAGGAGTAAAGGCTGGGTCAAGGGTTTGACCATTGTCATTAGCCCTTCCTTAAGATAGTTGGTGTTTATACCATAGCTGTGTTTATATTTAAGGATACTTGGAAGAAACCCAAATTTACAAAAATGAGGATTGCTAAAATAAATTATAGCACACCCCTGTAATCCATTATCACACAGTTATTTAAATTGTTGGAATAATAGTTATCATCACAGGGAAATAGTTGCAAGGTAATGCTATGTGTCAAAGAGTAAAATGCTCAAGTATGTAGATGTGTAACTCTAGGAAGTATAAATTTGTGCATGCCAAAAATATTTCAAGGATATCAAATGTTAACAATTGTTGTCTCTGGGTATTGGATTGTGGAATGGTCTTGTCTTTTCTATATTTTTGTATATTTTTTGATGAAGATTTATTACTTTTACATTAAGATGAAGAGAGAAAAGATCTTACTTTTTTAAAAAGGGAGTCTGTAGTAAGATGATTTATGCACAATCCTCCAAAAATCCTCTTGGGACTGTATGCTTGCCCACATTCAGATTTTAATGTGGCTCTGGGGAGCAGGAACTCCGATGAAAGGATAGAGACAGTGGATTCTGTTACTGGTCTGGGCCAGAATGTTTGATATCACCGTGTTCTCAGTCTTTCCATCTGTCATATAGGTACAGTTCATCTGCCTTCCCTGGAGAGAGGGAGGGGAAAGGGTGTGTGTGGGGGGACTGTGACTCACATTTTAAGTACTTCAGAAATCTTCTGTCATTGGCCATAAAGAGTCCAAAGTGATTTGGTGCTAATGACCAAAGGGACCTATGCAAACCCAGAGCAGGCTTGTGAAGTGTAAAGAAATACAGAAGTGGAGCCTGCTACTCAGCATTCTCCTGCTGGGTTGGAAATGAGGTGTGGAAATCCTCTCAGCTGGTTCTTGGCAACTTTGCATGGAAAATTCTTTAATTGACTGACTTCACCTTCAAAAACCTGTTCAGGGGGATTTGGGAGAGTTTGAGGTTTCCTTCACCATAACTTTAAAAACAGCAGCCTCCTCCCAGGGAAAAGGCTGCTGGGATTCACACTGGCATTTCTCTCTTGGAGAAGGAGACACAGAGTCGACCCTTTGCGTGCACTCCCAGGACAACTGTAAGAGCCCGAGGCCCTGCACGGTGGATCCTTTTGGACCCATACCAGCTGGTAATTCTCGTCCCTGACTCTCAGAGCTCTCCTGAGCCACTTGAGAAAAGTGCAGATTATGCTGCTGTCAGGAAAACAGCCACATTGAGGACAGCAACCACGCAGTGTAGGCACAAGTCTGCCCCTGAGCACTGGCCCTAGCACGACTAGACCCAACCTAGGAGGGACTGAAAGGCTAATCCGCTCATTCCTATTCCAGACATCCACAGATTAGGGCTGCTGTTGATACACTGCACTCTAGAACACAGCCAGCTGATTACAATTGGCATACCTGCTTCCAGGGGCCAGGAGTGAAGCTTTGCTAATCCCCCAACAACACTGACCGCTGAGGTAACCTGGGCAGTTGATAGGCAGCCTCTGACTGCTGGCAATTCAGCTCCCTTCCCAGCCAGGCATGGGCTGGGGTCTAAGTGGGTAGGTCCTTGGCACTGCCTGTGAGCTCCTGCTTTAATCACTCTTGCTTTTGATCCTGCTGCCTCCTGGGAATCAGCAATGAGTCTGCAAATGGAGCTAATGACACATCTGGAAAGCCTCTGCTGGTGACATTGTCCTCTACTCCCAAGGCTCAACTGTGATGCTGCAGTCATGGGGAAGTCCTCTCCCACCTTCCCTGTGCCACTCCTGTCTCCACAGTCAACACCTTGCCCTATTTCTTCCATGTGAACTGACTGCCGTCCTGTCTGTTTGCGTCCCTAAGCTAGAAGCTTCACAGTATTTTTTTTATTAATTATTTTGCATTATGTTACAGTTTCATAGGCTCTGGGAATCCCCCCCCCACGACCCTACCCCCTGGTGGCTTCCTCCACCTTGATGCAGTATTATAGTTCAAATTCAATCAAAATTCTTTCCTTGCAAACATATACCAAGTATAAAGTCCAGCTATTTATTGTCCAGATGGGTTGAACAGTCTCTTGGGGAGACCATTTCTGGTCCGTTGTTAGAGCTGGCAGAATATCATCCCATTCAACCAAGAGTCCCAATATAATATCAAGAGCAATTTGCAACATTATGGAATTGACATGGTTGTGAGTAACCATTGTGTTACAAAAAAAAAAAAAAAAAGAAAGAAAGAAAAAAAAAAGAAAAAAAAAAAAAGAAAGCAAGTTCTTAACCACAACCTATGATTAGCCCATTGACATTCAGTTTTAGTTTTATATACAGAACCGACTGTTATATACCTTAAAATGGCTATAAGGTACCATTCAGCTGTCTCGTGTCTATTTCATTTTAGTATTTAGCCATTTGTTGTGTTGAAGTATAATTTTGCTGATCTTGGCAGATTTTAGGATAATCTAGACTGGCTTGTAACTCTAACAAGACATTTGTCGACAATTAAGGTGCAGAACATTTTTTTTTTTGGGTGGGGGGGTGGTTGTGCAGGGAAATCCCCAACACCATGGTGAGGAGTGACTAATCTTTGTGTCCCACCCAGCGAGGCATGAGCCAATCCACGCCAGCTCTTTCCTGTCAGATTCCAGGCTCTACTTTTTGTTGTTTGTCTATTTATTTTAGTTTTTTTTAGTTTGTATGATTGTTTGTTTGCTATGAGGGGTTTTTGGAGCCATCCCGATGGTCATTGCGAGAGAGGGTGGGGATGCAGAGGTGGAGCCAGGTTCAGACCAGAGAAAGCTCTCCTCCCTGGTCCCGAAGGACGTTTATCGTTCTTCTGTTTCTGTGAACCACTCAGGGCTTCTGGTTGTCTTTCCGATGACGTTGGCTTCTGCACGGTAGTGTTTGGACTTCTTCCATCCTCTGCGGAAGCTCCGGTTGAGGGTGGGTGACCTCAGAGTACCCGGCCTCCGAGAGCATCCAATTCCCTGTGGTCTCCTAGGCAGTTGGGATGTAGTCCTTGTTGCTCTTATTAATAGTTTGTGGTGAAGGTCTGGGAGTCTTCATGGTTGGGATCCAAGCTTCCTCCTTACCACCTGCTCCACCCTGGAGTGCCCTCCTACTCCACACACATGACCTCCTGTTAAGAGGTTGTCAGGATCGCAGCCGGTTCCCCCTCATGCATTGGTATAGTAGTTTTGCTATTGTTTAGTGCCGCTTTGAGTCTGTTGTCTATGAATTACCAGATTTAATCTTGATAGGCTATATTGTACTTTTTCCTCACTCTTTTTATGGTCCTGAAAGACTTCCCTGCATTCCCCCCATCACGGATTAACATAGCGTATTGTGGGTAAAGTAGGTGTTACAGTTTTTCAATGTAGATCTTAAGTATTTTGACATTAATTGTTGGTTTATAGTTTACATTGCATTATCTTATTACATTGGATACAGGTTGTTATAGATTGCACTATTACAATATACAGGTACTATCTTCCAAGTTGTCATCTTATCATCTCAGATTAAGGCAAACATGTGGTATTTAACCTTTTGAGATTGGTTCATTTCTCTTAGCATGATGGATTCCAGTCGGGCCCATTTGTCCACAAAGAACTGCATGTCGTTTTTTTTAATAGCTGAGTAGTATTCCATAGAGTAGATGAACCATTGCTTTCTCATCCAGTCTTCTATTGATGGGCATTTTGGTTGCTTCCATGTTTTTGCGATTGTAGATTGTGCTGCTATGAACATAGGTGTGCATGTTGGTTTCTTGTGTAGGAGATGTTTTGGATATATCCCTAGGAGCGCTATTGCTGGATCATATGGAATGTTGATTTTCAGCTGTTTGAGTATTCGCCATACTGATTCCCATAGAGGTTGTACAAGTCTGCAGTCCCACCAGCAGTGGAGAAGGGTTCCCTTTTCCCCACATCCTCGCCAGCAAGTGTTGGTGGTATTATGTATGTGCGCCATCCTTACTGGAGTTAGGTGGTACCTCATTGTTGTCTTCATTTGGATTTCCCTTATTGCCAGGGAACTTGAGCATTTTTTCATATGCTTGTTTGCCATTTGGTTTTGTTCTTTTGGCTTCACAGTATTTTTTACTGTTCTTGCCTGGTGTGGGAATCCCCTAATGCTTGAATTTGGAAGGTTCCAACTTTGCCAATTGCTTTGACACATTTTGGGTCACACTAAATTTGTTTTTTCTAAGTTCCTCACCTGGCTCTGGCAGGCTGAGGCTGACCATACGTTAAACAATAAATGTGAGGAACAGCTTGACTCTGGCCATTGTGGCCATTTGGGGAGTGAACCAGCAAATGGAAGATCTTTCTCTCTGTATCTCGTTTTCTCTGTATATCTGCCTTTCCAATAAAAAAATCGTAACAAAAATGAGAAGAACTCTGTTAATCCTATCTATACTTTCCAAGAATGTAGAAGAAAATAAAAGGTTTGAGTTTATGTCAGAAGATTGAAGTTAATTTTCCTTTACCAATCTCAAAAGGACCATAGGTAAGCTACCTAACCTCTGAATCTCCATGTTCTTAAAAATGAAAAAAAAAAAAAAAACCCAAAAATTGTATCTGCCTGGCCTATCTTATGGAATTACTGATGGAATGAAGAATTTGAAAAACATTTTGCAAATGATTAATGTTATAAATAAATATTATTCTCATTCTCCTTATCAACAGACTGTGAAGATATAGGATTCCTTTCCATGCTTGTGAAGGCATTTTTGTCCATTTTGTTTCAAGGTTCTGATTGTGTGATTTTCTTTAAACCCTCTGACATTTCTCTGATGCTCTCTGACCTTTGTATGAGCTCCTGAAAAAGTTCATGGAGAAATGCAGTTAGGTGACAAATTATTTTCTGCAGAAATTTTCAATCCATACGTAGTTTTCCTTCCTAAGCTTACTTATCATAAACTGTCTGAAGATCCATAATGTCAAACTTTTTTGCACCAAAATAAGCATATTTTGATTCCATTTTCCAAGAACTTATTTTTGTATTTTTTTTAAGATTTATTTTTCATTGGAAAGAAAGATCTACAGAGGGAAGGAGAGACAGAGAGAAAGATCTTCCATTTGCTGGTTCACTTCCCGAGTAGCTCCAATGACCAGAGCCAAGCTGATCCAAAGCCCAGAGCTAGGAGCTTCCTTGGGTCTCACTTGGGTGTAGGGTCCCAAGGCTTTGGGGCCATCCTCTACTGCTTTCCCAAGCCACAAGCAGGGACCTGAATGGGAAGTGGAGCAGCCAGGATACAAACAGGTGCCCATTTGGGGTCCTGGTGATTGCAAGGCTAAGATTTAGCCACAGCAACATCACATTGGACCCTAAGAACTTCTTGGAATGTCTTTTCTCTTAATGCATTCCAGTATTTACAAACTCCATTAATGATAATTCACAATTACCAATATATTTCATATAACCGTACAATACCATGTACTTTTGTTTTAGTTTATAAATGCATGCAAAAATGCATATCAAAATTAAAATTTTCATAAAATCAAGCACACTTGCTATGTTCCCTTCTCTTCTCTCTCTTGTTTAGCTAGCCATTTTAGTTAAAAGCTTCTTGATGCAATCTTGCAAACTAATCTCACATTTTGCCAAAAGTTGGATTAAGAAACTTAGTCTAGAGCACACCAAGAATCATTTTAGAATGCAAAATATGTGCAATAAAAAAAACCTAACAGGAATTGTGCTGAGAAGTTCTGAGAAATCTGATTGGTTAGAATTGATCTATAGGAAACCCAGAGTTCCATGCTGGGGCAAAGAAAATGGATACAGTGACTTGGACTGCTGTGATAGGATCTGGGATCCCACTGGCAGTTCTAGAAAAACAGAGTGACTTGCTGAAAGCAGTATTTTGGGAAGGACAATCTGGTGGCATTAATTAGTGTTAGATGGATGTATTGCTTTATTTTAGTAACAGAAATGTCAACTCTTTAACCGAATGATCCAATAAGGACATGGTGGACTAGAACAGAGAAAATGGACTTGCTTGCTTTTTCTTTTCTTTCAGGAAAAGATATTATTGATTTGAGAATGCATGGTGTCTTCTCTTTTCATTCATATAGAAATATAGTAACATCTGGCTTTCCCCAAATTAGGGTATCAATAAGAAGACAGGTCTATGGAATGCTGTTTTTGGAATAGTCACCTATTAATACCATCCCTTAGAGCTGCCCATCATTTGCAAAACCTTGCATTGCTAGTGATTCCTTTGTCAATCCATAAACAAATGCAAATTAGGATCACAAAAACAATTAGCAGCAGTGATGTGGCATTTCTGAAATCAGCTCAACAGCTACTCTGGGGTGTCTGTCTATCTGCAGACACCTGTGACATGCACAATTCTATGGTAGCCTCAATATTGCTTATCCATGCTGTCAAGTTTAGTGTTTTGCCTGTGAGTGCAAGCAGGACCTGTGACTAGGAAGGTGGATCAGGCTTTTGAATAGATTGTTGTATAGTGAAGGAGGGCAGGTGGCCCACACAGTTATGGCTCTTAATCAAAGTAGTTTGTGTTAATCAAAAGGGAAGTTACCTGGAGGGAACCTGAACTACTGAAGAAACCCTAATACAAATCAGAGAGGGTCTCTGATTGAGCGTCAGGAAGCAAAGTATGATGCTGTTAACAGCCTCCATAGAGGCTAAGTGCAAGGACATGACAGTGTCTCCTAGTGGTCAAGGGTATTTCCTGTCCTACAGCTGAGGTAAGTGACTCTGCCAATAACTGGATTGAAAGAGGACCTTGAACCAAGATTGCAGCCCTATTGACATTTTGATTCCAGTTTGGCAACACCCTGCTAACCTGTGCCACAATTTCTGTGTACAGGAACTGTGAGACAGTAAGTGGTTATTTTTTGTTGTCATTATTACACAGCATGGAAAACTGATCTAGGACTTTAATATAGCATGTCTATGGTAAAACATCTTGGCCATTTAACAAGTTAGCATCATTTTTTTTTCAAACTTAGAATTTTTAATCAGGGAGATTAAGGTACAGGGTTGCAAGAAATGTGATCGAATTCTTAGGAAGGAAGTGAAAGGAGTATGCACAGTGATTATTGGATGCCTCTCCTTTATAAGAGTTTTGGTTTTGGGGTGGAATATGCAAGTCTGGGGCCAGAGTTGAATTGCTCAAAAGGCTAGGGGAATGTGGAGCTGTTGTCTGAGTCATCCTTTTCTACAATGTTCCAATGTTTGTATGGTCTTACTCCTACATAAATGGATAGATTCTTTGTTTTTAAAGACTATGAACTATGATTTTGCTCTTGTTGAATTTCTGAAGCTCTTTGTGAATCCTGGATATGAGTTCTCTATCTTTGTGTGGTGTGCAGATTTTTTTCTCAATTGGTTGCTTCTTGCTTTGTGACCATTTCATTTGCTGCACAGAAGCTTCTTAGTTCTATATAGTCCCATTTGTTTATTTTGGCTTTCACGGCTGGTGCTTTCAGTAACTTTTCTAAGCAGTCTTTACCAATGCCTACATCTTGTAGAGTGCTTCCTATGTTTTCCTCTAATAGTTTGATGGTTTCTGGGTGCAGATTTAGGTTCTTGATCCATTAAGAGATGATTTTTGTATAAGGTGACAGTTGTGGGTCTTCTTAATTCTGCAGACTGCTATCCAATTGTTCCAACAGCATTTATTGAAGAGACCAGACATTTTCCCTGGATTGTTTTCAGTTCTGTTGTTGAAAATTAGTTGGTTGCACATGAATGGGCTCACTTCTTGGGGCTTCTTTCCTATTCCATTCTTCTCTGTTTCTGTAGCACTACCAGGCTGTTTTGATTACAGTTGCTCTGTAGTATATCTTGAGGTTTGGAATTGTGATTGTTCCTGCTTGTTTTTTATTCTTTGCGGGCAGATTTGGCTATTACTATTATCTTGTGTTTACAGATGAATTTTTGTATCATTTTTTGTATGTTTTTTTATTGGAATCACACAAAATCTGTATGTTACTTTCAGTAATATGGACATTTTGATGATGTTGATTTTGTTGATTCAGGAACATGGTAGGTTTCTCTGTCTTGAAATGTCTTCTATTTCTTTTTTGAATGTTTTGTAATTTTCATCATAGAGATCTTCCACATCTTTAGTTAGGTTTACTCCAAGCATTTAAGGCTTCTTCTCCACTATTTTAAAGGGGACTACACTTACAATTTCTTTCTCAGTCACAGAGTTGTCTGTACATTCTAGGGCCATTGACATATTATGCTCATTTATTTTATACCCCGCTACCTTGCCAAACTCTCTTATGAGTTCCAAAAATCTCTTTATTGAGTCTTTTGTTTCTCCTGTGCATAGAACGACATCATCTGTGAACAGGGATAGTTTTAATTTCTTGCTTTTATTTATTATTATTGTTATTGCCTAATAGCTCTAGCAAGGACTTCCCATACTGTGTTGAATAGTAGTGGTGATAATGGACATCCTTGTCTAGTTCCAGATCTTAGTGGAAAAGCTTCCGGTCTTTCCCCATTCAGTATGATGCTGGCATTGGATTTTTCATATGTTGCTTTGATTGTGTTGTATATATTCCTCCTATGCTTTTTTTGCTTAGAGTTTTTAGCATTTAGTGGTACTGGATCTGATTAAACATCTTCTTTGCATCTATTCAGATGATCATATGGTTTTTATTCTTCATTTTGTTGATATGGTGCATCACATTTATTGATTTGCATTTGAATCCCACCAGGTCTGGGTGAATGATCTGTCTGATGTATTAGATTCTATTAGCTAGTGTATTGTTAAGGATTTGGGCATCAATGTTTATCAGATATTGGTCATAATAAGAAATGGGTGAAGGCAATGAGCAGACATTTTTCAAAACAACAAATTCAAATGGCTAAAAGTCATATGAAAAAATTTTCAGGCTCCCTAGATATTAGGGAAATACAAAGAAAAACCACATTGAGATTCTACCTAACTCCAGTGAGATTGACCTACATTCAGAAATCTATTAACAATACCTGCTGGTGTGAATGTGGGGGAAAAGGTACTCTACTGCACTATTGGTGGGAGTGTAGGCTAGTGCAGTCAGTATGGAAGTCAGTATGGAGAGTGCTAATACAATTGAAAATTGATTTGCTATACAACCCATGTATCTCACTCCTGGGAATATGTCCGAAAAGAATAACATCTTCAGGCCTGGCGGCGTGGCCTAGCGGCTAAAGTCCTCGCCTTGAAAGCCCCAGGATCCCATATGGGCGCCGGTTCTAATCCCGGCAGCTCCACTTCCCATCTAGCTCCCTGCTTGTGGCCTGGGAAAGCAGTTGAGGACGGCCCAAAGCATTGGGACCCTGCACTCGTGTGGGAGACCCGGAAGAGGTTCCTGGTTCCCGGCATCGGATCGGCGCACACCGGCTGTTGCAGCTCACTTGGGGAGTGAAACATCGGACGGAAGATCTTCCTCTCTGTCTCTCCTCCTCTCTGTATATCTGACTTTGTAATAAAGTTAATAAATCTTTTTTAAAAAAAAGAATAACATCTTCATATGAGAAAGTGACCTGCAAGCCTGTATTTAAAGCAGCACAATCCACAATAGCAAAGACATGAAAACAACCCAGATGTCCATCAAAAGAAGGCTGGATAAAAAAAAAAATGTGATATATCTACTTCATGGAATACTACAAAGCCATTAAAAGGAATAAAATTCTACCATTTGCAACAAAATGGTTCCAACTGAAGACCATTATGCTCAGTGAAATAAGTCAATACCACAAGGACAAATATATTTGCTCTTTGGTATAAGGCAACAGTCTTGCAAAATAAAAAAAAAACAGATATATAGGTAAGCCTGTATATACCTATATTCTCACAGCTGAACTGTATAATGGAGACTAGCATACTGGGAAGTGAAGATACATTGCAATATGCATCTCTACTCCCAAATAAAAGGCTGAGTCCAATGGAACTGTTAAATATACTTTGACAGTATAGATTTTCTATTGCCTATTCCTACAATGCCACAATACAGTTAAATAGCGGAATGTTGCGCTTGTTACTGTTGCTGAAGGACTAGACTAGTGTAATAATATAGGTGAAAATTTTGGCAGGGGGAAATGGGGAGGGGAAAAAGGGGAGTTGGTAGGGAACCTCTATACTTATAAAACATGGAAAATAATATAAAATAAGTAAAAAAAAGTTGAAGACTGAGCTTTAAAAGTATTCACCTTGGTTCATGCCAGATTATTAACCTTTTCTGCAGGTGTTTGATCTGTCCTTGAAAGCCCCAGTAATCCTGCATTCCTTTTGCAGTAGGAAGCTCCATTGCTGCTTGGCTTAATGTTCCCAAAATGCTCTCAGTTTGTGAGAGGAGCCAAAGGACAGTTATAGGATGAAGGGCTCTGGACTTGAAGGAACAGTACACTTAACTTTAGTTTCTTCATGATTGGGATGGGACTAACTAACTTGAAGTCTGAGTCTTTTAACTGTAGACTTGATTTCTAATTAGGATTATCCCAAAGGTGCCTCTCTTTAGGATTGGTGGGGGCAAACTTGAGTCCAAAGGCAAGATGGAGCAACATATAGGTGGTCGGCAATAAGGAAAGGAATAAAGATCCTTGATGTTAGTTAACAGCTTATTTACAGCCTCCCTTGGGAGACTGTGACATAACAAACCCAAGCACCAGAGGTTGGGATGATGAGGGAAGTGACGAAAGATTGGAACAGTGTTCCCACTCCTTGTATGCTACACTGACAAGAAAGAGCAGGGAGTTGCTGATGGTCTGTGCCAAGATGACCTTTAGTGTGTTTACTTTTCAGTCTGGGGACGGCACGTTTGAAGTCCATGTTATGAACAAGTTCACTCCTCCTCCACTTTCATTTTTCCTCTTCTCTTGCCTGAAAGGGTTTGCTGAGTGACAAATAAACACAAGTTGTTTTTACAGGTGTAAAACCAACAGATCAAATGCTGGCCTGTGCCTGGGCTTGTGAGTTGGACTGTGTTATGTTTGGAGAATACCACCACATCATTTACACTTGCAAACCCTTTGTAATCTTAATCTCTTTGTTGCTTTTATGTTATACTGGCCCCCCCCCCCCCAAGGTTAAAGAAAGAGATTTAGACCTTAAACACAAATCCAGCCTTCAAGCTCTGGAATTATCTTTGCCTTTAAATGCAGCTGATCAATGCCCATTTCTTTTGAAAATAAAACCCTTTTGAACCTTGAAAGCCTTCCACTGTTGAGCTATGCCTAAGTGCCACATGGGGGAATGGGCAGAAAAGAGCCCATTTTTCCCTTAGTGCTTGCATTAGGGGTCCCAGAGTTCAGTACAACGCAATCAATTTAATTGGTGCTAGCTCTGGTGACAAATTATGCTGGTATACACTCCAGTGTAGCGGAGATTCCTCAAACGCAGGGGAAGAAGGGAGATACACTTCTTGGTCTCTACTTAAAGAGGGCAACAGTATTGGAAAAGGAGCACATTTAATTTATCACTGTCAAAGCAGGTGCAAAGTTTAATTCTAACTAAAAGCATTAAACAATTAACCCAGACAGTCAGGCCTTCTGAAAATGCTCAGCAGCAGGCAACACATGGACCAGATTACCGATGGAAACGATGATGCTTCTGTTCTATTCCGCTGAATATCTTCTTGTGTGTGTGTGGTGTTTTTTTTTTTTTTTTAAACAAAGAAAAGTCCTAGAAATACAGTAACTTCTCTGGTCTTTGGTAGATGTCTGCACTGAGAGGGTCAGCTATGACACCACCCTACACTCCAAGATCAACAAATAACTGTCCCTCAAGCCCTAGTTGATCAGCTGTGGGAAAAGAAATAAGAAGTTACTTGGCTTTGAAGCTCTTCTAGGCTGATTGTCCACAGTTTTTCATGTGAAATATACTGTCATGCCATATAGATCCCACTAATTCGAATCATTCTGCCATGTCTGAATCCTTGGAAGTTACCTGTTTTGAGGGGGAAGGTGAATAATAGGAAGAGCCTAGGGATAAGAACTCAGCACAGAAATCCAATTTGACGTAGGCATGAACTTTGCTTCATGGATATTAAATACACTTTCTTTTGTGATTGTTGTGTTGACCAGATAATCATTGAAATTTAGAGCTGTTAGCTCCTTAGAGAACTCTGAGGCTTGACCTGAGGAATTTTGTTGTAAAGGATTTTTCAGGCCCAGCAAAGGAAAGTTCTGCTCACTGTTCCATAGGTTTTGTAAAGCTCTTGCTCCAAATCAGTTCTTGTGCAGGAAATGAAGGATTATATGAGTTTAAAGACCATCAGTCCTATCTTAGAATTGTGATTGTGCTTCATCTGTGACTTTCTGAATCGCTGTAACCACTGGGAGAAGATAGTCCTTCACAAGATAGTAATGGGTACCTTTTCATAATCAGCTGGTGCTCACGTTGTCATCTCTGGAGACCAGCACTAATCAGCTAATGCCAGGAGAATACATTCCCTGCGTGTTGACTGTGTACATCGTTTCTTGGCACTCTAAACAATCTTGTGATTTAGATACTATCTGTCTTTTAAGATCTACTTATTTTATGTCAAAGAGATACAGAGAGAGAAAAGAAAGTTAAAGAGATACAGAGAGAGAGAAGAGAGAGAGAGAGAGAGAACAGAGAGAGATCCTCTATCTGTTTGTTTACTCCCCAAATAATCACAACATTCGGAGCCAGGAGCTTCCTCTGTGTCTCCCACATGGGTGCAGAACCCAAGGCCTTGGGAATCCTCCGCTGCTTTCCCGTGCCATAAGCAGAGAGCTGGATCAGAGGTTAAGTATCCAGGACTTGAACCGGTGCCCGTATGGGATGCCAGTGTCACAGGCAAAGGATTAGCTTGCTATGCCGCCATGCTTGCCCCCAGTACTAATTATCTTTTATACAGGGTTAGGAAATGGAGAAAGAAAATTTTCACAGTCACCAGGGGGAGGAGGAGCTAGGATTTGAATGCAATTCAAAGTCCATGCTATTGATAATCTACATATCATCGCTTAGTGGTTGCGGTCTCCCTGCACCTGTATTACCCAAATGGCATATGAGCCAAGTCTCAGCAATCACTGAGACAGAAATTGATGATGCAGTGTAGGGGCTATTGGTTGCTCATGGTTTTTCTTTTGGATCTATAGTCCATCAGATTTTTTTTTCTCCAAGTCTTTTTTGCATTCATGATCTAGCACATTTTTATTCCTCAGAAAATGCTCCAAAGGGGTCTCAGTGAGGTGATTGTACGTTGTTCCCAGGAAGAAACTTTCCCAGCTACAATTTTTTTTCCAAGTGAGCTTTGTCCACTTTTAGAAACTCGGTATCCCCTTCTTAATAACATTTGGTGCTATGAAGTTTGGAGGGCTGGGGGCTAATGGACATCTTTTAGGAAAACATAGCGTGTTTGCCTAGCGGGGTTATGAAGAAGTGAAGAGAAAGCAGTGATGGTCATTCTTGCCCATTCCCCATCCCCATCAAGGAGAAGACAGAGTTGGTCCCTGGCAACAGTTCAGTTGAGGTCTGGTACAGGCATGCCTTCCAGTAGTGGGCAAGGAGTTAGTAATTCAAGTTATTAGTCTTGGTGGGTCTCAGGATGGGGTGTCTCATGCCTGGATCCCAGACGCCAGCCACCATGTGCACATGGTGAGCTGTCCCTGGGTGGCCAGTGCACCATTTGTTGCCAGGTTCCGCCTGCTGGCGACCCGGCCGGGCAGCTCTGGGGTTTTGGTTCTTTGAATCGCTGCTTAGGTAGCTCCAGGTTGAACCCACTGAGCTCCTAGGATGTGAATCAATCGTAAAGATTCCCAATGACAGTAACTCTTCCTTTGAAAAACTTATCACTGAACAGTGCTGACCACCAAATACCAGTCTATTCAAAAGCTATGGCTGGGGCTTGTCCAGCAGAATCATATCCTGTTACCTGATATGATGATGGATCAGGAGAAGGGTCACATTAAGCAGGGCCATTACATTAACTAGCACTCGAGAACCATATCCGGGGGTAGATTCTGTGAGGTATATGTGGGACAAACCCTGTGGTAATTCTAGCCCAACTGGTTAGCTAAAGAGTTGAAGGGGTGATGGACTGAACTAGGTGTGACCAAGGAGCCTGCCATCAATCACAGGTAAAGGAACCCGCAACAGTCTGGGCTGGTCAAGGTAGCAGCACCCAAATGTGCATCCTGAATAGGGTGTGGGGTGGGCTGGGCTGCAACATTCACCAGCTCATACAAGGTCAAATGGAAGGCCAGACTTCACTGGAACTTGGCCTAAACCCAATGGCATGTATGAGAACTGGGAGTGGATTAAGCGGAGGAACTTGGGAAACTCCTTTGGCGAGTCATAGCTCCCACTGGGTGAACATGTGGTCCAGACATGGGGGTCAGACAAGCTGGGCAAAGTAGCTCCAACGGTTGGGTAATATGTCAAGTGGTAATGGAACAGGGTGGACCGGGCAGGACTGAGCAAACCTTAGCCCACAAGCGAAACTAGAGACCAGGATGGAGCACAGGTCATGCTGAGCTAGGCTCTTACACCTACTGGTCTGCATGAGCCAGGAACACTAAGCCACAGTGTCTAAGGCAGAGGTCGTGACAGGTGAGGGGCTGAGCCAAGCTGAGTCAGAGCTACCACTGGCAGGCGCGTGATCTACGGCTGGGAACAGGCCCAGCTGGGGAGCTAAGGAGACAACCCTAGCTGGGTTGAGGTTCCCACCAAGGGGCGCGTGGGCTGGAATGGGGGCTGCGTTCTGATCAGGAAATGGTTGTAGTTTCCCTTGGCACAAGTGTGGACTGGGATTGGATGCACCAAGCCAGATCAGACTCCAACACCCTCTGGTGTCCTGGAGGACCAGGGTAGATGTGGGATGGACTAGGCAAGGTCTCAACCCCTACTGAGCCATGTGTGAGCCATATGTGGGTATGGATGAGCCATGGCTGGGCTGAAACATCCAACACGCAAGGACCTGAATGGGTTGAAGGCCAGTCAGGAAAAGCCACTATTCCTGCTAAGACAGGAGGTGAACTGAGTAGGGCTGGGTCATGGACCCCCTGATATGCGCAAAATCTGGCATTGGGAGAGGTTCTGATGGAGGAGACTGGGCAACTCCTCTGGCAGGACACAGACCCGGCAGGTAAGCGCAAGAAATATGATAGGAAACAGCCCAGAACAGGCCATGGAAAGTTACCAACTGGCATACATTTGGTATGGGTCGGGGGAAGACCAGGCTGAATCAGTTCACATCATCCACTGACAAATCCAAGCACCAGAACAGTGTGGGTCGAGCCGGGTTCGGTCGCAACAAAAACTAGTGCATAATACGGAATGCCAAGGTGAGGCTGCCTGTACCGGATGTGACTGCACACCCAACCAGCACACGTGAGAACCAGGAAGGAAGGGAGGGGGCAGAGCCAGCAGGGGAATAAGGGGTGGTTGCCTTGCTGGAGAGCTACTTCCACTGGAGAGTGTGAGCTGGGATGGGGGCAGACCAAACTGGGCGGGGCTACAACACCTGTGCGCCTCATGTGGACCAGATTAAGGAAAAGCCAGGCTGGGTGGATTATTCCTGCTGGTGCAAACAAAATTAGAGTGGGTGAGGGTTGGTTTGGGCTTAACCACAGCATCAGCTGGCAGAAGCTGGCACTGGGGGCTAATTCTGTCAAGTCAAACCACAGAACTACCTAGAGAGTGCATAATCTGGGAGTGGGAGAGGCCTGGGAGGGAAATAGTGGGCTCCTCCCTCTTGGGTTACCACTTCCACAGGAGGGCATGAAAACTAGGACAAGGGGTGGGGTGGCTAGACAGATACCCAGCAGCATCTGTGTGGGCTGCACAGTGGAGCTGGTTAGATGGAACTAAGCTTTAATACCCATTGACATGTATGAGAGCCGAACGGGGCGTGGGACAGACTGGACTACTGCTACACATACTGGCAAACCAGGGTAGGGGCGGGCCTGGTGGGGGTTATTGTGGGTCGCTCCAACTAGGTTGCAGCTCCCACTGGTTTATGAGAGGGCCAAGTATGTGCTGGGCAGAACCAGGCTGGACTGCAACACCCATTGGTTCCAGTGGAAGTCAGGGCTGAAAACAGAACCAGCCCAGCAATTGCAACCACCAGCTGATCAGAGCGATGGACTGTGCCGGGCCCTGTACTTGCTAGTACATACAAGAATTTGGTCTGAGAACACCTCAGACAAAGTTTCTTTGGAGATCTCCCCAGTCCAAATGCTGGACTCAGAACCCTAACCAAGAAAAGACAGAAGACAGAACAAGTCAAACAACCACCTCAGCTATATGTTGGCAGCGAAATACAGGGCAAACAGAGACTCTATGATGGACTATGTCAATCAGTGGATTCTTTAAAGACCTTATCGTGCTTGGAGTGGTGAGATTGGCAGTGATTCATAACTGGTGAACCATCAAAACCACTTGATCAAGACCCTCGGAGCATGCCCTACATCCGGGACTTGGGGAGGGTGGGAAATTGGGTGGGCCTTTTCCCTTAATACCCCCCTTTAAACATGAAGGAAACAGTATGGAAATAATAGTCTTACCCACTTTCCTATAGCCCTTGAATCTTTTTAACTCCAATTAACTATGTAAAGATTGTCCAAAATATAATAAAAAAGTTAAAAAACGTTATTAGTCTTATGCCCACATTTCTCATTTATTATACCTAACTGCAGAATAAGGCATCTTATATACTTGTGTCTCTTGCCCTATCTCTATTATTTGCTTTTCTCATCCATCTAGATTTAATTGCCATTTCACAGCAGTCTTTATGAAATATGGTTGCACTACTCATTGTTACTGACTTTTCCAGAATCTTAACATGTCTTAACGGTATTAATAAGTGCTGCCCTTCTCATGTGCTCTGTTTTGTTACCGCTGTGCTCCTTGGTCTCGATGTATTAGGTCCAGGATGGCCTGCCTGCCTGAAAGCCACACACAATGAGACCTGTTTCAGCATGAAGAATGAAGGTCAACAGGCCTCCTCTAGCCATTCAGAGAAGAACTTCGGGGGCAGTATGATTGAACTCTCTGTCTTCAGGTTTCATATGTGTACATTCAGTAAATTTCAGATGAAAAGTATTTGAAAAAATTGTGGTGAATTTCTGCAGAGTTTTTCCTAAACAATACAGTATAAACATTATATGTCATGTGCATTGTTTTGGACATTATAATTAATCCGTAGAGCTGTTTTAAAATACACAGGAATATGTGTGTAGGTTCTATGCAAACACTACCCCAAAGGCTTGTGCTTTTGAAGGTTGTTTTATGTGAAGGAGCCCTGGAATCAAGCCCTGTGGGATAACTGCATAGCAAAAAATGAGGAAGGTCTAGCATGTCTCAATTTGTGTTTTAATATTGTAGAATTTGAGATATTTCAATCTTAATGAAAGAGAAGTAGATATGGTTTTATAAAAGTGAAAAGCTGTTAACATTTTTTTCCCCTTAATGTAGCAAGTATGGATGTGTATTGCCCTTATCTCTTAAAGCAAAGCTAAGAAAACATACCCCCAAACCCAAAAATACAAATAACAAAATTCATTTCCTTATGGTAGGATAAACATTCAGCTGTGTCATTTGCAAGATCTCAATAACATAAACAAAAATAAACCAAGTGATTTTCATAGTGCATTTTTGTGTTTAGTATATGTAGTATTTCTCGGTTGTCATCAAGCCAGCATTTGTGACCACTTTAGAGAAATAAACATTCTAGCAATGGAAAACTATAACATCATCTGCTCTCGATGTGGAGGGACATGTGAAGAAAGGAAATTACAAAAGATCTTAATTTTTCTTTTTTAACAAAGCACATGGGGACAGAGAACTGAGAAGGGGCAGCCAAGCCTGGGAGACGTCTGAAGCCAGCACTGCTGTTGGACTCCTCAATATCCAGCCCAACTTTGAAAAAGCCTGGGCTTCTGTGCCTAATGAAGTACCCACCAAATCTTGCTTAGAACCTGCCCTCTTCATCTGAAAAACAGGAATTCTCTTGTTAGTGTCCCAGATACGGAGTAAGTCAAATCAGGCTAGATTTGAATCCTGTTAGTAATAAGGTCCAAAAAGTTGACCACAAGTCTCATTTATCATATGATCAAGCAGTTTCTCTGTAGCTAAAAAGAAAAAAAAATCCTATAAACCCATTCCATTTAGCTCAGGAAAAACATTAAGACAGTATGCAGCACAAGCTTCAGTTATGGTCCACGTTCCTTTTCTTTTCAGGGTTCCACTACCCACATGTCTGCTGCAAGATTTTGTTTCCTATCAAAACTCCTTAGCTGGAACTTTGCTTCTATGCTCTGTCACTCACTCAGCCTCTCAAGTGGGAGCAGCGACCTCTCACCCTTGGGGCCACTCCAGAATATGCAGATATTGCACATATTCTCTTGAACATCAAAGCTTCATGTTTGCCCACCGTCCCCTTTCAGTGTCCTCTACTCGTCATCCCTTTCCTTCCAAGTAGGGGCTTTCAAAGACAGCTCCGATAGTTGTTTTCTAGTGTTCCTGTTTCCAACATAAGGTCTGTCATTTTGATTCTGGCAGGAATTAATACTCTCCTTGTTATATTCCTAATTAGTTTTTCATCAAAATCACTGTTAGGATCTATTCATTGCTTTTCTCTGTTGAGGGTTTCCTCCCCCTCAGGTGACAAGCCAGAGTTGGTGGCAGAGGTATTCCAAGGAGGTTTTAGCTCTATTAAAGACTCCGTGGGCAGATCCTTTTCCTCCATTCCAATTAAGAATTTCCCCTAAAACTATCCCAATAGAATCTAGGTGTGTCCATAGAGCTCCCTCAATAGCTCAGCTTTTCAAGAAAGACCACTTCAATGTCCTTCCCATTTGGGTTTGTTTCCTTGTTTCTATGCTTTAGAAAACATATGAATATCATAAGACAGATTATAAAACTCTTATCATGCTCCCTTGTGTCTTTACATAACTAGTAATATCTCTCATTGAAATAATGAAAGGAAGGCCGGTGTTGTAGCGCTGAATGTGAAGCTACTACCTGTGATGTCAGCATCCTGTGTGAGTGCCATTTGCTGTCCAGGTTGCTGCATTTCTGATTCAGCTCCTTGCTAATGGAGGATGATCCAAGTGCTTGGGTCCCTGTCACCCACTTGGGAGAACTAGATGAAGTGTCTGGTTTCAGCCGGGCCCAGTCCTGGTGGTTTTGGCTATTTGAGGAGTGAACACAATTCTCTCTCTGTATGTGTCCCTGTCTTTCTCAGTCTCTTTCTGTCTCTAACCATGTCTCTATATAAACATACAAATAAAGATTAAACTAGTGATAGAAAACATATACTTTGACTTCAATCAGGGTAATTTTGACTCCAGATTTACTAGTCTCTTTGCTCTGGTTAGGTGGTAGAACTAGATTACTTCAGTTCAGTAAAATTTGTAGTATCATTTCCTAATGGGAATAAAGTAGACCTTTCTTATTTATGATCCTCCCAGCTCTACTTTCTTCTCAAACAATTGTTCTTTCTTTGCAACTGTTCAATGTTTCAATTAACTCTCACATAGCCCGAGACTAGAACCTGGGAAAGAATCAAAGTAAAGACTTCAGTTGGGTAGAGAAGCTCACTTCTATGGTCTGATATGGGTTTTGTGTATCCACTGTGTAGCCAGCCTTCTAAGAGGACAAGAGTGCTGATAATGTTTCTTTCCTGAACTGCTCAGATCTGGTCAGAATAACAACATTTTTCCTTTCTCGTTTTAAGATTTATTTCTTTATTGAAAAGGCAAGTTTACAGAGAGAACGAGAGACTGAGAGAAAGATTTTCCATTCACTGGCTAATTCCCCAAATGGCCACATTGGCAGAGCTGAGGCAGTCTGAAGCCAGGAACCAAGAGCTTCTTCTGGGTCTCCTATGTGGATTCAGGGTCCCAGGAGCTTGGACCATCCTCAACTGCTTTTCTGGGCCACAAGCAGGGAGCTGGATGGGAAGTGGATTAGCCGGGACATGAACTGGTGCCTAAATGGGATGCTGGTGTTCGGAGGCAGAGGCTTAGCCAATTGAGCCATGTACCAGCCCTAGATGCACTCACCCTTAATTCTTGAAGTGGGAGTTCAGGAATTTTTGATTGTTCATGATAACTGGGTCTTTCTTCTTTATAGTTATAGGGGAAGCAATTATTTGGATGGAGGGGTCTTTAAAGATGTTAACTCAGTGGTATTATCCAGTTCCCAAATAGTTTAAACTTTTATCTTAATGTGCTTGCTAGCTGAAGTTTATGGTTAATAGCTGCACTGAGGTATGAAACTCCTCTCCATCACCATCCATCTCCAGCCTCAGTTTGACATGTAGCAAAATCCAGTAAATTAGTATATTAGATGTCAGGTGCAGACAGGTCTTCCATTTGATATTAATATCCACCTATATTTCAGATTCTATATACTTGTCTCTCAAGCATTTATCCTGTCATAGAAGTTTGGTAAGAGTGCTGACATTAGAAGACTGTATTGTGGTGCTTGCTGTTGACTTATTAAATCTTTACATTCAACATATTTTAGCCTCACTCAATACTGAAAGCATTGCTGAACATTCCCTATGTGTCAGTCGTTTGGGATACAAAGATGAGCAAGATGCAACCATTGATAGTTCCCAGAGGGGAAAAATGCACAACATGAGATCAAAGCCTTGCAGGAAACACACTATGATGTTACCACTTCTCTCTGGTAGGCTGAGGATTAAATGGTCAGGGATCATTTGATTACAAAGCACAAAAACGCTCGAAGAGGCTCAAATAAGAGGTTTGTTGTGGAAAAGGAGGCGTTTCCCACCAAGGCTGTGTTATGTATGGTTGTGCTGTTTGCTCTGGGCAGGAGTTCCTGGCTGAAAGGGGACGTAGTTCTGAAATTCAGCAGTGCTAACTCTGGCATGGGGCTATAGAGGGCACCATTTTCTTTTTTCTTTTTCTCTCACTTTCCTGTCTCTTTTAAAAAACATCTTATTTTGAGTTGATTTAAAACTTAGTGAAAAGTTACAAGAATAATTCAGGGAACACTTGCACACCTTTTCTTCAGATTCACCAATCTTTAATATTTTGACATACTTGTTTTATATCTGTCTCCTGTATTGTTTTCCAGATTCCTTGCAGGTGTTGTGTTCTTTGTGCCATGTTAGTTCAATATGTATTTCCTAAGACCAAGGATATTATCTTCAGCAACTAGAAACTGATATCAATAGGAAATTTAGTAGTGATCTAATAGTTTTATTTAATTGATATCCCATATTTCGCAACAATTATCCCCATAATGTTCTCTGAAATCCTGCTTCTTTCTTGATTACAGGATGAACTAGAAACAGTTGTAGTTTCTTTTCAAATATATCCTTCCTTGTTAATTTAACTGAATTGAATTTGTACATTAACATATTTCCAAATAACAAAATTACACGTAAGGCAGACCTTTATTATCTTTTTAGTGGCAAAACTGCTTCAATTTTTAAATCTTTCATTTACTTTGATAATTTTTTTTAAAGATTTATTCATTTTTTTTATTACAGCCAGATATACACAGAGGAGGAGAGACAGAGAGGAAGATCTTCTGTCCGATGATTCACTCCCCAAGTGAGCCGCAACAGGCCGGTGCTGCGCCAGTCCGAAGCTGGGAACCTGGAACCTCCTCCGGGTCTCCCACGCGGGTGCAGGGTCCCAATGCATTGGGCTGTCCTCAACTCCTTCCCAGGCCACAAGCAGGGAGCTGGATGGGAAGTGGAGCTTCCGGGATTAGAACCGGCGCCCATATGGGATCCCGGGGCTTTCAAGGCGAGGACTTTAGCCGCCAGGCCACGCCCCCGGGCCCAACTTTGATAATTTTTGAATAATATGGACCTGTTATTTTATGGAACACTCCTTACTATGAGTTTATCTGATAGTTCCTCATGATCAGATTCAGGTTCTGCATTCTTGGGCAGAAATCTGCATTTGGTGCTGTTTTGTGATTCTCAGAATAACACATCCAGAGACACATGATATATATTTGACTCTTATTAATGCTATTAACTTTGATAATCTGATCAAAGTGTACTGTGGTTACTTTATTACATTGTTTCCAGTCTTTACCCTGGTAACCAGTGAACAATCTGTGAGGATGTACTTTAGGATTATATATAATTTTTAAGATTTAATTATTCTTTTTGGAAAGGCAGATCAGATTTATAGAGAGAAGAAGAAACAAAGAGGAAGATTTTCCATATGCTGGCTCACTCCTCAAATGGCCACAATTGCTGGAACTGAGCCAATCCAAAGCCAGAAGCCTGGAGCTTCTTCGAGGTCACCCATGTGGGCACCGGGTCCAAAGACTTTGGGTCATCCTCAAGTGCTTTCCCAGGTCACAGGCAGAGAGCTGTAATGGAAATGGAGCAGCCAGGACACAAACTGATGTCAATATGGAATCCCAATGCATGCAAGGTGAGAATTTAGCCTTTGCGCCATTGTGCCGGGCCCTTAAGATGATATCTTAGTATGCACCTTGTTGCTTACCAAATTTTGATCCCAGGTTTTCACATCCATTGATAATTCTTTTCTTTGATGCCTTGATTTTCTCAGCTCCATTATTTTTTCCAGATTTACAAGTTGGCACTCTATTGTAAATAAGACTCCTTCCCATTTTCCCTTCATTTATTTACTCATTTAGTTATAATCACTACTTTTTACAATGTATTATCATTTTTAAATTATTTTGATGCTGAAATGGTGAATTACTGGCTGGTGGTGATGTACTTCAAGCTGCCCTGTGCATGTTTAACATGCCTTCCTCATTGTATTTAGCACTTTTAACTTTCCAGAGTAAGAGGATGTTGTAGGCTCGTCTTGTGTTTTTGCAATTACTAGTTTTCTAAGGAGTTCCCTGTTTCCTCTTTATGGGGAATGGTATTTAGAAACCAAGATATGATACTACATGTGCTTATTGCTGTCTGCATGTCATTTCTGCTGGTCTTTATAACAGATGAAACTAAGACATAAAATAAGTCTATACCAATGCCTCTAATTCCTATTATAACCCTTTGTCCTGTTTATTCAGTAATTATCTCTCTTCCATATTCAGAAACTCAGGTCCTCAAAATATTAGCATGTTTTCTTCTTTGTTCTAGAATGCACTATACATAAAAGTACTTCAAAATTTCTACAACCATAGCGGTATAGCAATGAACCTCTTAAAAGAAGTCGAGGATTTGTTTCATTTTGTTTTCCCATAGTGTGCTCTAAGTTCCCTTCCCCTAACCTCTTCCTTACCATGTGTTTTAGGATGTTTTTATGATTCCTTTGTGATAGATTAATTACTTTCTCTTTCACCAAGTTTTAATATTTCACTAATCCCTTAAATTAAGTATTTAACTTTGTTTTGAATAATATAGAATATTTGGATGGATCTGAAAGTCATAAATTATAAACAAGGAATATGAGGGGAAGTTTCATTTTCTTTTATCTCTTGGACTCTTGCTTACTCCTTGTTGTGTTACTGATTTCATTGTTTGCCAGTCTATATTCCATCTGCTTCTTCCTGAAAAAAGATAAAAAGCAGATTTCCATATTCAGTATTCTCCTTCCTCCTTTTTGCTTAAAAGATAGAGTGCAGAACACTCTCTTTGTCCTTTGCTCTCTCACTGAAAGGTATTTGTTGGAAATTGCCCTTTATCTGTTCATGGTTTTACGTTTGTCTGACTTTATTTATGTGTGGCTTTATGTTTATGTCGTTTTAGTTTGCCTAGTTTTTCATTGTGTATATTTGCCAAAAATCCTGGAAGTGGGATTCTGTGATTTTGGAATTGGAGGCTAAAATGGGTGTGTAATTTTGTTAAAAATTGCCAAATTTGGCCCAGCGTGGTGGCTAGTGGCTAAAGTCCTCACTTTGCACGCACCCTGGGATCTCATATGTGCACTGGTTCTAATCCTGGTAGCCCTGTTTCTCATCCAGCCCCCTGCTTGTAGTCGAGGATAGCCCAGAGCCTTGGGATCCTGCACCCATGTGACAGATCAGGAAGAGGCTGTGGGCTCCTGGCTTCAGATCGGCTCAGCTCTGGCCATTGCAACCACTTGGGGAGTGAACCTGTGGACGGAGGACCAGTGGACTGAGAATCTTCCTCTCTGTTTCTACTCTCCCTGTATACCTGCCTTTCCAATAAAAAGAAATAAATCTTTTTTTTTTTTAAACTACCAAATTCCCTTTTGTGGGGACAATACAGCTTTCAATTTTCATCGACAATAGTATACAAATGACTTCTTGTGGCCTTGTCATGGAATGAATTGAGAAGTCTTAAAATTTTATTTTTGTGGTCAACTTAATGGATGAGAAATGGTGTCTCATATATTTTAGCCTAAGTTTTTCTTACTTGAAATGTAGGTGAGTATGTTTTCATACATTTGAGAGCTGTTTCTATAAATGTTGGGAAAGTGTTCATATATACCATCCACTTTCCTGTGTGATTTCTGCTTTTTCATTAGTTTTCAGAAATTCTTTAAATACATCTATTTAAAAACATTTTTATTAATTTGTACACACTTACACATAAATATGTGATGTTCTTAATAACCTTTAAATATTTCTCCTCAATTCTTTATTTGTCTCTTAACATTACTTAAGAAATTTCTTTGCTAATTGAGCTAGTTTATTCTGGTTGGTCTGCCAAGAATGAATGCCTTTCTCCTGCTAATTCTCAGAAAGGAGCTGAAGAAAGATCCAATGGAAGGCAGAGCAAGGGGGGAGGCCATCAGCTGTTCACATAATGAAACAAGTCTGCAGATGAGCAACAACTTGTGTCAGTTACACCATGACTGGGCTGTCCTCCAAATCCTTCTAAGGCTTTTGTTGTGGCCCACTCTGAGAACATAACTAGAAGAGAATTGCTTCAGAAATTTTAAGATACTGTTTATCCTATCCCAGTGGACACACCAGGAACCATCATATGCATATCTTCTTGCATGCTAAACCTGTAGTCTAAGATCATTATTTCTTCTGTTGGAAATAAATATTGTATTATCTCCTTTGGTAAACGTTTCCTGGTAGAAATTCTTGGCTTATGTTTGTTTGAAAATGTTTTTATTCTTCCCTGGCATTAGTTATTTCACTGGGCATTCAGTTCTACATTGACATGCAGTTATCTCTGTGAGCCCTTCAATTTTAACAGAATATAACTTTCCCATTGATTCAAGATGCCATTGGTGTAGCTGGACATTCAGCTGTTGGTCCTGTTGCCATTTTTCTGAAATAATGCGATATTTTCTTTTGTCTGCTGTTAGATCTATGTCTTGTCTTTGGTGCACAGTATTTTCATAATCTTATATCTGGGGGTGCATTTATTTATATATTTGAGCATGGGATGTATTTTGCCTTTTGAGTATTATTTATTGGAGTTGATAAGTTTTCTCTCTTTTAAAACTTATCACTCTCCAAGTGGCTGCAATAGCCGGAGCTGAGCTGATCCAAAGCCAGAGACCCGGAGCCTCTTCCTGGTCTCCCATGTGGGTGCAGGGTCACAAGGCTTTGGGCCTTCCAAGGCCACAAGCAGGGGAGCTGGATGGGAAGCAGGACTGCCGGCATTAGAACGGTGCCCGTATGGGCTCCCGACATGTGCAAGGTGAGGACTTATACCATTAGGCTACCATGCTGGGCCCCTCTTTAAATTTTTTTTTAAACAATTTTTATTGGAAAGGCAAGTATACAGAGAGAAAGATCATCCATCCATGTCCACTTGTTCAAAGCCAGGAGCCAGGACCCTCCCCTGGGTCTTCCACATGGGTACAGGGTCCCAAGGCCCTGGGCCATTGTCTACTACTTTCCCAGGCCACAAGCAGGGAGATGAATGGAAAGTGGAGCAGCCAGGACACAAACCCACTCCCACATGGGACCCTGGTGGATGCAAGGTGAGGATTTAGTTACTACGCAATTGTGCCAGACCCTGGAGTTGAAAAGTTTTCTGTTAACTGCTATTGTTATTAATATTACATATTATCTGTATCTCATCTTTTTATTTTAATTCCAGGCCTTCCATCAAATGTATGTTAGAGTTTCTTAAGAGTTTTCTCTTTGTTATTAAAATTTAATTGTATTATATCATTATTTGAGGCTATGGTCTTTATAATTATTTGGAAGTTTTAAGACGCTTTATCATTCACTTTGCGGACTTGAAAAAGTATGAAAATGAAGTTGTTTTCCAACCTGTCTCATTTATTGATTTATGTCTAGAACTGCAGACAAATTGGAGGCAGCGACACTATGTCATGTTTATTATCTACAGCGTCTAGCACCCTGTCAAGTGCACATACTTGCACTTGTGACGCACTGGGATTCTAGTCCTACCTCAGCTGCCTGTTGGCTAATGCTCTTGACAAATGTTGCTGGGTTGCTACTGGGCTCCCCAAGGAGGTCTGTGCATCGATTTGCTCCAACATGAAGAGCTTGAGAAAGTTGACTATCTTTCCTATTATCTAGATTTCTTGTTGTGGGTTAGTTCTATCTGCTGAGATCCCTATTATGCTGATAAAATTATCATAGTTTCTTGTGAGAAAATGCAAAAAAAGTTGTCATTAGTTTTTCTCTAGTGTTGAGTGTCTATTTCTTTACTTGTTACTTATACATCCAGAAATTGGAATGTACAACAGACTAATCAGAAATAGCACTCAAGCACAGTGCAGAATCCTAAATAAAAGACTGAGTGGCTAAATGAATCTCTGAGAGTGAATAAATACGATGTTTTTGCCAATCAGGCCCAGTCAAAGTGGATACCCCATAGATGGAGAATGAAGGATTAGAATCAACATTCCAAAGGATTCATGTTGAACTCCCAGAACTGTTGTCTTGGGGTACTAGTGAGCCAGACCTAGAGGACAGCTGGTTTGAAAATATGCCAGAGGCTGCTTATTGCTTTTGTGTGTGTCCCATGGGCAGTAAGAGTCTTACAGAGCCTTAGACACTGTTTTATGTTCCCAAAACAGCCTGGTACTCTGATGTGCTATCTAGGGGTCATCTTCTACCTAAGTAGCCATTTTGAGGTACCCAACACTGCTTATTTAGGGTCCTGTGAAATGTAAAGTAGTAGGAGATAAGGTGCTAGCTATGAAAATATTAGCCAGAAGATAGGTTCCACAAAATTTTTGTGTAGTACCAGACACAAGGTATAATCTTAAAGCCATTTGTCATCTTCATCATCATCATTGTCATCATCATCATCATCACCACTATCTGTTGATAAAATTGTGCTTGCACATTTACTCTAACCATTTTCCCAGCTCCCCTGCTTGCTGGTGGTGCATGTCCATGCTGGTTGCATATTAGGAAGTATTTGTTTTGTTAAAATACTTAGATGAACTCTTTATTGTAATGCTCCCTCCCTCTCCGTTTTCTTTTTAATAAACTGTGTGCAGAGTATAGAATCAAATTTGGAGGAGGGACCCCTATTTACGTGGATACTTTGAAGAATTCACAGCAGCTTAGCCGAGGCACCCATTTCCTCCCATAACTCACATGATTATGCTAATTCAGAAGAAATGCGTTGATGCACTATTAAAAAAGCATGATCTGTTTGCAGCTTCTGGGTAAAGAGGAGAGCAGCAGCCTTTAGTGGCCGTGTCAGTTTTGCCCGTATTATTATGTGCAGATGTGCCAGCTGCCAGTAGGCATTTTCTCTTATAGCGCTAACCACTTAACCGTGGGTCAGCGAGGTGCAGCTCTCAGCCAATAGATCTAATTGCAATCCTTCTGTGTTTCCTGTGATTGCAGGTTTCTCCAGCTCTATAAACAAATAGTAATCAGCTAAACCTGTTACCACTGAGTAGAAATGTCATTATATGAAGTATTAACTGTTCAAAATACAGTAATGATGACTTACAACTGTATTTGTTTCTTGGAAAGAATGAAAAAAAATAAAGGAAGAGAAAATCAGAAGCTCCAGAATTGGAATTCTTAAGGGCCCTCTGGCTCTTTTCCCTCTACATAATGAAAAATTGCATAGGTACATGACATGTTTTATGTGGTCAGATACAGCATAAATACTGTGTACATCTTTTGCTGGGGTAACAATGCATTAGCAACATCACAAATAAGCTCTGCCTCAGCATCTACATTTTTATGACATTTTTATGTTAATGCAAGTCAAACTTACGTTTTGTGATGTATCTAATCCACCCCAAATTAATCCATCCGCATTTCTATAATCCAATCAGATCCAACCTCCCCCACTGAAAAGTTAGATGTGAAGTTCAAGGCAGAAATACGGCTGCAGGTCTGGTTCCAGAAAGGCTTGGCTTTTAGTAGATGGGCACAAGGAGGCAGTGTGCACTTGGAGGGGTGTGTTGGTAGGGACAGTGGCGGAGAAGCGTGGAAGAGTGCTTCTTTGAGCTGAAGCTACCTGTGCCTATGATATCACATGTGAACATTGGTGCACAATTTTACCTTTTGGTATTGTTCCACAACTTGTTCATCTATCCCAACTGATGGTCTCTGTCACGTTTCTTCATTTTTGTGCCAAAAATTTTACAAAGGTACTTGATAGCAGGGAATGAAATGAAAATATATGCTCATTTTGACTCAAAGAGTTTTATAGATCTGTGCGTATGAGAGGTCTTCACAAAGAACTCATGGAAATATTCATTTTGAAAAACCTAGTATGGATTTCAGATTTTTTTGCCCCAAAATAAACTTGTAATTTTTCCACAGACTTTGAAAAACATCATTTAAAACTTATTTTCATTGTATTTGGGAGGTGGAGAGGAGAAATAGAGAAGAAGGAGAGAGAGAGAGAGTTATTCCACTTACTCTTTATCCTCCAGGTGCTGAAACAGCTTGGTTTGGACCAGGTTTCCCGTGTGGGTGGCAAAGGCACAGGTGATTTAGTCATTTGCTACCTCTCCAGATACATATTAGCAAGAAGCTGGATTGTAAGAGTGCAAATAGACAAAAAGTCTTAAGACAGACTTTTCCACTAATGATGATAGGGAAAATTCAATATTCATAGTCAAAAGAATCGAGTTGGACTGTTATCTAACCATATATAAGAATTAACTCCAGTTCACTAATGGATTCATTACATAAATATAGGACCCAAAACTATAAAACCCTTTAAGGAAAACATACAGAAAAGAGATTACAACATTGGATTTGGCAATGACACCAAAAAAAAAGCAACAAAATGAAAAATAGATGAATTAAACATCATGAATTAATATGTATCATTAATGGAATAAGAAACCAACCCACAGAATATGAGAAAATATTTAGAATGCTGTATCTAATAAGAAGTTAATGTCTGTAATATGTATAAAACTCCTGAGACTCAAACAATAGCAAAAAACAGCAACCTAATTTAAAAAATGGGTTAAGGACAGTGAATAAATATTTCTCTAAAGAAGATGTGTGAGTTCTCAGTAAGCACATAAAAATGCTTAAAATCACTAATCATTAGGAAAATAGAAATCAAAACTACAGTGAAATATCTCCTCATATCCATTAGTATTGTGACTGTAAAGAGGCACAGAAAGTAAGGGTTGGTAAGGATTTGAAGAAACTTGAATTATTGAGCTCTGCTAGTGGGAATATAAAATGGTACATCTGCTATGGAGAATGTTGTGGGGGCTCTGCAAAAAATTTAAGAAGCGATTACCACATTAATTCTGCTTCTAGGTATGTAGTATATTCAAATGAATTGAAAGCAGGGTCTTGAAGAAATATTTATACACCCATGTTTATATAGTAACATTTGTTGTGATAGCTAAAATGTGGAATTACTCCTGTGCTCATCTGTGAGTGATTGGATAAGCAAAATGCAGTATATACATATAATGGAATATTATGTAACTTTAAAAGGGAGTAAACTCTACGCCATGGCATGAATGAACTTTGAGGTCATTACACTAAGTGAAATAAGCCACCTATAAAAAGACAAATGTGTACTCTATTATCCACTTACATGAGGTTTCTAGAATATCCAGCATTACAGAAATAGCAATAGAATGATGACTGGGGAAAGAGAATAGAATTACTACCTAATGGGCACAGAGTTTCACTTTGGGAATATGAGAAAAGTTCTGGATGTGTGGGGTGGTGATGTTTGTACAACAGTATAACTAATGCCACTGTACTGTACACTTCCAGATGACTCACACTTGGAGTGGGCATTAGGCCCAGTGGTTAACCTGCTAGTTAGGACACCTGTATCCAATATCAGAGTACAGGAGTTTGAATACTGACTTTGTCCTGAGCCCAACCTCTTGCTAATGCAGACTCTGGGAGGAATTGATGAAAAACCAAGAAACTGAGTTCCTATCATCCATATGTCAGACTTCGAGTGAGTTCCTGGATCATCCTGGCTTTGTCCCCATTTGGGGTCCATTAAAGACTTTAGGGGAATGGGTCCATGCATGGGAGCTTTGGCTGTCTACCTCTCTAGTTAACTCTTGTGTGTTTTTAGATCTCAGCTTATTTGTCACTTCCTCAGGAAATGTTCCATGGTTTGGGTCAATGTGTAAGACCTTCCTGCTGTTAACTCATTCTCACATGACCACATGCCTTTGGTTGGCATTTAACAGCTTTGTGATTATATATTGTTTGATTATGTCAAACCTACTAGAGATTGTAAACTCTATAAAGACAGGAATTGTGTTTTTGTCATTGTTATTGTTCAGCTTTGTATTCCTTATGCCTCATAGAGTACCCAGCACAAAGTAGGTGCTCAATAAACTTACCGGAAGAATAAAAGGACTGGATAAGAAAAAAATACAGTAAATTTTATATATGTTTTATCACAGTTAAAAATGGAGGATGAAGACTTATGCTTTTAACGAAAGTGATTTATAATAACCATGCTATCGTAAGGATAAATCCCTACCTTACCACTTCACTTGTCAGATCAGGAAAATGACAACCTTTCTGGATTCTGGCTTTCTTATTCGTTAATGACAGTTCATAATGTGTAGTCCTGAGGAGGAGCTCATTATTAGCACTGGCATTGCTGCTGGTAGAACGCTTGGGGTGTAGAATTGTGGGAATTCTCTAGGCTAAGCTTTTTCAGTTTATGAATGTGATCTAAGGGCCTAAAGCACTGAAGAACAAAAAGTCTTACTTAAGATTCCACTGTGCCATGGATCAGAGCCAGCTAAGAATCCAAATGTCCAGCCTTCCAGGACAGGGTCTTGTCATGAATTCAGCTGCTGCCTTCCTTGTAGAGAACAAAATTAATAAATGATAGAAAAATCCCACATCTTTGTTATCTGAAGCTTGGAGCTCAAGGCAGTACTTACCGATTACTAGGGATCTTGAGTCAAAGGGGCATGTCCCGTGGCAGCCTTTCACGATGGACTTCAGGGACAAAACCTGCAGGTTTCATCTTCTTCCTCTAAGTTTCCATTCTGAATAATCCTTTTTCCTGACCACTTCTCCCAACTGCCACAATCTCTGCTGACTCTCAAGTGGAAATCAGCGGATGTCTACCTGGAGGCTTTCTGGGAGGATTCCAGAAGCTTCTAGGAAACAAAGGCTTTCCCCCTACTTTCCCTTTCCTTAGATCAGAGTCTACATGGCTGGAAACATCTGGCCAACGTTCAGTCATTCAATTTGTGGTGGGCAGGGAAAAGAAAGAGGTCTTAATTTGGACTGGGAATTGCGTTTTTGTCTTTTGTTCCATAATTTTGGCTCCCTGTAGAAATGACCTCCACTTATGTGGGATTCTTTGTTTCTGCACTTCTCTCCCCACTTGAGTTATCACATATCTACCTCTAAGGTTATGAGGTTGCCTTGCATCCATCAGGAAGGTGTAGGAGAGAGACTCCTGCCAACTGGGACCACAGGATGAGACTTTGTTCTGTGACTCTCTGGCATGGCTCAGAATTGGAATCTTCTGTTGATTTGCATTTAACTCTGATGGGTCCATGTGGTTCATATTGAGAGGAACATTGTATTTATACTAGAGGAAAGAAAGTGGTGGTGGCAGCAGTGGGGTGTGTGTGTGTGTGTGTGTGTGTGTGTGTGTGTGTGTGTGTGTTTATGTGTAGGTAGAGACAGACTCCAAGGGGTGGAATTGGCTTGAAAATCTGCAGTGGGCTCTTTTCTCCTTTAACACTGATGCTGGATAATTAGCAAAATGCGCACAGGGTTTTATCCATATTCATGCGCCCTTTCCCACAAGCATAAACAATCCAGTCTCTATTATTTCCTTGCTTGTGCAGCTCCCCCCTCTCCCTGCCACCTGCAGAGCCCTGTGCTGCTCTGTTCACATCATTTGGGCTCTGGTTGGGGGTAGGGAAGCCTCTCCTGGCTAGGATGTGGGTGTGGGTAGGAGACCCCACAGAGCACAGAGGTGACCTCACCCGTGCAGCATCTGTGGAGGGCTGAAAGTCTCACAAAGTACATATACAGCTGTGATTCCCCCAACCCTTAAGAGGGCCCTGAAAGGTAGGTAGGGCTGCATGATAGTTATTCCTGTGTGACAAGAGAGAAGATGAGGCACAATGATGGGCTGTTCTATGGTGTTTGCTTCTAGTACCATTCCCTGAGCTGTGTTGCTTGGCCGTTTGCTCTGGCAGGCTTACCTCAAAGGACCCCTTACTCCAGAAGCCCACAAGCAGCTTTGAAGTGAGTTCAGAAGGCACTGGGAGACAGAGCTGGGACTTCTCTACCACCTGTGGTCCAGTCAGTGGCCACATTGCTGCTTTCCCACACCTCAACCTGCCATTTTCCAGGAAGCATTTTGTGTCATCCTGCCTCATCCAACCCCAAGAGTGTTAAAGACATCCTGTAGGTGCTAGCAGCTTTGCATTCTTTGTGGATTCCCTTAATCCTCCCCACATCTTTCAATGAAATCTTTTCATGCATTTTTTCCTGAATGAGCAAATGATCCCTGCTAGCCTCTAGTCAATAGTGTGCGAGTTGCCTGAAGTGACCAGAGAGCAGACAGGTAGAGCCCAGTTCCTGCCATGCTCACCTGGCTGGTTTATGCAATCATGTCCTCTCACTGTGTCACTGCTGTCCTCTTCTGTGTCCTACATCATCGGGCTATGAGACCACTACAAATAAGATTTGATTCCTGTCCTATATTTCCCACTCTTTATGAATATTGGATTTCATGAAGGGTTTTTTCCCTGTAGAAACAGGAATCCAGGTGTGGGCATATAGAATGCTAATGGCATGAAATAAATTCTGTTTTTTTTTAAATTTTTTAACCTGTGTGTTCTGCACCCAAGGAGGTACCAAGCTCCTGAACACAATACTAGGAGGCGTGGGTGGAATGAAAAGTTAAGTTAGAAGGAGCAGATGATGATCACATCCAATCATTTTCAGTTCTGATCTCCCCAAGCACTTGGAGATTCACTAGCCTTTCTAAATCCAGTGTTGTAAAGTGATCACTGTCAATCCTGCTTTCTTTGTAAATAACATGAGAACAAAGTTGTCAGACACTCTACCTTATGATGCAGTGGTGTGGAGTCAGTTACTGTGATAGTCAATTGACTTTGTAGTCCCTGACCTTTTTTCCTCAACTAGTGCATGATTGGAGACGAGTAAACTCATGCAATGGGCAACTTTCACGTAGGTAGAGACTATGTAGCAGTGGTCCTGCCCTTTCAAGTTGTGTCCAAATCCTTCTTTATCCAGGAGACTGTCCTCAGCACCTTCATGATCATGATTTGGACATGACTTGTTATTGAATTTGATTGGATCACAGATTTCTCTGCTTTGGGGATCAGGATTATTTTTCTGGAAAAGACACAGATGTGTCCTGTACTCAGACTTCACAGTCATAATGCAGTTTCCTCTTCGTAGTCACATTATTGCCCATATTGCTACTTTTGGCTTGGGGAGTCTTTTCTCTCTGTTCTGCGTGACAAGATAAAGTGGACAGTGACAACATGCTTTCTGGTGGTGGGCTAAATATTGCCATGGAAAGCCATTTATGCACACTCAGTACTGAGTTTGTTCTTCCCCTAACACCCCAAAGGCAGAGAATGGCTTGAAAAAAAATCACTAAGAAGCCCTTAACCTTGTAACATACAGTTTTTGCTAAAAATATATATTAATAATATATTATTGAACGAGCATAGATGAAGAAGGCCAGGGAGGGAGGAAGCAGTAAGAGTGTGAGTGAGGTCAGTGCTCTTTGCCCATAAACTCTGCAATCAATAAGATCTGGTCAATAACTGCTTTATTACTGCACTACCACCCGGAGCAAAATCATTTTTAAATTAAGAATATATTTTGCAAAACTGAATTAACAATATTGAATATTTTGCTCTTTGATATGACTAGCCTTCAAAATCAAATTATTAAGTATGGAAAACGCTTACCAGGTGAAGTTTTTCTTTTTTTCTTCTCCCTCCTCAAATTTCCAACTACATTCTCTCTTTTCCTTTCTTTCTACTCACATGACTCCTCCACTCCCTCTCCGCCACCCAGCCCCTATCTTACAGCTTGGGAAGGAAATAACAGCAGATTTTTAAGATCTTCGGCACAAATGTGGATGTAAATTAGCACGGAATCCAGCACATGAAAATTAGGAAAGGAAGATGCACTTGTTTGAGTTCAATAAAACCATGCGTTTCCTGTGAGAGAAAGGACCAAGTAGAGAAAATTGGGAATTTTCCACTTGGGTAAAACTGATGCCAAAAAATCAACCTCTGGACTTCTGTAATCTTTGTCAGTTATGAAATCCCGCTCTTCCTTGCCTCTCACGACTCACCGTTGGCTACCCTGCTCCATCTCCTGTTCTGTTCTCTCCTCCTTTCTCCCAGATGGAGTGGGTGGAGGAGAGTCTTTCCTGACTCCTATGCTACAACTTTAAAGATTCCATCAGGCCCAAATTTTCCCCACCTGCAAACTACAAGAAGCATTCTGAATAACTGCACGAGCGAGTTGTGAAGGCAAACACAGACTGCAGCTCTGGGAAGTGTTAGGTGATATTACTAGAATCGATGGTATAACATTTTTCCTTATGAAAACATTAGGTTTTGGTGCTCATGTTTCCGAGCATTATAAGCTCCTCTAACCCTTTCTGGTCCTTTTGGGCCATTTAATACTATTTGACATTAGCAATTATAATCTCCTGCACATAACTTATAGGTTAGTGGACTTGGTTTATATAGAATAACAACTAGCAACAGAGTGAATGGAAAGTTGCACTGTTCAGCATTATTCACGGAACAAAAGTCTGAATTTATTCTGTGTTTCTTAGCTAAAAGGTAATGTTGGCAGGCCATGTGATGGCATGTTTATGTACTATTCATAATGATGACTGATCTGTACTTTCTGAAAAGGAGCATTTGTTCAAAGTATTGATGCTTGTTGTTGAGAGAGATATGAGGAATGGAGAGAAACAGGTCACTATTGAATCGGATGGGAACCAGCTTTTATTTAGTTCTCTCTCTTGATAATCATGACTTCTTTATATGATCTAATTTAACCCTTCTAGAAATGTATGTTGTTATTGTCATACAGTGCATATATCATGTGCTTCCTATCATCCTGTGCTGCCTCTCTCATGTGTAATATTCCTTCTTTCCTATAATTTTGCCTTTTGTAGTTTCAGTTGCCTGATCCACTGGTCAGTCATGGTAAAACAACAACAACTATCCAATAGGAGACTCCAGATAATGACAATTCATAAGTTTTAAATTGCATGTCTTTCTGAGTAACATGTTGAAATTTTATTCTGTCCTGTCCAGTTTTGTCCAAGCTGTGAATCATCCCTTTGTCCAGGCAATCCATGGTGTATAGCTATCTACCCTTCAGTCACTCAGTGCCTGTTAGGATTATCAGGTATATGGGGTTTGATACTATCCTCAGTTTTAGGTATCCACTGGGACAGTGATTAAGCATCTTGGAATGAATCCTCTGTAGATGTGAGGGGGCTATAACACAAGTTTTTCAAGTTTGTTACATAGCAAGTGGTTTAGACCAAGCACAAAATACCTAAGTTATTTATCCACTGATACACAACATTTTATAGAGATGATGGATTCTTTAGAGATACAAAGCAAGGTATGGCTGCTTCTCCAAGGCAAATGCACATACACTTAAAATAATTGCAGAGAATTCATACACCTGCTGAAACAGTCTTGCTGTCCAACTAAAGGAGACCCTGGGCTAAGTGCTCGAAGGAGAGGCATCCTATAAATCCTGCTTGCCTTGGAAGACGCCATGAGGCTTTATTGTTAGAGCTCCTCTTCTGACAGCAAACCTATCATAAAAGATATCCAGGGCTGACACAGCAGCGAAAATGGAGGATGGGAAATTGGACCCTGCTTGGCTCTGTGCTTGCATACTCAAATCTGCTTGAGTTCAGCGGTTGTGCCTTTGGGTGCTGTGTCCTGTTCGCTTTGTGCAGTGCCAGAAGAGGCCAGGGGACATCTAGCGATAAGGATTCACTTCTCATCCAGATGATTTCCTTAGCTTATTACACCTCTGAAAATTTAAGTAAGTTTTTTCATTTTTTCATTTAAACATTGAATTCCTACCATGTGCTAAACATGGGTCTGTGGTTTGGGGAAATAGAAAACAGGTCATAGTCATCTGTGAATTTGCTTGGTTTGTCTTCACTGAATCACAAGACTGGATTATTGATGAGGGAGGGCTTGACTGAGATGAAGACAATTGAAAGTTTGTAGGAGCAGCAGGATATTTGCTCCAGATTGATATCCACTTCCTGACCCGAGCTCTAGATTGGAACCTGAATCTTGACTTCTGCTTCTGCGCTGATGGTTTTGTGTTTAACACTGCTTTGATATGTTCAGTTCAACATATGCTTACCAAATACTTAGAGTGTGTCCAGTACTATGCCTTGTGTCAGAGGACACAAAAGGAAGGAAAGTGAGTTTGTCCTTGAGGGCTGACACTCTGGAGACTTGAACCACTCCAGTCTTCAAAGAGATTAGAAGATACTCAGAAGAGCTAATGAAACCTTAGTGCCACATAAGAGAAACCAACATTGATTGTCCTCATTAGTGGCCCTCATGTAGTTTCAGAGTAGTTGAAGAAAACCGTAAAATATTCTAGATTCTGAGATTCATATATGCAATCAAGTAGAGTGATGGTACTTTTAAAACATTTAAAGCAAAGAAGACACGGGCAAAAGCATTTTAACCCACTATTTCTGAAGATACTAGACATTCCTGCCAGCATACAGCGTGTATCTCATCTCTGCCAAGGATGATGAAAAGTAGTCTTCGCCACAATGAGAGACTAAATTAACAGGACTCTACACCATTCTATTTTTCTTTGAAGAACTTAAAATTCACTTTGTCCTCTCTACAGATTGAGTAGCACAATGGTAGGGAAAACATTTGTGCATTGCTACATTGGCCAAATTAATCTCAATGGTTATATGTTCAAGATAAAAATTGAAGCTTCTTTTTTTAAAAAAATATAGTTTTATTCTACCTTTGGAACATTTCCTCAACTGAAAAGAATTGACATCCTGTAACTCAACTACCCAGGCCTTTCTTTCCCCTTTCTTTTTGAGTACTGACCTCCCAGAAAACCATTATGGGATGAGGCAGCTGACACATCCTGTAGGGTGCTGGACTAAAGATTTTCACTATCCACAGGGGAAGGCTTAATCCTGTGAGGAATTCAAAGATCCATAAGAAGGTGGTATGGGAAGCTATATGTCATGGAACAGAAATAATGCAATATTAGAGAGTGACTACTGGTTCTTGCAGATACCTTTGCGGGTAAATTTGGAGGCTATTGTTAAGGAGAGAAGATTTGAGTGCTAGAATTCTACTGAACTTACTCTGTAGATCTTTGGAGCCCAGACTAAATCCTGCATCACCCACAAGAATTTTGTCATCTTATCATGCACTAACCTCCTTCCTCTGATTCTCATAAAACTCACCTCACATCCAAGCACGTGCTCACATGCCAGCCTTTCCTGTTTGCAAAGAGTGAAAAGCATGCATGACTTGGCTTCCTAGTAAGAATATATGAAGATGCAAGTACATGTAGTCCCTTGATTTTGGTGTACATGCTTGGCTGATATTCTATTAATGTTTACACAGTTGCATTCAGCTGAATTGAACTGACATAATTTTTCCTCTTTTCCTCTGGAGTTATCCCCATCATACACTACTCCGGTCATGTCCTTGTACAATTCTTGTTGCTTTTCCAGGTCCCGAGGCTTCCAAAAGTCCTCTCTTTCCTCTGAGACTGACAGAGAAAGACCTAGGTTCTCGCAACCCATTTGTTAGCTTTTTCTGTCCAAATAACTTTTTCCACTAGCATTATATCTCAGTTCCTTTAATTTTTGAATCAAGATGTGCTGGGAGGTGCATTGCCTATACTAGAACTCACCTTGCCAAGGACACTAAGATACACTTTCTCCAAAGAGACACAGCATGCATGGTCACGTGCTTTTCTAGCCCTTCTGAAATGGGAGGTCGATCCCAGTGAGACTAAACTTGGATTGAGAGAAGCAGGTTCACAAGGCCATAATAACCTGCTGTGATGCCCATCAGTTTGACATGGCTGATTTTCTTTCCCCGTGGGGCCCCAATGTTCTGATGCAAGTCCTGGTTCTAGTGAGTGACAGGTGCGACCAACGGCCATATGAGTTATTTCCTTTGGAAACCACAGCTGTGGCTGAAACCAACGGATGGCAACGGTGCCACTGGCTCTCTGGGCCATTCACTTGACCATCTCTAGCCTCAAAAGAAGCTTTTAAACTTGGTGAAAATAACTCAAGAGGCCAAGTTTCAGTAACAAGTGTAATAACCATAGAGATGGTAGGTTCCCAGCAGAGAGAATAGAGCAAGACATATAAAGTTATGATTTTGGAATGAGACAGGCTGGAGTCATGTCCAAGAGTGGCCACGTTTTACCTTTGTTTCTTTGGGCTGTTTTCTTTTTAAACTCTATGAGTCACAGTTGCCTAATAGATTAAACTGGGAGTGATGCTTAGCTTATGTTTATTATAAACATTGGCTGAGATAAACTATGAGATCATTTTTGTACAGAGCCTGGGCACATTCGATTTTTTTATTAATTATTTTGCATTATGTGACAGTTTCATAGGCTCTGGGAATCCCCCACCCCTCCCCACGCCCCTCCCCCCCGGTGGATTCCTCCACCTTGATGCAGTATTACAGTTCAAATTCAATCAAGATTCTTTCCTTGCAAACATATACCAAGCATAGAGTCCAGCTACTTATTGTCCAGATGGGTTGAACAGTTTCTTGGGGAGACCATTTCTGGTCCGAAGTTAGAGCTGGTAGAATATCATCCCAGTCAATTAAGAGTCCCAATATAATATCAACAGCAATTTGCAATATTATGGAATTGACATGGTTTTGAGTAACCAGTAGCACATTCGATTTTTAATGCATCTTAGCTTTCATTTGTGTTTGCCATTTCATCTGGGAACTCATAGCTTCCATCAGCCTATCTTCTTATCTTAGTGATGGGACATCTCCATCACATTGTTATGGAAATCGAGTGTAAGACTCTTAGAATCACATCTGGCAGGCAGTAAACATGATATCAGCTTTTCTCATTTCTGTGATAAAATCCACAGACATGGTCCTAAGATGTTTTCATGGAGTTGACTTGTATGGATTTGGAATTGGAATTTGTATTCTAAATTTACTCATTGTATTGAAATTTAATGTTATCTTCATTATTTAAATGTAACACTATACCATATTAGAATGTTGACCAACAATAAAAAGCAACCGTTTAATGCATTCAAACCAACAGTGTGATTAGTTGGTCACTAATCCTGACTCAAAAACATCTGTATTTTAAGATCGTATTCCTGCACTCTTGTAGCAAGTGACTCTAAGAGCTGCACGTTAGGATAAACCAAGAGTCCAAAGGCAGGGGGTGGGAACAGTTCTTGCATATGGTAAAAGCAACCAGGTTCTGTTATGGCAGAAAGTATCACATTCTTTCTCTTTTTGTTCCATCTGAGGAATTACTTGAGAACAAAGTTGTATTTAAATGAGATGAGGATTGCATTAAATTTCAATACAATGAGTAAATTTAGAATACAAGAATGAACCATTTCTTTTTGAAAATTCTGAATTTTAACTCAACAGGCAGAAAGACAGGGAGATAGAGACAGAGATAGAGAGAGAGATCTTAATTTGCTAGTTACACTCTAAATGCCTGCAAGAGCCAATATTGACTGGATTCAGGAGCCAGGAACTCAATGGGGGGTATCCCACAGGGTGGCAGGGACCCAAGTACTTGAGTCATCTTGGCCCTCCTCAGGATGCACATGAGCAAGAAAGTGAAATTGGGAAAGGCCAGGACTCAAACCCAGGCTGAAGCAAAATGTGAATGTTCCAAGTGGCATCTTACTGCCCTCGAGTCATTTCTGTTTATGTAGTGAGTCTACGTATTCTGAGTAATGTTCCTTTCTTACATGAGAAAGTCTTTGTCTATGGTTATTTCTTTGAAGCACAATTTAAACATGGCTTCTGATTGTGTTTCATGTTCCTGAGGTATGAAGTCCAGAGGGAAGGAGCCAGAACTCTGATTCTCATCCTGACATGGAGCAGGAGGCTTTAGTTTGTTACAAACAGAAACTAACCAGCAGCCCAGTAATCTGCTTCTAATTTTTGTTCAAGTTGTTTGTTTTAGAATACCTTTTGTAGAATTTGGGTAATTCTTTATAATTGTCCCTCCTTTCCTGAATGTATTTCAAGATTAAAAGTAATCATGTAGAGCAGAAGAAGACATATTGCTGATAACAGTTACAGAAGGGGCCAAAGGCAGCCATTTTGGTGATGACCTTCTTTTTAATTACTAAAGGTAGATGGTATGGATGCTTCTGTGTCCCTGGAGAAAAATCTAAGTCAAATGCAGAATAGGATTTCGTTACATGTTTTTGGGACTATCCACATTGTGAGTTGGTATGTGAAATGTGAGGACTTTGCTTCTCAGAGAGTACAAAGGCTAGAATGAGACTATCTTAGGGAGTGTGGAGTGATTCTAAGACAGCTATAGAAGGTGGCAAGGAGGGAATGCACCTAGTGGTGAAAGAAGCTTCTAAAAAGGAAGCCCAGAAAGAGTGGATCATGATGTAGACCTCCTAGAAAGGCCATCCAGAAAGGCCATCTTGTCATTGCTGTCATCCGTCCTGAAGTCATGTGTGTTGTACAGTGATTGTGTAAATGAATTTGTCACAGAAGCATAAGGCTCAGAATGGGACATCTGGATAAGAAGCTCCAGAAGGATAAACCCTTTTTTCGGGAAAGTATGTCCTCTCCAGTTCACTGTAGAGAGCCAAGGCTAGTGGGAGCCATGTATAGTTGCCCCACTTAACTTCTGTTTAGGATTTGATTTTTCAAAAATGAGGGCAGATTTTGTTTTTAACATTTTTCTAGGAGACATCTTGTCATAATTTCTCATAGTGTCTCATGATCAGGAAGTTCTTTCTACAGTCTACACCTTATTTTTCTTGCTGTATTTTGCATATTTACCCTTCTTGAAAACTGCCCTCATTCTTTATTTTCTATATCTCTTCATCTTTTCTTTTGTAAGGCCAATGCCAATTACTTTAGTTCTTTCCAGAGGAGATGATTTCTCCCAAACCTTGTGTCATTTTTGCGTACATCTCTATCCCCACATAGGTATTTTTGTGGATAGAAGGAGAGTCCTTCTGGGATGATATTTTTACCCCCGGGTGGATCTGTGCTGTGAATAACCTGAGCCATTCTGGAACCATCCCCAGACCGGGCAGGTGGCAGCCCCATTTGCTCTTTCCTAAGCGCCAAGGCAGAGAAGCAACTCTGGCTCCTTCTCTCTGGACCGCGTGCCTCCGGAACACGAAACTCAGTCACAGACACCATATTTAAACAGAGCAGGGGAAGGACAAAAATAGACAAAAAACCTGTCCATGTGGGCCAGGAAAGCTGCATTTCCAATATGCTGTTAGCAAGACCCTACTGAGATTCATATAGCAAGCAGTCAGGGAAGAACCTTGGTGGCAAGCAGAATGGCCACTCATGGACAACTTCTTGGGCATTGGCATGTGAGGAGAAAAGTTGTATGTATGGGATGGGTAAGAAAACAGCCTTCCCTGGAAAGCCAGGAGTTATGGCTAGAGAACCTAAGACCTAAAACTATTAGAAGTAGTGTGATAGCCCATAGAATTAGGAGCTGAACTTTATGGTCCCAAGCTACAGTTTTAAGTATTTAAAAGTAAAGAATTCTTCTTCAGGTAAAATCTCAGAAATTTGATATGGAAAACAAATGTCAAGGATGACTGATGTACTTTGTCCTGTAGTCCTACAGTTGTAGCTAAAGCTCAAGACTGAGGGTAAATGCAGTCATAGTTGGTAACCAATCTACAGTCCTCTAGTTGGTGTTGGTTCAGCAAACCAGAGTAACTATCCTATCTCCTGTTGGGGAATGGTGTGTGTGTGTATGTGTGTGTGTGTGCATTTTTCTATCTCTGAGAGGCACAGAGGCCTATTCTGCTTTTACCTGTGGGTCTTTCTGTTGTTCATGGATGGCTGGTGATAGCAGAGGCTTTGATTTCCATATACTGCTGCATGAGAGCAGCGTGGTTAATAGTGATCAGAACATATGGTCAAACTTACCTGGATATTCTACTCAGGAAAGCTGTTTGGATGTTAGCCCCATCCATAGGAACAGGGTGATACCTACACAGAATGGCAGAGAGCCCCACAGACAATATTATAATAACCATTGTGAACAGCAAGGGACCATGGTAAAGTCTTCCAGCCAAATATGAAGCTGATTGTCTTTGCTCTTCTTCATTCTCCCTTATTGTCACCAGGTTACCAGTATCTTCTTAATGAATACAGTAGCAAGTATCTGCTTAATGAGTAGAATAGCAAATATTTGTAGCTAATTTTAATGTATTACACCTTGAAAAAGTAAAATCATCTTCAAAAGGTTCAGTGTATGAGAAGGAGAAAAAATATATATATACATATATATATATATATATATATATATATATATATATATTAGTTCTATGTTGCTACTACTAAATGTCTGGCACAGGTCACTTAACAAAGAAGGAGGCTTATTTGGGTTCACTGCTTTGGAGGTTCACAGTCTAAGATTTGACAAGTGTCGCTTGACTGATGAGGGTGGTGGATGGCAGAAGGCATGTGGAGGGAACCAGAAAGCACCAAGGGTGGCTAAGCCTCACTTTTAGGCTTATATAATTAACCCTCAATTGTGAGTCACCTTTCAAGGACATACTCTCAATGATCTTAGAACCTCCCACTCACCTCCCACATAGAATGGTTAGATCAAATCTTGTGTTAACTTACAACTTTCAGGATTAAACATCTGTATGAGTTGGGGAGTAAAAATCATATTCAAAGTGCAACAGCAGGAGACTTCAAAACTCCTTTTCTGGTGTCTTTGTTTAACACACCCTCTTCATTGAAGGTCTTTGGAGTTACGATTTGAATTTGAAAGCCAAATAACAGCTGTTCAGTCTGTAAGTGTAACAAGGCAAAAGAAAGTGCTATATATTTAAGAGATATTTTCCTCCAGATACCATCCCATTGAGGGACAAACTGTATCCTGTTAACATGACCTTCCCCCTTTGTTAGTGTTGTGGTCATTGTTGATGCTTGTCTAGCCCAGGTCACAGTGGTACCCCCAAACTGCCCAACCTCATGTCAAAGAATCCCTGTGTCAAGAGCTCAAGCAGAAAGAAAACTTGATCCTTTGGGGGCACCCTGGGAGTTTTCCCACTTATTATCTTCCCTTCAGTCAGCCCAGGAGTGTTGTACTTCCCTTTGCAGCCTGAAGCAGAGGGCTTTATCGATAGAGCCCTGCCCTTTTATGTTTGAAATTCTAAGCAGGTGTTATCTGAGAACAAGCAGGTGTTTGTAGAAATGTGACCTTGAGCCCTGGATACTGACCTGCCCTTTTGTTCTGGTGACTCATTTTTCCTTGAATGGTTGGTTTCTTTTTATGAAATGGCTTTGAGGCCACAGTGGCCAGTTTGAACACCATCATCATATATGTAGGGCAGTTTCCTCTGTCAAGAGCAGAGAAATTACTGAGTTCATCTGGCACTTTCCTGCCAGAGGTGTAACCATTGTCACCTGCATGTTTGTGTACAAAAAGGAGCAACTAGACAGTATGCCCATGTCATATGCCCATGTCACATTTGTGTTCTTAATAAAGGAAACACCTGTAGGAAACGGATTCTTCTGATCTCAGGTTAGAAAGCCAACTTTAGTCTGTCTCAGGCATTGCTGAACATCTTTGGTGATAGGGAAGAATTATCTTGGGCAAAACAGAGAGCTTATTGAAACTGTCAACTGGACTGTAAGCCCACATTTTGTACTTCCTCCTATTTCCATTCTCCTAATCACTGCAGAGAAGTGTATACGTGTTGGCATGTATGCATACTCCCAGATCTCACTTCATGCCAAGTTAATAGTATATTCTCCAGGGATTCCAGATCCTAAAATCTGTGAGTTCAAGTAAAATACAGAATTAGGAAATGTTTATGCATTTAAACCAATTTCAATATAGACATTTAGTATTTACATCTATAAAACCCAACTGACAGATTTTATACATTGTACCAGGTTTCTAAAAATGTACCATTAATCATAATGTGATCTCCAAATTATAAAGTCTGTCATCAATATAGTGCTTAGGTTTCATGTGATCCCAGAAATATGGCTAGTAACTCAAATGCTATGATAACTGTATGTGAAAGACAAACCAATCAAATACTAGTTAATTTCAACATTTAACACAGGCATTGATCAGCACGGGCCACATGACCCTGTACTTCCTCTGCAGTATCAGGATCCAGAAAGAAACTTTTCCATTGGTGATGGCAAAAGCATGGAGATGCCTGAGAGCCAGGTATGAAATTATGGGGGCAACCTAGACTGGGCTGTTCTATTAACATATTCCCAGACTTAGGGGTTTCTCTTGAAGTCTCATTTTTTCCTGCAGTAAGTCAGAAAATACAAAGACTGGAGTCACTTGCTTGATGGTTCGTGGCCAGTATAAAAATGCTTAAAATAATTTCTCTATAATTACATGCAATGTGACATGGTTTATTGACACAATTTCTTTGGGGGCTCTTTGAGGCTCTTCTTATTCCTTATGAATCTAGTTATGAGTTAACGTTGATATATCCATTTGGCAAACTTCCTGGCACCCTTTCATACACTTTCCCTGCCTAATACTATAGGATATATATATATATATATATATATATATATATATATATATATATATATATACACACACACACACACACACACACATACATACACATATCTCCCTGTTTGTCAAAGGCAGCAGTCTATAACTCTCCAGAATATGTAGTAGTAATACTGGAAGAAGGAAAGCAGCATTCATTAGGAAATATAGGGGTTTTCAGTTGGGCACAGTGTTAAGCAGGAAGACCCCAGTTAGCAATGTCTTGAAGCAGAATGAGCTTCTTTGAAATACAAGTGGCCCTGTAAAAGCACCAGGAGATCTGCAATATCTATTTAGGGCATGCAGGAATGCCACATAATAGGAACTTGAGTGCACCTGATGGTAACCATATGGCAGGTTCTGATGACTGACAATAGGTAGAGGCTGCAGTAATTAATGAAAATGAAATGCCATTTGTGGCCCCCACAAGAAGAACATAAAGATGAAGCCAGTCTATTGCAAAGACTGGGATGTGCCCAGAGTGTGTTTCTAGATGGGAACCTGCTGGGCCGTTGTCTCTGTGTGAACGGGTGTGGGGAGAGAGGGTGTGGAAGTGAGCGAGGCAGATCTCAGTTGCGGCCAGAGAACTGCCACTGTTCCTGGGACTGCAGCATGAGAGTGAATTTGCAGGTCACTCCTCTAAAGACCTGTACCCTTACCTGGATTTTCAGTCTGATGGGAAACTCCAGGAAGGAGTCTAGTTAACTGGCCTGGTGGAAGTCCTTCGTTGTTTGGGAACTTGGGTGTGCTACATGCGATTTGACCTCAGGTTTCTGGGCTCAGGCGATGTCTGCACTTACCCTCTTGCTGATGACTGTGCTCACCTCTTTGAGGTATACTCTGCACCTGAAGAATGCAAGGTGAAAGCTAAGGAGGGAGGCTATGGCTCGCAGTTCTAACACTTGCTTCTTGGAGGTAGGGGTGGGATGGAGAATGGGATCTGGCTAGGGAGTGGTAGGCCATGGGGAGATTCCAGAGACTGATTGATCTTATAAAAAAAAAAAGGTATCTACTACTCCCTGGTACCCCCCTTCAGCTCATGGGCATGTGGGGATTGAGGCGGTCACTGTGAAGTCTTGTGGTTAGACGTTCCAAAAAGAAGTTTCTTCATGATCCCTGATTGCTTAGGACAGACATAAGCAATACCAGCTGGGGCCCAGCAAGCCTGTCTCCAGCTTTATTGTTTCTGATTTATCGGGTAGTTGTGTGTGTGCCTAAAAGAACTGATCTATCTGCCCTTTACGGCTGGCCCGTTCCACAGTCAGATAGGAGAGTTGAACATTAACAAGAGCATTTGCTTTCAGTAGCTGCGTCTGTGTGTGTGTATGTGTGCATGTGTGTATGTGTATCTGTATGTGTATGTGTGTGCATGTGTGTGTTGCTCAGGGCAAGTGGCTCAAAGTTTTACAAGAAGATTCCCATTCTTTTGTCCCCCATCTCAAATTTCCCCTGATTTATTTGAAGTTGCCTCTTACACCAGATCCAGAGAGGATCCAAAGGCCATTTTCCAAGAGTCCATGGCAAGTGGCAGGAGCTCACTTGGAGTCAGACTGGAGGCACCAGGCACTGCATGTTGAAGGGACCTTTCAAGTCTTCCCTGGTGGACAATTTATGCTGCTCGGTGTTAAAAGACTCTGTCATGGTGCTTCTGAAAGCCTCCCCTCCCCCAGACCTCCTGCATTAGCAAGAAGAGTTTACAAATGATGTGCTCCCCTCTGTCTGCCTGGAGTTTCTGGCATAAATGGCTGGCAGAGTAAAAGTGAGAAGTCAGAACTTCCATGCTGTGTAAAGGGAAAGGTTTTACTACTGAGTGGAAAATAATCATTGAGGTTAACTGTTCCTGTATTGACCAAGCAGACAGATGGCTGAGTGAGAAACTTCTGGGACCCTTCTGAGAGAAGGGGCAGGTGGAAATAGGGGATGGATGACTCGTGGTTTACCAATTTGGAGTTGTGCCCATTCATTTCATTCTTGGAATGACTGATATCCTGCTAAAGTTACAATGCTCCATGGGAGGACTTGGAGTTTGGTTCCTACTGCTTGTGGGGTTGTTTTTCATTTATACAGTTATTTCCTTTTGTACTGCCTTGATTATAGGTTATGATGAGTAGGGGCAGGGAAACAATGACAGATAAAGGGCTAACTGCACAGTCACCAGCTTCTGCCATGGGAATTATCCTGGTGAAATGTGAGTTCTAGTGCTGGGATTGGAGATACTAGAGACTTAATCTACACTCCTCTATTGAGGATGGAAAATGGGATTCTGAGATCATTTGCATCCAGGGTTACACCAGGGTAGCTGAGAACCTGCCACACTCTTCTGATGTGCTTTGATGAACAGTCTCTACTGTCTTGTGGATGAAAAATAGCAAAAAGGTCCAATGCTTTTTAAATAACTTATTTGAAAGGTAGGATAAAAGAGGGAGAAAGAGAGGAAGAAGTAGAGAGGGAGGAGAGAGGGAGAGTGGCATGAAACAGAGAGAAAGACAGAATGAGAGAATCTTCCATCCACTGGTTCATTCCCTAAATGGCTGTAATGAGGGGAGGGAGGTGCGGGCTGGTCCAGGTCAAAGCCAGGAGCCAGGAGCTCTGAGTCTCCAGTGTGGGTGCTAGGGCCTCAAAGTCCTTGGGCCATTTCGCAGTGCTTTCCCAGGTGCATTACCAGGGAGCTGGACTGCAAGCAAAGCAGCTGGGATTTGAACTATGGCTCTGATATAGGATATAAGTTTGTAAGCAGTGGCTTGATCTACTGTACCATGATGCGTGTCCCAAGAATTTTAAAAAATAGTTTTATTCCATTATTGAAGTCTGGTCCATGACCAAGGCATGTTATCTTTCTAAACTTTAACACATTTCCTTTACAACACCTAAAGAAAATTATCATAGCATTCTCAAATATTTGTGCCTTGGAAAAACTAAATCTACACATTAATAAAATAAGCCATAAGTAGTGGCATTTTGTAACTGCCTTGGATTATTTACAAGTGTACTGAGAAAATGTGTAATATAATTTTGATTAGTCAGAAATGGGTACATTTAAGTCAGGAGATGTTTACAATATTTAAAATAAAGATTCTTCGTTCCTAAAAGGTGGGAGAATGCTGCCTTAACCACCTTTCTTGTTACTGAGAATTGAACATTTGGTTTTTATCAGACACTGGCATCGTAATGAAGCTATTTTTATAGAAATAGCCTCATTACTATTCACTTTTGCTAGCTCCCAACTAATTCTTGAACCAAAGTTATATATTTCCTCCCCGGAGAAAAACAGGCACAACCTGGAAAATAGGAAGACACTGTTAACCTCTGAAGTGACTGATAGTCTCAGATGGATTCTGTCCAGCAAGGCACAGTGGGGTCTCTGCTATGGCGGCCATGAGCCTCCACCTCAACTGGCTGTGTGGGGAGTTCCTCATGCTCCTACCCCAACCTTAGGCACCAGTAGGTTCAAATCAGGAGTGTTGCCTTCCAAAGTGAAACTCATCATCTGTTTGGAGTTTTCTCACCTGTTACAGTGTATCTTGCTGTTGGGTGGAAGAGATTCTGGCTTCAGTTCTAGGTCTCCTACCTTCCGCCTTGAGCATTCATATCATTGACTGTTCCAGGCCTCAGATTTGACAGGAGACAAAAGGTTTGGCTAGGTGGCCTCTTGGATTCCTTCTAGTTACAATGCTCTGTGGCAATTATTTTCTCATTTAAAAATAACCTTTAAAATACAGAATTGTTTTAGATTTGCAGAAAAGGTATAAAAACCAACCAGGGTACTCCTCAGGAGCGTCAATGAATTACCTCTTCTGGTCTGTGCTTCATTCATGATCAGTAGTGATATGTCATCATTAGATATGTGTGTGTGTGTGCATCTTATTCAGAATTCACATTTTTTTTCAGATTTCACTATTTTTTTTCCTGTTTTTGGACCCAATCCAGGATCTCATTCAATTTTCATGTTTCCTTAGTCTTTTCTCCTCTGAGTTTCTCAGATTTTCCTTGATATTGATGATCTTGCCTTGCTTTCAACTGATTATAACTTTGATTACATGACCAAGCTGTTGTTTGCCAGACTTCTCCAATGAAAAGTCCCTTCTTCCTTTCTCTACCCTTTCAAAGCCAACTGCTAGGTGTGGTCCACATTCAGCATTTGTGGTGGTGTGGTTTAAGGAGTCAAGCTCTGTTTCTTGGTGTGGGAGTATAAAAACTAATTGTGTTGAATACTTCTAGAAGGGAAGCATTCTTCCTGTTTATTTACCCAGCCATGCATTTGAGTTAGTTTGAACTTGTGGACATTTACCTGATATTTTGGATTATAATGTGACACTATGATGTTTCTTTTGGTCATTGGAAGTTCTTTCTGGGGTTCTTTCATGTTGACTTCTGTATTTCTTTGACATGTTCATGTTCTTTTTTGTTTGGTGGGCCCTCCCTTACTTTCTGGCACTGCATGCTGCTTCAGGCATATTAGTACAGTAATTTTTACAAGGAAACCTGGTTTCTGTTATTAGAGAATAGCGTAGGAAACTGAGATCTGGGCACTGGGTATGGTTTACATCTTTGAAAACATTTTTAAAAATTATTTTAATTTTAAGATTTACTTATTTTTATTGGAAAGGCAGAGTTACGTATAAAAAGAGATGGAGAGATCTATTTTCTGTTCACTAGTCTACTCGCCAAATGGCCATAAGCACCAGAGTTGGGCTGGTCTGAATCTGGGAGGCAGGAGCCTCCTTCAGATCTCCCACATTGGTCCGGGGTCCAAGAACTCTAGCCAGTCCATGTTGTTTTCCTAGAGCACAAGCAGTGAGCTGGATCAGCAGTGGAGCAGCCAGGACTCAAACCAGCTCTTACATGGGATGCCAGTGACACAGGTGGAGGCTTAGCCTACTATGTCATTGTACTTACTAGTACTGAAAGCAAACTTTTAAAAATATATTTATTTTTAAAGTCAGAGTTAAACACATATACAGAGAGAGAGAGATAGATCTGTGTCTAGTGTTTGTTCTCAGATGATTGCAACTGCTGGAGCTGGGACAGACCAGAACCATAGCTGGGCCAGGTCAGAACCAGGAGCTGGAACTTCACCAGATCTCCCATATGGTTGACAAGGGCTTTCTCAGACACATTATCAGGGAACCCTATTAGACGTGGATCAGAAATGGAGCAACTAGGACCCAAACTGTCATCCCTATGAGATGTCAGCATTACAGGTAGCTGCTTTATTTGTCATGCAACAATGCTATACCTCAACACAGACATTTTATGTTCATAACTGTCACCTGTTGGCCATACAGAATGGTATGTGATGCTAAATACAGGGCAATATCATATAAAAAAAGTGCATACTAAAAGTGTTACCATTTTGGTTAACATCCAGAGGAAATATAAGTTCTCATAGCTTAAATAATTATAAAAGGCTTTCACTTTCCCCTTTTATGTTCTTTTTATTTTTTATTCACATATTTTTAGTTTATACTAGACATAGGAAAAGCTAATTGTTTTAGATGGCGGTGTTAATAGTCTAAATGAAGGCTGCTCACTTCAGACATAGGCAAAATCTCCTTTCTATCATACAGGAGAGGAATGATGGGTGCAGAATATCTGGAAAAGTTTCATGGAAAAGGTAACATTTGGAGTCAAACAGGAAAGAAACAGTTTATTGGAGCAAAGGAGGATTTGTATTTTTCATCAGAAGAGAGTAGAAAGAAACTATGCTTACCAAAGTCTTAATCCATTTTTTTTTGCATCAGTTACAGATTATACCATTGACTGGGTGATTCGTAATGGGTAGAAAGTTTTGGCTTATAGTTGTGGAGGTGAGAAACCCAATATCAAGGAGCCAGCCTTTGGAGGTGGCTTTCTTACTGTGTTATTCCGTGGGGGAAGATGGGGGGCTTCTGGGAGAGAAAGAACAAGAGGGATTTGAGCCATCTTTTTGTTTCACCAGTTCTGTCCATAAGGATAGACTCTTAAAGGTATAACTACTTCCCAAAGATCTCATCTAGTAATATAGTTACAAAGGCAATTGAAACAAACATTCAAACCATAGGATTTATTAAATGCTTTTGTCCTTAGAAGACCTTTTACTCTCCCTAAAGCCATGATGAGTATCTTCAGTGTTACAAAGATATACTCCCTTTACACAGATGCCCCTCTTAAATGTTGGCATTTAGTTGGAATTGGTGGGTTTTTTTTAATATATATGAAGAGTCAATTGAGCTTATACAAAATATGGTCACAATTATTAGACATCTGTTGACCACTTCAATAGAAGAGGTTAGGGAAAAATGTATTTTCTATTTTCTAAATTGGTAATTGCATTGTTGGACTTTCCATTGTTGCTTGGTGGTACTTTTTAATTTTTTTAATGTGAAGCCCCCTTTGGAGAGCTTGTTGAAATGTATTTTTGAGATACACTTAAATTTCCCTCTGCAATAGGCTAACCAAAATGAATAGGATCAATGCTGGCACAGACTCTTTAATTCATGAGGTCTTAAAAAATAGTGTTCATTAGCTTCTGCTGGGTTATCACTACATGAAAATGACCTTTCCTCCAAACTCTTAGGCCCAGTGTGCTTACTTCAGACCCAGTCTTTGGGTCTTGAAATGATGGACTTGTTTTTGTTCCAATAAAAATGGCTAGAATTGACCTGTTATCTTTTCTACAGTTAAGTTCTGTTTCACCAGATGGTTTTCTTTATTCATTAAGCCCTTCAATGTGAACTGAAGCACTGACAGGAAATAGGGCTCAGGACAGAAAAACTAAAACAAAACAACCTCTTCACACAGTAAACCAGAAAATATGGGAAACGGAAATCTTCCACATGTGAGTTTTTCCATGATTTTGGAAAACCTTTAAGCTGTGCAATGTGGAAGAAGCTTTACTGAACGTAATATTACAATTTCATTAATTATACCCAACTTGCTGTAGGGATTCATAGAAACTTTGACTCATGTATTATGCTAAGGTATGTAATGATATTTAATAAAAACATAATATACAGTGATTGTTCTAGAAATAATTGTTCTAGAAAGCTACACACTAGTATGAGAGCAGGAGTCTGCTGTACTTTATGCTAGGCAAGTCATTCCAGGATAGTGCAGTATAACTGCCTTAGACAACAGGGACAGATAGATGTATGTGAAGCTTGTCCTTATTCCCTCGTTTGGACACTAGAGTGGTTTTTCTTTCCTTTTTTTTTTTTCTTCTGCCAATGTAGACAAGTCCCATGGAGGATGCCACCCAGTGGGTCAGACTCACAGCTCCTGGTCTCCTCTTTCTCAAGTACCTTACCTCCAACTTCACTTTGGCAGTGGCTCCCACAGCAACTGCCAGACCTTGACATCAACTGGAGTTGCTCTGCTTTTGAAATCCTGAACTCTGAAATTCTCCTTTCTGACCACAACCTCTGATCCTTCTATGAGTTCCCACTCTTTCATGCCCTTGAAATCGGTTCTTTGGTCTCATTGTGATGCCCTGTCTCTTGACCTTTCCTTATGTTAGCAGTGTACCACTCCCTCCTAACTTCATCCCTCTTCCTACCTTGTCTGAACAATTATATCAACCACACTCTCAGAAGCATTTTGGTTCTCTCATCTTTTCGCTTTTGTCTGTCTTACCAAGACCTGGTTAATGAACTCATTCTCATTGGCCCTTTAGTTCTCTCCATATCGTTCTCTCTCTCTTTTCCACCCCTTTCCTTCTCTTTATTTCTTGTCCAGAGTGTCTAATCACTATGGAAGAAAAGTTCTAACCAGGATGATGTACTTCATTAAGAATCCGTGATTTCCAACTTCACCCAGATGGCTGAGGTTGTTTAGTAATTCCAGGGCCATGACCAGGGTAGGGGTGAGTGCTGTTTCTATAGTGCAAAATTGAAAGAGACCCCAATTCTTGTGACAGCCTTGCATTTATGAGATCTTGAGAATGAATCCCTCCTTAAATTTTATTCCTGAGGTGTCTCATTCGTCTCACTCTAGTTGTGACCCTGTCATTTACTGCCTCCTGTCGTATTTTTATGTAGTCTTTGTGAGTTTTCTCAATCTGTGTATCCAGATATTCCAATAAAAATGTACTGGTCAGTAGATTTTAATTTCTTAAATGTATTTTCATTGCATCAAAAATTATACCTAATCCTTGAACTATCTATTTTATTCTTTTCCCATTTAAAAAAAGCAATGCTTGGCCTTTCCACTTTTATTTTTGCCCACATCACTTTATAAACCCTCTAGAATTTTCACTCATCAAGTTTTGATTGACTTCTTATAAACAGTTTTGAATCTCACCTATAGAAATAGAGCTGTAGGTTCACTTTGCTTTTCTTTTAAGCTAGTTACAGTTTTTAGTGTGTGTTAAGGATGTCCTTAACACATTTCTAGATCTTCAGTTTGTTCCTTAGGCAGTTCAGTCTGGTTTGTGATCTGGTTTCCATGCCATCATTGTGCTGTGTCATATTTTAGTGTTCTTGGGGGAATGATCTTCCAATGACTACATGCATGGGTTTCTTCAAAGTCTTATCTTAGCTGATCTTTCTGTGGTCCTGTCTCTTTGACCTTTGCTGTCCCTGATGTCAGAGATATTTCCTCTTCTGGTTCCCCACTCACCTCTCTCATGTTGCTCCAAGAATCCTGAATTTCTCTGTCTTGACTGATCACTACATGCACCTTGTTTCAAAGTTTCTTCCAGGTCTCCTCTTCTCCTATCATCCTTTCCCCACTGTCTACTCAAGTGGTTTCAGTTGCTGTCGGTATGTCCTTGTGAAATCCATAACATTGCTTATAATTGGGGCTTCCATGTTGATTCAGGTTTTCACAGCCGATTTTTCAGAGCCAAATGATCTCTGCCCTTAATCCAATTCTCTTTTTGTATTCTGTTCTTCCCATAAAAGATTATTTGCCTAGCTAAGCAAGTTAGAAATCTTAAAATTATATGTGCTTTTTCAAACTTCTCACACATAGTTGAAGCTATCTAGATGGTTCTCAATTTGACATGTTCTTTATGCCCTCTCTTGTTATTTTAGTTTTATTATTATTTCTTAACCAAAAAACTCCTCAGTAAGCCCCAGCATATCAACTGGCCTTGCCTGTAGTCCCTTCTGTAAAACCCAGACTTGATACTGTGCATTACCTTGATCAAAATGGCTTTGATGGCCCCACATGGACTACATGAAACTCAGCTCAAATTTCTTAGTGTGTATTGAGGCTTTAAAAAGTTAATTCTCTCTCCAGGCTCATTTCCTCCATCTCCTGTTTTATTTCATTGGCATAAAGATGGAGAGAAAGGGGGGAAGGAGAAAGAGAAAGAGAGAGAGACAGAGACAGAAGCAGAATAGCTTCTATTGGCTGGTTCTCTTCCAGATACCTATAATGGCCTGTGGCTGAAGCTGGGAGCCTGGAACTCAATCCAGGTCTCCCATGTTGGTGGTAGGAACCATTATTGTTGCCTCCCATGGTCTGCATTTGCAGGAAGCTGGAATCAGAAGCCAGACCTACAGATTTAACCCAAGTACTTTGATGTGGGATCAAAGTGTCTTAGGTGGGATTTTCACTTTAGGTCAAATGCCAACCCTTCTCTTACCTTTCACCATATGCACTCTGGAGCTCTAGCTACACTGTTATCAGCTGCTTTGTGAACATTTCCTAGAGTATCTCTCCAGCTTCTTTTTCTAGTCAACTCTTATTCATTCTTTAAGACCTGGCTCAAATGTCAGCTCTCTCATGGGCCTTCCTTTATCTCTTGTTTTATTTTCCCTGGCTTATAAGGATTTTATTTAATCTTCTATCAAAACATATACTCATTGTATTGGTTATAGTGATATGTATTTCAGTCTGTCCACTAGCTGTGAGCTTCTTCATATCTGGAATTATGTCGTGATCATCTTCATAATGCTTATAACTAACAGAGGCTTACACATAGCAGATATTGAAATGTTTCTTAAAAAACTAATTGCTCCTACTCTGATGTGACTTTTGGAAATTGCTTGTTTTGCTGAGCCTCAGTTTTCTTCTAAGAGAAAGGAGTTGGATCAGAGGATCTCAAAGTTCTCCAGATCTGTGATTCTGTGTTGGCATCTGTTGGGTTCTGGAGTTGCCCGGGAGACCACCAGGGGAGAAATAGATCAAGTTTTTTTTTTTTTTTAAATCAGATGTTGATTTATTCCAGAAAAACATGATGTGGAAAAAGTGACTCAAGTAAAATACAAAATAAGAAATCATTTGGGAAGAAAGAACAAGTTGGGAAGCTTCTTCATGTTGAATCTCATCCATTCAATCTCTTGTAATTGCCTGGTAAACATTTATGCTCTACCTGCCATGTGCAGGCCATGCAAATTTAACACATGCTTTACTGCCCCCAATGGCTTGTGCTTAAGTCAATTAGAGCCACAGTACGTATGATTCTGATGATGAAGATATTTGAGCGAGTGCTTGATAGTATCTTAGATCAGAAAAGCATACTGTTACAAATACACATGGACAGCATTTCAGGGCAGCCACTGGCACATATGATCCTTTTGAATAGTTTGGAAAAATGCCTCTTCCTCTGGTCCAGAGTGTAGATTGAATTTCAGTTTCCACTGATTACTGCCCAGGTATATTTAGGGGAAAATCCACATAACTAGAGTGCCAGTCTATCCTAGTGGTACTCTGTTGTGGCACCTGGGTTCTATACCTACCTCTAGCTCCTACTTTTCAGGTTCACTACTGAAGACCCTGGTAGGCAGTGGCGATGTTACTCATGTGGGAGGTCTGGATGGATTTCCTGGCCCCTGGCTTTTTCTCCTTGGCCCTTGCAGGCATTGGGAAGAGAAACAGTGAATAGGAACTTGCTTGCTCTCTCTGCCTCTCTGTCTCTTTTTCATTGCCTACCCCTACTCGCTTTCCTACAAAACTCCCACACAATTCTGTGTAGAGATGTTCCTGCCAGCTTCTCTCTGCAGGCCTGGTCTTCAGAGGTTCTGGGCTCAGGGTAACACAATGCCCTGATGTGCAGTGAGGATCACTGCTCAGGGCCTGACTTCAGCTGTACTATCATTTATGGTGAGACTAGCCAAAGCTGTGTATGGCTTACTCTGAGCTTTATTCATCTTTTCATGACCTTCCTGCTTACCTAAATCAAGACTGTAGTTTTTGTTGAATCTGGGCTTGATGTGGATTGTGAAAAGGGATGATGTTAATACTTGAACACCCCATCCTATCCTCTGCCCCCTTAGCAGCTCATCTACGTTGCTTAACTTTCCCCAGGCTCCTGTGGTAACATTGGATGTAGGAAAACCCAGTAAAGATCCTGAGACTGGACCCTGCCTTTTGTGCTTTTGTCACCCTGGTGAGTAGTGCACAGATGCTCAGTGGTCTGCTGTCTGCTTTGGGTTCTAGAAGGTAAGAAAGTCTGTGAGTGACAGCAAGGGCCTTTCAGTGATCTGAAGACCCTCCTGGGCTGCAAGACCTCTGTTCCTTGCTGCTCCATTGCTCATTTCTCTCTTTCCCCTCCACTTCATTCCCCGGTGGGCCAGCTGGGAATCAGCAGAGAGAAAAAGTAATTGAAGTGCTTAGGAGGAATTGTTTGGGGGAGGAGGAGGCAGGGTCAAAAGGAGAACAATTAAGAAGCGATGTGATACAACTTGTGGAGAAGAATCTAGTATGAATATAATGATCAATTTCCTAATAATTAGGTCTCTTAGTTGGCAGAATAGTTCCCCAAGAGGCAATGGTGGGAACCCCATTGCGTGGTCATTTCTAATTAGACTGGAGAAACACTCGTGGAAGAGGCTGTAGAGAGAATCCCCCACACTGGGGGGGATGGGTACATGACCTACGGGGGTGGAGGGAGGTTCCACTATCTCATTTCTATGATTCATTGATGAGCACATAATTCACTGATTAGTTAGGCAGCCAAACTTTAAGGGGTTTATTGGTTTCTCACCTCACCTCTGCCCCTTTTAAATTGACCAGATCTATTATCTTCAAAGGGAAAAATCTAGGGCAGGCAGTGACCTAGGCCAGGACAGATTCTGTGTCATTGCTATGAAATAAATTTAAACAGAAAATCCCAATCTCGGTCTTCGGCTGCTCTGTAAAGTGGGCGTAGGCTTCAGAGGTTCTACCCAATGTAGTTTCCCGTCCCCTGCAGAGTACTTACCAGTCTTATTTTGAGGGAGCCTATTCCTAACTAGGGTCCACGTGATAATCAGGTACCTTAACACGAATCCATGCTGTGCTGGTTGGACTGTGCACTAGCTCTAGGGCTGGCCTGTCCTGCATGGTCCTGGCGCAACTCTTTCATATGTAATCCTGGGCCAAGTTACTAAACTCTGGATGGCTTATTTTCCCCATGAGTACTATGGCACTATAAGAATAACTACCTCATTTGATGGTTGTGAGGATAAAACAAGTTAATATTTGCTAAGTATTTAAGATTGTGCCTGTCAAGTGCTCTGGTTAAGTGCTAGCTTGGTGGTTGGTGGCTGCTACTATGACGAATTTACACTCACTGTCGTGGAATATGTCTTCCTTTAAGCGTCTTGAATTTGTTAGCACTCTATTCACCATATGCTGAAGGGAGTGGATTGACTGTTCTTCTGGGTATAGTTTTGTGTTGAAGTATTTGCCTCTGTTAGTATTTCTACTGTGTGCAAGGGAAGAGACAAATCTTTGGATTACAAATCCCTGCCTTGTATATAATTTTGTGTATGTGCATACATGCATGTACATGCATATGTGTGTGTATGTGCTCAAAGTGCAGAAGCATATATACACACACATACTATTCAAATATGAACTATTCTGAAAAGACTATTTGGTGCTTTGAGAGACTTTCTTCTTTGGGAATGTCAAACATGCATCAGGTGTCATGTTATTGGAGGCTAAGAGTGGTATTGGAAAAGTGTCAGGCAGGAGGTGGCACCTGGAACAGGCCTTGAGGGCTGGCAAAGGGTATTCCCTGTTGATGTGGATGTGGGAGATGAGCACTTGACTGGAGCTTGAGGTTCATGGAGGAGTGGCCACGAAGTAACATGGTGAAGGTTTTGCAGATGCTGTGGGGGCCAGATGGAGAACTTCTGCTTCCTCTGATGGACAACAGGGAGCACAGGAGATGTTCTAAGGAAGGAGTGCCAGGAGGAGCTGTGCTTCCTGCAGACACATCCACAGAGGCATGGAGGAGACCATGCTTGGGACAGGAGGCCAGCAAGCTCCCAATGTATGCATGTGTGTGGCTGGGACCCAGGGTTCTGCACTTTCTTTCCCAGTCCTGGGCATCTTCTCAGGGATTCCCACTCCTGACTCTAGCCACACAGAGCTTTTGTGACAGCCTGGCTTCCCTTAAATGTTCCGTCTTCAATTTTCTTCTCAGAGTGATGGAGACAGCATGGTGGGGTATCCTGGGCTCTATCAAAATAGTGCAGCCACACTTCATCTAGTCTGTTTGCCCATTTATTGGACCCAGGTACTTTCTGAGGAAACTGGGCATTTTCGTTGTGTCTAGTACAGGGTGAAGAACCCATTTATGTTCTTGGAGAAATGAGGCAGCTGAAGTCATTACATGAGTGGAAGGGAGGAAGGAAAGGAAGATTGGAAAGGAAAATATTTATGGAACAGCTATCATATCATTGGATACCTTGCCATGCACATGAAGCTTTTTTTCCCCATGTGCCTCATTCTGACTCTGCAAAGTAAGAATTCTATGCATGTTAGAGAAGAAAATGCTGAGGTTAATTATTTTACTACAAAAGCATGCGTTTTCTGCTCGATGGGTATTTCTCACCAAGTGCTGGCTACCAGGCAGGATGCCAAGCAGCTTAGAGAAGGTAGTTTGAGCTTCCTGTAGGCCCAGCTTCTCCACTCTGTCCATAGTGATGCTACTCAGGATGGCAGACTGTACTGCTGAAGGGTGATGAGCATCATCAGGTAAACCTGTCTTAGCTGTGATCCCAGGTGGCACTGGCTGGGACCAGGGCTCATGCACCGCCTGCACTGTGACTTATCCCATCCCTTAACTTAGAATACTTATTTCCTTCCTTGAGTATCCTGCTGCCAATGTTCTATCCCTGGGTGAGGCACCTGACTTGCTTATCTGTTGAGTCACAGCCTTTATTCTCCAGAGAAACTTGGGCTTCTAATTGCAACCCATGGATTGGGCTGTTTCTTTCTGGCCTCTGAAATCTGGGATGTGCTTGTCTCATGGGAGGGGCCTGGTTGTAACTGTCCTCAGAGAGACAGATGTGTCCCACTGCACAGCCTTGCCAGCACTAAGCAGCAATCCAGACAACCCCTGCTCATAAGAGCAGGAGCTCTTGTGAGGCTGTTTGTCCTCTGTGTCACTTTTGCCTTTTGACTGCTTTCAGATCTAAAGTTCTCACTGTGTTGCTTTGCCTGAGAGATAAAAGTTCTGGAATCATCTCCCCACAAGTGTCCTGGAATCCTACTCCCTTCCCAAGTTTTTTCCCTGTTCTGAAAGCAATGCTATACCCATGTTGCCCTCCTCACCAACTCCATACCGTTAATGGAGCTTGGCTCCTTCTTCAGTACTGTAGGGGTGTGGTGTGGCGGGTGTGTGTGTGTGTGTGTGTGTGTGTGTGTGTGTTGCGACTGAGCAGGAGGCCTACCGGGAGGAGAGTGGAAGGTTCTGGTGCTAATTGAG